>NC_134278.1:109717651-110328276 GCF_949628215.1 Phalacrocorax aristotelis
TTTTGTGATTAAATTGCTGCCTTTGACCTGGAGTATTCTATTTCTTAAAGTCTTACGTTTGTCCTTCCAAATAGGTGCAGGTCATGGAAGAAAAATTAAAAGCAGCTAATGTTCAAACAAGCGAATCAGAAACCAGGTTGTATAAGAGATGTCAAGATCTGGAGATCCTGATACAAGATAAAAACGACATAATACAAAAATTGGAGCAACAACTTGCAGAACAGGTTAGAAATAATGGTGTACAAAAGATGAGCATCAATTCCATTCTTAATGATACAAAAGGAAAATAAAAATTAAGGTGAATAGAGGACAGGAAAGTTTTGCATTATTTCTGTTGTTTGATTGAAGAGGTTTCCACTAGAAGTATATTATTTGAATAAGGTTTATTCACTTGCAAATTATGCTCTGACTTCCTTTGAAAGAACATCTAACTTTTGAGAGGGGAAAGATGTTCTTCCTCTTCACTCTCTCCTCCGAAGAGCTTTCATTTTTCCTAGAGGAAAGAGGAACAGCAGCCTCTGTGAAGGACTTAATTCATCATTTTTTTAAAAATCACCATATATTGCCCAGGAGACTGAATTACTTTAAGCAATCTTAGGATTTGTGTCTGAAGATGCCACTCAGGCAGACTATAGTACTCAGTGAAAAACATGCTTATGTCCATTTTTTTTTCCAGAAGCAAATAAGACTGCAAGAAGCAAAAATAATAGAAGAAAAAGCAGCTAAAATAAAAGAATGGGTGACAGTCAAGCTCCATGAGGTACAACTCTTGCTACAATACTTAAACAGAAAATAAAATGGTATGATTGGATATCCCTTAGGCTTTTTGGCTGTTAAAGGGCTTTGTGCCATAGTGAAAAAAAATGCTTCCCAGTTTCATTGATCTATATAGCTATTTGCTTGAAAGAGGAAAAATGAAAACAACAGCACAGAGGGCAGAGTATCCATGTCACTGAAATCCTGATGTCTGACTTGGTCAGCTAGTATATCTGGGTCCTGTCTACGGAGGAAGGGCCCAGAACTGCTGTCTGGAAGGTGTACTTACATCCACTAATGGAGAGAGATTAGCTGGCAAACTGAGCTTGCTCAGGCAGATGCCTGAAGTGTGAATAATTCCCAGAAAGCTGACCAAGTCTGCTGGGGCCTGGCAGAAAAAAAGACTTGATCATTTTTAATTTTCCAATGCCCACAGTACTCTTAGTCATGAATAGTTTCAGGGGCACTGGCTCTATTCTCAAAAGAGACCAGTTCAGTTGTCTCCCTTGTTTCTCTGCTGTGGTGAGATAACCATGTCTTTGCTCTGCCTAAAGCTGCCAATTTTGGTGTGCAGCTGTGCTTTTTCCTCCTTGTATGTATAAAACTTAAAGTTGCCCATAAAAGTTAAAATCCCACCCTATTGCTGTGGTTAACTGGAAATTATACACACTCCAGCTGAAAAACAAATGAATTATTATTTTTAAAGTAGGAAACTAGAAATAACATTTACGATTAGTCTGCGAGATGAGTTTTGAAATAATTTAATAAAAATGCAAGTAAGTTGAGCTAAAATTATCTTGAAAAATGTTGGACAAAATCAGATACGACTCAAACTATTTACTTAGTTTGAAACATGGAGAATATCAAGCTAGTTTCACAGAGGTGGCTAGGTGCCATCCAGTGGGAAGCGGAATTGCTGTCTCCCCTCTGTGTGATATGGGATACTCTGATTCAAATCTTTTCTTTGCCTAATTCAGAGCAGGAGTTTGAACCGACATCTTTTACCTCCTGGTAGTGGGCTACAGCAATGGGTTGGGGTTTAATTTCCTGCTGAAAGTCTTCTGTTCTGTGTGAAGTTTTTCGGTACCTATGTATTTTAATCTTTGCCGTGGGATGGTAGGAGGCATTAGCACCATCATTCCCTCTAATTCCTCTGCTTGCTTGTGGGTTTGCCAAGTGGCAAATAAGTTTTTAATTCTAACCCTCTGCTTTTATTAAAAATGCCAATGCAGATTTCTTTTTTTGATTTATTAAGGCTTTTTAAAGCAGTCTTGGGTTTGCTTGGTTGGGGGAATGATTTTAACAGAAGTTGAGCAACTAATCATTGCAGGGAATTTCATGGTTCAGAATAAACTAATGCATACTGGCATTAAGGGAAGTAGCCGAGAGGAGCTTACCATCTGAACTAGCTTTATCTTTAGATAGGCAGAAATTCAGAGAAAACCTAAATGATGTAATGACTTTAAAAATTGTTTCACCAATGGATGAGATTACATTTATATGCTTTTAGTTAGAGGTGGAAAATCAGAACCTTCGCTTGATCAACCAAAAGCAAACCAAAGAGATGAAAACAGTACAATCTAAACTGCAAGGTAAATGTACAAATCTTTTAAAAACTTCTCTATACATAGCGTACTTTTTTCTATTCCCTGCTAATTTGTGCATCCACATAACGGAAATATTCTGTGAAATCACAAAGATTTCAGTTAGGGTGAATTGACATCAGAGTGACTGTACAGGAAGGCGTTAGGCAAGCAATAATGTAATTTTAATTAAGAAGACATGCAGATAAACCACAACTGTTTTTTGTTGGGTGAATGTGTGTCTCTGTTTTTTAAAAGGTTCTGCAAGTAGTAAGATTTGACTGGATTTATGTCAGATCTTTGCTTTCCCTTCGTTATAGAGTAGGTAGTCCTAGCCCTGTTCAGGAATGTCAGTCTGCATCTGCTTTTTCTAGAAAATGCTGCGCTGGGAATCAGAATTCTGACCAGATATTTTCAATTACTGTGTTTGACTAAAGTGATCCAAAACCTTAATTCAGCCACAGTATCACCAGGTTCCTCACCAAGTGGATATAGTTAATTTAAAAATTGTAAAATACAAATATGGGAAAGAGGAATATCCCCTCCAAAAAGCATCATTTCACATTAATCAAAGTTAAACTTCATTTGCCACCGTGTTGCCTGTTCACCATTTTAAGTTCCCACACTCCTCTCCATACTTGGCTGACCTGGCAACTTACTTGCATATGAAAATCTTGTTAGTTTGCTGCCTAGTTCTCATTTCTTGATAATATATCTCGTGCATATGTACATACACATACATTTAGAAATGTCTGTGTATGTGTCTATATCTGTACATGTGATGTGTACACACATAATATGCATAATATATGAAAATGTAAGTATTTACAAAATACATGCATGCACAATATGAAGCTTTTAAACTAAGATGCACCTCTCTCAAAATGGAAACTGGATTTTTTTGTTTCTTTGCTATTTTTGATCAGCAGCAATTCTATATACTTCAGCAGTTAACAGCTTTAGTCATCCTCTTCTGAGAGATGTATTCAAAGGCTTTTTGAGACGCTAAGAATTTTTCAGCTCATTTTCAACATACATTTACTGATACCCTCAAAAATATTAAGAAATTTATTACCATTTGCATTGTCCGTGCTGGTAACAGGCTATAAATTATGATCATGTGGTACTGTTTTAAACAGTTACAGGTGTGGGTAAGGGCCTTTTGTTCCTGGGTCTGCCACAGAACTTTTTATAAAGAGGGTTGGACAGCATTGATTCATATCAGTTTCTGGCAGAATATCTGTCCCTAAGGATGGATTTCATATTCTTGAGGCAGTTAATCATTTTATGCTTTCAGCTTCTCTTGAAGTCCTCCATGTATACCTTCTAAGCCTGGTAACATACTCCTTTCTATTTGCTGTAGCACCTGTTACAAATTCTCTTAATGTTTTTATCTGAAGGGAGGGCCACCACATATTTTAATGCTATTGTTCTACAGTCTTTACCGTATTTCTTAGACCAATCCATAGGTTTCATTTCAGTCACAGGAGAATAAAACCAGCTGTTTACACTAGGTTTCCATTTTATATTAAGTGCATGATTTATATCTTACTGCTGTGAATTGTTAGGATTTTTTTTTTTATTTATTTCTATACTAAAAAATCAATCTTTAAGATGAATGCATCAGAGCTAGAAATGCAGCTCTGGGTTTCTTTTGATATGGGGAGGTATAAGGTAGACTTTTATTCCTATAATAAAGTTGTTATTATCTTGCTTTGCTAAATTATAGTTATCCTAAGAACCCCCAACTTTACACTGCGGAGTAAAGAGACCAGTAGCATGGCTTGCTGTATCCCATTAACACACTATTTCTGAATTACTATTCTTCAGAAGCTACGGGCAAGAAATCTGTTACTTCAGCACAAAAACCTGGAGAGTGTCAGCGACTAAGCAGTTTGACTTTTGGATGCTTTTCAAACAGAGCAAGAAGTCCTCAACCATCTCCTCAGCTTGAAGAAATAAGCAAGTCTTCATCTAAAGAGTCAGACTACACTGAAGGCAAAACCGTGCTAGGTACTTTGTCACCACTACTACCATTTTATTCTGACACAGGTGGAAAACTAAAATCTACAACTACCTCAGTGTATCCAAACCAGCTGTTTTCAAACTACATAGCAGTACTATCTCCCTCTTTGTACTAGTCTCTATTAGTAGGAAGAAATCCTGCTGAGCACTAGTCTCCATAATACCACTAATACCTTGTTTGGCAGCATGCAGTGGCTGAGGGGTGCTTTGGCTGCAAAGGAAAGAATTTGTCATGGCCCAAGTTTGCTCTACAGTAGTGTAAGGAGTGTGGCCTATACAGGCCAGTCCCCCTGGGGAGGGCTGTTACATTTTTATGCCTGTATAGAGTCTCACCTAAGTCTAGTTTCTGTATATTTTATCTATTCTATCACTCAGTGTTAGTTTTATGCCCTAACTCAACAAGATCAACTCAGTAATCTTCCATTAATATGATCAAGGTGAGAAGGAACAGAAGAGAGCCTCAGGCATATTTCACACCATTGTTCCTGTCCAACGAAGGAGAAATCTCCCTGATCAGTTCATACGATTTCCCGAATGAGCCCTGAAGTTTGGCAGTGACAGCAAATTGGCATGCTGTTATGCTACTATAAGCATGAGCAAGTCCATTGCAGCTTGCTGCTTCCATTAAGCAATGAAAAGCCCAGGAGACAGACTGTTGCTCTGGTCCTTCATTTTGAGTCCCACAGTATTATTCACAACTTCACCATTTTTTCCACAGTTAATCATGGTACCCAAAAGTGCGAGTTGAGGTCTAGACCTCAACTTGCTATTTAACATTAACTTTCCCAAGTGTCTGTGTATAAGAGCCCTAGTTCTTCCATCTGTTTTAAGTCAGGGGGAGCACGTAGGCCTCACTGACATACTGCAAGCTATGTCTCTCTCTTGCAACCCCAGGTAAAAGTGAACAGCATAAGCAAAACTATTTTTAATGCAGTGTCTTTCCCTAAGCATTTTTCATAAGCCTGTCTTGTGTACCTTAAGCATTCACCACTGGGAATACAATAATAGCTTGCAGAAAAGATTTCTGTACATAAACAGAGTAGAAATGCTCAGAATACCTGATTTGTTAATGTAAATCTTTCCTGAGAAGCTTTTACTAAACTTTAATCTTCCTTAGATTTAATAAAGCAGCTAAATTTATATGCCCTCTTAACCGTTTTGGTTTGGTTTGGTTTTTGTTTTTTTTTTCATACGTACCTGGTTTGCTTTAAAATATGGCTCCACTCTGTTCATCTTTATATTTATTGCCATTTTTACTTTGGCTAGAACTTTGAGTAATGTCTGGTACAATATTTTGGCAAACATCATTGCAACTTCAGTAGCATTCAAAAGTTTATAATTTTCTTAAGTTTTATTATTGACAACATTCAAATAACTTAAATGTGCTTACACATTTGAAATTATTACCTATTTGCAGACATGATTACAAAATCCTTTAGCAGTCAAGTTTGCTAAAGTAATTTACTCATGTTCATTGTATTTCTCCTCTAGAGAAGGATATCCTGGAAACTACCTTCGCTGGGCCTGCACATGAGAGCAATACAGGTCAGAAGTCATTGCAACAAAGTTCCCCGGGATCAGAGCAGAACAAAAATGTGAGAACGAGCTGTTCATCCAAAGATATAGACAGCGACATGTCAAAGAACTCCTGCACTACCGGGAGTGACTGGAGCTCAGACGAGGATGGAGGAGAGAATAAAGGACTGAAATCCAGGTGTGCATCGACTCTCTCAAGCCACACATCTGAAGAGAACGCAAGGTACAGTAGAATGGGGAGTGAAATGTATTTGACAGCATCTGATGACAGCAGCTCGCTGTTTGAAGAAGAGAGTTTTGGTGTTCAGAGGACTCAGCACAAGAAGTTATACTCTTGGCAGCAGGGGTCCCAAAGAAAAGGACAGAACAATCTGGGTGGAAAGTGCAACTCTGATTTTACAAGTAAAAAGAAAGACCAAGATAGTTCCTCAGATGAACTGAATAAGAAATTTCAGTCTCAGAGTCTAGATTATTCATCCTCATCCAGTGAGGCAAATACCCCAAGTCCAATTTTAACCCCTGCTCTGACACCCAAACACCCAATTCTAGCAACTTCTGCAGGTTCTCAGTGCACAACGCCATCAGATTCTCCCTCAAGTTTGCCACCTCCAAAGTTACGGACTCTTAATGTGTTTAGTATAAATTCAGCATTAGCAAAGAAACATCTAAGCCAGCCCCAGCTGAGTTCTGACAGAATGTTTGGTAGAAATAGAAATGCCATAAGCATGATACGTCCATGGAGACCTCAGGAAACAGACATTGATCTGGTGGATGGAGAAGATACTGGTATTTTGGAGAAAATGGATATTGGGTGTGATGAAGGAGTGTTTACCTATGACTGCACTGAAGCACAAAATGCTGAAGCCCAGGAACCTTCTGATACAACAAAAAAGGGTGCTAGCAACAAACCTCCAACCCCTCCATTACATCGATTTCCTTCCTGGGTAAGTGTAATGATAGTTATTTTTCCTGCTGGTGAAACTAACTCATTTTCATGCTTCTCTTCTATGATTTTTCTTGCTTCTACCTTTCTCATTCTGTTTTTGATGAGAAGACAGGACATTACCTTAATCACAGCTAGGAGGACAAACTCAGAAGCAAGATGGATTTGAAGCACAGCATTTCTGCCATTCAAAAACATGGTCGCTATTTTTGTAGATAAGACCAAGTTTTTCATGTCACATTGAGGTTACATATGTCCTTTTGAGTATGTCTAATGAGGTAATGTTTGCAACTGCATTTATTGATTTACCTTAACACCAACAAAGCCTAAGAGCGCTGGTGTCAGTGCCTTTGCTATAACCATCTAGACAATGAAGTCAACAGAACACAACTACAGACTATGGAAGTTATTGATCACATTTCCAAGTAATATTTTAAAGCCATCTGTCAAGGAATTAAAGTAGATATTAATATTTCTTACTCAAAATCCAAAATTAACTGTGTCTAGACTCACTGATTCTGTAGTTCCACAGTCAGAGGTTTATTAATGATTCAGAGATTAATAATGTGTTAATGTAACAGCTTTTCTATGTATATATTTTAGAGTGTATTTTTTCACTAAATGTTTTCTTATTGTGGCACACAAAGCTGTTGAAAAGTTGCCCCCATAATGGCATTTCTGTGTTCTTAACATGCACTCTTCCATTAAAAACTATTTTTGCTATAGCTTCTTCGGCCCCTGATAATAGTATTTTTAAAAAGAGGTTATGTATAAGACCAAGCTTTGTGAGAAAAAAGGTTGAAACAGACTATGGGTATGGCAGGTATGGCATATAAAAGGATGCATTTTTCAGCTGCTACTGATGACACCATTTTATCAACTATTTCATCACGTGGTTGTACTAACATAAAGAGTGAGGGAGGCTATGGGGAGGCTAAACAGAAGAAAAGTAATTGTTGTGTTTTAATTATCTACCATCACATCCATTCTGCCTATACAGGAAAGCAGAATTTATGCTGTAGCCAAATCTGGTTTAAGAATGTCTGAAGCTTTCACCATGGAATCTCTTAACAAAAGTAAGTGGTGTAGCTGTTCATTGCCTCGTGAATGAAAATTCTCTTCTTACGGTGATTTGTAAGCAAAGACCAAATGTCCCATGTTCCTTTAAGATACTTTTATGGATACTTAGTTATCTGCTATTTAAAACCTGAAACGATCATTGGTTATCTTTCCGTTGTCTTCTATTACCTTGCCTCTTGACTTTGTGCTGAATTTGTACTTTGTTCACTCCAGTTTTCTTTGCAATTCACTTTCAAGATTCTATACCAGGTACCAAGGTAAGAGATTATACTTTCAATTTAAAAATGGCTAGTGGTCACGACTACAATTTAGTTATACTCCTTAAAACCACTGTAAATTTCAAAAAGCTATAAATCTCACATCCAAAACAGTTCAGGTGTTAGTTTGCTTTTTATAGGAGTTTTTCAATGCAAAAAGTTACATTAGATTTTGGTTAACTGAGGGGTAAATTCGGAAGGTCATTTATACAATGTGTTGCTTTTTTAGGTGCTGTTTCACTAACTTCATACTCCATATCTGGACTGTATACATCTTTGATATATAAGAATATGACCACTCCTGTCTACACCACTTTGAAAGGGGTAACTGTATTACAGTTTAAAGGAAATTTTTAAATACCATTAGGCTTCACATCCAGGAACTTGCTGTTTCACATTTGATGCTACCATGCCAAATATGTCATAAGATGATGTTTAGAGATCACAGAAGCCCAGAAGTAATGGAAATGTCACACAGCTGGAAAAAAAATATTATTGCTGCTTCTAAAAGGTTACTAGCCCGGGTCAGTTCTTCTTAGGTTCCCTGCTGAATTTTTCCAAAGGCTTGTTAATTATTAAACAGAGCCACATGGTGTTCAGTGCTCTAGTTAAAAGTGTGTGCATGTGTGTAGAAATGTTTTTGTGTCCGTGCCAAAGCTGTTTATAGTCAGATAGCAGGCAGTAACTAAACACAGCATTGTTTGTTTTCTGGCAGCCTTTTGTGATTTGGAAAGACCCATGCCTTGAGCTACCTCAGGTTTCTGTTTTAAAGTGTGGGGGTGGTTGAGGATACAGAGGGCAGAAGGAATTCAGTTTTACATTGATGTTTGTGTGCCAAAACTCACAACCCATGTAAGAATAGCTTTGAATGTTAAGAAGCAAGCAGAGCTCTGCTACGGTATGAAAGAAATGACAGATACCCTTTATGCAAGGTAGCAAAGAATGTTATGTTAATTTCTGCAGAAAGCAACTCAAATAAGCAACAGCCCATTTATAGATGATTCATCAGGATCTGAGGAAGAAGACAGCTCTCGGTCCAGCTCAAGGACTTCTGAGTCTGATTGTCGAAGCAGGAGTGGTCCCGGTAGTCCTCGGGCTATGAAACGAGGTAGGCAAATAACATAATAAGGAGAAACTTCAGGTTTGGAAAATGAGACAGTTTACATGATCTTCTTAGAAACTGAGTCCTTCCTCAAACAGCATGGACATCTTAAATCTAGGCTTTTATCTCAGCTATTGAAGCCTAGATCTATTATTCAAGCAGGAGAAAGGACTGTTTACATGGCTTTCTTTTTATTGCTGTTATTAGAGATGTCTTTTTAAGGCATTTATCAAGTAGCTGGCTGTTGTCATGAGGGAAAAGTGACTTGTACATTTAAAGCAAGAAGCTCTATTCTATTGATACTGTGTCATCAGGGACTTCCTATGACCTTTATCTGTACCTAGGTAAAAATGACGTAGGAAAAAGTAATTGCCATTAGAAAAAAAAACCCCATATATATTCAGGTTTATAAAATAAAGTAACAGTTTCACCTGATCAGAAAGCAGGTGGAAAAGTCCCCTCAACAGAGTGTTTGGTTCTGTCATCTCATGCAATAAAAGAATTTTAATTTTTACAGTGATTGTCTCAAGGTCCTGTGCAAAGATTTAATTAAAACACTTGAATCCAGTAAATATTCTGTCTTTTGTGGAAGACAAATCTCACAGCTGTAGGTAATTGTGTGTTTTCCATCTGCAGAATGAAAATAATGCGCTTCATAACACTGAAAGATATAATGCTTCCTCATGGGGTGACAGCATCAGTGTTACATCCCTGCGTGTATTTCTTCACTGGGTAAACCAAGTGAGACTAAGATCTAAGATTCCAGTGAGGCCAAATGTAAAGATCTTTAATTATACATTGCTTTAGAAATGCAAAATAACATTATTCAGTAGTCTCTGTTACGCCTGTTAAAATCCCAGTTAGCAGGAGCTCCACTTGGTCACACTTGAAAGGGTAGATTGAGCCACTGGTCCACTGGGAGTTTTCCAGTGCCAGCCACATGTGGCGTCAAGTCCTGCTTCCAGTGGTGTAGCTACAGTTTTGCTGCATTAGTGTGACAAGGACACATAGCTCCTGCTTCTCAGCAGCTCCATCTTGCTAAGCAAAACCCAGTGCTGTGGCTACAGATGCATCTCATTTTACAGGCTTGCACAACAGGAAAGGAAAATTAGCTAATTTAATAGCTGGTTTCAGCTATATCCTTGTCTGTAAAATGGAACCATTCCTTTTCTTCATGCTTTCTTCTCCTAAAATAGACCTTGCATTTTTCATTTCATGCATGAAGACCTTTCTTAACCACAAAATACAAATGTACATATCTCTGTTGAGATCACATTGTTTAAAAATCTAGGCAGTCACAAATTTCACTAGGTGCATAATTAGCTTGCTGCCTATTTGTCCTTAAAGATCCTCCATGAGAAGAGAACCCACTCTGAAAGCCCACGTGGCTTACCGAAGCAATAAGTGAGAAAAGCTTTTTTTTTTTTTTTTAAATAAAATTGGCAAATGAGTTTGGAAATTAATGAAACAAAGGAAACATCTTCATTTCAAACTTGGAGAGTAACCTTACAGGATAGAACACTAGTCCTTACAAAAGGACATGTTCACATGTTTGAAAATAATTATTTCTATGATGAATAAGGGAGGAGCTTGAATTTTTATTGCTGACTCACTAGAATTGGTACATTTTTTTTCAGGATTAAAGCTAATAAACTTAAAAAAAAAATCCTGAAATTTGGAATTCAGATTTATAGAAAACCTTAGTACAAAAATTCATACTGATTGCAAAATAAAGACACCTATAGCTTCAACACATAGCAGATCTTGAGCGTGGCTTCTTAGTACACAAGCAGTTGCATGAGAAATCCAGATACCCAGAGCAAATGGTGGAAAGGGGAAGGGGAAAGTTGCTTAGTTCAATTAAAGATCCTGTATTCATTTTCTAGAGAATTAGTATGATGCATGGCAGTAACTTCCTCCTTAAAAAAGCTGTAGTAGTAGAACAGAAAGTGATAATATATAGAAGATATTTATTTGTTGTTTCATTCACAAGTGACTTAAACTCTGATTATGAAGAAAATGTGATTCAGGTATTAGCACTGTGCTAATAGTTCAATATGCTGATATTTTAAAAAATGCTTGGCTCCTGATGGATTTATGTTGTTGATACTTGTGTTTGCGTGCAGATCCTAAAGGGATATTCCTTCTGCATGGATATTCTGATATCATTTGGTTTTAATGTAATAAAAAAATATAAAGAAACGTCTTTCTTATTTTAACACAGGTGTGTCTCTCTCTTCTGTGACCTCAGAAAGTGACTATGCTATTCCTCCAGATGCATATTCAGCAGATACAGACTATTCAGAGCCAGAGCAGAAACTTCCTAAGACCTCTTCCTCATCTAGTGATAATGGAAAAAATGTGAGTACTGAAGTTTTGTGAAGAAGTGTACCTGTGGTGCTGTGTGTATATTTATGTTCCTAGACTGCTGCCAAATCTCTCTATTCAGTCTTGCTGACTCAGACTGCCTTACGAGTACAAACAGCAAAATACACCAACAATAAGTTAGCCATATAAGACTACATTGATTGAAGGAAAGTGGAGGATAATTCTGAGCTTTCTATCTAATGAACGGAAATAGGTAGACAACTCCAGAAGACAACTGAAAGCAATTAAGATTTTCCTTTTGTGGAACCAGATCTGGTATCAGATTGCATATGAAATACTAAAATCAGCTTAAAATTATTCTTTGAATATTCAGGAAAATAGAAGGGCATTCCACTGAAGGAGTTGGAGGCATCAGCAGAAATCTATGTGCAGTAATACGTTTCTATAGTTTCCTCATACAGGGAAAACTTTACGCATCAGAGTAATCATAATTAGAGCAACATGCGAGGACAGGTCAAAGAAACCAAACCATTGTGGGGCTTTTGTCTGTCTCCAGGAGTTTTTTAATGGTCTGTGGTAGTAGTTAGAGTCTTAACATACAAGTGGATTGACTGTCTGGTGATGAAGATAATTTATTTTAAGCTTTCTTCACAGAGCAAAATTGTGAACTCTGTCTAGTGAACACACTAAAAGTATGTCTGTGTGGAGCACTGCTCTATACCTGGTCTTAGGCCCTGAAGTTCGGAAAAAATGTATAATTACATTGTATTCATTTTGTTCCTTGTTTAATATAAATAATCAGAAAGTAAGATCAGGAATCATCATATTCTTCATTTTTTTGTATAGTTCTGGGCAAATCACTTACTCTCCTTCAGGTACTGTAACTGTAAGTAGGGATATTAATTAGTTATCCCACATGCATGGCATTTGTCTTAACTGATGCTTGTAAAAACTTTGTCATTGGACTAAAAGTCTCATAAAATACTGTAATTATTATTTAGCATGCTTTTAAGTCATTAAAATATCTCTGTGTGTGTGTGTGTGTATTTATACATATCTCTGAGGGGTATATGTGTACCTGACTACTTTTTATCTAACTTCTAAATAATCAGGAACCTTTGGAAAAATCTGGATATCTGTTAAAAATGGGTGGTAAAGTAAAGACCTGGAAGCGACGGTGGTTTGTGCTTAAAGGAGGTGAATTACTATACTACAAATCTCCAGTAAGTACATGTAACTTATTTGCTGTTTAATATTAGATCATTTTTACTGAGGATCTAGGGCTGCTAGAAGGAAAAGAAATGCATTCCTGATGTCTGAGCTGTTAGAGAGTGATTCATGACTCAGTTCCTCAAGAGGTGTACAAGGCACTCAATGTCTAACTAGGAAGTATTTATCAAGATTAATGTTTAAATGAGTTCTATAATTATTTATTGCTGTTTGTTGGTAGATTTAGAATATTCTTTTTCCATTCTTTCCATACAGAGTGATGTCATCCGAAAACCTCAGGGTCAAATTGAGCTAAATGCATCTAGCCACATTGAAAGGGGTGATGGAAAACAAACAATCCAGGTGCCTGCTTTTCTCACCTGTGTTTCAGTGGGTATTTATTTCCTCCATCCCCAAAACCGACTCCTTGTTCCAGTCTCTAGTGGACTGGAAGTCCAAGTGTGGACTTGGAATTAATCGGTGCCCTTAGTTTGAAACCAAAGGATCATTTCAGTTATAGAAACTATAGAAAGGACTACATGTAGTCTTGTTTGCATTGCTACAAAGGTCAGATAGTCACATATGAGTATGAGGTACAAATAAAGAGAGTGGTCTTGGGGCCAGCCCTTAGGGTTGCACGAAGTTGTTTGAAAAGAGATAAATTGAGTTTTCTCAACTCTCTGTCCCAGAACTTTTCAGGTAAAGCTTTAGAAGCATGGGTCTGTCTGCTTTGCCTGGCCACCGAATGTTTCATTAATGAAAAGCAATTTGGGAAAAATAACCCCCTAAAGTTGTGAAACTACACTGGGTACTGTATGTTACAACCCCCACACCATGGGGTCGAATGTATACTGTTCTTAAAGCTCAAGACTCTTCTGTTACTACATAGCTGACCACAGAAAAACGAACATACTACTTGACTGCAGATTCTCCCAACATCTTAGAAGAATGGATCAAAGTACTACAGAATGTTCTTAAAATACAGGCTGCCAGTCCACTTTTCATACAGCCTGAAATCAAGCCAACCATGAAGGGATTACTTACAAAGGTAGGGACACTTTTCTTCCCCCAGACTGCTTCATTCCGTATTTCTTAAGAATAGTGTCTAGATGAAAATGGCTCTGCAATAAAATAAATACAAGCAAAATAGACGTGTGTTCACTTTCCCGGTACCTTTTAAAGGGAACAATCCAGAAGGACTACCAACTCACCTACTTAGGGCAATATTTTTGTTCTGGTTGTTTGATTTGATTTTGTTTTTCTTTTTGTCTTTTTAATTCATTAGTTCCTGTACTGAGTTCTTCATTTGCAATTCAGTGGTATTCTAGTTCAGCATGGTACTTTGACATATGCATAATTTTCAGTAGCTAACTGACCTAACATTTCAGTGGAGTGCTCTCTTTTTTCAGTATTATTCACTGGGACAGATTATTTCAAGAAAACAGAAATACTGTGTTAAAGGAATTTTTCAATTATTTCATTTCTTCAGCTTCTATAACTGTCAGCTTGATCCAACGCCAAATGAAAAACTCACATTGGCTTTACTGGGCTTTAGACCAGCATTTAATGCTCTAATTCTTATGCCCTTAATAGAGCTATGCAGTTTTAATTATTTGTCTACTAATGTGGAAAGGAATTTGAGCCAAGGCGTTTATTCCGAACACCACCAAAGTTCAGAGGTAGTGAAATGTGGTCTGTATTTCTCTACCTGTGCTTGTTCCCAATGTTCTGTAATTTCAGGTGAAACATGGATATTCCAAAAGAGTTTGGTGTACCCTAGTTGGAAAAATTCTGTATTATTTCCGTAATCAAGAAGACAAGGTAGGTGCCTTACTTGTTTCCTCAGTGAATGGAAGATAACATACTGAAGTAGACTTTGAACAATAAGTAACAGCTTTATTAAGGTAGAGTTGGCCTGGTTAGTTGTTGTGGTTTAACCCCAGCCAGCAACTGAGCCCCACGCAGCCGCTTACTCACTCCCCCACAGTGGGATGGGGGAGAGAATCAGAAGAGTAAAAGTAAGAAAACTCATGGCTGACATAAAGACAGTTTCATCAGTAAAGCAAAAGCCGTGCACACAAGCAAAGCAAAACAAGGAATTCATTCACTGCTTCCCATCGGCAGGCAAGTGTTCAGCCATCTCCAGGAAAGAAGGGCTCCATCACACGTCACAGTTAACTTGGGAAGACAAACACCATCACTCCGAATGTCCCCCACCTTCCTTCTTCTTCCCCCCCCAACTTTATATGCTGAGCATGATGACATACGGTGTGGGATATCCCTTGGGTCAGTTGGGGTCAGCTGTCCCAGCCGTGTCCCCTCCCAGCTTCTTGTGCACCCCCAGCCTACTCACTGGTGGGGTGGGGTGAGGAGCAGAGAAGGCCTTGACTCTGTGTAAGCCCTGCTCAGCAGTAACAAAAACATCCCTGTGTTATCAACACTGTTTCCAGCACAAATCCAAAACGCAGCCCCATACTAGCTACTGTGAAGAAAATTAACTCTACTCCAGCCAAAACCAGCACAGTAATATATGCTCATTTTATCTTGATTAACAAATGCTTAGACTTTACAGACTGTCAACTTGGAAGGTTCCTACCTAATAGGCAGTAATTCAGGGCACACCCATTCGTGTCCTCCTACAGGACATAATATATACTCTGCATCTTCTTATCCGTAGCTGACAGTTCAGGTCTTCCCTATCTGACAGGCGAGACTCATCTGAAAAGACCCAGCTGTCATTTACTTCTGGAAGCTGACCCTTTCTAATGGATGTTTGCAGTAGGGAGTGACTGCAAGTTTTAAGAAATTAAATGTTCTTTTTATCCCTCAGCTGACTTCCAAATCCTGTTCTTTGGTATGTCACTGTCACTCCACAGTGCTGCAAGAGAGGGTGGAAAAAAAAAAAAGGCTAGCAGGATGCAGAGTTTGCTGCTTTGCAGATATGTGTTGGGGGGTGGGATCTTTTCCCGCTCCCATGAGAATTATGGAAAAGGAGCTCACTCTCTACAGCTGATAAGGTGCACAGAAATGGAGATGGAGGATGGCAAGAGAAAGGGAAGAGAAAAAAATTTCTAAAACCTAGGGAAAATACTGTTTGAGAAAGAAAAGGAAGAAATGGGATCCAGTCAGCTTGCAGTTAACCTCCCAACATCCCATACCCTGCAGGACACAAGGAGCTAAGGGAGAGCAAGACCTGACTCTTCCACATTGGGCCTGACCTTTAGTTCTCTACCCACACTTCTGCATACTGTCGGTCCTGATATTTCCAGTCATATTTACGTACAAAGACAGGACAAAGGACATCTCCCAGTCATACTTTTCACCTGTCCTTTTGCTCCTAAGGCATTGCATTTTGTCATCAAGGACATCTTTTTAATGGAGGTGGATCAGGAACAAGATTTTGGAAAAGTCTACAAGAATTCTTGTTACTATTGCTGAGGTTATGAATATTTGATTCATACCCTTATTACTTAGCTCTAGTAAGACTGTTGACACTTGACAAAATGGTAACAGTCCACTGAGCCATCATAACCCATAACAGTTCAAAAAAAAAATACAGAAAATCTCACTTATTACTTGTAGTCTAGCCAAATAATCATACTGGACCCACTAATCTGTAGTCCCTTTATAAAGCTAGTTATTCCCTTTGTTATCCTTTTCTTTTTTTTTTGGCATTTTTTAAACGTTCAACTAAACCTTATTTCTAGAACTATATGAGTAAAATAATACTATCCATCACAACATTTTTTAATTACTCTTTCAAAGTGTAATACAGGGCTGGGGAATCAAATAACTAGAGTATTCATCTGTAGCTCATCTTACAGAGACATTGAAGTTAACTTGCATTTTCTCCTATGAAGAAATCTGTTCAAAGTATCTGAATTTACACATTTTTGCCATTGAAGATTTTGGGGGTTTAGGATGACATTTAGAAGCATCTCAGAAGTTTGCTGGATTCTTATGAATATTTCCCTTACATTTGGAACAAGTTTTGCTGCCCTTTTAAAGCAAAATTGAAACTAATTTGCTGGCTTGTAATAGAGTAAGAATTTAGCTTTTGTAAGCAGAACATGTATGAAAAGTTTTCCAAAGCTAGTTCAACAATTGGCTAATTAAAAACACGTTTGCTGTAGCTGAATGTGACAGTGCAGAAACCAATTACACAATCTGCAGTGGTTAATACAGTAATTGAGTCCATTTAAGTGGCCTCCTTTCAAAATGCAATTCAAATTAAAAAATCAGCCAACTGTGTTTTAGTTAAACTTAGTGGATAAATCAGTCTTGACTATTTGTATATGAAATGACATCTCTTGGTTCTCAGAATCTTGTCTTGTTCAGAAAGTTGAATGATTCAGAAGCACTACAGAAAATACAACTCACCACATGCATCTTTAAGCCTTTCTAGTGAGAGCACTCTAATAAAGAGCCACCATTATGTGACGTTTTCTTCAAAATGATTAAATTATTAACTGCTCACTTTATCAAATCACAATTGAAGAAACCCAACCTCGATTGAGTCAAACCTGCCAGCTGCTCTCTAGTATTGCATTTTCTGTTTTTAATCAGTATTAGTGAGAAGTTAAGAGTCAGCCTTATATACTTTTCCTTGTTGTTGATATTTCAAGACAACTTCAGGCTAACACCTGAACGTGGCATAAATGCTACTTGCTGTAGAGCCCAACCATCCTTCTACTAAAGGGACACATCCCTCCCTTTCTGCAGGATCACTAAGCATTGCTAGACATCACAAACAATAAAGAAACAATAACATGCTGTATTTAGGTTCATTGTGCCTTCCTGTTAATAATGACTATGAAATAATTACTTCTGTGAAAATTTGAATGGCTTTTAGTATAAAATATTTCCTGACAAATGATCATGACTACGTATACAACTTAAAGACTCAAGTACTGTGATCTATCAGACTGAAGCGAGAAACCAGCTGAGGAGGTCTACCTCATAAAAAAATGTACCTTGTGAATTTATAGCATGAACCAAATAGATGCGTCAACACTACACTGCTGTCCTTTGTAATGACAAGATTATTCTAGGCTTGAGCCAGGGAAGTTTTGCTTGGAACCAGGTGTGGAAACTCTGAAGAATTACTTTTTTCGCCCTAACAGACATTTATTGCATTAACTAGGTACAGAAGCAGACCTGGAAAAGAATTTTTTCAAATCTCACTTTCAGTCTTTGGCACATACCATTCTTCTGCTGCTGTTTGCAACAGCTGGCTTATCTGACATTCCTTGGCAGGACTGAAAATGAATAAATACAAATGGGTATTGATGGTAGTTCATGTTTTTCTTTCTATTTGTAGAATAAGAAATACAAAATTAGTGTGCACTGAAGCAAATATTTGCTCTCTCACCACTTCTGGTAATTACTTTTAGTTTCCTCTTGGACAAATCAAGCTTTCTGAGGTGAAGGTTGAAGAAGTTGATAGATCATGCGATTCTGATGAAGATTATGAGGCTAGTGGTCGCAGCTTATTATCAACACATTACACTATTGTTATCCACCCCAAAGATCAAGGACCCACATATCTTCTTATAGGATCCAAACATGAGAAGGTAATGAGAGGACTATTTTATTGAGTTTCAGTAACACATCTGTAAGTATGGTGCTGTGATACAAATATTTCTTAAAGAGGAGGAGGAGGGGGACCTACAAGTCACCTGGCTTGTAGTTTGATATAAAAAGCAAGGAGGAGGTCCTGCTTCATTAACATCTATCAGGGTCTGTCTGTGACCCAATGTTGTGGTAGGTAATCCTTTTTAAAACAGATGAAAATTAGCAGGTTTGCCTACATAAGGAGATGGTGCAGAATATCAAATATATTGTAATGAGATAATTTTACTCACATTACACTGCCTTGTAGACAGAGCCGTAGCAGACCATCCTGAGAGGTTTTGTGATACTGTTACCCATTTTCACTGGTAAGACTAACAGTAGGGAAGACTGCCCTAGTGAAGTGAAGAAGAAATGAGAGCTATGGTTAAAACCATTTTTATTATTATTATTGCTTCATTGTTCTCAAGTAAACTTGTAGACCTCATTTTGCTTTCTGGCCTTATCCCCAGGTTAGCAGGATCTGGCAGTGATAAAAAGGCACTTACATTAGCTTTCTGAAGACGAAAGGAAGAATGCCCTGATAATTAGCCATGATTCTGAGGGTAAAAGACTGCTGAAGGGAGTCCTGTCCAATATTCCTTGCTTGATATTTGTAACATAGACACGATGAATACGGGTGTATTCAAACACAGGCAAACTCCTTTGCGCTTCAACAGGAGTATATGGCAGTATTTCAAGTTGAGAGCAAAATCTTGATGAAGCAGCTTCTTCCAACATGGAATGAGTGAGCTGCTGTGTGTTTTTCTGCTTTAGGACATGTGGCGTTACCATCTGACAGTTGCAGCTGGAAGTACCAGTGTAAATGTTGGATCCGAGTTTGAACAACTTATTTGCAAATTATTAAACATGGAAGGCGATACCAGTAAGTTTGGTTTTGTTTCAACATACTAATCTTCTAATACTTATTTACTGAATGTACTTATGAACTGAATGAATTGCAAAACCTACATATTTTATCTATTTAGCTTCTCAGATTTGGAGACATCCTACACTTTGCCACAGCAAAGAAGGAATCGCTTCTCCTCTTACAACACTGCCATCAGAAGCCTTGCAAACTGAAGCAATTAAATTATTTAAGGTAAAACCATAGCAGATGCCTTTTTTTACTAACCGACTTACTATTTGAACTCTTAGCTGAAGAGTGGCAATTAGTTGGCTTACTAGAGATGTTCAACAGATAAGGAAAAAGAAAAGAGAAGTTTACTGTTATCTTTAGTGGAGGTAACTAATGGACAGTAGCAGAATGTCCTCATATTATCTCACCAGATAGTATCACTTCCAATGTAAAGAGATCACTTTTAGCTGTGAGGGAGCAGTTCCGTCTTCAACTTTTGACCTTTCTACTGAGGTTCCCGATAAAGTGCAAGTTAGTAGAAAAATCCATGGCCATCATGGATGATAATAATTTCATCATGACATTCCTAAGCCCCAGAGAACCTAAAAGCATGGATATGTCACTCTTTTCGGACAACTGTATCTGAAATACTATTTTTTCAATTCGATTTCAGGAAGAACAAATGGCAGGTGAAAGTTTTTTGTAGATATATTTAAATCAGCTAAAAGAAATTTTAAAAACCAGTCAAAAAACAAAGCAAAGTTTAAGTTTAAGCAAGTCATTGATTATTTCAAATACACATAGAAGGCTGAGATTCTACTGCTTGTTTTAATAAAAAGAAAATATTTTCTTCATGTAAGTAGCTATTCTTAAAAGACTGATTAAGTATTCTAGTAATATAAATAGAGAAAATATTACAGAGTAAAATTATTTGAAGTATTTCACAACAGTTTCTTCAATTCACTTTTAAAGATGTTCATACCCCTCAAAAATACACATAGGTGTATCTCCCAGTAGTAGTGAAAAGCTTTATGATTAAGAGACTCATAATCGTTCATAACTGCTGTGCTGCAGCTAGTTTCTTGAGAATTTTTGTATGCCATTATGACATTATATCTTTCCCACCGAAAGTCCAGATAGGTGGTTGATATCTAAGAGAGGGAGTATGCTGCAATGCCATTAACCTTCTTTCTCCTCTCTCCTGCCCTCACCCAGGTAGAACTACTCCCGAACATTAACTAATAGCCAGGCTATAAAGTCTATTTCAGAGACAAAATAAAATATTGCTGTTCCTTTTTCTGTGCACTGTGAAATAAATTACAAGTTGGAAGGCGTGGAGCTTGGATAAATGAACTTACTTCACAGAACTTGTACTAGTCTAAAGACAAAATTCCCTGAAGCATCAACTATCTGGAGAATTTTGATGTAATGATTCAGATCTAGAAAGGAATTCAAGACAAGCACCATATGTTTACTCACTTGTAGGCAAACTTTCCAGCTTGTTTCTCTGAAATATTTGAAGCACTTTGAAGAAGTACATCCATCTTATTTTCTGCAATCCTGCAGCATGAAAATTTAAAAGGGAATGTAATTCTCTGGTAAAAATAATTTATATCTATTTGGAAATTAGTTTCTGAAATATATTTCAGACCCAATTCAAATCACAGACACTTGCTGAAAATAAATAAGAGATTACTTGCATGACCTCTATCAAAACTTTGTATAAATCAGTTTAAAAGTCAGGTAGGGAACTGATTTAGAAACAGATCATGTTTCAGTTATCCCGTTGCTGATAAAAATCAGTCCTGTACATCCACATATTTTCAGCTAGACTAGAAGCAGATTGGTCTTCCATCCATTTCTTGTGTTTCACTATACCTTGAAAAATCATTAACTATTCTATAGAGTAAATGCAATGAGTGATATGTTAGCTTTCTTCTAATAGAGCAAAGAAATGCTTAACACCTGGCTTTCTTAGAACAGTCCTGGGGATAGGAAAGGTTATTCTTACGCACAGTAAAAATACCAGTGGAAGGCAGGATGTAAAACAAATGGCTCTGAGTTATGGTTTTCTTTATGTGTATATTCTGCTGTGTTGTGCTCACTGCTTGCATAAGCATTTTACACTGGCTGCCTCTGAGAGCAGCATTTTAAATTCCTGTACAGAGATAAGCTATGTTCAGCATGTCCTTAAACCTGCCTACCACCACAACTGTTGCAACTTCTGCTACAGCTCACTCCATTAGATATGGAGTGAAAAGTGTGGTTTTTAAGAGGTGTTTTTATCTTAAGTCTCTTTGCATAGCTTTTGATCCTTTCTGGCCCCTTTTCACCCCTTTTGCAAAGCCAGCAGGGTTTCCTTAGTCTACTGGTAAACTAATTGTGACCTCAATTATAACACATTTTTGTTAAACAGACCATCTGAAAGATTTGTTGGAGCTTTTTGTATGTAAACTCACTTGTTTATTATTTTACATCTAGACCTGCCAGTTGTTTATAAATGCTGCAGTTGACTCTCCTGCCATTGATTACCATGTATCTTTGGCCCAAAGTGCTTTGCAGATCTGTCTTACACATCCTGAACTTCAAAATGAGATCTGTTGTCAGCTTATTAAGCAGACTAGACGTCGACATCCACAAAACCAGGCAGGACCGATACAGGTAACCCAGTATTTATTTTAATGGTACCTATTTCAACAGCACAGACCATTTAGAGTGGTAAAGGGGTTCCACACTTCTATTACATTTGCTTACTTAAAATCAGGTAAAAACCTGAAATAACATCTTACTACTACTGTGTCTTCCTGAAACAGCTGATGCTATCCTCCATCAAAGTACTTACATCTGATGACAGAGTATATCTGTGCCTGTGCTGTTTTTAAAGGCTGGACACACGATGGGCTATCTTCAAGTAAAGTGTTACGTAAGACACCATGTATAGAACTTAATTGTGTTTTACTGCATCTTTCCCGAGAGGTGCTGCATTAGGAAGCTTGGTGGTCTAAACTACATGGTGGATGTCTCTATAGCATGAGTGTGAAGAAAAGCTGTAGTGCCATGTTGTGGAATCTCAGATACACTCAGGGTTTTGGGCAGATATCACCTCTTGTATGTCATGTTGTTCTGCACGCACCCTTCATGCTAGATTATAAATACATACTTAAAATTCTTCACCTCTGTCTGTTGCCAGGTATTCACTGGTATCGAAATACATTATGGTTAAATGAACTGAATTGAAAGGAAAGCTAATACTTGCAGTTTTGTAGAATTAACAGAACTAGAAAAATAGTGCATATGATAGAGGAATACCTACAAAACTATGAGATGGATCAGAAAATGAGAAAGGAAATTACCATATTAAGGCTTTTGTAATGAACACGTTTTTCTCTTGCCATAGAAATTAGAACATGACCAGCAGACATAATCATTATCTAGAAACAGCCTGTATCTGGGATATGGCTGGTATGTGACCATCACTAAAACATCCACAAAGCTTCTATAACAGACATAGCACGTTCATGTCAGTTAGCACACACTGAAGTTACATATGGCTGATGGAATTTAAACTAACCATAATACTTTGGTAATTTTATACTGCTGGCAGGGCCTTCCCTCTGATACAGCTAAATAAATTGTTGCTATCATAATCCACTGGCATGATTTTTAAGGGTTAGCATGTTCAGTAAAATGTTTGTAGTCTCATGCTAATTTTTTTAAATCCTAAATTCATACTGTAGTCTCCCACACAACCTTCTACTGCAGTGTCTTCCTGAACCAGATCCAAAGCTATCCACCATCAAAGTACAGGTATTTGATGAAAGGGAATATCTGTGCCTTGTTGTCAAATTTCTATTTAACACCAGGCAAGTCAGATAAATCAAGATAGAGAAACTCCATTTTCTGAATTTTGTTATGATGCATTAATACAATTGTGAGAAAAGTAGCTGCAACTTCAGTAAGTGTATATCAAGAATACATGAGAGCAGTCTGGATTAAGTGAAACCTATGGATACATATTGAGGAATGAAAATACACCAAAATATTGAATAATTGTTTTTTCAGCAGTTACTATCTACTTGGTAGGAGGAAAATGTCTTACGAGTTGCTCCGTAATGTATATAACAGGAGAGGTGAATTAAAATTGCATAGGCTTCTCCTCATTTCTTAGTGCTTGGCTCTGCAGCCTAAATTTTTTTTCCTATGTATTAACTGCTTTTTATACAAACTGATCTGCTTTTGCATTTCCAGCCCCAAAAGAAACTTGCTGTACACAAGTAAATAGAAAGAGAGCATTTTGGCCATCCAATGAGGTGACATGCTTATTTACTCAGCTTTTTCTGTGTGTTTTGGTTTTTACTCCTATTTACAGCTGTCTGTTACTTCGCTTGGCAGAGTCAGCAGCGCTGCTGGCCAGCAGCCACAGCAACAAGTCTTACTTTGCAAGATGTTTAAAACAGTGAATGTCTTCCTTTTGTCCAGGGCTTGCAGCTCTTGGCTCTCTGCGTTGGACTTTTTCTGCCCCAGCACCCATTCCTTTGGCTTCTTAAACTTCATTTAAAGAAGAATGCAGATTCCAGGTGTGCCTGAATATTATTACCCAGCTAGTCTTTCTGAAGTACCTTATTTTCAATCTTTCACTTAATATTTCAGATCTTTTGACATACATTTTAAAATAAACTTGAGTACAATTGTGCTCCAGTGCTACTGAAATGTAGGATACATGTTACTTCCATGCATCTCTTGGGAAAGTTATCATTTGTTTTGAAAAATACTCTGCAGTGGAACTCTGGCTGTGTGTTGCAAAACCATGAAAATCAAATATATGGCAGTTACACAAAACGCTCTGAGCCGTGTTCATCTTTGGCACAATTTTGTTGGTCTCGGTGGGCTAATTCTCTTTACAATTCCACATGGAAAAATGTGTTGGAAATCTCATGGAGTGAAATCTGAGTGGTCCTCCCATTTGGCACCCCGAGAGAGATTTACTCACAGTTTACTATCCTTTCAGTCGGTCCCCAGGAATTGCCTTATTTCTGTTTTTGTCGCAGGACTGAATTTGGGAAATATGCAATATATTGTCAGCGATGTGTAGAGCGCACCCAGCAGAATGGAGACCGAGAAGCCAGACCTTCCAGAATGGAAATCCTTTCCACTCTTCTAAGAAACCCCTACCACCATTCACTACCCTTCAGTATTCCAGTTCATTTCATGAATGGCATATATCAGGTAATGCCAGGTAGACCACAAACCTAACCTCCCAAGCCCTTAATATTAGCATATACATGAAGCAGTATATCAGAAACAGAACTGTAATTGTTAAGGTAAACATGGTTCAAGTTTCATCCTGTGCCAGTGCTAGCAATGGCAGACACAAGGTAATTGAATCAGATTTGATCAATGAAGAGTAAAGGTTTGGGGAAATATCTTTAAAAGAAATTAAAAAAAAAGAGTGAGAAGTACTGAAGTTCTGTTTCTTATTTAACCTGACCACCAGATGAATGAATTAGACTGAAGAACAGGGAAAGGTATTAAATTTCACTTCCTTTCATCAGACATCTTGCAAGTTAAATACCTCACTGAAGGCATGGAAACACAGCTGTAACTCCCGTTATCAGTCATGAAGGATAACCATATTTGTTACAGAACAAACACAGCTTCATTCGTAACTCTTTTGGGACTTAACCAGTCAAAGCCTGGAGGAAACTTTCCATGGGCTTCCATGCATACTGCTTCACATCCTAGTTTGTGTTTCTAACTGTGAGAGCTGGCCGAAAAGAGTTTTTAACAATTCACACTATCCCTAGACAGAAAGCCAGTTTTTATATGAAATCAAAACTATATCGAATAAACTTTTCATTTCAGGTCACAGAATAACTCTGCTTTTTTTCTCCTCTAAGTTTCTTAATTGCTTACTGCTTGCCAGTAAAACAACATGTATTTAAATCATCCTAAAAGGTTTCAAAATTGAAGTCTGAAGAAAAAAGGAGTAACTGCTCATTAGTTATTTATTGCTCAAAAATGTATACTTAAGAGTCATGAAAGCTGTAACTTAAATACATTACTTCATTGGGATCAGCAAATAACCAGTTATAGTGGTATTGAAAACTCTTGCAGTCATCTCTAAAGCTAGATTCCACAGGTATTGTTTTAAATTCCAACCACTGAAAAGCCCAAAGTAGAAGTCCGAAATCCCTTTTCAAGATATTTCTTTACAAAAAAAGAGGCAAGGGGCCTTCTTGAACATATCAAATACAGGAAAACACCCTCAAAGTAGATATAAGCGAACATCAGCAACTACCATCTGTATGAAAGCCATTTGCCATCTCCTGCTAAAATGTTTTAATACAAGTAACAACAGACAAAAATTTGGATTCGGAAAAGAAAAACGTAGAAGGCTCTCTATATTACTGGCTTATGTAGCACTGACAGAGCAATATGTAAAATATTTCGGATCTGCCAATGTAGTGCTGCCAGTAAACACCCCTCTCAAGTTGCACATGATGAAAAATGATTAATTGATCTCATTTGTTTCATCACCTATTGAAAAGTGTAGGAAATTACAGTTTTCTTCATTTTTCAAGTGATATTTGTCACAAGAAGATCAGATACTAAACTGCTTTCTGTTATACAAATTATGTGACAGAAATACAAGCGAACCAAGTGCAAAGGAACTGGTATAAACAAAGAAAATAAAATAAAAATTACTACATTTAGAAGCTTTTTGATAGTGACTTTGGTTTCATAAACAAAATGCAGTAAGGTATAATCTGCTGTGAAGTTTGTAAATTTTTGGGTGGAGGAAAACACTAAATTGACTTCCCATGTGGAGATCTTGAATCTTTTCCAAACCCTTATTTGCAATGACAATAAGTTATTCACAGGCAATGGAATGTATTTTACATTGCCACATTTATTCTAGAGGTGTTACCCTTCAATATCTTAGATTGGGGGGGGGGCAAATGACACAAAGAGGGTGGGTTTTTTTAATAAGTTTGATAGTAACATACATTTTGGCTGCTTTTTTAGGTTGTTGGATTTGATGCATCTACCACGGTGGAGGAATTTCTGAACACCCTAAACCAGGATACAGGGATGAGGAAACCAGCTCAGTCAGGATTTGCACTGTTTTCTGATGATCCCTCTGGCAAAGATATAGAGCACTGTCTTCAAGGAAACATCAAGGTAAACAAAAGCCTTTAAGAAGCTCTGCACAGAAAACACCAAAATATCTTCATTTTACAGATCTCTCTTCACACAATATAAAGGAAAACATTTTTCAGGATGAAAACTGTCTTTAGGTTTTTTTCCTCATAACGTAAAACGAAAGATTAAAAACAAGAACATCACTCTTTCAATTGCTGAAATTCATTCGGTGAACTATATTTAAAAGCTTTGTCTAGGAGACTGATATTATTCATAGAAGTAGCAGCTGGGTTATAAAGGAAAAAGTAAGCTGTTACTAATCACAGTCCTTTAAAACTAAAAAGCAATTGGAGTCCAAGATGCATTTAGAGATTTCAATTAATGTTTCCTGTATAGCCCCAAAAGATGACTATTTGAGGTCCAAAGAGTCATTCATACTGGGTTGGAGATCCTGGGGAAAGAAAAAAAGAAAGGGTTCCTTATCTAAATACAGAATAATTAGGGGTCAGTTCAGGAAATTTCCAATGTTTGGCTTATCACTGTTCTAAATTCTGAATATTAGTTCCCTCTATTGCTAGAATGAAATTCTGTGCAGTAAAGATTGGCAAAATGCAATATAATCTATACTTTAATAAAAGATTAGATATTTTTCAAAATTTTTAGCAACTAATGAATAATGATTTTTTTGTACTTCTATAAAGTGGTTCTTTTGCACCCTTCGGCCAGCATTCACTGCTGTACTTCTTGTTACAAGGTACAGTACAGTGAGGCCTTAGTGGCAAACAAAAGCAGGGTCATCATGATCAGCTCTCTTCCCCTACTACAATAATTACCATATGGAAAGCCAAATGTATAAAAAATGTACTTATGTTCTTGGTAGATGCAACTTCAGAAGCAGGTCACATTACTGCTTCCAGGAAGGCTCTTTTACAAAGGAACAGTGACATGGAGCCTGGCAGGGCTCCCAGGACCTCCATTCCACCTCTTCA
The DNA here is from genome assembly GCF_949628215.1 of Phalacrocorax aristotelis. NCBI lineage: Eukaryota > Metazoa > Chordata > Aves > Suliformes > Phalacrocoracidae > Phalacrocorax > Phalacrocorax aristotelis. The sequence continues at coordinate 109,745,072 of NC_134278.1, forward strand.
TCTGCCCACCTACACTGCTTGTTGTGAACCGCTCTTGCTGCACTTCATAACAAACTTCATACAAGCTTTATAGCAGTTACTAGAAAGGACCTGAAAAACTCCAGCATGCAGCAGAAAGAGAATGCAGAGATCAAAGGCATTTGATTAATTATTTAACAACTCACTCTGTATAATTACACATTCATTGGCTGCTGCTAAATTGAGTACCTGGCCTTTCCATATAAGCATGTTATGGCTCATTTCCAAAGGTAGTGTGTGTGTTGCAGGATAAACAAACAACAAAAACGTTAATTATTAAATGCTCTCAACTAAGAAATGCAAGTAAAGTTGTCTTCCCGTAAGTTTAAAAATTCAAGCTATGTATGTTTCTGAGATGCAACAGGTAAAAGATACTAAAATAAGTAGACAGTTTCCATTCAAAAGCGTTCTCAAAGAGGAATACCTGGCAAAATCAGTTTTGTATTGCTTTCCTTCTAGATCTGTGACATTATTTCAAAATGGGAGCAAGCCTCCAAAGAACAACACCCTGGGAAATGTGAAGGCACAAGGACTGTCCGCCTTACTTACAAAAATAGGTTTGTATAGCAAGTATAACACCTCTGCCTTGTCCCAAGAATTGTTTTTAATTTATGCAGAGTTTCTTCATCTGAAAAATACTGGCTGACTCAAAGCCTGAATGAAAAATAGTAAATAGGTGTAACTGGACAATTTTTAAAAGAAAACTACAGTTAATTTTTTCTAGTTCTTAAGTGGTGAGCAGGAATAAAAAAGGGCAACACTGAACTCAGAAGACTGAAACAAAATATTTGCTCACTGGTTCAACTACAAGTGTTACTCTGCTGATGTGTTTTGACACTGACGTAAACATGTCAGACTCAGAGGAGATACTGCTAATCCTCAGGGCTAATGCATTTCCCTATCTTCTTTATTTAATAACTTTCTGTCTTTTCTGTAGGCTTTATTTTTCGGTTCAAGTCCATGGGGAGACAGACAGAGAGAAGCTGCTGTTAGTATATCAGACAAATGATCAAATAGTCAATGGACTTTTCCCTGTAAACAAAGAACTAGCGATGGAATTGACAGCTCTCTTAGCTCAGGTAATCCTTGTGCATTAATGACTCACACAGCAGTTTTACAGATTAAAAACTTGAATAAAGGAACTGGTGCAGGATTGCTTGACAGTCAAGTGACCTCCACCTTTCCCATGTGATAGTGCAGGTGATAGACTGGGCTGGAATCTTTGTGTAAGGCTAACTCTGTACTTCAGTGGAAACACTTTACAGCGTACACCGCTGTTGGCACCAGTACAGATAAAACGTGCTTTACCTCCTACACAGTCAGGCCCTCTTTGATGAAATACCATGTAACCAGGTACCATTTCTTCTTTCACTATTCCTTACGTGATTTCTGCATGTTAATACACCAAAGTAACAGCTGTTTAATGAAAGCCTAGGACCCTTTCACTAGACATAGTCTTGGTAAGATCTGTTTTATATTTAAAAAACTAAAGGCTCAAGGGAAGGTTATCGAGAAAGTTATTTGATGGTGTTACTCAATAAATCTAAACTGATTTGTGTCAGCTGGAGATCTAGCAATCTCAGAGCAGAACTAGTATTATATTTGTACATTTCATACTTGATATTTATCTTTTTCCTGTGGTAAGTATAAAATAACAAAAATAAAATTACTTGCATGACTTTTATATCAGTGAAAAATACACATTAATTGACAAACTGTTTTTCATTTTATACTTGCTAAGACAGAAGAAAAGATAGCTCTCAATACCCAGCTAGAAAATCGCTCTGGAGCAACAAAAAATTTTCTTCTCTGTGGTCTTTCCCTTAGATTGAGATTGGAGATTTTGAACGGCCTTTCTCAACTCCAGCAGGGCAAGTCACTTCCCAGTCCAAGTCCAATCAAACATTAAAACAAGTTTTGGAGAAATTCTACCCTAAGAGATACAGGCATGGTTGTTCAGAGGAACAGTTAAGGTGAGATGATTTTGGCGATTCATGTTCTCAAAAAATTGAGGGGTGAAATGAGGAGGCTTTAAGTTGTCATTAGCTACAACTTACTGTTACGCCGTATTTGCCTAAACCTGTGTTTGAAACTCATATTCTTGCTAAATTGAAGAACCCATTCCCTCTGTGTATTTCTAATCTAAACAGAGGGCAGTCATTAAGAACTCACTCCAGCAAAAGCTGCACAAGTTACTACATAGTGTTACAAAACCCAGCAATTTTGAAATCCTTATTTTTCTTATTCAGCAAATCTAAATTAAGTCTGTGCACAGACTAAAGACCTAGTGAAAGTAAAGGACATGAGGATCTGATTTGGGTGTTCGCTATTCAAATGTGCGATCTCTGGCAGCCAGCCAAACTGGCAATACATTAACTTAGTGGACTTGCTAGGAAAGTATCACTTAATTTAAAATTAATAATCTGCAAGTAATTTCAGTCAACATCTGTTAACATAAAGTAGAGCAGAACAGTGTAATAAATTATCCAAAGTCAATGATATATGATATAGCAATTCTGAACATCATAGAAATGTTTTCCCCATTCTTCAGTACAGGGTTGAGAAAGTTTAAAGCTATTATCGTATGCACAGACTGACGTTATTACATACTCAGAAGATAATAGGGACATTCAAAAGTATACAGACAACAAATAGAAGGTTATGCAGTTAATTTCAAAGATGAAGTATAGTGGGTCCTAGATTAGACTAACTCATGGAGGATTAATTCAAACACCTGCTGAACTGTTCAGGTAGTCCCTAAACTACCAACTGCAGACCTGGACATCTGTGGCAGGGAAAGACTCACTCTATACCTACCCTGTTTCTTGTATTCTTTTGCTAAGAAGGCAGTTTGACTTTACAAACTTCTAGTAAGGGTAAGCTGCAAGTGAAAGATCTCCCTTTACTACACATTCCCCCTCCCTTTTCTTGGGCTGCATCTGATAGTTTTGTGGCTGCCAGGTGAGTCATTCCTGCAAGTCAATGTGCTAGAGAGGTATTTTGGGGTTTTTCTTTTTTGAGGATTAGTTCTCCTTAGGATCATTTTATTGAACCAACTCACCATGGGACCACAAAAGAAAAGAGCCAGTGTGAACGCATCATGCATCAGAAGCACCCTTTTTGGTAGCAGTGCCCAGATACGCTAAAAAAGAATAGTGTTAAGCTGCATCTTCCACATCTACTGCTAGCCACAGGTAAAGCTATGTGCTAAGCTGGATGGATTTCTGGAATGACAGCTGGCATAGCTGCTGAGTACTGATAAAGGTAGATTGATCAACTGTAGAGACACATTAAAAGCTGTACTAGACTTTTTCTCTTTATGCTGCAACTGCTGCATCAATATTTAATCATAATGTTGCAGAAATTAGAAAGATACTTCGTAATTTTCATGTGCATAAAAATATTAAATGACATTTTGGATTTATTTAATACTGTATAAGTGATAGTTGTTGTATTAACTTAAATTATCATTTTAACAAATGGATTTTTTTTTTGCTCATTAAACTTGCTATGGGTAAGCATTTAAATTCCTTTCAATAACTAAATTACATATTGCATTTGAACAGACAGCTTTGTCAGCGATTGTCTACAAGATGGATGGCTCTCCGAGGGCACAGTGCTGCAGACTGTGTGCGCATTTATCTCACTGTAGCCAGAAAATGGTCTTTCTTTGGTGCTAAATTGTTTGCAGCAAAAGTAAGAAACTTTACTGAGTTTGAGTGGTGCGTTTTTTAAAATATAAATACAATTTGCAAATAGTAATACATTTTTTGTTGAAAATTAGTGTGTTATACATGTGCTGGTTGAATCTCTTGTCAAATTACTAGCTTGTTTAAGCCATATATTGGTGAAATGTAATAGCCATAGTACTAAGTATACCATAATAGTAACTGTCCAATGCACTTATTGCTTGTTTTACATTATTAATCTAGGTGGCATCTTTTCATTTTCTTATATCTTAGTCTGAGATAGCCTTTTTGTTTCAGACTTTTTTACCTGATAACTAGTAGAATATTTAAAAGGCAACATGGCTATGGAAGCTGAACCTTGGAGAAACACTAATGTTGTTAAGGGTATTTAGAGCATGCCCTTCTGTGCTGGCCTCTCTCGATTTCTCTTAAACTGCTAGTGTCTTAATTCTCTTGATTCAAATAACAGCTATGTTAAACAGAACTGTCACCTCACCCCTTATGTTTTATTGGGTAATCCCAGTAGATATATATATAATTGCTTATCAGCACTCTGTTCTTTTCTTTGCATATGTAGACATATGTGCTAGTGAACATGCTTTAAAACACCTGACCTTTTTTTTTTTATTTTATTAATGAGAGTATACATTTTATTGGACTAAGCACCAGCGGAGGCTTCAAGAATATTAGGTTGAGTTCATAGTTCTGCCACTGGCCGCCTACATGGCTTTGGGCAGCTACTTCAATTCCTTTCCATCATTTCCCTCCCAGTGTAGATCTCAGTAAGATCTGTGGATGGAGAGTTAATAATTAGTTACATATTGCCTCATTTTGAAGTAGTAATTAAAGAATGTTTCTCTTCGTAGCCTCTAGCAACGTCCTCGGTCGAGAAGCCCTTCATATGGTTTGCTGTACATGAAGATGGCATAAGCATCCTAGATTACAGTTCTATGGTAAGTGAAATTTCTTTTTTAATTTTGGTCAAAGTAGATTTTAATACTGAGTATATGGAGAGATTTGCCACCATGCTACATAAAAGATGGCATTAGCCTTCCATGCTAAGTTATCTAGTCTTTCTCTTAAAGCAAAAATTCATTCCTTTCAAAACGCTTTAATGTTATCATCATTGTAGTAGCACTAATAATAGAAATAAGTAATGAATTCTTTGCACAGAATTTATTTTTGTTTATCAGATACAGTTTTTATATCTTTTAATGAAATGTTAATGTTTTAATCATTCAGATGTCAGGAGATCCATAGTTACAGTTCTTAAAATAACATTAATTTTCTTTTCCTGGAGACTTCGTTTCCATTATTATTCATAATACATACACTCTGCAAAGAGCAGTTACTTTAAAAGATTGTTATTTTCATTGTATTATTTTTGTTTAATAGTAGGTAATATAACCCAGTGTTATTTAATTATGTCATTTTAGGCTCTGATTTTTCTTTGATTTGCAATAAAAGTTTTCACAGAAAACAACTCACGGTAATACGTGTAAAAAAGCAGTGCCTGAGAAGATCCCTGCTTTAATTTATATCCTGCAAAGAAACAGAATGGCATGGTGCTATTAGCAAGTGCTAATACCGAATATCAGAAAATTAAAATCTCAACTTTATAGTTGTACTGATATGGGCCTTTTCATTACATTTCTGTACAGTTAAAGAAATAATAAAACAAAGAACATGAGGAGAGCAAACAGCAGCTCTGTTCAGAGAACAAGCAAAATGAGCTTGCATCAGACTGCAGAAAGCTCTATAAACACTGTCTACTGATAGAGCTAGCTATGGCATTTCTGCAGAGCATTGCCAGTTTACAGTATCAGCAGCCCTTACTTGCCATTCAGGAATTGCTCAGTTTCCAGGGAATATTCTGATTTTCTGTAGGAAGGATCAAGGGTATCAGAAATTATGTTGCGAGGGGTAGTTAGAGAAAACACTATTTCAAAATAAGGGCAAAAAGAGATTTAGCAATCAAAGGAAGTCAGTTACTGTACAGATATTATCTCCCAATTAATTTTAAATGTGGACATCTGAAGCACATTAATATGAGTCGTAATGATAATTAAATGCTAATCGATAGACTCTAAGGCCAGAGTGTAGTGTTGAACATTGAACAATAACAGCCGAGGCATGGAAAGCAGAGGAGCCTTGAAGGGCATTTATGTTTCATCAGAGATGTGAAAAAAAGAGAACAGAATTTAATTTTCTTTGTGTGTATGTAAACTACATCACCGCACAAAAAGTAGTCCTGGAGCTAAATTCCTTCAGATGTCTCAGACTCTGCCATTTCATTTAGACACTGCTTCAATTTCAAATGGAATTCCTAAGATTAACTCCTCTCAAAGTCAGTCAAGACTTGTGTCAATTGAATTACACACTTTAGTTGAAACCTGCTTATAATATCTTTGATCTAATTAATCTGGAATAGAAAGAGAGGTCAAACTTACAAGAGTTATCATCCGCAATGCAAACTCCTCGCAGTGAAGGTCTGAATGAAGCTATCCCAAAATCTACAGTTAATGTCAAGATTCATAAGAGGCTAACAACAACATTTTGAAAAATACATGTGTAATTATATTTTTAAAAGAACTATTTGTCATAATCTGCTTTTCCGGAATTGTCCTGCTTATAGCTTTTGTTTCATTTTTTTGGTTTTCTTTTTTAAGCGATTAACAGTTACATATACATATAAGAGTCTGATGACTTTCGGAGGCTATCAAGATGATTTTATGTTGGTTGTTAACAATGCTCACACGAAGGACAAATCAACTGAAAAGCACCTTTTTGCCATGACAAAGCCAAAGGTTGGTATATCACCTGAAATAGTTTCCCACCATCTGCTACTTTTCTACTTTTTCTAGTGGGTAATCATTAACAGATGTGAAAGATGAAACACCTTCTTTATTCCTAGGGTTCTCAGATTATTGACTTTTGCCAGATGGTTTTAGAGAGCGAAACAATTTAGTAATATAAGAGCTAACGGTGACAGTACTGATGTGTTTCTTTTCTTTTCATGTCCCTGTCTGTAACATTCCAAATTTTTCATAGAAGGACAAAGAAGGCTATTAAGGACAGGAAGTATATGCACTACTTAAAAACTAGTCTGTTTGCCTGATCAGCACCAGAGACAATTCTTAAGAAGGTACATTTGGGTTCTACAGTTGCAGAATTGCAGAACATAAGATCTGGAAGATCAGTCACTTCTTAAAATCCTGTTATATTTTAATTTTGGTGAAGAAACTGCTCATGCTTTTTAAATCTAGGTACTCTTCTTCACTGGTAATACTGACTTTTTTTAAAAAAAAAACAACAAAGATTTTTAAGCCTTTTGCTGTTAGTCAGAACAGTTTATGTAACAGAATACAAAATTCCATGTATAAATTTGGGTCAAAACACAACTCTTCATACAAACAAGCACAGCAGAATATATCTGTTCAAGTTTCCCTCAGATTGCACCCGTATAGGCAAGGCTGTGTGGATTGCTAAGAGAAAATATAGTGAAAAGCTCCCAGAAGTCTTTACTCCTTTTATCTAGCCTGTGTCTTTAGTCCTCTGAGTGGTAGATACTTCCTAGCCAAATCGAGGAAACATCATGGAAGTTTTTTCTAAGAGTGTCATCTTTTGGACTTCAAAACTCTCTCAAAGTGAAAGAAACCAACTGTTTGAATCGTTGAAGGCTATGGAAGACAAAGTACCCAGCATACTGATGGGATTAACATTACATTATTGGCAAGGAACGATAGAAAAAAAGCTCTGTTAGGCATCTCCTCTCTCCCCATCATTAACTTGTTTGATAAAGTACAAGTACTTTTCCAGTTGATGGTGATTGTCACTTGCTAAAAAGTTAGCTATTTTTTCAGCAGTCAAAACACATCACTGTATTTTTCAGAGAGTTTTGTATGTTCCTGTTATAGATTCTTGAGATCACTCTACTGATTGCCAGCTACATTAACAACTGTCATCAGCTGAAAGGAGCTACTCATCACCTCTCTGCTCCAGCATTACTGACACCTCAAAGTGGACAGAAACTCAAGGAAACGGGCAGTCAGCCAGTTCTTGCAAACAACAGACCAACTAAATGTCCCACTTTGTTATGAAAGCATTACGTATCATGATAATCCATCTTTTTTACAGGGTTTCTACACTGATTGAAAACTTTTTTGATGTACAAGACATAGAGCATGAGCAGGTCCAGAACCAAAAGGCGGACAGGTTTCCATTCATTTCAATGGTATATAACAGGAGAAGCCCTTTAATTAAAGCCCTGGCCTGAACTGGAATGATGATGAGCCAATTAAAGGACTATGCTTTAATGGTGGTGGCTTGCACCTACAACTCAAAAGTAAATGTGTCTGTTGATAGTGATGGGGAAAGGTGGCCTTGGGAACAGTTGTATAGATTTGAGTCATTTTCCAGATATTTACTCAGGGACCAAACTGTCTTCAACTCTTAACTCTTCATCTCTATCCTTCAAAATTATACAAGTTGTATAACCTTCATTTTGAAAAGGAATTTTTGTTTAAAAAAAAGTCAAACAGAATATTTTCCACATCCAGCACCCCTCCTTACTTGCAGTACAAGCACCATGGGACAAAAAAGAACAAATTGTTTGATTTGTATAATTGTTTCTCCTTTAAAAAAAAAAAGTGTATGCACATCATGTAACTATTATAAATCTAAAGACTATTCTCATGATACACTGTAGCCTTTGTTATACAGCTGTTTTACTTGGCAAAACTTCAGCCTTGGTCTGGTAAACTTCTAAATAATCCCTCTCTGCCGCAGCCTTTTGGAAAAATCTAAATTGGACTGGCACTGTATTTAGCATAGTTTTGTTAAACAATCCCATACCTAATTTCTTCTTTATCCAAAATAGTAGTATAACTCTCAATTGAAAACACAGGAATAACACAGAAGGACATTGCTTGAACTGTTGTGTCTAAACTTGGAGACATATGTGACATATAAAATCCATGTATAATATGTATAATGTATATACAATGATTCAGAATAATATTTTGTAAAAGCTGCACTTTTTCATTTGTATCTATACATTTCATATTATAATACTAATATAATGTTCTTGCACACTGAAGACGTAATGCTGGATCTGCACTGTTGGACTTGGGAACACTTTCTGGTTGCCTTTTTCAGCTGCAAGCCTCAGTGCTACATGAGGTCAAGTACATAGAAGTTACACCTTTTTTTTTCTTCCAATCCCCACATTTTCATTTCTGTGCAAAGAAACCAGTTCTGCAGGCTCTGCAATGGATCATCAGCATACTCTAATAGATAATTTAGAACATAGAGAAGGTATTCAAACATAAATCCCTATTTGAGATAGATATATTTCACAATTTCCACTTCTGCTCATGCTAACGATCCTGGATCATTAATCCCTTACAGCTAGCCATCATCGTTTGGGGTTTTTTTAATTACTTAAAACTGAAGTAATTTCACAATGATGAATTTTAATATTTGAAGGTTGAAAATCTCCTTAGTTTTATAACATTTAAACACTTCAGATACATACATACTCATATTGAGAGAAATTTTCAGCGGTTTGCCCTCTGTGAAACGTAGGGAGTTCTAAGGAATTCTTTCCTGAAGAATTAAAATAGATTGGAAGGGATATTCAGGTTGTGAAAAGAATATGCACTTAAAAGTGGAAAGCCAAATTGGCCAGCTGACTTGATGTTTCTTCTGAAAGCTCTCAAAGTCCTGGCACAGCTACTTAAGTCTGCAGAACCCAAGCACCATTTTATGAATGGTACTATGGGCCAACATTTTGCCTTGAAAATTACAAGCAAATAACAAGCATACTGTATCTAGATGCTTTCACATTTGCAGTGTGGGAAGAGCTTCTGGTAACTTTTACCTTATGGTGGTGGTTCTGGTACAGGATCCTTCTCTTTCAAGAAGGCAGGGCCAGCAGCAGGAGGTTTTACCTCCTAGTGGTCAGCCAATCTCCTGCAGTCATCAGGGAAAGCAAATGGGAAGCTACAAGATACCCTGGCATCAACCACAGCATCTGCTTGTGCTGCACCCCATGCGAAGTGATGCATATTGTGTGGAGTAATTGGGCTAGGAATTAATACCCCTTTGCAATCAGCAGAATAGTTAACTTTCAGCAATTTGAGGAGTGGGAGCATCGTGTGTGCATATTCAAACAGATGCTACTGCATCAGTTATACACAGATCATAGTCTAAAGCTTCTCAAATATGATTAGAAACTGCAATTTACAAATACGGAAATTTTCATGTCATGAAATTACAATGGACATCAACCTAGAATACTCCATCTAGTAACTCTTTCCTGATTGTCCAGTTTTAAATGAATGTGGCAGATCAGGTTCTATTAAAAGACAAAAAAATGGAGCATGTGGCTAGTGAGCTTGTTCATGAAGTTTTTAAAATCTTAACAAAGTTTGGAGACAACATAATATACAGTACACACAGCCAATGTGGAGATTTTGAGTCTTTTAAACAGTTTTCATTAACACAGCCTTACAACCAGCTGTTTTATAAAGCAGTATACGATCTACAAAGTATAGTATGATGTTCCTGCCTGCCTTTTTGTAGATAACCCTCGCCATTTTTAGCATTAAGCTCTTGCTTAATGATGCCCTACATCATTGTGCCAGAAGCAATTCATGCCTTAGTTTCCCTTGTCTTGGCAGCACTTTCCAGACTTGCTACTACTAACTACTCATTATACTCCTCATTAACTACTCATTGATCCCATGTAGTCACATTACCAGAAATGCTGTTTATTTTTACGAAATAAATGCACTCAGAATCACAGTTACTGTGACATCACTGCACTAAACAAAGAAGTTTCTTCCAGGATTTTGATTAGCAAGAGCGAGGTTTCTGTAGTATGATATCATAGTAACCTCCTCAAGCAGAAGCTTCTCTTCAAGTTAATGGAGTCAGGAAGTAGTGTCTTATACACACAAGCACACTTCAACAGCTCGGCTTGCAAACACAGCTGTGCAAGTCTCAGGGAACTTGTTCCATGTTAATCTAGCTCTAGAGCTACTTAGAGGATCCCACACGATGTAAGACAGCAAAGCTGGAAATTTCAAGAGTCCAGGCAGACAATCTGTTCTGCCTTCCCTACCCAGCCCGAGCCTCATGAGTGATCCACATCTCAGTCTGAACCTTGAGTCACCCGCCAAAACAATTCATCCCATGCTACCTAATCCCTGACTAGGCCCCAGTAGGAACTAGACAATACTCACCTTCTAGTCTTCAGCAGGGATGAGATGATGGGAGCTGTCAAAAGAGCAGCAACCTCTGGGACCGGTGCTGAAGAACTTCCCCTGCTGAAGCCTTTCAGAACATGGGCTGTAAAAATATTCTTAGGCTGAGATTAACATGTTAGCACGTGCAAGGAGACTTCACCTTCTATCACGAACTTCAGAACATCTTTTGTGCTTGCTTTAAGCTAGCCGTCAGTAACAATGATCAGTATAAATGGTCAATGAAATGGAAAGATCACTGGTAACTCTGTATGAACAATCACAATGATGTGAAAATAATATTTGGAATGCAATGTAAATTAATATATTACCTGAACTTCACTTTGCCTTGTCAATTTTTGTGCAGCAGTATTAGTAAGCAAACAGCTAATTTCTAAAACAAGTAAGACCTATTTACTCCTGTAGTACAGCAGGCACATGATAAAGCTTTGAGTTTTTAATACAATCCACAAAATTGGTGTTTTTTTTATTTTAGATTTACATTTGGTTTATATTTAAAATTGAGGCATATATTTCCCTATAAAAGAAGGCTGGTAGGTATTTGATGTTGGAGTTTCTTGTCAGACTAATGCAATTTTTATAGGCTAGGTCCTGAAGGAAAAAATTCATCCTTGCATAAAGGAATGCACCACTTAAAGCTTTAGGTAGAGCTTTAATAGTCCATACAGCTTAGTGCAATCCATTAGTTTGAGTTAAAATTAACTAAGGTGATTAGTAACTCAGTAACAATGAAGTAGGAAAAAAAGTATTTTTTACAGCTTCCTAGGGCAAAGGAAATAAAACTCAGTAAAGTGAAACTTAAAATACTGAAAACTCCAATTTCATTTCCAGATTGGACTTTGGTATAACTTACTAATTGTACAGTCTTATGCAGTTCAAACTTGTAATGCAGCATCTTCCAGATTTGCCTCCTCTCTCTCAGTGAGTAAATCATTGTAAAAATACTTTGCTTTTTAGTGTTACACTCTTGCTGTTGCAGTAATACATACCTAGATCACAGTGCCAGGAGCAATTCCTGCCTTAGTTTTGCTTTCTCTGGCAGAGCAATAGCAGCTTTATCCAGGGTTTTCACCACCTCTAACTGCTGATTATAGATCCTGGCTTCATATACCAGGGTATCAGAAATGTTCTGTTAAAATGAAATTGATGAAAGAAATGCACTTAGAAAGGCATCAGCATGACCTGCCACTGTACAACACTAAACAATGAAGTTTCTTTCTGGATTTTCATTAGTAAGACCATGGTTTCCACAGGAGGTTAGCAAATGCTGTAGAAGATCCATGTAAAAACCTGGAAGTAAATAAAGACAAGCAAAAATAACCAGATGAAGGCTTCTGGAACTGAAACTGAGTGATTATGCAAGTTAAACTTAGAAAAAAACCTCTTATTTCAAGACCAAGTATTGCTTAGGTCTATAAAAGGCTATATAAGCATTCTTTGGGGAAGGAAGAAAGAACAGTTAAAATTCACTGAGTTAATAATTATGAATGAGGCCACTTTCCTGGTTTTGATCAAACAGGTAAGACAGGACCTTACTTGGGTGTTTCTACCTCTAGTCTCTCAGACGCAAAGCAGCTTACCAGCTACAGGTGGCCAGCTGTAATTGCTGTCCTGGATTTGGGGTGACTTCCCTGACATAGGACACTTTTGACTTGTTGGGTTCACCTACAGCCTATATTCCTTTCATATTCTGGGTCATCCAGCTCTTTGACTGCAGCCTTTAAATGCTGTTTTCTAATCTAACCCTCACATGACCTTCGATTGATTGATCTTATTTGAAATAATCTAGGTCGTCTCCTGTTTGTTACAGCAACTTACTTTTAAGTACACTTATAATAGTTGATTTCTATGCCTCAGTACTACAAAATAAATTACACCCATTTTCTTACACAGCAGTTCACTTATTAGGGGGTGGAAGCTAGCTCAGGTCCTGTTTCATTCCCTCCACTGTTACCAAGCTGTTTTAGGAACCATGAGTTTATCAAGAGCCAGTGCTTAAAGCTGAGGTAAAATAAAGGACTCCGGCCATTTATTACTTGTTTATTCATCCCTGGCTTTCTCCACAGCTGAAGCATTCTGGCACTTCTCAACAAGGGCTACCGTCGAGGTCCTCCAAGGCCGCAGTGGCTCCGATACCCTTCACACCAGCTCCGCTCACTCCGGTACGAAGCGGGCCACCATTTCTAGAAACCGAAAAACAGCGGCAGCCGCGGGTCCCATGAACACCTCCGGCACCCTCGACAGAACCGCCGCGAGCCTTGACTCACCTCAGGGGCGCCGCACCCGCAGCCCCCGAGGCAGCAGAGGCAGCCAGAGCGCGGACAACCGTCGGAGAAATCCCCGCCCGCCGCCGGCTACGGGGACGCCCCCGCACCGGCCCCGCTGCCGGCGAAACGCCCCGCGGCAGCGCGCCGGGCAGAGGCGAGCAGAGCGCCGCCTTGGCCACCGCCGCTGCCGAGGCAGGCGGGGCGAGGCCGCGGCACGGCCCTCGGCCCCCGCCCGCCCCCTCTCCCCGCCGAACTACACTTCCCGGCGAGCCCTGCGCCGTTCCCGTGGCGACGGGGAGCCGGGACCGGGCCCTGAGGAGCCATGTCCAAGGCCAGGTAACGGGGAGTCCTGCCCCAGCTTGGTGAGAGGGGGCTCGCTCTCGCTGCAGTGCGGGGAAGGAGCCCGCGGCCGGGAGGACAGCCTGGAGGGGGGAGGCAGGCAGGCAGGCAGGCGTAAAAGGGGCGTTTCGGTCTCTGCTCCCGAAAGTGAGCGGGATGGGGGTACGCCTGGCCCGTGGTGTGAGGGGTCGGTTGCTCCCGTGAGGGACCCCACAGAGAAGGGGGGGCCTGAGGAGGGGAAGCCCGCCTTACCGGAGCAGTAGCATTCGCGGGAGACTGAGGCAGCCAGCCTGACTGGCAGGGTGCTGGCTGGGAAAGGCCTGAGTCGCTGGAAAAAACTTCTAAATGTGGCTTAAACGTACTCAAAACAAGCCTCCCGCCACACAGCTGGTACGTGCTCAGCGTGTGCCACAAGCAGCTGTTGGGGTTACCTGAGGGATTTTACTTAACCTGGCTGTGTTAGTAGGAGTACTTTGACAAGCAGAGGGCATGTGATATGAAATAATAATAATAAAACCGCAATGCCTTTCATTTATCCATATAGGTATTTTCAGGAGTTACAGTCTAGAGTTCATTGGTTTTCTCTAATGACACTCTTATTTGGGTTTTTCCAACTAGTGGAACTTTGTGGGATCTTGCTATAGCTGAAGTGGAGAAGAGAGAAAACCCTGACGATGATGGCAAGCGTGTGGAAGTTTGGGAAAAATCAATATTATTTATGGGAAACAAAAATGGGGTAATGCTAAGTACTGTACAGTTTGTGCTTTTTGAGCATAGTTTGTGTCAGGGAAAATATCTGATTATTTTCTGCTATTAAGGTCCACTTAATTCTTCTAAAGACACAATATGTCACGTTTGATTTGCAGAGAGTGGGCATTCCACAGAGCGTGGACCGGTCAGACATTATTACAATTCAGAAGTTCAAGTTTATGATTTGGAGAGTCAAAACTTCAACTGTTGTTATCAGTGATGTGCTAATTCTTTGAAGTTTAACTTCATTAATCTTTCTAAAAGTAACTGCCGGAAATAATGCTACTCTCTTTAATTGTGTGGCATGTCAAATTTCCCCTTGTAGAGGTTTAACTGTTTAAAAAAACAGTTTAAGTGTATAGATACCGGTTTTGTTGTACATAGAAGCCTTGACATCCTGCTGTCAATTGTGCGTGTATTATGTCAGACCTATTTGAATGTGCCATATCTGTGATGCAAAGTCGTCATTCCACATGCCTAAGTTTGTTTTAACTCATTGTCCCATAAGTTTGGTCATTAGTAATTTCATATTTTTCTTCTGGTAGCATTTATTTGTAAAGTAAATTATGAAATATTTGCCTTTTTGACCAAGTGAGTCACCAAGAATAGAGTTTTTATTTTAAAAGGATTCATATATGTGCAACCTCTTAATCAGCAATTTTTAAAACACCTTTTTCAGAGAAAATACAATGACTTTTCAGATTCACCTGAAATTCTCTGATTTTTGAGATGGGTAAGGACACCGGAGTAAACTGTAGAAGAGCCCTTCAGTGTGGCATGGTACTCAGTGTCTGAATTTCAACAGTGTAAAGATGTATCTTTCTGTATGTTTATTTGTATTTTAAGCATTCTTTTTATTTCCATCTCAGCAGTAATAATTAATTCCAGTGGAAACCAAACATTACATAGATGTATTATTAATAATTAAAAACTGTTTAACAGAGTTGGTCAGGTCGATCACTAGTGTCTAATTTTCAGCACACTATTCCTATTACTGTATTTGTCATCTCTATTCGTTTATAATTATAATAATGGTAGTGTAACTTGACTCTGACAGAAAGTTGGCAGTTAAGTTTCCACTATAAGGCTACAAACGATTACATGAGTTTACACTTTTCTGGTACTTTATTATTGGAATGTTAAATGAGTGAGTTTCATTTAGTAATACATTTTTTTATGCTTCAGTGACAGTACAGTAGGGTTGTTCTTTGTTTTTAATTTCCAGGGAAAGACCACTATTATACTGAGGTGCCTTGAGAGGTATGTGTTAAATTTTTAAAAGTAGTTTTCAGCTGTGGATTAGAATTTTAAACAAATAGTTACATTGTGTGATAATTCATAATATACATACACAGATGATGTACTCTGTGACCAGGTGATCACTTATGGCTACACTTATTTCCCATCATTACTACCTGTCATCTGACCCCTTCAGTCCTCCTTCTCCAGTATTAGAGAGCTTAAATGGCCATCTGTTCAGGCTGGTGCTGCTACTTCTGTCTTCAGCAACCGAGACCTGTTGTCTTAAAGTGTCCTCTCCATACTGCTGTTTCTAAGCCAAATTCTGAACTGGCTGATAAATATAATTTAGTAACTGTAGAATTAACTTTATTTAGAGGATCTTGACAAAATGAAGTTATTTTTCCTTGCATAGAGAAGAGACTCCAAAGCCAACATTAGCCTTGGAATATACTTTTGGAAGAAGGGCAAGGAGACACAATACAGTGAGTATCCAAAAAGTATGGTTTACCATATCTTTTTATATATATATATGTATGCACACAAAAATAATCTATGTATTTTATTTTTATGTATAAGAATCTTACAGATTTTAGCTTATTGTTTCTGAAACAAAAAGGGGTTTTTAATATAATTTTATTTAAATTAGCTAGCTTAATTTTGTATTTTAATCTGTAATCTGTTTTTCCCTCTCACTAAAACACAGTAGATCAGAGACCAAAGTATAACATAAAGCAATCAGATTAATCTATAAAAACTACCTTGTTTGTCGTGTTTGAGTGCTTTTATTCTCCCACTGTAACATAGTATGCACGTCCTTGACTTTGTCTTTAAAATGTAAAATGAGCACAAACCGATGAAGATACTTTACAACCAGTTTTATGAGAGATGCAGTCATCTCAGAGGATATTAAATCATAATTAAATTTTTGGGTTATGTGTCCATATCACTAAATTTTGCACTACAGCTTATATTAACAGAAATATTGAACCCATTCCCATCACAGCACAACACTGCCCAGCAGCAGTAACTGTTGTTGCAGGTAATTGCTGTTTCTATTACTGAAGCAGGGAGTGGAAGATCTGACTCTGAAAGATAAAAATCACTTAAAACTTTGCCCAGAAACTAAATGCAAAGGTAGAGATTCATTACTTTTCCAGTTGCAAACTTCTCAAAAAGCATTAGTCTTGTGCTGCCTGGTTGTTTTTATGTTTATCATTAATTGTGCTGCTCCTTGACTTTTTACTTTACCGACTGTCATTTATCAAGACAGTCAGAGGTGTGCCGGGCGTCTTTCCTGAGTGTTGTATGGGATTTCTTGAACTTCGGGGGTTTTCTTGAACTTCGGGGGTTTTCTATTTGGTTTTGTTTTTCAGGAAATACTAGCTAAATAATATATGTTCTTGTTCTGAGTCACTTGCATGAAAAGCCAGTGTATTAGATGAAGATGTTCTCTTGGTCTTGCATAGGAGCACACGTCTCTGACATAAAGAAACTCTTTTACAGCCTAAAGATATAGCTCATTTTTGGGAACTAGGTGGTGGAACCTCATTACTGGAACTGATACGAATACCAATCACTAGCAATAACATAAGGTAAGTGATTAACGTTGCAATTCCAAAGTTATTTTCAGCTTTCCTTCAAGCATAAGTAAATCTCTAGACCTTTTATTGTGGAAAACTTTTTCAAAATGTAAGATAGAACATTTGTGATTTTTTATAAAAAACATTGTAATACCACTGATACTTTGCTTCAGTCTTCCTTTTCATGGTTCTCTCCTAATAAGCCAAGTTCTTAGCCATCTCCAACAACAAGAGAGGGTGATAGCATGAAGGAAATATGTTGGCCTTAAGTAGATAGAAGAAGAAATACAGAAAAAGTGAAAATAATTTCTGCTCAGTGAAAGAGCAGAAAAGCAACTTGGGGCATATGAAAAAGAAAATCCTGCTTCCTACGTCTTTATACAAACATAGATGCTGTCTCTGTGAGGGGCAGTGTTTTAGGCAAAAAAAGAAAAGGCAAAAAATTTGACAAAAAATTGTCTAGATTTTTGGGAAGTGAAGTGACCATCTGATAAGGTGATGATCACACAGAGAGGTTTCTGTGAGAGGGACTGAAACTATTGAAATGATTTGAAGACAAAAGGAAACAGGAATTTAAAGAGAATTAACAGAATGTAGTGAGAAAAATCCATCAAAGTGATGGAACAGCATAGGAAGAAGAAATGAGTGAAGAACTGCATGAAGAAATGAGAAGGTGATGGGGGTGCAGTTTATATTTTCTCTGGTTAGGGAAGATGAACTTGAAAGTGGAGAGGGAGAAAAGGATCAAAAGATACATTATGTATTATGATGATATGATTATTTATTTCGTTGGTAGTGAGCTTTAACTTCTGTGAAAAAAATAAAAGAAGGGATAAAATTTTTATCATGTACATTTGCTACTGTTTGGCTGTTGAGATAATGCCATTATTTAGTGAGAGACTGAGACGGAATTAAAAAAACACTTCTGGCGTGTGAAGCTTTTTGTTTCTAGAAGAGCTTGGGGAAAAAAAATCGGCTGTCATTTTTCAGCTGTTGCCTAAATGAACTTATCTGAGCTCTACCTCCATCAGTCTTTTCTTCCCTTTTTACGGATAAGGAATCTTGTGATGTGGATGATCTTAAGATTCTTTGATAGGATGCCAACATTGTTCTGTAAGACCACTTCTGTTCATAAGGCAATATTTTAACATGCTAGTCAAAAATTCTATCATTTCAACTTAGGTATAAGTGCTCTTCAGTAGTTTTCTTATCTGTCTGTAGTCAAGAAATTTGCTTATTTATAAGTCCCATGAAGGATATATAGGTTTCACCAAGAGAATTTTCACCAGATTTTTTTCCCTATAGCATTTTAAAGTGAAATTGGGCATTCACTTTGCTTTGTAGTCTTTCTAATACCACTTTGGTCTGGAATCCTCTTTTTCAAGTCAGGATGGAATGTGAAAGAATGATCGCATCCTTTCAAATGGCTGCATTTACAGTGTTTTTTTTTACAGTCACACTTTAATGCAGTTAGAGTTTTGGGAGGCAGGGTTTTGGAAGGAGAGGAGTTTATATGTAAACATTTCTCATCATAATCCATCTTTAAAAGCCTGGTAATTGCTAAGTACATCTTGTGTACTCTGCCTTCTTCCATTTATCTTTCAGAAGGCTTTCTCATACACCCATCTGAGGTTCCAGCTAATCGGCACAGTCCATGGCACAGAATGTTGCCCTTAACCAGTTTTTTCCATTTCATATTACAAAAGAACAATGAAAGTATAGAACTTTCTAATACAGTAATGGTTAGGAAAGATTCTAACCATTTGCTAACATTGCTTCATCTGGGATTGTAGTGTTATGGGATGGCAGGGATCCATAATAGCAGAAGTGCCCAGTCCTACAGGAAGAAGGAGCTAAATGGGTTCAGGATATTGGCATATTTTACTGCTTTGAAACTACGTCTCCAGAAACAAAGTTTGATATATACAATTCCCCCAGCACCTCTGATGGAAAGTTGCCAAAGTGATAGTTCTGAGCAAGAGACAAGGGAAAGGTTTCTTCAGAACTCAGAGTATCCTTAAAAGCCATCTTCCTTTGCTGTCACATTTAATTCTACCTTAGCATTTGTATTTTGACATTCGTTGCTTTCAGCGTCTGTACTACAGGTGTGGTTGTATATTAAAATGTCGGTTGTCTCCTGTACTAAAGATTTGACCAAATAATGCCTTTTTAATAGGTCATTTGCTGTAGTGCTTGTATTGGATCTGTCCAAGCCTGATGAACTCTGGACTACTATGGAGAAACTTCTGCAGGCCACCAGGAACCACGTGAACAAAATTTTAACCAAACTAGAGAAGACAAATCCTGAAGTAGCTACTGAAATTAAACAGAGGATGTGGAATAGTCTGCAGAGGGATCATCCAGTAAGTTAGTTCTAATATTTTCTCCAGATGTCACAGGCCTTTATACAGTTAAAGATAATGCTCTTGAAAATCATAAACAACTCTTTTAGATTTTTATGCATGACTGAAAATCCATTTGATGTAGATGAACCTGTTCACTGGAAAATTATAGCAATTTAATAAAAATTCAATAAGAGCAGAAACAAGGAAAGAAGGTTTCTTATATCTTTTTGTTAGATATCTAATGTGATTGTTATGGCATGTTACACCAATCAAAAGAAACAGTTTTAGAGTAGCAGTTTGCTTTTTCCCCCCCCTCATCTTTTTAAAATGAAGATGAAAACTAGAATGTACAAAAGTCATCTGGCAAGAGACTAGCTGAAGGTACAAATTTAAGCAAAGAATATAGTTATAACAGCCATCAACATGACTATATACTTTGCATTTATTTAAATGTCTATCACAAACTCAATGCCTTTTGATAATCTGACAACTAATTAAATTATAAAGTTTCAGAAATGTTAACATCAGTCCTTTAAACATAATTGCTAACTAAATCTCTGGAAAAGCTAAACTAGATTATGCGCAACAGACATGAAAAGTCATTGTGCATTAAACCTCTGCAAATGTTGTGTGTATATAATGCATAAATAAGTATTCAACAATTCAAAGACTTGGCACATAAATCTAGTTACTGTAACTTCTATAAAATGCTGCAATACATCAAATGCTCATGTTGCTCAAAAATTTAAAAGTAACTTAAAATTTATGAGAAAGCAACATATGCAACACTCAGTAGATTTACAGTATAGGGTTTGAGATCTGCTGGATTATCATTTTGGTTTTCACTTTTAGAGAAGGTAATTCACAAAAAGAAAATGCCTACAAGCACACTTGGCAATAAATCATGACTACAGTGTCAAGTATACATGTAGGGGCTTACATATGAGAAAACTGCAAGCTTTTCTCGATAAGTCAAAAGAAAATGGGATTTATTGTTGAGAAGACTTGTACTTGTCCTGTAGGGAACACAATCATACCTTCTAAACTAGAATTTCTATTCAGCCTTCATTATCAAAACCAGAAAGGATGCAAACAAAATGTTATGTTACTCTTTGGTTCTCTTTTTACTTTCATCATCATTCAAGAAAAAATGTCAGTTTTGTGGGAGGAAATAACCATCTTTTATAGTCAAAGTAAATGACCATTTATGCAGATTTTTATTTGCCTTTTTGTAGCTAAACATATTTTTATGATAAACAGGAATTGATAAGCTTCTTAGAGTTTTTTTAGGGATTAGATGTATTCCATTGGCCTGGATAAAGAATTATTGGCTATGACGATAAGGCATAAGTATATCAATTGTAGACTTTGTTTAAAAAGGCTGGATGCACCTAAAGTAGTCCATAGACAAAAATTAATTCCATAGTCAAAAGATGAGTAGGGTTAAGTATGCCAGTTTTAATGTTTCTGATGTTATCCTGAATTAATTTTTTCTTAGTTAGGAAACTAAAACTAATTTTTTTTTCAGTTCTATGTTTTATACACCCAGTTTTAAGTACGATAATTTTGCTTAAAGCTTTTGCCTTGAGAATGTATGAGAGAAGCCATTATTTTTTCCTCTCAAAGTAGGGGATTTTCAGTATGTGCAGCTTCTTGCTAATGTACTGACTGTCATTTAACCTGTATGTAAAATAACTGATTTTAGAAGGGAGCAGTTAGGTCAGCCTCTGCTTCAACACATCTCTTTTTCATTCTGCTGCAAGCACAGCAGCTTGACTCAATAATTGCATGAACACATGAGGGACTGTCTCTTTTCGTATGGACAACAGGAAAACATTCCAGATAACTTGAGAATTACTGTAATCTACTTATTAAAACTTTTATCAGAAGAGAGCTATTTAGTAGTTAAATCTACATCCCCAGAGCTGTTTCATCCATTAGTATTGATTTGCATTTTCATGGTTAGGTGCCATTTCCTCTTTCTGCTGATATCAAACATTTGAAAATCACATTAATTATTTTTTATGAGCTTAGAAAATGTGATGTGGGGAGGACAAATGTGTGACACTAGCAGATCATTCAGCTTAATTTTCTTGAGCTTTTGTGTGTATTACTCTGGATATGATGCAAAGAAGGGGAATGCATCAAAAAGCCAGTTCTGCTAATGCCATCTGGCAGTTGTTCTGTGAATATATGAGGTTTTTCATCCCTTCCCATCTCTTGTTGGAACTGAAGTCTATAGTGTAAAAGCCCTTTTATGCCAGTAAGTGTTCTGACTGCTCAGAGGGATTATCTCCTAACCATTTGTGAAGGCAACAAGAAAAATTGTAGAATATGGTATGGATATTGCATTAAAGTTTATTCATCTAACTGAAGGTTTTGAAAAAATAGAGCTTTGTCTTCTGTGAATTAATTTTAACCCCTTTCAGCTGTTTTAACATTCACAATCTTCTGCAGTTTGTTTACACTGCTTAACTGTCATATGTCTGTTTAATAGGATTATGAATTAGTTGACCCTTTTCCAATACCCTTGGTGATAATTGGAAGCAAATATGATATTTTTCATGTAAGTAATACTTAATTTTAAAATATATAATTAAAAGATTCCTGGTAAAGATTCTATATACTAAAATCTTGGTAATATAATAGTAATCATTTGAACAAAAGTACAGCCGGTCAGCCTTTCACCACAAAATAAAAAAAATCTTTCCATCCAACAGCATTGTGGAAGGCATACTGTCACTCCTTCACAAAACACTCCCAAAGTGATGATTTTTGAGATGTACTTGGAAAACGTTGAGATATAAGTTGCTGCAGACCAAAGAGGGAAGCAAGAAAACATCATGTTGATGACTTTCTTTTATAATGAGAGAAATCCAGCTCCATCTGCCCCTTCTGGCAGCAGCTGTAAGTTTATGGCAGTGAAAGAGGAACGTCTCTCAAGTCAGCTGGTCAAATTTTTTGGCAGTTGTGGCAGCCCAAACAGTAAACCATCATTTTAGTCTAGAACTTTTGTTTTAAGTATTTAAGTTTTTAGAGACAAGTGAGTAATTGCATCTGTTAGCGGGGAGAGGAAAGAAATGTCATAGTAATTCTGGATTCTCTTCCAGGACATTTGGATTAAAAATCCAAATAAATGCATACTCAATTTTCAAGCAGCACCTGATCATGAGAAATTAGAGCAGTATGTTTGATTTTTAGCTGCTGTGCTGGCAGCCTGTGCTTCTCTGGATGACTACATAGTGCCTTGATACTTGGGTGATTCTTTCAGTTACTTAATTCTTTATTAATAAAGTACTGTGCCTTCTTTCACACTGAGGCTTTATGCTGAGCTATGACCTCTTCAAAAATCAGTGACTCTCATGTAAATAGCAGAGAATAGCGGCCTGATTCCATCGTGGTCTATGGACAGACTCCTGCAGGCTTCATTGGGGTCAGGTTTTCGCCCCCTTTATCCAGGGAAGGCCATCAGTATCATCTTATATTAAAGAAACATTGATGAAAAGGTATTTTTATGCACCTTTCAAACCTTGCAGGTATGAGAATTTAGAGAGCATATACCAAAAGGTTTACTGAAAGTTAAATAATTTCACAAAAAGAAAAAATCCTTATTCTTCTAGTAGGCAGTATTTCTACTTCTAGAAATTGAAACCAAAATGAAACAAATTAATTGGAAATTGAATACACATTCCCAATTAAGAAACTTTTTCTGAACTAACATATTGCCTGAATTAGGCTCCCTCTGTAAAAAAGAAACAAAGGGAAATTGTGACATTTCTTCTCAGAGTAGGCTGTTACTGATTCTGTCCTAAGATATAATTATGCTGACAGCTGAAAGCCTCATGTATTGTAGCCTAAGTGCATTGCAATTTATACAAAAAATGAAAAGTTCTAGCTGTAATATTTTGGTTTTTGTTTCTTACATATATGTTCTGATATCAACTTTTCAGGACTTTGACTCTGAAATGAGGAAAATAATAAGCAAGACACTTCGATTTGCATCACATTATTATGGAGCATCATTAGTGGTGTGTATATTCACTTTCTAACTCAGGTTAGAGAAGATGAGCAATACTTGGGTTACAAAACAATATTTAAAAAAATAGAAATGTAAAACTCCTAGAGAAAATGGGATTTAATAGGCTTTAAAGTAGCTTGCTTCATGAGCTAACCTGTCCAGTCAGTTACAGGTAAACAGATGGATGGATATACCTTATGAACAAACTACATAATTCTCAGTATCAGCAAAAACTAAATAAAAATAGTTATCTGTTAGCCAACGCAGTTTCCATATTGAGTTTACTGCATGCCTGGCAAATTTTTTTTGGTACAAGAAAGGAGGATGGGAAAAAGTGACCATGCAGGGGGATTTTTTACAGTAAAGAGTAGGAACTGCCAACCATGAGGACAATGAAGTATTTATGTGAGTATATAAATTGATTTTGAGTTTGGCAGGTCATCTCATGAGTAAAGGCAGAAACATGCATGCTCAGGTTCACAATCCAAAAAAGCTGCCTCTTGGTCTCTCTTTACATTAGAAGATGGTTCTAATTGTATCAACCATCATTTATGTAATAAATAATATTTAATAGTGGCTTATTTTGATTACCAAACAACTTATCTATGCTTTAAATTGCTATAATCACAGCATGTCCTTTTGCATCCATTTAAAATTGTACAGCTTTTGTACTTTGACACGAGAATTCATCTTATGTTAACTGAGAATACAACTGTCTTGGATCTAAAACTTTTTATTTTAAAAAGTATTTAAGCATTATTGTAATTAAAAATTAAGAACTAGGAGCCTAAAACTCTCTGGCTGCTAAATCCTTATTCCCATTGAAACAAGTGGGAGAAACTTCATTTCCTACAGTAGGGATCTGACTGCTTTCTCAAAGACATGACTCTGTTAGGATACAAAAGCCCTTAGACAGGAATGAGCATGTTGTTTGAGAACATATTCTGCAAGCTGCTTTCTGATAAATCTGTACCTGTTCTGCCACTATCAAGCTGCTTTTATGATGTGTGAACAGTTTTAGTTATTCATTACATTTCTAAATGTTTATGGCATTCTGGATAATTTTTAATGTAGTTTGAAATCTTAATAACTCATTAGTCTTGGGCAAAAAAAATCTGTGTTTCTTGATATGTATACTTCAAAACCTGTGAATCAGTATTCTAAAATGTATTCTTTAATATTTATTTATGCTATTTGTCATTTAATCTTTCTTAATCTATATATTCAGTGACAAATGCATTCATATATTGGAATGGGAGGGTGAGATTTTTATTCTAGTAAATTCATTGTACATATACCAAATTTACTGAGGTCAGGAATTAGCTAGGCTCCATCTGAAATTTTCTATGCAGGTGACATAATGTAATGTTTCTATGATGGAAGATCATAATGTATATTTTGTTTTTTGATTCATTTAGTTTACCAGTAAATCTGAGGCTCTCCTTCTGAAAGCCCGTGTTCTTATTAATCACTTGGCATTTGGCTGTGATAAAAGGTAACATAATTATTGTCCAACTATTAAATGTCTTGCTCAGAGTCTAGAAGTACTTAATAAAAAAATATTTTAATCACCAAAACTTTTTTTTCTTAAAAAAATATGATCTCTGAAAGCTTCTTGTTCGTGGTCTTTTACTCCCATGTTTCAGCTGCCTGTCTCTGCATAGGACAGTGATAGCTCCTTGGTTTTGATCCCAAAACTGATGTGTTAGAAACATGGTCACCAACTGGAATTGAGTAGATTTTTGTTTATGTGTATTTGTATGCAAAGCGCAGAAAGAGTGTAGTCTTGGCTAGAATAATATCATTTTTCTTTGATTGCCAAATGCTCACTTCATATATTTTCTTTTTTCTGTTTAGCAGGTCAGTATCAGTGGATCACAGCAAACCTCTATTTATACCAGCAGGCCTGGATTCACTGAGCCAAATAGGTTAGGATATTTCCTGTTCATCACTTTTGTTGCTTAAATGTTTTTGAAAAAGAGAAAAAAAATTTAAGCAGATAAAATTAAATTATAGCACATCAGCATCAGTTTTAACAGATTATTGAAGGAAATTACGTAGGAAGTTAAAAATTATGATTCACTATTTGCATTATTAAGAATTACTTGTGCAGTTTTGTTAGGTGCTTTATCAAAGTATTGGGACTACTTCAAATGGTAAAGTACCAACAAGCTTAGATCTGAAAGAAAATATTATATTTAATACCACTCAGCCCATTTCATGATAGAAGATGAATGTTTTTTCAAACTTGTTGCAGCTTGTCGCTGTAGAAGATAAAATATTAGATTAGATGGATCGTTATCCAAAATGCTTTGATAATTTATGTTGTTATGACAACCTACTTGTATTACTTTGTGCTGTGCTGTTATCCTTAGGACCGCCACCTGCCTCTGATAGTGATATTGGAAAGATGCGTGCAAACACACCGTTGGAACTATGGAAAAAAGTATTTGAGAAAACATTTCCTCCCAAGGTACGTGTTTACCTGTCTGCTGCACAGCTGCTTTTCTCATAGAATAGTAGCAGTAATATCACTACTAATTTTTGTCTTTCAAGTCCAGTCACTGGAATTTCAGTCTCATTTAGCAGTTCTGTTTGCTCCAACCTCTTTAATTCATATATTTTTAAAAAGATACGTATTTGTATGTAGTGGTGCTTTGATTATTAGGTTCTGCATCTTCAGTCACCTTCCTACATTTAGTAATAATGAGAGTACTGATGTAATCCTCTGTTTTTTCCCAAAGTTACACCATTGCCTTTTATGATATTGAGGTTAGTAAATGAAATTTCAGGTGTTTGGCAAAAAGATAATAATCAATTTCTCAGATGTTGAAGTAATGCTTCTGGTAACTAGAACTGAATTCTAGCCTTGAGTATTAAATGCTCCAGCAAGAGCAACCTTAACCCAAATGTCATGGGCCAGAAAGGGTATTTTCATTTTGAGGAGAGAATAATAAACAGCTACCAAATAAGGATATTTTCTTTCATTTAAGATCTAAAGGCAGTATTACTTTCTCATCGTTTTACCAACCTAAGATAATATACAGTATATTTTATGTAATCTGTGTACTGTAGCACAAAATCCTTCCATAAATGCAGGATTCTAATACATTCGTATTAAAAGCAAAAGACTTCCATTAGATTTACAGAGTGGCATTTTCTTGTTAAAATAACAGAAGATACATTTTATCATTTGGGCTTTTATAATTTCTTCTTTCAGAGTTTCTGCGATTTACAAGACACCAAGGACCCTGCACAGGATTTACAATACGTTGAGTATGAAGTTGATGTCATGAGAGCTCAGAAAAACCAGGTGTGTGGTGGTTTTCCAGTTGCTGTTCACAGTTGGGTATTCCAGAACCAACAGCATTGCTGAATTAATTGTAGAATATACTCATAGCCCCTTTTTTTGCCTTTAAATAATGTAAACTTTATTTTTCAGCTTAGTAGTTTGGGTTTTTTTCCATTGGTAGACATTAAGCAGGTAGAGCTTATCAGATCTCAAAGTTTTGGCTCTGTGGTTTCTTTAGAAATGAATAATTCAAGTTTTCCCTCTAGCTCTCTTCCAGAATTATTTCACTAAAATATCAAAGCAAAGCTGTGAAGCTTTCTCGGCAGTAATTTCTTCATTTCTGCACCCTGTACTCTCATTTGGGTGTTGACTAGCAGGAAGTCTGGGAAGTGGTATCCAGGTTTTGAGTTTACTTTTTTTTGTAATTTTTGTTTTCCACTTTCAAAAGTTTTTATTTAAACTAGAAAGGTACTGAGATGATAACATTTCTGACTGGAGTTTGCAGGCTATGTGCATTTTATCTTAAAGAGAGTGAACAGAATTATTCCACATAGTGACATTTGGCTTAACCCCTGAATTCCAGGAATGACCTTTAGGGGGAAGGGTCTTTTTTGAAGTGTTTCTGCATTTCCCTACATTTGTGGTAAATGTTATAGAAAAATTCTGTGGCAAACAGAACATTGCCTTGTAGATATCAGTGTTTAGCATCACGTGAGTAGAAATACTGTATATAGTCCTCATCAATATCACAGGTGTGGGTCTGTTAAAATCAATCCAAGATTTGTGTGTTTTTCTTTGGAAGAAGTATCACATATTTATTCTGGAAACTCTCTGTTCCATATAGATTCATTTGTTTCACGCACACAGAAAATTCTTTGCCAGAATAACTGAGAAACATTCCACTTTGTTCTCACAGCTGTGGGCTATTTGTACGCCATTTAACAACTTTGTGGACCAAGTTACTATGCTTAAAGGAGGTATTTCTAACAGTGCTTAAGATGATGGATCGTACCAATCTAGATCTCACACGCTTTTACATACCCACACTCTTAAGATGAAAGGCAGTTTTATTGAATCGCACTGCAGTTAATCTCAACTCACCCTAAATACCATGTTAAATTTCATCTTTTTGCATGCTTGTAAAAGAAAGCCAAAGGATTAGATTATTACTGCTATCACGTTTTTGTAGAGTTTAGTTAGATTGCATAAGGCGGTAAACCTGTAGTTACCTGATCCAAAGAAATACATTAATAATGTAAAAGAATAAAGCAATTTCAAGAATCCACTGCAGTCTTTGAACTTGCACATTACCTGTAATATCCTGTTAATGTAGGCATCAGATCTGAATTTCTGTTACATCAAGAGCAGTCTTTAGAAATAATTAAAATTTGTAAAGCACATTGCTTTTGGAATTTATAATGTAATCTCATACTCAGTATATCTATATATCTTAAAATAACTATATGGTGTACTAGGTTTGTTATTTTTAGATAATACTTATGTCTTGCAAAAGAAGATACCAGTATGTGTTGATTAAATCATATAGGAAATTATTAATTTTCTGGTTTTAAATAAAAGAGACAGGCTTTTAGAATCTTAATCTGTTCAAGGGCATTGCAAACCAGTGTAGCTTCTTTTAGTTGGACTACTACAAGTAATTTGAGCATTAAAGAGAAAATTACTTTTGTTATCTGCAGCTATTTCCTAAACTTCTCTGTCATGAAGTTCAATTATTATGAGATTATTTGCACATCATTAAAATGTTTTATACTCCCAAGAATTTAATTCGATTCAAAATGTGCTGAGATAGCAATATACATCTAAAAGAAGAGAGCTCTGTAGTTGCAGTGAGTCTTGGAGTGGTGCTGGATTTCCCAGTTATATGAAAAGTGGCACAAAAATCCTATTTTTAAAGCAACATTTTAAATGCATCGTAAGTCTGACATTCTTTATAGAGTCTCACGATATCTGTTGTGTAGGAGGAACAGTATATTAAGATGTTTAATATTCAACATGTTGCTAATGAAATCATGGGACATAACACAAGATGAAAGTTTCATATGACGACAGGGTATATTTTAAAATCATTTAAGTGCATGTTATCATTTTACTCGGTTACTTTCAGTTAATGAATATGCCACTTTGGACTCTAGGTATTACCAGTTTGCTTGTTTATCTCAAAGATAAACTTTAAAGGAGAAATAAGCACAAAAACAGCAACAGAAACAAAATATAACCCCTGTCACTGAGTCTGATAGAAGTAGCATACTTGACTGACATTGGAGACTTGGCCATGTCTGCTCAATCGTACTGTAATAGACTATAGATAACTGTGGCAATACAAAGTTTTAATTAAATCAGAGCTATTTCTCCATGAGGAACCTTTTGAGTGTCCTAGCACTTTATGCAGCCAAGGATCAAAACGGGTCCTTGTACTTTGGATAATATATTCCTCTTCCAGCGATTTCTAACTCTGTAACCTTGGTTGAAGGGTTTGTCTGCAGCTAGGGTTTGTACACTTTAGCAGAGCAAAAGGTTAAATGCTTGAGTATAAAAAGAAAAAAACATATTTTAAAAAAATTACAGAAACAAGAAAGTACCTGGCTTACTCCCATATCCTAGCTGTCAGCTGGTATTTATCTGATATGCTTTTTGGTTGTAGCAGTTGGGAGTTCAGCTCATCAGCATTCTGTGACAAGCGTGTTTAAGATGAGATTGTTTTGCCTCCTTTGTAGTTCAGAGTTAACTATGAGGTGTACCGCTCGCTCTCTAGACAGTTTGCTCTGGAAAGCTCTCTGCGGCTCACTGTGCCTTTGTTCAAGAGAGAGCACCTCTCTCTGTCTCTCTGAACTATGTCTTTTCAGAATTCTTTTCCTAGTTCTTACCCCAAGACATACAATGTCCAGGTTTATATCAAATTGTGCTGTTGCAATTGTTTACTGCTTTTTCATTCTCTGGACGTGAGCTCCAAGAGAGAGAATACAGCACCACGGACCTTTTGGGAATTTACATTTTTTTTAATGTATTTCTTAACTAGCAGATTCTCTCTGCGAATGACTGAAATTTTGTGCTCTGTGCAGGGCTTTCAAGAGTCAAGAAACATTCATTTTGCATATGCATTAGTCCTTAAATACGTAGCTTGCTGTTAACTCTTCATATGGACCACATAAACAAGATGGCAAACTTGTAATCTATTTCTCTCCATTCTCTGCTAGCTTTTTGGCTTTTGATGCTTTAAGGTCACCTTAATTTCATTTTAGGCACATGTGCAACTTGAGTAAGAGTGAGATCTTTCAAAATAATGATGTTGATTAGAGCTGCACATATTCCACCTGCATCTGTAAGCACCTAGGAGTGCATGAAGTTCCTTAGTTCCTTCTAAATGTTCGTGGCAGTGAGATGGTACATGGGGGTGTCTGCTCTGTTTCCTTTAGAAATGCTCTCTACCACAGAGGTAAGTACTCTAAGCTGTCTTTTTGAAGGTTTTTGTTTGTTTCAGGTCTTAGCTATCCTGTTATGCCTTGTACTGGTAATACTCAAAATAGCTGCTTGGACCTTTTTCATCTGGACATTCGACTGCAGCTTCAGTCATTGAAGCAAATGATAAAGCTAACCTTGAGCTCAAAGAATTGGATAGCCTCCCAGTCAGGTGCTTAAAAAGTCAGTATCATGCAATGCCAAAGTTCACCCTGACTGGTCCTTGTTACACAAAGGTATTACTTTAGGGATTGGTGCCAGTTTTAGCTGAAGTCTCATGCCATAAAGTAAACTTAAAAAACAAAAGGTAGATGCCTGGTGCCGTTTGGTGTCAGCTAACACAAAGCAATGGAAGCAGATCTCAGTGAACAGACCATACCCGTTAAGACTTTAACAAATCATAAACAGAAGATGGGCAATTTCTATAACATCTCACAAGGAAGCATATTTCCCCTAAAATAGGACTGACCTCGCCAGCCATGTCATTCACAACTAGAAGTCATCTCGGTGTCAGAACTGCAGCTGTCTGACTGAGGTTGGGACTGTGTTGGCCAACAGAATGAGTGCCATATTCTTTCATCATACTTCTCTGACATGACCATATTGCAGAACTTCAGGAGAAAATTTCAATCTCATTCAACAAAATAGAAGATTGCATATTGTGCGATGAACCTCCTTGCTCAGACCAGTGCTGCTGGGCAGAGAAGTATGACAGGCACCTTAACGTGGGTAACAGAGCAGTAGCATCTTTCATTTTCTCCAGAGGAAAAGTGCTAGTCTTCATGTTGTGGAGAAAAAGTTGTTTAGGATATTTACTCAGCTGCCAAGAATAAGCTTTCTCGTTTTCACAAGCAAGCATGTCCAAATGGGTATAAAAGGTGTTTTGGTTCGCTTTTTTTAAAACCAACTTAAAGAGCATTATTAGAGCACTGTTATTAAATTCCCTGCTGAAGTTTACATGCTTAAGATTTTTAATCCTAGTTTCAGTACTTCGTTATTTTCACCATGTTCCAGACTGAGGGCACTTTCAGTAAGAAACTGCACTAAAAAGAAAGTTAAAGTCATGTCAGTCCCTCAGAACTGAAGAAATGCAACAATGAAGGCTTTTCCTACAATCTTAATTTTTCCTCCTTGTTTGTAGACATTATAGTATTGTCTTTAATTACATGATCATATACTATTTTGCTGATGTTTCGATTCAATTGTTCGGTATTTCTTTTCATCATTCTTATTCTTTGTGTACCTTATTTCTCAACCTGCCATTCAGACACTTCAACGAACACAAAAGTATTAATTTTTTTTCTCTGAGAACATGTGGTAATGTTATCTTATCTGAGTGCCTCATAAACATCAGTTAAGTCTTTCTTCCCAATCCCTTTATGAGATTAGGTGTGATCTTCCCCATTTGACAGATGGAGAATTTATAGAAACACAGAAGTACAGAAGCATTAAGGTTAAAAAAAATATTAAAAAACACTTTATGCCAGTGTTGAGACATCTAGGACAAGTTGTTAGCACTAATAACATTTAAAACACCCAGAACACATTGAAAGCATATTTAAATTGCAGTTGTTAATTCTCTGTAAATCTGATCTGTGCCCCTACTCTTGGTACCCAGAACACAAAGTAAGCATAATGCTAGTGCAAACATTTTGGCATACTTCGAGATATGTTCTTTGGTAGGATTTTCTCAGTTTGGAGAGAGAAGCTCTTAGCTGATTGTGTATAGTTACAGCATATTCCAGAACTCTGCTTATGTTTGTAGGATAGGACTATATGAGCAGGAAGGTACCCTTTTTCCAAAGGGTCTCTGGAGTGATCTTTAAGCTGTATGTGAAAGATTTTTCCATTACATTTCTGACTTATGGGGATTTATTTTACTTTCTGTTTTACATGAAAACTAAGGAAGTGTACTTGCCTGACAGCATTTATCCTCCTGAATCACTGAATTTGTTAAAGATTTTTTATTTTAATAGCCTCCCATTTACTCACTTTTTTCTTTCATTTCTCATTGTTTAACTGTTAGTCTTCCCTAGATACGGCTCCAAAATAAATATTTATAATTTGTTATGTACTTCTGTATGTATGGAATAGCTAGGTTTTGATGTATGCTGAATTTTGATACTTTGCATTTCTGTATGATTTTGAATTGCCTTCTAGCTAGCTAAAATTACAGCAAAATAAATTCTGCTAAATTATCTGCCTCTTTCTTGGAACAGTTTAGTCAGATGATAAATCTGTAAGGCTAATTATTCAGGCAACACCTGTAGACATGACCCCCAGACAGCATTGTCATTATATGGAAAACTTCATTGTCTAATTTCCCCCTTCCTGTAGCCTTTGAGAAAGTTGTTGGAATTGAAATTATTTACTTAGCATAAATCAGGTTACATGTGATCCTTAAAATACCACAGTATTCTTTCTATTCCTAACTGTTGGCAAGTTTCCCACAGTTCAGTATGTTCCAAGATCACAATTGCTTTATATTAATAATGAGGAAGTGAAAATACTGAGTAAAGACTGGCCTAGGAATAGAACAGTCCAGTAGTACTAGAGTAGTATTTCATAATGCAATTTACTAGATTAGACACAACATGTTCTGTGTCAGTCATCTATGAGTTACTTAAATGTTAAAAGTAGACTCCTGCAAGCACCATGAAAATTTTGCACTGATGACAAAGCTGCTGAAGTTATTTCCTAGGAGAGAGAAAATTCCTTTTATTATTTCTGTACATTTTTTAGGTGATGATTTCTTTGTTGCTCTGCCCTTTATTTTGTTCTTCCCTCTGTGCTCTGCTAAATTCACCAGGTGTGAATCTTGTTATTTTTGTCAGCTCTGGTATCTGTATACCTACAGCGAAACCTCCCTTACACTGTTCAGTCCATTCTATTAAAATCAGAATAGCAATCATATAAAACACATGCCCGCATTTGAGGGGCCTTGCCACATTTATACTAATCACTGCTTTCTGTCCACCTCTCCTCCTGATCTAAGTAAGATATGACGGCTTTTTTTGTACTGCAAGCCGTGCATGATTAGGTCTAACAGTACCTCACTAGAGTATCAGCTTCCTGCAAATACATTGGAAGCCGCCTTATTCTTAAATGAACAAAAAGCACGTGTAGTGCTTTCTAAATTAATTTTTGCTGGAAAAATCTTCAGAAATAGTTCCTGACAGCATACACCACTACATAAAATTCAGAAGATGACACTGTTGTTTGGTGATGTTGCCAGAATCTTTAATTAACAGGCTTCAAAATTCCCAGTAGCACTTTTGACCGAAATGAGGGCATTTGTCTACCATGCTAGTACTCAGCTGATGTCAAGTATAGCATAACGCAGATTACCTCATCTTTCATACCTAACTCACTTTATTTATACGTCCACAATTTGAGCCTCTGTTTGCATTTAATAATATAATTACTATCTAGAAGATGCATAATTTTAATTACCACATTGGTTTTGCATTTTATCGTTTACACACAGGGGCTAACTTTTCAATTTACTAAACAGTAGCACCTGAAAGAACATTTTAACTACTAACTGAAAAACAAAACAAAAGCAAAAGCATGGCATCATTGTCTGTCATGAGTGATACACTTCCTGAGAAACCTCAAACAATGATGATGAATATTTCCACAAATATCCAGTAGCACAGATTGAATAGATATGGCACGTCAATTTCCTAAACACCCATTGTGTTCCTCTAAAATATATTTCTGCTTGCTGCCTTCTGGACAGGCCTGTGTTCTGCAGGGGTTTCTAAGGTTCACTGGTAGCTCTCTAAATTATCACCGCAGGTGATGTGTGAGCTTACAGAAGTTTATTTCAGCCCTGTGCTTTAAAAAAAAAAGGCTTTGTTTTTCTAGTTTCTTCTCTGCAATTTTAAGGAATTCTGCGTACATAAGCTCCATTTTGCTTCTTGAAAGGCCCTGACTTGATGTGTATGAAACAGTAGTTTCTGTTGGATAATTCTGATTTCTGTTTTTAAAACACAGGTAGTGTTATATTTGTGTATGTTCGTAGGGAACGTGGCTTCTCAAACTGAATGTGTAACACCCCACCCAAAATTTCTTCTACCCTAGAAAGCAGGTGCCTAGGCCTAAATAAACAAATAAATATAATCTAGCTCCCTGTGTGAGAGCAAACGTGGCAAAACTTAGAGCACTTTTAGTATAATTTTGTTAAAAATAAAAAACGTACATTTTTGTACATGTTTTAAATGTTTAGGTGGCTAATATATGTATCTTATCACTTTTAATAATGATGAGCTTAGGTTAATACGTATGTATGTTTCTGTTTTAGGAACTTGAACAGTACAAAAGAAATGCCTCTAAATCCTGGAAAGAAATGGATTTTGACCCTGACTGATGAGCTGCTATAGGAGTCTTCAGTTTAACGTTTACAAAATTACTTTAATATTTTTAACATTACACTAGCAATTTAATCTGATGCAGTTGAAAATATACAATATCAAACTACAAAATTAACACTTATTAAACATCCCTGTTATTATTTTTAATAAAAAATAGCTGTTTATTAATTCAGTTCAGATTTAAGCATATCTCGGTACTGACACAGTTTTAAGAAGTGGGGAAAAAGGAGTTCTAGACTGTTCAGAGATGTGTTTGAACACAAAGACTGGCAAGAGTCAGTTCTACCTATTTTATAACTTATAACACAATATTTGATTTATTCTTTAATGCTTCCACCCTGACTATGTATTTAAATATAAACAAGTTTTCGCACCCAAAATCTGAAACTGCATAGTAAAGTATGCTAGGCATTCTCTTCCTAGTTCCTTGCATATATAAATGAAAAGCAAAGCTTAAGAATATATTTGCATCATCATTTTATGCATTTGAATAGGATACTTCCACAAAAACTGGTAGAATAAAATACAATTAAAACCAGGTTTAACCTGCTCTAAAATTCAGAATTTTGCTTTATCTCTGTTTCAGTATCATACAGTTTAATACAGGAATTGTTTCTTGCACTGTATAATACAGAATTCAGAAGACAGTATTTCAATATCTGAAATATTAGGAAGCCAGTCTAATCAATTTGGCAGATATCTGGTTCGTGGCGGAAGTATAACTGGTTCACATGCAGCCTAAGCTGGTGAAATGCTAGCCTAAACTGGAATTGGCTTTTTGTCCATGGACATCCTCACTATTGTGAGGTGTCCTGAGCATTCTGAGACTATGCAGGACCAGACCTAGATTAAAGCCAGGGGTGTCTCCTGAGAGCTAAGACTTGTGACAAAATAGATGTCTGAACAGTCACCGTGGACCAGCTTGTAAGAATGTTCCCTGACGAAGAACCCTGCATGCGCATAAAAATGGGAAAGGCAAACTAACATAGTATCTTTCCAGCTGTTTGAAGTTATTTGTTATTTTTAACATATTTGTTCATCGAATATTTTTCTGATATAATATTTGTATCTTAGAATATTTTACATAAAGATATTAGAAAAGAAATCTTGGCCTCACACTTAGGTGGAGAGCTTGCACTAACTTGAGAGGTTTCTTCGTTACGAAGGGCATCACCTCAAAGCTATCAAATTAGACTAATTACGTTGTTGTGGAATTTTAAGATAGAAATATACTTACTTACCTCCTTGAAAAAATCTCTAGCTATCCCTCTGTAATAAATAATTTCTTCACTACACATGCAAAGGAA
Source organism: Phalacrocorax aristotelis (assembly GCF_949628215.1). Classification (NCBI taxonomy): domain Eukaryota; kingdom Metazoa; phylum Chordata; class Aves; order Suliformes; family Phalacrocoracidae; genus Phalacrocorax; species Phalacrocorax aristotelis. Next base: position 109,781,040 of record NC_134278.1, read on the forward strand.
GTTATAAAATTTAGTAATTATGTGTCTGTTAGGCTTTCAATTTTGCGAGGTACCTACTTAGATTACATGGATAAATTAGAGCCTCTGACACATTAGTGAGCCTGTGAGAATAACTTCCAGAGATGCAAACTACAGCGCTTCCAAGAACTGGCTAACAACTTCTATATTTTTCCCCCGGCTATATGGACGTTTTATTAACAAACAAAAATTTGTTCTAGTAATTCACAAACTGCTTCCAAAACAGGATTTAGAACTTGATAATTAAAAGAAGGAACAGATATAAATAACACAAATGTCTTCTCTGATTTACCATCATTTACAAGACAAAAACACATTGGGTAACTTTTATATTGCTTAAAGATGCTGCACTCACTGATGTAGAGTATGCAGAAGATTAAAGTGGAGTGATTTCTTGATTCTGTCTTTATTTACACGTATTTGGCTTGTTGCGGTTCAACAAATCCCAAAAAATTGTACCAAAACAAAGCATAGGAGTGGAAATACAGGATTTACTAGCAATTATGCCTCTCTGCCTGTTGGTAGTGGTTAAAAAACAAAAAGTAGTGTGAAAAAGATCAGAGCACCCTCGATACATTGTTAAAAATTGACAGCAACATCTGACTAAATTAAACTCAAAAAGTCCTTTAAAACATGTAATGCTGTGGGTTCTGGCTGATTTGGGAGTGGGGTGGGAATATCAATTCACACTCTTACGCGAACATTGTTTTTACAAGATGGAAAACATCCAGTTAGAAACAATCATGAGAAGATGAATGTGTTTATATATGTATAATCACTTGAAGTCTAGCTAAGATCCACCAATTTAAGCTTTCAACTTTAATCAAGTTAAAAGTGTTTTATTAGCCATTGTTAGCACCGCTACTCTTTTATTGCCTGCCAATAATTCTCTCTCTTATTTGGAAGCTCAGAATTGCTATAACAGCAAGTCCTGGTAGAAAAGCATAGAGTATTAAGAAATCGATTGTGAACCGGGAGAATGCACCAGGAAAGTTCTTTTCAATGAACTGAATGCCATGAGTGAAAACACACGCAGCGTTAACTGCAGTGGAACTGTTGGCTCCACCTGTCAAAAGAAAAAATGCTTTTAGTAGGTGAATCGGTAAAATTAAAACTCAGGCTTCAGTATCTAGGGCATACGTTTAATATACTGAGCCCTAACATTGTTTTCATGATGAACTATACGCGCGGCAATAGTTACCATCATTTTGGAATGAGAACAGACAAGCCATATGTTCCTGCAGTTAATCTATGCCTTTTTGTTGTTTTTTTTTTTTTTGAAGGGAAGAATAAAGGGTCAGTAGCTTTCTGGTTCGCTTATGCCAAACAAAAGAAGATTTATGGCTTTTCAGACACACTATCATCTGAAGGGCCTCAAGAAGCAAGTTGCCCAATGTGGTAGACTTATGGTGTTCATATTTGCTGAGCGCTTCCAAAATGCAAGAAATGGAGACTGTTTGAAGGGCACATTAAAAATCAGCTGTTTATTATTACTACCAAAGTCATGGATTCTTTCTAGCATTTGCTATCTATGCATTTGTAATAAAGTGGGACAGGAGAAATTAATGGATAAAGAATATATAGCTTTGGAGGGGAGCACAGACACCTGGCTACAAAGCCCAGCCCAGCCTTGGGTAGGTCCAAAGCTGTAAGTTTTACCCCACTGATGGATGTTAGCTACTAACCCTGCCAACCTGATTGATTCTGGTGCTTTGCCAGTTATCTGGCTCACAGCCTGACAGCCAAGCCGCTCAATATATGCCGGAGTAACATACTTGAACTGAAGCCTCGCTAGTATGAGAGGAAACATCTGGCCAGGTGTTACCTGTCAGTGCTCCTTGCACTGATGTGTCATCTTGTATTGTGCAGCACTATTGATCTTCTATTTGTGTAATACTGCTCCGATAGGCATATGACAGGCTGCAAAGTTTATCTTGCAACATGCCCCCAAAGGAGGAATAAAAGAACAAATGAGGAGAAAGATGAAAAACTGAAAGAATGAGAAATGGTTGAAAAAGGGAGTCAAACTTTTGTCTAGCTTGCGGAGCCAATGAGGAGAGGTGCTATGTCTGGCCCTTGTTCTCACCAACAAGGAAGAGCTGGTGGGGAATGTGACGCTCAAGGGCAGCCTTGGCTGCGGTGACCATGAAATGGTGGAGTTCAAGATCTTTAGGGCACCGAGGAGGGTGCGCAGCAAGCTCACTACCCTGGCCTTCAGGAGAGCAGACTTTGGCCTCTTACAGGATCTGCTTGGTTGAGTACCATGGGGTACCACCCTGGAGGGAAGAGGGGCCCAAGAAAGGTGGTTGGTATTCAAGGCTCACCTTCTGCAAGCTCAGGAGCAACGCATCCCAACAAAGGGGTAGGCAGGCAAAAATTCCAGGGGTCTGCATGGATGAACAAGGAGCTCTTGGGCAGACTCAAACACAGAAAGGAAGCCTACAGAGGGTGAAACAAGGACAGGTAGCCTGGGGGGAGTACAGAGAAATTGTCCGAGCAGCCAGGGATAAGGTTAGGAAAGCTAAAGCCGTGATAGAATTAAATCTGGCCAGAGACATTAAAGGCATCAAGAAAAGTCAGTGATAAAAGGAAGACTAAGGAAAACATGGGCCCTCTCCAGAAGGAAACAGGAGACCTGGTTACCCAGGATGTGGAGAAGACTGAAGTACTCAATGACTTTTTTGTGTCAGTCTTCACCAGCGAGTGCTCAAGCCACACTGCCCAAGTCACAGAAGGCAAAGGGCAGGGACTGGGAGAATGAAGAACCACCCACTGCAGGAGAAGATCAGGTTTGAGACCATCTGAGGAACCTGAAGTTGCACAAGTCCTGGGACCTGATGAGATGCATCCGCAGGTCCTGAGGGAACTGGCTGATGAAGTTGCTAAGCCACTGATCATCATATTTGAGAAGTCGTGGCAGTCCAATGAAGTTCCCACTGACTGGAAAAGGGGAACATTACCCCCATTTTTAAAAACAGGAAAAAGGAAGAACTGGGGAACTACAGGCCTGTCAGTCTCACCTCTGTGCCCAGCGAGATCATGGAGCAGGTCCTCATGGAAACTGTGCTAAGGCACATGGAAAACAAGGAGGTGTTTGGTGACAGTCAACATGGCTTCACTAAGGGCAAACTGTGCCTGACAAATTTGGTGCCCTTCTGCAATGGGGTTACAGCATTGGTGGATAAGGGAAGAGCAACTGACATCACCTACCTGGACTTGTACAAAGAATTTGACACTACCAGCACAGTATCCTTGTCTCTAAATTGTGGACGCATGGTTTTGACAGATGGCCCACTCTGTGGATAAGGAATTGGCTGGATGGTTGCACTCAAAAGAGTTGTGGTCAACAGCTCGATGTCCAACTAGAGACCAGTGACAACGGGCATTCCTCAGGGGTCGGTATTGGGACCAGCACTGTTTAACATCCTTGTTGGCAACATGGACAGTGGGATTGAGTACGGCCTCAGCAGTTTTGCCAATGACACCAAGCTGTGTGGTGCGGTCGACACACTGGAGCGAAGGGATGCCATCCAGAGGGACCGTGGCAGGCTTGAGAGGTGGGTCCCTGTGAACCTCATGATGTTCAACAAGGCCAAGTGCAAGGTGCTGCACATGTGTGGGGGCAACCCCAAGCACAAATTCAGGCTGGACAGAGAATGAATTGAGAGCAGCTCTGAGGAGGACTTGGTGGCGTTGGTTGATTAGAAGCTCAACACAACCAGGCAACGTGCACTTGCAGCTCAGAAAGCCAACTGTATCCTGGGCTGCATCTAAAGAAGCATGACCAGCAGGTCAAGGGAGGTGATTCTGCCTCTCTACTCCGCTCTTATGAGGCCTCACCTGGAGCACTGCGTTCAACTTTGGGGCCCCCAACATAAGAAGGACATAGACCTCTTGGAGCAAGTCTAGAGGAGGGCCACAAAGATGATCAGAGGGGTGGAGCACCTCTCCTGGGAGAATAGGCTGAGGGAGTTGGGGGTGTTCAGCCTGGTGAAGAGAAGGCTCCAGGGAGACCTTATAGCAGCCTTCCAGTACCTGAAGGGGGCCTACAAGAAAGCTGGAGAGGGACTTCTTACAAGGGACATGTACTGATAGGACAGGGGCTACTGGCTTTAAACTGAAGAAGGTAGATTTAGATCAACTGTAAGGAATAAACTCTTCACTATGAGGGTAGTGAGGCACTGGAACAGGTTGCCCAGAGAAGCTGTAGATGCCCCATCCCCAGAATCGTTCAAGGCCAGGTTGGACAGGGCTTTGAGCAACCTGGTCTAGCAGAAGGTGTCCCTGCCCTGCCAAGGGGATTGGAACTAGATGATCTTTAAGGTCCCTTCCAACCCAAACCAATCTATGATTCTATGATATGGCATTATAGTACATCTTTACTAATTAATAAGCTTTTTTTAAGAAGTTATCTTTAACTTATCAATATACTGTTATTGTATGTAGAAGGAAAACAAGCATCAACATCTGATTAAAATTGTTTAGAATGGATTTAAAGGCCTTTTTTGTTTTTAACACTTACCACATGTGAAGTTCAAGCCATAGAATTCATTGACTATAAGAACCTCGCTGCTATATTTTTGAAAGGTAAGATAACTGAGTATTTTAAAAGGTGTTGGCATTTCTTCGATGGTCCTTAAAGAAACAGAGAAGTTAGATTGGCTTTTGCTACATTCCAAGAGCCAGTTCTACCCCAAATTACAAACAAGCTCTCATCTTTTGTCGTAGCCTGTTACAGAAACAGTTCTTGGCTGTACATGTAGGGTTTTTAAACAGAAAGCCCATTTCAGTGCTAAATGAGGAGACAAACATGAAGGCTGTCTCTGACTTTGGTACAGTGTCATAATGTTCAGCCCCTGACTTGTTTATGACAGTCACAAATAATTCTATGAAGTTCCTTTGGTATTCACATTGCAGTGCTAAACTGAAAAAGACAGGACCCAACATAAACCTTAGTTGCAAAAATGTGTTGCTTCCAAAAAAACAAACCATCAGCCCCTCACTCCATCTTCAAAACCAAAAAAGACTGAATATCAACTCACTGGAACAGTAATAACAGTACAAAAATGGAGCAAAGAATAAAGAGAAGAAAGAGTATAAACATTTGAAATAACATTATTCAACAAGACTGGGCAATTTCTGCACCTAAAATACTGCAATAATTTATATTTAAACAAACGAGCAGAAAAAACCTGCCACCCAAGTCTCAATGCTATTTTTAATATCCTTCATTGCCTATGAAGTTTAATCATCAAAGAGATTCACAATAATAATTAGCAATGTCTCTACTGTAAAAAAAAAAGGTTAGAAACCACTGTAATACTTTTGTAAAGTTATCATTAAGGCGTTAGCCTACGGTAGTGGGAACAAGTACCTTGTCATGATAAAACATACATCTTCCTGAAATTAGGGAGGGACCAAATTAATTAGGTATTAACTTAGTTTTATTTGATAAGCAAGTATTAGCTGAGATTTACTTTGCAGAGAAAAAAGCATCATCAGCTTTGTGAAGGCTCATGCTTTTCTTGAGAACAACTTGACATCATCTTTTGTTAGGCTTACTTCATTTTCATTGGAAGGATCTCAGTTCTACAAGCATATCATATTTTCTCAGCATCTCAATAAAACTTTTTGGCAATTTATTAGTATATGTTTTTCAAAAAATAATAATTTCAGTATTGACAAAAACAAGAGGAAAACTGTTCGAAGTTCATGCAGTTACAATGCAAACATATTCATTTGCACAGTAATAGAGCAAGTGGATCAGAATTTTCCCGCATATTTCGTAAACTACTATTTTTATGTAGTTAAGTCTGCACAGATAGAAAAAGTGTCTGAAAAGTTTAATGACTAAACTGGAGAATACCGCTAATAAGATAACTGAGAACAACTTTTTTTAACACACATAATTCCTAGTGTTTAATACCTGGTAAGTTCCAGCAGTTACTAGAAGTTGTAAGATTTTTTTGGTAGAATCCTCTAATGGGGACAGCATTTCATGTGATAATATCAGCATAAGTAAAATAATTGCTTAGTTTCACTTTAAATTTATTTGCAAAAAGTGAAAAAAGTTAATACATTTGATGGTATCTAAAGTTATTAAGTGTCTTTTTTGTGTGTTTAGGACAAGGTCTAACATAATAGGCAGTTCTACCCCTGAAAGCTGCACTTTCTGTTGCTACCTGTGCATTGTTGTGCTTCAGCAATACAGACTGTTCATTAAACTCTTCTGTAGGGAGATTATTTTGGCATTAACACCATAATGATATAAAACGTTTTCCTACCTTACTAGTCCCGTTCCCACTATCACACCTGCTGAATTAAGTAGCACCACTCCACTTTGGACTATATTTGGGTTTTGAACCACACCGAGTATAACAAGCGTTAGTAGTTCACCGATTATATGAGATGCTAAGACAACAGCAAAGAAAATTCCAAATCTGGAGGCATCAGGATACAACCCTGCAGTCCTGTACAAAAATGAGCAAAAGAACAATTAAAAAACACTGTTTGGGTACAAAACTTGGAATGCAGCTTTTATTTTTGTTCTTATTTATTTTTTGCAATTACAGCTTATTAAGTGAACAGTTTATGCCTTAACCCGTAGTGTGTTGTTTGGAGCCTTAGCATAAAGAACACCCACTTAATATCATGACATAAGTGCAGATACATGAGGTTTTCTCCATCTAGATTAAAGAGGGCAATGTAAAGCTGTAATTGTAGCAGAAATCCATGTTGTTTCAAGCATCCCTTAAACTAACATCCTTCTGCTTTTAGAGCCTATGTGGTGGGAGCTACTATATGTAAGTCATATTTAAAGAACATCTTTATGCAGATAATTAACAGATGGAATTTTGCACTTCTGATACTGCACATGCAAATGTAAAAACAGATATACTCAGGTAGATGGAAGGCTAATTGAATTCACCGCCCATGTAAATCATCTAAATGCAGTTTCCTCCACACTCCTGCACTCTTTAATAAAACACGATGTTCCCACCTTTTCCTTAGCTCACCTAAGGAAAAAGTTCCCCCCTTCCCCAACCTGTACTAAAGATTAAAAAGTTAAGAGGCCAGCAATTGCTAGGCCAACTTAATTCAGCCTTATAGCGTTCATGACAGATGACAAAACCTTTTATTACACGGTGACACATTACTCTTTTTCCAAAATACCTCATACAAAAATTGCCTCGCCCTAGGTACAGACTGTGTGCTTTGCTTAGCTAACAAGCAGCTATTCAACATTTTATTTTCTTTTTCATCGCTCGGTGCAAGACCCTATGTCTTTTTTTCAATCCACAATGTTGGAACATGGTCTTAAAATAGAAGTATTAATTTTCTTACAGGTTTCCTGTAGCATTTTTTGCATGTAATACCAAAATAATCTCTATTATAAATAGACAGCTGAATATTGACTTCAAGTATTAAACATTCAGTGAGCTAGCAGGTATTTAAAAACCTTTAATCACAGATTGGTGCAGAAGAAACAGCTCTCCAAAGTCCTAGCATACGAGCATCACCTTCTCTGAAGCGCAGTTATACTTTACACAGAGGTATGTAGATACAAACTAGTAAATCTGGGGTAGGAATAGAAAGAGAAGAAAGTCTGAAAGAGAAGAAAGAAAAAAAAATTCAGAAAAGGGAATATTACAGCAGTAGAACAGTAGGATAATATAAACTGTTAGAAAATTTCCCAGAAGTACCTTTAGCTAGGAAAATCTGCATAAACAGAGTACATTTACTTGATTGCAAAAGTGGCTGTATTTGTTTTTGGCCAGAGCTGCCTTGTGTCTGATCGGGTAAGAGTTTGGGTCTGACTGACCCAAACTGACTGACCCTACAAACACAAGCTCTGAGAGAAATGGCTTGTAAGGCCACATACCAGAGGCTATCAAAGCCTCTCCAGAAGTTAGTCCATCCAGGAAAGTTTAGTCCCGTCAGATACAATCTTCAAAATTTCATAGAGAAACTGCTTGCCCTAGGAGGTCGAAGGGCACTATGAAATCACTCTGACACATCACTGATTGCTTCCAAACAACCACAGGATAGCAAAGATATGTGGAGGCTGATATCTGTAAATATTATCCATTAGCTGCAACCACGCTCTTTATTGTTGATTGTGTCTGAAGCTACCAAAGCACAAGGGCAAAGTCTCTGCCCATACAAATTTCCTGTTCACTAAGACGGGAGAGTGACAAACAGCAGCTCGTTATCTTCAGGAGCTCCGCAAATCTTCCCTCATTGAGCCTGAAAAGGTGCTTTCTGAATGGCTGCCTTCTCCACAACCAGCTCACTAGCAGGCAGAAATGGAAGGGCTCTGGTGAGCACAGTGCATCCTCTAAATGCTTAGTGGGAGGAGGAGTAATTTCTGTTTGTCTGTGAAAAAGGGCTTCTCAGGGAGTGCTGCCTGAAGCAGGCAGCACTGACGACTTGCAGAAATAAAAGCCCAGGTAGCTAAGGGGACAGAGAAAGATGGCCTTGCTTGAACAAAACTTCAGTGCACTACACAACAAGTGTTTCATAATTAGGAAAACAAAAAACCCAGAAAAAGCTTGAAAAACAGAAATTGGTCCTTATTACTTTGCTATTGACTTACGCCTGCAGCCATGGACTGTATTAAGTTCAGAATAAGCAAGTGGAAGGTGGGAAATCAACGGACAGAAATGAAGAAAAGCAGATCTATATGATAGATAAGGCAATGAAGAGATGAAATATTTCATCATCCCATTCTGAGGTACTACTTCACAATGATGGAGGAAATTAATGTACTGGGAGAAAAAAAGCAAGCTTTATAATCACACCCTTTCTCCCACTATTAGAAATCCACTTCAGTGCCTTTCCCTGGAGGGTGGAAAGAGAGGGATCCAGACCTCATCGCTTCCATATGCTGTAGCTAAACCCCAAATGTCCCAGGAAATATGAAGCTTTGTTACTGTCGCATACCTATTGTTGTCGTCTTCACTTTTTTTTTTCTCTTATTTCCTATCTTTCTAAACGTAATGTAAAATGACAACTGCTGCTTTTGGTATGAAACAAGAACAATAAGTGTCCCAGGCCCGTTGAAACTTCCCAAGTTACCTAGAGAACTGGTATCTTACACACTTCTCTGTAAGTGTTTTAACACTGCCTGAAAGAGAAGGGTTAAAATTGTGTCATCTTCCCTTAAGGTTTCTCTGCAATCATCCTGAGAGACAATAGCAGAAGACATGCCAGGAGGCCTGTTGCTGACATGGGAATTGTAACCGATAATAAAAAGAAAATAACAATCCAATAGACAACACAAGTGCTTACCAGTATATAAAGGTGCTGAAAATTGCCACGCTGATGACACTGAAGGGCAGGAAATGTACTATATAAGCTAAAAGCATTTGCCACTTCTTATACAAGCCATCTTTACTTTCTTGGTCACTGATAGCACGTAAAGGTGGGACTGGATTAAATATATAAGAAATAAATTAAATCGCTATTGAATAAAGAGACCAAGACTTGTTGCTAGCAAAGATGACCCGAAGCACAGAGACAACTTTAAGAACATCTCAGAAACATTCTGTCTAAACCAGTCTGATCACTTCCTCCCCCACCCCGTAAATGCAAACCATGCTCCCTGCGGATTGCAGAAATTGGTAAGCTTAATGAAAGAGGCCTAACTAGGCAGCACAGTAGGACAGTTTCTCTTTTTGCAGATACAAATTAAAGACATGAAAAAATTGCCATTAGTGGATAATTTCTTAAGGTGCTCTGATCCCAAGGTAATGACAGCAGTGTATGTTCCCTATGTGAGCAGAACAGTTTTTAGGGCTGTAAATAGAAACTACTGTTGGTCTTAGTATGGCAGCTGTAAGAGAAACATCCTCTAAGAAAAATGTAATCACATAATACTCTTAAATCTAATTATCCTTAATTGCTGCCAAAGCCGTTTCATACTTCTATCATTTCCATGGCTTTGGTTTTGATCTCCCTTCAGATGTTAACTACAGACCTCGACTTCGTCCTGCCTTTGTAATGCTAGATGCGGGCAAGCGAAGGGCTACTGCACAGTTCAGAATAAAGCCTCCATACACAGGGCAGCTGCAAAAAGGGAGAGGCAGAGATCAGGGCATGTTCCTTCACTAAGTGCAGTGAACCTGGAGCCCCTCTGATGGGCTGATTTTTTTCTGCAGTGCGAAGCTTCCTGTTGCTTCACCTTTGCATTTCATGCTTCTTTATCAGCTCTGATGTTACCTAAAACTGTTAAGATCCTTTAAATGACTACCTTCAGAAAAGACTCTTTTCTATTTACAAAATAGCGGCAGCAACACCTGCTGCTGCACACAGTACAGGAGAGAAACTCACAAAGGGCAACAGCATTGAGCATCCCTGTGTAGGGGGGGGCACTGACACACTGGTAGACCAGCCCCACACGGTCCTGCACAGCTCCTTTTAGCAGGTCATCCCTTAGTCTGAGAAGGAAAAATGCTACAAACAAGCCAAATAACAGATTCTGGAGGAGACGCATGATGACGCCCATCTTATCTCTGGAGAAGTTTCTTGTTGTCCTCCTGAGAATGAAACAAAACAATAGCAATATACTTGTTAGCTATAACATGTCCGTAGGTTATTTAGCTTTGAACAAGTCTTACACACAGAGTATCCACAAAAATGTAATGTATTGAAAATGACAGAGACAAGACCAAAATAACCAAGAAAGTGCATTTATATGTGGAGGAAAAACCCAAAAGATTAGTGGATAAGAAAAAGTTTTTTTCTTAAAAAAACGGGGCGGGGGGGGGGGAAATCTTACCGTAAAAGAATCCACAATTTGTAAAAGGCACTGGGTGAGTCTTTGTTTTTGAACGGTATTGGTGGCCGCTCTTTCATACACTTTGTTCTTTCAATGGCTGCCAGTACTTTGCTAAAGATGTCCGAGTTTTTGTAGGCTGATACCATTACCTGAACCCTACTGTAGGTTTTGAGTTCACGTTCCTTGCTTCGAGTGTCCACAGATGTCAGATCCACTGTAAATTTACAAAGTGTTTACTATATATACACAACACACTCCCTTCATACCTCTTCCCCCCTTGCAACTAACCTTTCCTTGTCTCTATCCTAAAATCTGCAAAGAAGAAAAGGTCCATTGAAAGCATTCAAGGTTTCCTTTACTCCTCCCTTCTGTTAGAAGCAGCACGAAAGAACAGCTGCACAGCCACAATAAATCTCTGTGTTTTGTGGCCTCTGTAGTACCCTGAATTTTGAATCCTTTATCTGAAAATGCAAGGACTGAGCGGTGTGTCGGTCAGACCTTTAGCATTCTCCTTGCACAGCACAGAGCTGTGCCACCAGTGAAGTGCTACCACTGCCAAGAGCGAGACGGAGTACCAGCTAAGGATGAACAGTGATGAGGATGAAGAGGTAACTTTCTGGTCATGTGTTTCTCAGGTTTTCAGGTAAATGCTCAGACATGCTCCCTGGTACCCCCTTGTTCTCTGCCTGCTCCTCCAAAACCATGGAGCTTTACTTAGTTAGTCTGAGCTCATGCTGAGAGACACTGCTCTTCTCTACTTGAGCTGTTACTGCATTGTTGCGCTGGGTTTCACCCACCTCCTTTCTCAGATATACTTCTGTTTTAATGTGGAGTCAGAGGATGTTCAGCAGGCCAAATTTCCCTAGCAGGCTCTGCCCAAGCTGAAGAAAATATTACTTATTGTCGTGGAACTTACGAAAGGGAAATACTTCACAGAGTTAGTGTTTCTTTCTAATAAGCCCACCTATACCTATTCCTGACACCAGTAATTCTTTTATTGGCAGATGGGAACTTTGTGCATGCTATTTGTAAAAGTCTTACGGCTTCAGCAATAGTGCTAAAATGCATTACAGATTTCCCTTTTCCCTAATAGCAATGAATTATCTATGGTTTCAAACACTAGTGTTGTTCTCTTACAAATTTTTATACTACTGCTCTACATCTGCTAAGATGTCTTTATCAGTTATTTATTCCTGAGGTTTCTGACGTCCTTAGATTTCAGTTTTCCAGTATTATGCTCAACTTCAAAATACAAATTGACGAGAGAAAAGGAGACCTTGTCCAAGACACTTAATTTGTCCTCAAAATCTGAATTAAGCTTATGAGTACTTCAGCAGAATTGCCTTTAATGGTAAACATATCCAAAATCACTTTTAAGTGTCTTTAGTAAGTAACTGTAAATGTGTAAGTATAAGAAGTAAACACTTTTGAAAATATGAATATAAATCACTTCTGTAAATATGAACATACAAAATGCAGACATGCTTTTTAAAACTTGGCCAGTGTGACTTGCTGGAAGTCACACACAAAATAAATGGCAAGCAGGTGTGTTTTAAAAAAACAACAACACCGACTAGTCACTAGACCAAATAGCTAACGCCTACCATGCATTTGTACTTTTTATATAAGCACAATGTGTGACATTTCAATTATATAATCCACACTCAGTATATAGGATCTATTTTTCTCTGCTGTTGGTGTAAATGTTATCAGAATCTGTCCTTTTATTCACATCATTAAATCACACAAAAAATATAAACTACCAATTTTCCAAAGACTAAATATTCTGATGATTCTTTGCTCTAAACTGCATTTTTTTCCTTTTCTCATCACATTCAAAGGTTGACATTTGAAGAATGCAGTACTCTCTTTACCAAGCTTTTTAAAAAGTGGGTCTAAATCTCAAATCATCTATGCTTTTCAAGACTATTCAAATTCATGAAGGCAAAATTATCCTCACTGTCACACCAGTATTTTCAGCTTCATCCCATTCCAGCTTCACGTCAACAACTATCCTCTCTTCCCTCTGAGTTTAGGATGCCACCTAGACAATAGAGAAACACTGCCTCCTCTGAATGTGCCATGTTTCTGAATACAGCTTTTTGGAGTGGTCAAATTCCCCGGTTAATACTCAGCTAACATCGTCAGAAATCAACCTGCGTACCAGATTAAAAAAGATAGATAAGTACACACACACACACATGTATGTGTGTACATACACACACAGACACATACACATGTTCTTCAAACACGTATCTGCATGGATCAGGTACATACATGCCCTACAGCAAAACCAAGCTTCATTTCCAAAATCTCATGGCTGACACTCTCATCCTGAATTGATGAAACAGTACTCTTCAGCTTTTGCCAACAGCTGGCTATCGTCGTCTCCTGAAGCATCGTATGATCTGTTCCACTAGCTCACTCTGGTGTTAGCAACTCCCCAAACTTTCTGAAACCTCCGATTGTGAATCTCTGGAAATTGATGCTTCGGTCATCCTGTATTTATTCTACAGCCTTCCCTTCAGGCAACAACTGTCTTCAGTTGCTTGGCATCACAAAAGTCTATAAGAGCATGAGACTTTCCACAGTTTGGGGATCAAACTGTTTTTTCAGTGCCTAGTGGACAGCCATAGGGAGATGCCATCAGGAATTCACAGGTTTCACGAAGATGAGATTCCTTTTTTATTGGTAGCTCACTCCTTTCTGCTGTGTTTCAGTCCTACTGCAAACTTTTTCTGCTTTATGGAGTCAGTGAAGGTTACACAGGTCCAGCTCTTTCTCACCTCTGAGCTGAGCACAATTACAAAGTTTGGAAAGAATTCAAATACCTTTCTGTCTCTGGAAGAACTTTTATTTGGGGAAGAAAAACTTGTCTGTCTAAAAGAAACCCATATTTTTACCAACACAACTTAGACAAACTTACCATAGAAGTCAAAAGGATTCGATTGCTCAGGACAAGAATAGCCACAGTTGCTAAAAAATGTAATCATTTCCATGGGGCTCCCACAGAAAACTAGTTCTCCAAAGCTCATGATGGCTATTTTGTCAAATAACTGTGGGGAGCAAAATAACATATCAGCACTACATACCGAGAAGGAGCACACTAATTCTTGAGTACAGCTACTGTCTTGGTATAAAAAGGCTTTGATAGGAAAACCAGTTTTGACGCATTCAAACTTCCTTAGTATATTTCTGTCAAAGGAAGTTTGTCCTTTCTATTGCTCCTCTCAGTGGTTATGCAAGTTGACACGATTTAAGCTCTTAAAACTAGTGTTTCTCAAAACTGTCAGCGACAGCAGCATACACAGGTATTCCACAAACAGAAACAGGAGCTGTGGAGTTCTGACTTCACTTCTAATGCACCTTCACTTACTAACAGACCTCCTTTGGTGCTTAATAGCCCCAGTCTGTAAAATCCCAAAATTGTTGGGAAGGATATTCTGAAGTACTTAAGGACTTTAACAGCACTGCTTTTCAGGTGAACATTTGCCGGGGCAGGGTTCCCACCAGCTATGATCGACCCGTATTCCCAAAGCGCCAGGACCGCTTTCAGTCCAGAAAACCACCACCACTCCCCTCTGGCTTCATGACCACTTACACTGAATTCAGTCAGCCAGGGAAGAGGTGCCTTGCGTTCATGTGGGGGTGGTGGAAGTGTCAGAAGAGCAAAGTGTGAAATAGTAATGGGAAGGGGGCGATACTTCCGCAGCACAAGCCCTGCAAGGCAGGCCTGCCCCACCACGTGACCAAGGTGTACCCACATCACTTGACACAAAGAGGAAAAAAAATTTAATTTTTTTCCTTTCCATTCCAAATCATGGCTTCATCTGTCTCAAGTTGCAAGTGTTACTGAAATACAAACATGAAAGATAAATAAAGTGCTAGTTTTTACAGTGCCTGCGCGCATGGGGGATTTACATGGTTTCTCCCAGTGTTTTTTGATTTGGGTAGCTGCACAACACAAAGGTTAGGCACACAGTAAGTGTGCATGCTATTTTCACAGGGCAGTATGTTTCCCAAAGTGCTGTGTGAATGGCAGAAGGCCAGAGCTGTACAGTTCAAGACAAGCCTGTATTTACGCACGGGGGAAGGAAGAGAGAACTATACTGGATCTTGTACTTTTATCCTGAAAACAGCCTAGGTACCAAAAAGCTTGGTTAAAAAAAAAAAAAAAAAAGGGGCAAATAGTGAGTAGGTATCATTTACCCTGAAGAGTTCTGAGCGAGGCTGATGAATCGTAATAATCACAATCCTGCCTTTATGTGCAAGCTCTGAGAGCAGCAAGACAATCTGGTTTGCAGTCAGGCAGTCCAGCCCTGTTGTTGGTTCATCAAGTAGCATGACCTCTGTGAAATGACAAGGAATAGCATTACAAGTAAATGGGGAGCAAAGGTAAATGGGGAGCAAATGTTATAGCTTCTGCCTTTGAAGCTAATTTGGCAAATAGTACAGAAATTACATGTGAAGTTCCACATATAAAGCAGAGTATGCATAGATATTGCCATGGTATGGTCTTTCAGTTTCAGTCACCTTCAGTGGTTCCGTTTCAATGACTAGTAGTAAGGACATAAACTACTGCAGGATCAGAGCATAGTAATCTTTTCTAAGTTCTGGTGAAATCTGAAAACTACCAAAATAGGTCTGATGTATACATCTGCTTCTAAGAACAATAATGACAAATTTCAGCATGTATACAAATGTAAATACAACTGACAAATTATCTAGAAGCTGTAATCTTAATACACACAGAACAATTTTGTTATGAACAAATTAAAAGTTGTTAAAATACAGCATATATAATTCCATAGATGAGAGGGGTAGGCTTTTTTTTACTGCATTTTCTGCATTATTTCATTGCACATGGGTAAAAGTTACAATCAAATCCATTATTTTTACGGAGATGGGACATAGCACAGAAGAGGGCAGTTCAACCTTGATCAGGATAAGGGGGGAGGAGAGCTTTCTCTACAGGTTTATCTACACATAATACTTTATGTTTACTATAGAGTTTAGTGAACTTACCAAGCAATAACCACATGCAATATACTCTCCAGGTGCCACCAGCAGCACACAGTGCCTGTGACATACCTCACTTTGCTATTTAAATACTCCTTCCTGCCTGGTATGCAGTCCTAAGACACCTGCACCGCTATGAGGACTCCAGAATCTGATAAATACATGCTACACATTCACTCTGTAAGATTCTGGCACCTTTAAGAAACTATCTCAAAACTGACAAAATTTACAGTGCCATTTCCCATGGCTAATCCTTCTAGTTATTGTGCTTTGATATTTTCATTGGATTTTTTCTCTTTACAGTAAATCTATAGCCACATATAGAAGTGTGTTATTCATCGATACCTGGTTTCTTATCAAGGGCAATACAACATGAGGGCTCTTATACTTCTGAGCATTTAGTCTGTTTCGCTTATTTTACTCTGTTTCCAAATGAACAAATCTCACACGCTGACTACCTTTTCGGCTCTGGAATGTGCACGGTGCTCAAACACACATGGCTCAGTGGCAGCTACTCCACTACAAGGATCAATGCTTGCTCTAATGGATCTAATGCACTCAGAAAACTATAAATTAATGTGCCACAATCAACGTTTCACACACAGGAAGGGCAAGCCCAGAAAGAATTAAAATAGATAAATGCAAGTCTAAGCCTATGTTCAGTCCCTAAGATTTTAAAATTGTCTACTTCCCAAGATCAACTAATAGATTAATGGCAGACCTGAGTTACTGCTCATCCTTTTCTATCATTACTAGACTAGCTTTTGCTGAATTAGAGAATACAAATGCTTTTGTATTTTTAAGTGGTTTCTAGAGGTCCATGGTGGGAGCACAAAGTGACCCTGCTTTGCATCATTTTGAAAATCCATGCAGTGGTACTTACTGGGATCTTGTAATAGCTGGGCTGCAATAGAAACACGACGCCTCTCGCCCCCAGAAATTCCTACAAAAATACGGCTTCCAATTATTTTGTCAGCAATGTGGCTGAGACTCAGCTCAGCCATAACCGCATCTACCTGAAAAATAATTACGATATAGAAAGACTAAACACAATCCAACTCAGATAACTGTATGCAAAATGAAAACATGAAAGAAAAAAAGACATAATTTTAAGCTATGGCTTTGCCAATATACTGCTTGCATCCCTTCTGGTTGGAAGGTATCTGGCTTCATTTCTATTTGATTAATTCTAATAAATTATTTCAATTATAATTTTAAAAATTTTATTTTCATTTATTCTGAAATTAGTAGAATTTTAGCTACAGTTGACATTGAGAGTTGAAGACTTCAGAGGTGGGACTAGAAGTTAAGGTATGAAGCATAACGTGCTGGTCTGGCTTCCAAAATAAGGGAGCAGAAAGGCACATCGATTCTGGGGTTGTATAAAATACTGAGTAGAAGACAGGTGAAGAGAGAAGACAGAGAGTATGAGCCTTTGGTCAGGAATATCCAAACTTTACCCTCAACAGAGGCCAAAAAGAGTCCTTTAACAGGTCTGAAACACACCTATTTTATCAAGAAAGTAGCTTGTATGGGGCTTATTGGACCAGTGCTTTTTGGAGCTATTCTGGTTAGTGAGAAGCATCCCACAGGAGCCAGAGAAGTGACAGTCACTGCTGCTGTCCACGAGACTTGCCAGCACACATACCCCTAAACACTCCAGAGAACTGGGGTTCCCAGCTGGGGAAGAGGAACTGACCTTGATACCAACTGCAGAATCTCCTGCAGCAGTAACTGCTGCAGCTTTGGGCGGGAGAGTTCTGTCCCAGCATAACAGGGATTCCCTGGGGCGTCAGCACAAGCCCCTTGCAAAGGCGGGGAGCACCAGAGACCTTGTGTCCTACCCCTCAGCCAGAGGTTTCCTCCCCATTTGCAGAATGAGGATTACAAAACCTTACAAATGTGAAACACAGCCATGGATGGAAAATGCTGCTGGTGAAAGCATTACATTACATCATGTCTGCCTTTCTGCTGGAAGACAATAAAGTACAGACCTTCTTTTTGATTAAGTCATTGGAACGTTTCTGAAGAGTTAATAAAGCAGTGTAGGTCAGAGACTCTTGTATGGTGAGGAAGCTTAACAAAGTGTCACTCTGGAAAAAAAAAAAGGTGAAGAGGAAGAAGCAGTTAGTCCTGCAGTGCCCTTGCTCACACAACTTTAATTCATTCATACAATTTATTAACCTCTTTGTACCAAATTTAATAACTAGTAAAATCACAGTCAGATTACATTACTCCATTACACTAGCAACTTTACTTTCTTTAAATGAGAGGAAGCACTGTGCACAAAAATAAATGTAGAAATCAACCTGTGGCACATAAGAGAAGCAATCTCTAAACTGTTCCTTCTTCAGCTGACGTCCGTTCACATACACTTCACCAAAGAAGTTGTCTTTATGTCCCAGTCTTCCTGATATTGCATCCAGAAGTGTTGTTTTCCCAGATCCTTTCAAAGAAAAGAAATTAATCATGTGATGAGTTGAATTTTATGATTTCAAGAGCAGTAGCCTCACTTGGATGGACACATATGAAAATAATTTTTTTTCTCAATACCATTAAAATAATAGGTCCTGAAAATACAGCTAGTTAAGGGAAATAAACAGGAAAGCTACAATGTGTGCAAACTAGCATTTAATTCATACAAATTCACGCTTCATAGTGAAATGTTTCACTTCATAATGAAGCATTTGAGCTTAGAAGTACCCTTATCTTTTACTGAAGTTATAATTGTTAGTTAGATGACAGAAGATTGAACTCTGAAAACCCAGAACAACATTTTTACAAGGCAGGGGTTAAAACCAGCTGCAATTTCATTATTTAAAACACAGATCTCAGACACACTCATACCACTGTCGAAGTCACTGGTATTAACTCTGATCTTATTGCTTTTAAAGTACTGGAAAAACTTACCAGAATTTCCTAAAATGCCCATAATCTGGCCACTCTCTATGTGAAATGAAACATCCTTAAGTATTTTCCGGGTCCATTTTTTATGATATAAAGAAACATTCCACCATGGGCCAACACGTTGTCTTGGAAAGCAAACATCAAAAAAGATCAAACAGAGAAGATATAAAAATTTTGCATAAACGAATGGTTTATAGCTACTTGCATGAGGGATGGGAGCCTGCATGGATTTTAAAATGTTGCGGGCAGGAGGAGGGAGGGAATCCTTCCCCCTTCCCAGGCTTTTTAAGTTTTTACCTTCAGCATTATATGGAAGATGAAGTCTGAACAGGTTTTTTCAGAATGACAGCTAGGAGGCTTTTGGACTACAACCAAAAGGGGAAACTTGAACGGAGGCTTTATTTGTTGATGGTGTTTGCCGGCCATTAATCCACCTGACTGTTTTCTTAGGGCCTCACATTATCCTTCTGGCGGCCATAAGAAAGGCAGTGGGAAAGGGCACAATCTTTGGAAATCTCTAAAGCATGTCCTTCAGGGACATGTGAAGAAGAACCGGTGAGCCCTCTGGGGGACAGACCGCCTCTGTCTCCCTCAAGCCACGTACTCTACCCTTGTGGCAGG
This sequence comes from Phalacrocorax aristotelis, assembly GCF_949628215.1. Classification (NCBI taxonomy): domain Eukaryota; kingdom Metazoa; phylum Chordata; class Aves; order Suliformes; family Phalacrocoracidae; genus Phalacrocorax; species Phalacrocorax aristotelis. Next base: position 109,800,385 of record NC_134278.1, read on the forward strand.
CGGCCCAGCACCATGAGGCAGGTGGCCTGGCAACATCCCTCTTTCTTTACTGGGCTGAAGGCCACCACTCCCAGTCCCTCTCCCCTCAGCCCCTGGGTTCAGAGCAGCTCCTGGTGGGCAGGAGCTCGCCACACTGCCTTCCCAGCCCTACCTGACAGTGTAGGAGACGCCCCGGACACTGATGCTGTCAGAGGGCTGCGCCATGGCCTTCACCTCGCCTGTCTTCCCACTGCTGCTGCAGCTCCTCTCCAGGGCGGGAGACCCTCTGCCCGACATCCTCTGGTGCTGGCGTCCCACAGACTCCCTCCCTCACGCTGCTGGCCAGGTGCCCGACCCTGCCACCACCATGCCTCCCTGGCCCTGGGCAGGGGCAGCTCCCTGCTGCCCCCGGGTCGGAGCAGGTCACTGTCCCCAGCGCTCACCACCTGGGGAAGCGCCTACCTAAAAGAAAATAGAGGGGCTTTTGGTTCTTCCTTTTTGCTGAGAACAACTGATAGGTGATTAGCTGAAGCCGCTATCTGATGTACCTTTAGCCTGAGCTGTTACTGTCCCAGAGGAGGGGAATATTTCCCTGTCCACGGGGTCACGCCAGCTGCAGAGACGCAGCGCGCCAGGAGAAACTGCCGCAGCGAAGGTGCCTGGAAAGGGCTGAGCTCAAAACCAATAAGAGAAGGACTTCCACAGCTTTCCAAGAACAGCAGGGAGTGAGACCTTCCACTGCCAACATGAAGGAATCCACTGAAAATGTCTCTCTGGACGGTGCTGGCTGGAGCCAGGTGGCATGTGAAGGCTTGCCGGTGAGCGAGACCTGCGGGGAGGGACTCGAGGGGGTCAGCTATCCCACAGCTACAGCAATCACCCGGGAGCTGGGATTTTGCAGCAAGCCCTTACCTCCACCAGCTCTGAAACGGGGAGCCAAAAGTGTCCTCACCCCTCAAGAGCACACTGGGGATGAGGCAGGTGCCATGCAAGCTATGGATGCCACAGTGGTGGGGCTGAGGGAGAGGATCTTCAAATATGTGGATGGAGCAGAAAGTCCCTGAGTATGGCCTGGACTGGCTTTCCCAGGACATGTCTTTGGGCTGCAAAACCAGCTCCCCACATTTTCTGGGGACCACCTATTTTTTAAAAATTAAGTTCAAAGTAAGCAAGAGCATGGAGCGCTTCGGCAGTGCAGGGAGCTTGGAAGGCTTTAATATGGCTTTTCAGGCTGCTTGGTGTCCCTTTTCTTTCTGCTGTGTATCAAGACTGAAAAGATTAGTCAGCCCCATTTGCTGTGACGGTATGAGGTGCACACAAAGACTGTGATAACCATCTGCCAAAGATACCACAGGCATGGATAGGACTTGCTACACAGGGAACAGGTTCGTTTGGCTTGGCTAGGGTATGAATCTGACTCGTAGAAAAGGCACAAGGCTGTGGGAGAGATATGGCTGTCTGGAGTTAAAACTACAGGCATGCACACAGAAACAAACCCAAAGCCAGAATGCTGCCTCAGCAAAGACTTCTTAATTGCAACTATATGCAAAAGGTTAACCAAGCCAAGTAGAGACTCTGTTATTTTAACTGGCATCTCAGAACACTAGGTTCCAGTTGACAAACTGTGAATTTAAAACCAAGGGGAGAAAAAGAGACTGCACTCGTGGTTGCACACCTACTTGTTCATAAACCCTCCAAGTTAACAAGTCCTTGTGGAATTCAGTAACGAACATACTTGCAGTGAACCTTAATTTTTAGTTGCCATAACATGAATTTCAATACGCACCATTTTGATCCAGTAGACTAACACTGCTGAAGCAGTATATTTTTTTCTCAAAAATAGAGTCCAATCTCTTTATCGTGGCATGATATTTATCTCCATTATGAAAGTGATTCCATTTAAATTGAAAGCAAACTGAAGAGCGTGTTTGGCCCTCGTACATGCTGCTAGAACAAAGTACGTTTCACACTGATTAACAGATAACTCGTTTCAAACCTTCAGACTTTTGCACTACAGTAACTCATCAACAATACAGTTATATCCCATAAAATCTATTTACCTTTGTGCTTTGCCCTTTCTGAACTTCAGTTATGACAGCACTATAGGTATTGCAATTAACTATTGTCATGAATCTAATAACTTTTCCAGACGAAGGCCCAGGATACTATTTTTTGCTCTGAAGAAGATAACAGTCTGTATTTCACATACAGTGGAAAATCAAACATTCTCGAGGTCAAAGAACTTAACTACCAGGTAAAAGTTCTAATTTATATACCTCTCTTCAGCAGGGAGCATAGCCAGCAATCCCTGTTTCTATATGCAGGCCATTTTAAAAGCCAAACAAAGTTGAAATTCACAACGCAAAGTTCGCACAGCTGTTGCACAATCAAATACACAGAAGTTTCATGAGCAGAATCATGCTTTTGGCTGCAATATTGACAGCAGGCTAAACCCTGCATTGTAAATATATCTAGTAAAGCTAGGGGATAAGACAGGAAGAGAAGTCTGTTTCAAGGCTCTGTTTTTTCTCAGTCTTGAGCCAAATTATTCCTCTGAGGGCTGGGGTAAAGAGACTTTCCGCCCAGCTAGAGATGGTGGGAGCACTTGCTGGCAAGAAGGAATATGCAGAAGGAGAAAAGAAAGGATGACTAACAAGGAGGATTTCAGGGAACCAGTGAAATTTTTCATCTCCCTTTGTGCCACGATGGCATCTGACGTAGACTTCACAATTTTCAGTTCTGCATAATTTCAAATTATATTAAAAATTTTAAACATTTAAGATTTACAATAGCAATAAATTACCAAGGTAACAGAGGACAGAGATAGCTTTAGTGATTAACAGTATAAGAAGCAAAGCACAACAACTACATTTGGCTGTAAAAGAACTTTCTTCCATGTATTTCTGAAGATTAACAATATTTTAACATATTCTCTACTTGTAATGCCGTAACTTTGAAGATGTTTATTGCTAAATAGTTTATTGTTTGAATTGAAGGGACTTGTTTCTTTCTGTTAGGTTAACACAGCATCCCAGATTCCCTGGTATGAAAACCTCGCGCAGATGAAAATGCCATGGACCTGGAAATCGGATCCCCGTTCTCATGTGTCAATAATCCAGAATCTGAATTTAAAAGTTCAAAGCGGTCAGATGCTAGCTATCATAGGAAGCACTGGTAAGAGCAACTGAATTTCATGATTTTACTAGCTCTCAGATAAAATGTACTTGGCCAAGAGCTGCAGTCTTTGAAATAGCAAAATCTAGCTGAGAAACAAATATTGGAAATATGTAACTTAAATACATTATTTAAAATGTATGAGGAAACAAAGAATGATAGCGGGGGTGGGGTGGGGGAATTCTTTTCAAAACCAATTTTGTTATGACTTGTACACATTTGCTGTTTGTTTCCTGTGGTGTGGTGGGGTATTGTTATAACCGTGGCCTGCAGTTGCAGTTCTGCTGGACATGAATAAGCCATGAAGGCTCAGGTTCAAAACAGGCCAGTTGCAGACCTTACCCAGTAACACAGAAGACGAACGAGGCCAGACTCTGTAAAAAAGATGAATGGCAACCTCCACAGCCATAAGCAGGAATTCCCTTCAGATGGAATCAATTCTAACAGGATAAAATATTGTATTTGGATTAATTAAGAGTAATTAATTGAGAAAACAGCTCTTCTTCTGTTTTGCTTTAAAATGGGTCTCTACTTTCTTACATCTTTTTTTTTTTTCCTTTAATTTTCTGGCGGGACTCATTAAATCTTCTCCAGGCTGAGGTTGACTAATGGAGAGATGGCCTTTACCCCATGTGGTTAGTTGAGTCTAAGCTCACATAGGGGGAAAAGTAGTAGACATGTGACCTGTTAAACTGAAGGAAAAAGTACCCATACTTTGGAGGTAAAACCCCCATGCTGTGTCTCCACTAGACTCTTACCTCAGGTTAGCTCAGTTGTTCAGTGAAGACGCTCTCTCTCAAAGGCAAGGCATATTTGCCAAAGAAGTTTTATTTCTACAAAAGACGTTTTCCTTCCCCATTGCCATGGGGATTCTTTCTTAGCACATATCCTTAATGTAATTGAAGTTGTAAAGCTTGTGATGAAATAACATATTGAGTTATAGCACCTTTGTAAGGTAACATACGCAGAGCACAAACCCCTTTCAGCAAACTAGTCAAACTATTTTTAAAAGCCATTTATCATCTATTTCATCAAATGCCTTAGTAAAATGGATTAAACTGCTGATGGGTTTCACATTGTCAATGGCAATCAATATGTCACTCTTAAGTAGAGCGATACGTGGTTTACAGATGGATGGGTTTCTTTTTTAAAATGTATATATAAAGAAACAAGCACGGAGTTAATCTTTCAACAGGGAGACTAGAAATAAATGACATCTAATCATAATAAGAAAGCTCTGTGTATTTACATACAGTATCGTATAGCAAGAAGGAAAAATTCATTTACTATTTAATTCTGAATCAGGTTTTGTTTTCATTGTTTTACTTCCCTTACCTCTGAGTATGAGCCAGCTTTTCTTAATTATTTAAATGACTTTTTGTCTTATTAAAGTCATAATAATTTTTATTTCAATCATGGTTAAGATTCTTATTGTTTGGATATTCATTCAGCACCTTAGTCGTTCAGCTGTTCCAGCTGCCGTTTCTGAATTCACAATTCCCTCCGCAAGGCAAGCTCTTGCCGAGCCTTTAGTTGCCAGCCCCGCAGCCAGCGCAGGATACTACCTTTCACTTATGTTTCAAAGGTGAAAGAGCGGTAACAAGAGGTAACAAAGGTAAAAAGAGGACAAAGAGATCTTGCTGCTTGAGTTCATGGAGCTATGCTCAACGCCCAGCTACCCAATCCTGCTGAGAAATTACAAAGGTTAGAGCCACGTACTCCATTCCAGAGGAGAGAGACTTCCTGAACATGAGCTTGTAGTCAGGTGTCAGTGTTTTCTTTCAAGACCATCTGTCTCTGCAGCTTTGGAAAAGCTTCATGAAGGGTTGGGGAAAAGATGTTAAGGAACAAAAACTTCTATCCTCTGCCTGTGACTAAATCAACTTTTCAAAATGATGTCCTGAAAATTAATTTATATTTTAATTTTGATTTTTCTAGCTGGTGGAAAGACATCTTTGCTTGATGTGATAACTTGCCGAGATCATGGAGGCAAAATCAAGTCTGGTCAAATCATGATCAATAACAAACCCAGCACTCCCCAGCTTGTGAAGAAATGCATCGCACACGTGCGGCAGGATGACCGACTGCTCCCCCACCTGACTGTCAGAGAAACGCTATTGTTCGTTGCCAAACTGCGGCTTCCAAAGTTTTTTTCAGACTCACAAAGGAAAAAAAGGGTAATTAAGCTGTTGGAAAAAAATAAAGTTGTCAAAAATGTTTCTGACAGGAATTATCCAAGAGATCCTGCGTGTTTGGAGTCAGAACAGCTAATCTGGCATTTTTTAATGTAGATTATGAATTATAAACCTTTTTCGTCTTTCAAGATAGAAACCAGCAATTGTTCCAAAGCTCATAAAAAAATGACAATCTAGAGAAAGCATTAGAGAGGCTGAAAGAACTAAATTGCTGATCGTTGAGCCTTTTTTAATGTTACCTCTAAAAATCAAGGTTTGTTTTCAAGTGTCTCTTGATCAGATAGCACTGAAATATCCAGATGAATTTTAACCACATTAATCATATTTTTGGCATTAACTATGCACGAACGTGCAAATAAACTCTTGCTCTATCTCCGTTACCCTTTGGATCCCCCAGGTAGAAGACGTAATAGCAGAACTACGCTTGCGTCAGTGTGCAAATACCAGGGTAGGGAACGAGTACCTCCGCGGTGTTTCAGGAGGCGAGAGGCGGAGAGTGAGCATCGGTGTGCAGCTGCTCTGGAACCCGGGTGAGCAAAACCCTGACACCTTCCTTGTACCCACCACAGACCACTGGGGGAAATGGGGCAGTAAATGAAGACAGGAGCTTTCAGGGAAGAGTCATACACACAGCTGCCCCAAAGGCAGCATGGGGAGTTCATCCTCAGGACACTTACCAGTTCTTGCACCACCCTGTGCCAGAGGTTACGCCTCCATAGCAAAGGTAGGCACAGCGACTGGGTGCTGGTCCGTTTGCTTAAATTGAAGTCAGTGCTGGTCACAGATAATAATGTAATTATCACAGCACTAATTCTGTAAATGGAGCGGTTCAGGAGCCAGCCCACTTTCACTTCTGTCCCCCTTGCCAACGCAGCAGCAGTGACAGCCAGGCAGAGCACCCCTGGGAGCCTTCTCCCACCGCTCTCTAAGAGCACCATCACACAGACTACTGAAAGTTGCCTGAAGTCACCCCTACAGCAGTGCTGTGGTTTGTGCATATCGGTATGAGGTTTGTTTTTTATCTGACCACATGCCACAAGTTACATTGGAAGGCTGCTGGCCTATTATAACATCGGGATTGTTTTCCTTTCCTCCAACCCAGCCCATTTACATGTGCAATGTTAACAGGGAAGGTCATTTTCTTGGCTGCATAGTCAGTCATTGTGGTCTTGTGCAACTCACTGACGTGGCTGGCTCATGCCGCAGGTGAACTAGAAATTTCCATCATCTTCAGAAGAAGGAAAACATAAGGCTAAATCCGCAGCTGATTTTGCAGGCCTGAATCCCCTATCTGCTCATGTACATATCTATCTATCTATCTATATATCTCAAAAGCACTAATAATCTTGGCTGAGCCTCTTGTTGAGCAAGATTTCCCATCAGCTCTTCCACTGGGAAATGGATCTGAGAATTTTTTTGCTTGTATAAAGTTATATTTTTGTAATTATGGGGACAGCAGAAGTCTTTTTTTGTAAGAAGTGATGCTCAGTAATAGACGTGCTGGTACTGAAGTAAAAAAATAATTATTTCTAGGAAAAATAAGTAAAGCTTTTCTTACATTTTAAACATGCATTATACCCCTCAGCACAGAAACCATGTCTCTGTCCAGATATTGCCTTGGTCTGTTTGAGGTCATTAAGTTCTATAACAAGGCAAACACTGCAAAATAATAAAACTCAAGCTTGTAACAACCAGTTGCAAAACAAACAAACAAAAAAATTGCAAGCATATGCATATCTCTTCATACATATGTGTGAATAGGTGCAAAATAGAACACAGGTTGGGAGGAGGAGGTATCTAAATTAATACCGTGTGAGTATTTACACATGAATAATGCAAGAGATTCAAATATCAAGCATTTAGGTTAAAATATTTCAGAAGGCAGGATACAAAACTAATACTATTGTATTAATTTCCACACACCTGATATTTGTACAGGCAAAGTACAAAAACTGCAGAGAAGAACGTAAATTTAATAGGGAACTTAAATCTGCATCCCAATGAAAAATAAAAAAAAATATTCCTGTTTCCAGAAGGATCAAGATAAGATTTCAAATAATTACTCTTAGTCATCAGGTTCAGTAAGACAGTGCAAGAAATCGCCATTGTTGAATATTATGATACTGGTATGAAATATACTTTGGACTTTGAAAAAGAAGGAGTATATCTGCAATTCCATTTCACTTAGAACATATTTTCCAACTCAAAGATTTTGCTTTCCACAGCTAAACTCATTGTCTTTGGCAGGAATACTCATACTTGATGAACCCACATCTGGACTGGACAGTTTTACTGCACATAACCTTGTGATAACATTATCCAGACTGGCCAGAGGAAACAGATTAGTTCTGCTTTCACTTCATCAACCCCGGTCAGATATCTTCCAACTGTTTGATTTGGTTCTTCTGATGACTTCTGGAGTCACTATCTATTCTGGAACAGCTAGAGACATGGTCCAGTATTTCACAGAACTAGGCTATCCCTGCCCAAGGTACAGCAATCCTGCAGATTTCTATGGTTAGTATCAAGCACTGCCATAAAAAAAGCTTACTGGAAATCATTCACTTTCATAAGTGTATCAGCTAACATTGATTTTTGTTGACCATAACTGTCTTAGAAATGCCTTATAACTAACTCAAACCAATACTATAGTAAGTTCAGGTTTTAATAAGATCTTTATTTGTCAGTACAGGAAACGTAACAAAAACGACAGGTATGGACAAAATCAATTTTAAATAATCCTCCTTCTAACTCTGCCAGGTGTAGCGACTCTTCCACATGTTTAGCACACTTATTCCTATGTTCTGGCTGGCTGAAACTTTTACCCTCACTGAGAAAGACATGGATGAACTGATCAATTGCTCTCTGACTTCTGAATAAAGAAATGTGGGAAGCTAATTTCCCAGGGTGAGGAATAATACACACCCGGAACAGTAAATGGGAAAGAGGAATGCTGCCCAACAGCACATTGGAAGGGAAGAAAAAAGAAACCCAAACCAGCAATCCTTTTATTCCTCTTCTCGAAGAAAGTTAATTACATGGTTCCAAATCCATTCCTCTCCTGTTTTTCGCAACATGCAAAGGGAATCTGGCCCTGTTAATCTAATGGCAGTAGTCTCTTACCGCAGAGGTTGGTTCAGTTCCAGCCTCTAGGTCCTTGCACTCAAGTTGGCTAGGAAACCCTGTACAGACATCAACCTCAGTGCTCTGGGGTAACCTCTTCGACCGTGCCTATGTGGCAGGTGGTGTCAGCTTGTATCAGCTGTGCAGAGATAAACAGAAGTTAACCTCAATGTCAAGCCCTGCAAAAAGACCTTTGTCACCACCGTAGTTCAGAGCAGTTCTCAGCCAAGCACAGCCTCGAGGGAAGGCTTGCAGCACCCCCATATGGGAACGGAGAATACGAGGCAGTCCTGGGGAAACTTTGTAGCTACAGCCTGTGGTTACAGAGAAGCCTGGAGGGATGAGGAAGGGAGGTGGATGATCATTTAGCGGTAGGCACAGGGTCAGTACCCATAGGAAGAGAAGAGAAATATGGTAGCAGGAAGGTGGAAATGGGGCAGGATGGTAGAGGACGCCACAGCATGAAGGAGCACCTGATGGGAATGCACAGATGCTGGCTGTGTGTCTGACAGAGAAACAGGAGACCATGGCAGAAGGGAAGAGGTAGGGCAGGTTGCAACTCAATTCTGATAGACTCCTGCGGAAGAGTGGCTGAACAGAGATGATCAGCCCAGTGTAAGGAGTTACACAATGTGCAGCAATGGTTCTCCCAGAAAGCATCCGCAAAATGTCAGGTATTGTCACTCTACACTGAAGGTCAGTATTAGAAAATACTATTTAAAGTTTAGATTAAAAAAATAATTACGACATTAAGTTAAAAAAAAAAAAAGCTAAGTCAACTATTGTTGCTGCTACTATGTTGTTCTTGGATAATATTCTTCCTGGGCTTTCTCAGTATCAGCTAAAGGTTAAGGTCCTCTGTAAGATAAAGAAGAACATGATAACTATTATTTTGCAGATGGAGAAAAACCATGTGATTTAAATCAAAGTCACACAACAGATTGTAAATGCCTACATGCCAGGAAGGAAATTTAAACCATCTATTCTCAGCACCCCTCTCAAGCCACCATTAAATTTAGCAAAATCTCAAATGGTAGTTTACACTATTTTAATAAACTATTATGACATCCCTCAGTGATTCATTGAATGACTAGATAAGAAACATCTCCCATGACAAAATACACATTAACAGTCTGTTCTTCTCTAATTACCTAAAGTAACTGATAAAGCTTTAACCGTAGCAGCTTAATGCACGCACACAGGTCATACTGTCTGTTCACAATGAAATCTCTGATTCAAAACTCATCATAAAGTTATCACATCTGTAGCGCAAGGACTCATGTCAAATAATGTCTTGCAGTCGATTTGACCAGTATCGACAAACAGACTGCAGAAAAGGAGATGGAAAGCCGAAAAAGAGCAAATACTCTTGCCAACTTGTTCCTAGAAAAAGTCAAAGATTTTGATGATTTCTTATGGAAAGTTACTGAAGAGGACAATGCTGCAACCACGTTGAGCAAGCAAAGGTAAAGAGAAGTGTCATACAGCAGATCTGGAATAACAGCTACGGCCTGTGATAATTTCAGGGTTTTTTCTCTGTTCTTTTGGGCAGGTCCCATTTAAATTCAGAAGATGCTATCAACATGCCTCACCAGTCAAGTGATCAGCTACCAGGAGTCTTAAAGCAGTTCACCATATTATTAAGGTAAACTTATCTCCAACACAGTTATGTGTCATGCCCTTTTGTATTTTAAAGCATAAGAAAGAAGCACAACTAAGTGCATGCTGAAAGTGCAGGGCTAGCACTAGGCCTGAGCAAGCCGTAGAGCAGAGGTATTGCTATACTGTCTCACCCCGGCCCCCCAAGCAGGACAGTGGCCAGATGTGCGGGCCCACCTTTCTGCCCCAGGGCTCCTTCCAGGCAGTCACCTCCAGCTCGCATCGCTGGGAGTCCATGGCTTTAAGCAGCAGCAGGAGCTTCCAGGCTCAGGAACATGCGCCCCAGTTTTCGGTACTGCCATCCTAACACCCATGCCAAAGAGTGGTGACTCAACCCTCAGCAAGCCCAGGCAGCCACGTGGTAGGTTCAGGAATCGCCAGCCTCACACCTCTGCCTCAAATTTGAAGCCAGGAGGCTTCACTGATTGTAGCCAGGACAGATAAGTATTCTAGCTGGGTCTCACACTTGCGTGCTCAGAAGAATCATGATCAACTAGTTTAATACATGTAGAACATCACTATCAGTATCAGCTGTTGTTAGCATATGCCACAGGTCCTATAACAGAGAGGTTTCTGTAACTGAAGTAATTGCTTCTGCATCTCCAAAAATCAGACCATCCCACCCCCATCACCTTCCTTCAAGCTTTCAGCATTTCAGACCTCAAATACCAGGCAGCTACAGACACTCAATAACTTTGTTTAGGTAAAATCCTTTACCGAAACCGGCAGCCCAGTTCCTGTCCTACTCAAAGTCAGCAAGTTCCACAAATTGATTTTAGCAGAGTGTTTGGGGCAACGTATCTGCTTAAAACTGGCATTAGTAAGTACTATACCTTATGGTCAATGTTGCTATTTTCCTAGTCGTCAAGTATCCAATGACTTCAGAGATCTTTCAACGTTATTAATTCATGGATTTGAGGCCCTTCTCATGTCATTATTAATCGGATTTTTGTACTATGGCCATGAGAAAACCAGACTCTCTGTTCGTGACACAACTGCACTGTTGTACATGATAGGTGCGCTAGTCCCATTCACAGTGATTTTGGATGTTATTGCCAAATGTAAGTGTCAATTTTCTTGTAAATGTTATAAGCAATCAAAATCTGAAAATTCCTAAATCAATGAAAAAATCATACTTACTAATGCAACCCTAAGATGAAATCAACCTCTTTGTTCCTACCCTGCAGGTCATTCGGAAAGAGCTATGCTTTATCATGACTTGGAAGATGGAATGTACTCTGTTAGCCCATACTATTTTGCTAAGGTAATTGATTTTGCAGCCAGGAAATACAAACAAACCAAAGCCTTATTGTGTAAATTACCACATTCCTATCAGACTTTGGGTTTTTGTGTCTGCCAGCTAAGGGTATTGTTCTTGCTTCCTTGGCATTAATGGATTAAACCTCACACTACTCAAGATCTGTTGCCATAAGTCACGGCTGACGTCCCACCCCAGAAAAGTCAAAGAACCACCTTTTACTGTGTTGTTTGGGCAGAATTTAAGAAATCGCACACTCAGATTTGAGGGTTTAAACAGTTTTACATACCTGCATATTTCATTTGCTGAAGCATCTCTGAAAGTTTGATTACATGTCTTGAACTGTAAAACAAAATATTCACATGAAATACTAAAGCAAAGGAAAACCAGAAATGACAAAACGCTAGCTGTGACATTTCCTGTAGTTGTTTGGCTCCCTGCTGGTCAGAGATAAAAAATTGTATTAAGTGCATAAGAGCCAGAGGTCCTGGAAATAAATTAGAACTTTTAAAAAATTACATTCTCTTTTTCACAAGGGCTTAGAATAATCCCTTCTTTGTGATGTTGCCACTGTTAGATGAGTTCTGCCTGCCATGGCATCTGTAATTTAGGTTTCCATTTCTGCACAAGATTTTAAATGCTTATTAGTGGTTGCCAGAGAAAAATATTCTTTGCATTGTGTCACAAAGATTGCACATTATTCATAGAGAAATCGATGTAATTTGTTACAACCTTAGTATTAGAGGATAGCAGCAACCCTCTTTGGAAGAAATAATCATAACACTCTCTATACATATCTTTAGATATTTGAGAAAATCCTAAGCATGTTTTTGTTTCACAACGAGTTGACGGGTTACTAAGTGGACTGGCTGCCTTCGGGACAAAGCTGGGAAGTGACCAACAGCCAAATGAGTCTCAAATTTGATCTCACGCTAGGTTCAAGCAAATTTGGACAAAACGCACGGTTGCAGCGAGTCAGTAGCAGTATTACCATTATCAAGCATACCAGTTCTCAGGGAAAGTATCTCAAATTCTTAGAAGCTGCCAAAACTATTACAAAACAAAGTATCTAATCAGTAACAAGAATCTCTCGTTTTAACAATTAGTTATAGGAATTATCACAACTCGAGAAAAAATGAGTGAGGATTTCAATTTTTGTTGTGGATTGTTTTTGCAAGTCACTGACCACACCTAACAGGGAGATGATTGCATTCTAAGGGAGTATTTCCCGTAGTTTTTGTAAACAGTCTACACACACGTTGAGGTGCATCTCAGAAGGTTTTGTGATTGTCATTTGACTTCTTTTTCTCTCTCTTTCCTCCACTTGCCCCCCACCCCGATCAGATTTTGGGGGAGCTCCCAGAGCACTGTGCTTTTGTTATAATTTATGGGGTTCCCATCTACTGGCTGGCAAACCTCATTCCTGAACCAGAGCACTTCCTGCTGAACTTCCTCTCGGTGTGGCTGGCTGTATACAGTGCCCGCGCCATGGCACTTTGGATGGCAGCACTGCTGCCGACATTACAGCTCTCAGCTTTCTTCAGCAACGTCCTTTTCACATCATTCTACCTGAGCGGCGGATTTGTGATAAGCCTGGAAAACCTCTGGACAGGTAAGACAAAGCTCCCACCATCCCTCCAAACTGAAACATCGATGGTTTTCATTAGTGACCGGCTGTTGTGAGGCTGAATGTGTCCCGCGCAGGAAAACTCAGCTTTATTCTTACCTTTGCAATTATCTGCTTGGGTGGTGATGGTGGCGTCAGATCGTTAATATTACATCAATTTCTCCATCCGAAAATGAGGTAACAATAAGTTTGGGTCAAGAAAACACTAGTGAAAGGCTTCATTCTTACACGGTTCCTAAATTTTTCAGTAAAAAGAATTATATCCAGCAGATGAAGATTTAGCTCCTGTGAGACTTAGTTGACAGTAGCAGTTTGATGGATATAGATATCAGGTCTCTCCTAATTTTCCATCTCCATGTAATAATATAAAGTATACCTGCCATTTTATCCAATAATAAACTGTTACATGTTTACAGCTTCTTGTTGTCAAGAAATTAGACAAACCTGCTGCATTTGGCAGCAGCATAGCAGTTTTTGTGGTCTCAAGGAAGTTTCACGTATGCATATCAATTTCTTTCTTTCTGCCATTTTTTGTTTTTTTCAGTTCCATTTTGGGTTTCTAAAATCTCTTTTCTCAGATGGAATTTTCAAGGCATGATGCAAATTCAGTTCACTGACCTCACGTACGAAATGACTGTTGGAAACACTACATTTCAAATACCAGGGAAACTTGTAAGTCAGTGGTACAAATTGTCACAACCGTTTGATATCTAATTAGGATGCTGTTTATGTGCCTATCATATTTAAGTAGATGCTGTAGGCCTCAGATTTGGCAAGCACTAAATCAATATGTGAAGTCATGTTACACTTGGTCTATTTTAAAATTTGCCTCTGCGGACATCCGTATAGCAGCCACTCCTTTTATCCCTTTCTTTTCGGTGGAAGAGAAAAAAGGGAGGTGGTGGGGGGGAAAGAATAAAGGGCAACTATTTTCTACGCACGCCCCAGCTACGGGCTTGCTGAAATTGTTCGGAAGCTGAACTGCGCTCTGCAATTCGGCGGCCCCGAGGCACAGCGCGGCTGCAACCAGCTCCCGAAGCACTCCGAAAGTCACATCCAGCCGGAGACCGAGGGAAAAGGCAGCAGGAGCCGGGGAAGCTCACACGTGAAACACTTCACGGATGCAGCATGAGAATTTTGTGCCCGTTCCTAATTTTGCATTATTTGTGGTTCCAGGTCATCCAGGCCCTGGACCTGGACTCCCACCCCCTCTACGTCAGCTATCTCGTCCTCGCGGGCATCGTTTGCAGTTTCCTGCTCTTATACTACCTGTCCCTGCGGTTCATCAAGCAGAAATCAAACCAAGACTGGTAACGGCACAGCACGCAGAGGAGGCAGCCCGTCCCAGCCTCGCTCGCAGGCGGAGCGCAGGGCCAGGCTTTGGGTGCCCCCCGCAGCCGCCCGGGGGGAGCCGGTACCCGCCCGGCTCGCCACGGGATGGCAGCAGAACACCGGCAGTCGGTGGTGCTCCGCGCCGCCGCACCGCCTGCCGCACCCGCGGCCGGGGCCTGGCGGGGCCCCGCTGCTTGCTGGGGTGCTTGACCTGCAGCTTTTCCAGGTGACGAGACGCCCGTGAGTTCCCCGCTCCTCGAAACGTTCTGAGCCGCTCATTTGAAGGGACCCATCCGCTTAAGTGAGAGCTGGTGCTTTAGTCCGTAATGTTTGGACGTACGGTGATCACCTACTTAATTCGGAGGGCGCAGAGAGAAGCGGGATCCGCACACACAAAACACCACTTTCTGTAGCATGGATCACGTTCAGCACTCGTAAGAACAGCACACAGGGAAAAAAACACAGATTTCACTGACGCTTCAGGAGAACACGCGAGGATGGAAAACACATGTATTAACGATTCTGCATTGTTTCTACTTGTTCATGTGTTTTAAGGCGCTGCCTCTGTGCTCCGGTGAGATGCTGTGGATACCCAAAATGGGTATTTTCTTTCTCACTGTACAAATTATTTCTTGTAACAGATCATTTTATTTCACCTTCCTGGATTTATTTCTACAGTATAAATACATACCGATTGACTGTTATTAATCACATCTTTCTCCATGGCAATACAAGTCACAGCAATTTACCAAGTTCGGTTCCTAAAATTCTCAGGTAGAAAATACCTGAGAAAAAACCTGCCCCTCCAGTAATTAAAAAATCTAGTAGCACAATCTGCGAAATGCTTGTAATTCTGACTAGGTGCACACTCAGCCGTAAGTCAGAAATGCTCAGAAAATGAATAACAGTAAATAAATGGCTGTAATTCACACACAGTCACAGTAAGTGCACGTGCAAATTAGGATACAGTTGTTGCAAGCATTTATAAGATTAGCTTGCTTGATTTTAAATGTTTGGATGCACATCTCTGCTTATATACAGAGACCCAAAGCACATCGTCTACTTTCATTTACATGTTGCACACAGTGGAAAACTCCCAGCGTACTCAGCTATAATGCCCCAGGTACTGTTACCTTAAAAAAAAAAAAAAAAAAAAAGGAAAAGAAAGAGGGGGATTAAGAAAGAACAAACATCAATATTTTATTATTCTATTTGGCAGTTAGGGCTGCCACATTACTTCCCACGGGTTCCACATGGTAATAAATGCCCAGGAAACCCTACTCCAAAGATGTTAAGCAGGTCTGATAAAATAACAGCTTCAGCCCCAGGCAGCAGTAGGAATCCAAAACACTCCAAGGTTTTTCTAAGGTGAATTCTGCCATTTCTTTCTGGTTCTGCTGCATTTGATTACAAAAAAAAAAACCAAAACCCAACAAAAAAAAAAAAAAACATCAAAAACTTCCCGCTTGATCTGATCCTAGTGCCATTTTGAAATTATCAGATTTTCATTGCCTTTTAATGGCAAAGCCAATTCTTTCAGTCCAATTCAGCATCATTAAATTGTCAGAATAGCAGCTTCCTGTTTGATTCTTAATTATTCCTTTTTATTATATTTAAGACACTTAATTTTTTTGAAGTGGTTTACTCTTCTTTGTAATGATCTGTTGTGATTAGAATCTCTTTTATATTACACTGAAGTTTTAAGGGTATATATTGGTACTTCTAGTCTAAACCTCTATTTTCAAAGTATTTAGAGGATTAAATTCTAGGCTGACTCTCTGTTGTGAATTCACTTTGATGTTTAATAAAAAAAAAAGGAGAGACACAATGGGAGAAATTAAAGACGTAAGGGACAGCTCTGAATTTTAGGGGCATATTGTCATGCACGGAAATCTTCAGGCATCTAGATAAGAACATACCGTAGCCTTAACTTTGAATTTCCTTCCTTTTGTGAAATTAGTCAGGCTGCTGACATTACTTAAACAGCCTTTTTCAATTTAAAATTCCACCCTCTTAACATTATGCAGCAGGACCAAGCAGTGTGAGTGTTTCAGAGGTGGTGTTATGACAAGGGTAGATGTATACATAATGGGGACTCGAGCGGGGAGCCTAGGAACAGCCATCGTATGCAGTGTAGGAAGAGCTATCATAGGATGTGGCCAGGCCTGTGTTTACACAGAAAAAGCTCATATTCTATATACTACAATTACATTAGCACATTGCCTATGATCATATCTTGTTTTCTTGATGCCTAGAGATGGGGAATATAGGCTGTGATTATTGTTACAGGCTTTAGCAATAAGAAGATAGGAGCCTTGAAATACCAGCAATTAGTGTTCACGCCTAACAATAGCGTGCCATGGGGCTGTGTACAGGGAAGAGTGGGCGGATGACACGCAAGCTGCCCTGCTCGCACTACCACAAGTTGGAAAATAGCACAAGTTTATGGGGAATTATGCACCTCTCAGCCAGAGAAAGCCACGCTGCACGCTTTGGCCTCTACCTTTGTGTCCTGCTTCGTGCTAGTTGTGTGCAGAAAAGGTTTCACGCTTCCACAGCGGAGCTGCTGCTGCAAAAACAAGTGGCTGGCAAGGGAACAGAAATCTTCCTGAGACTTCCAACCAAGGCTAAAAGTCGTAATTTCATTTCAGCACAGCTTTGCTTTCCACGTTTCAGAGTAGCCATTGCTCTTCCTTCGACACCCCTGTGCCAGCAGCTGCTGGCTGTCCCTCCTGCCTGCACTCCCTGTATCAGTATAACCAAAGTGGCAGCACTCCGTAACAAACTGAACGCAGAGACTAAAGATCACAAGCGAGACACTGCACAAAACTCATCGCACTGTCTGTTCTGCACACGACAACGATTAGTTTGCTACAGACTTAAGCGCTGTGGTAAGGCAGATCTGCCATTCCAGCAGAGCACTGCCCGCCAGCCCGACAACACCACCTTCCTAAGGGTTCACCCGCTGCCACCTCTGCTCTCCTGTATCCTCCCCGGCCAGGTTTGGAGAAGATCTCCTCAGCTGTAAGCCATGGTCCCTGTGACTGCAGGCAACCAAGTCGGTGCAAAACTGGTTTTGAAATGGCACCGTGTTTAACCAGTCACAGAGTTTCCAGGTTGTTCTGCCCAGTGGCTGTCTGCACTGCCTGGTGTGTGACCTAATGGCAACAGGCTACGGGGCTTCAGTCTGCACACACATCGCATCTGGGAATGGGAACATCAAATACAAGCAACAACGATATTTGTAAGGAAAATTCACCAGATTCAGAATGACAAAAATCTGCGCTGGTTACATAGAAACTATAAAGTATCGTGTGGACAACAGAACTGTGTGTTGTTACAAGACATCTATGTACTAGAGGTGGTATCTTGCCTGTGAGGAAACAGGAATGATAATTTTGTCTCTATTACTTAAAGTATTTAAATACAGGGAGAGGTGGGAAGTTCTTCCCCAACCTCCACCCCAAGTCTATGCAGTCTCTCCACTTGGCAAAAGGGACAAACTTTTTTAGCAATGGAAAATGGATTGTAGAAACACTGCTTTGCATATTGGCTCGTGGGTAGTGGCAGCCCTCCAAAATACTTCTAACTCGTCATTTGGAAAGGACTAGCTTTCACTCTGGCTAGGCTAAATTAATAAGTAGCTGTTGAAAGTTTCATCCCATATTTATTCATTGCAAAATACATTCAGAAGTGCTAAACTGGTAACAAGTATCAATAGCCATCCCTTTTCATTAAAAAAATCCCATGAAACTCCTTTAGAAAAACCCAAACCAACACACAGACAATACGCTACCAGGGAGACTCTGTGGGTAATAAGTTACAGGTGTTGGTATGTCCACTTGTACCAGAAATAACAAATGTTTCAGGTTTTAGCCAGGATGATTAATTTTAATGGCAGAAGACAAGAAACAGCGTACACGGAGCTCTGTGACACGCTGCTGCTTTTTTTTTTTTTGTACTCCGAGAGCCAAGACAAGCCCTTCATATGTTAGCAGCTATTAATTAAGGCAACAATGTTTAAGCAGTGGGTTGAGGTAATTTTAAAATTGCTTAACCCTTTTAAGAACTGACGAGCTTTAAAAAGCACATATATATTTAATGTGCGTGTGTTCATATGAAGAGGTATATGTAGAGGTATTCGCATAAATAGATTACATACGTATGTATATACACACACAACTGTAATGCTATGGTAGCTTTTTTTTTTCACGGAACATTTAAAAAGCAATTCAGATCCATAATTTATAAAAATGCTGTTGTCAATTTATAGAATTAATTATAAAACTGTTTCTTGATGTTCATTTTGTCATTAAATCAAACTTACAGTTATTTTGAATTGCAAACTTTGTTGGCTTTGTTTTGCTGTCACGGTCATAATTTGATACTTTTAATACTTCCAGTGCTAAGAAACTGCAGCTTAACAGACACCCTCAACCTTCACCTCATGGCTCCAGAACCAGCATCTCCCATCAACAACATATTTGGATCTGTTACTCCTTTTTAAGCATCTAAGGAGATTTTGCAAAGATTCCTAGCATCTCTCAATATTACTTATGCCTCACCTTAATTCTTCATGTATAACAAGCGAGTTTAGAGACACAAACATTAAGGTACTGGCCAGAACCCATACGGTCTGTAAAGAAACAATGCTACTTGCCTCCGAAATAATTTGTATTTTGTACACAAGCAAATTAGCCCACGAGATGGTCACCTGCTACATCAGCACTGAATTTGCAAGCAAATGCACAGCAATTGGAAGTCTACGAATGTTCACAAATAGTCAAAACCAAAACGTACAGAGCCATGCGATGCTATACAAGCGTACTAGCTAACAGGTAGCATCACCATTCAAGAGGGTACTGTTGCTGACTGTCACTTACTGGGGGCTGGAGGAAGACTTTAGAAAACAACAACAGAAACTTCTCTAAAATGAAAAAAGCAATGTTTCACCGAGAGAGTCAGAAGAAAAATAAAGAGGTAGCCCCTCTGCTATGCCAGTCCAGCCTCCACCAGTGGCTCCTCCCTGACACAAGTAAACATCTTCCTTCTCATGATGCAAGTCACAAAGCTGAGAAGAATGCCCTCAGAGAAACAAGTATTACCTTAATGATCGCTTTTCAACAAACACCCAAACCTTCTACTACTCTTAGTTAAAAACAGCTAATCACCTTGGGGCAGTGGTCCAACTAGCTGTAGAAAGGCACAAAGCCAAAACATGGAGTCCCAACCCGGCAGCAAAACCTGAAAACTTTGAAAAAGAGGACACACGCTGCCCTAATTAGCTGCCTCCAGCTGCAGGACATTACCTCTCACAGGGAAGCTGTTACATTTCCAGGTGGGCAAGTCAGAGGTCAAACCTTAGCAGCCATCACCCCAAGAGACTGACCTCTGCTGAGAAAGGCAGAGCAGCAACAACTCTTTGCTCTTTTAGCGTTCCTTTAATACAATCACTTAAACTTTTTGGCTTGTAATTCCTAGCAACACAGGCACGAGTCACCACCCCCAAGGAGCTGCAGGGGGATTTCAGGCCAGCAAGAACAGTCAAGAAGCCGGCACCCTCCCACCACTCCTGCACTAACTGCGTGCGCAGCAGCTCCGGCCAGTCGCACCACGTGCTGCACCTGCTTTCCTGCCTTCCCGCCCCATACCCGCAACTCCTGCTAGCAATCATGTAAAAAAGCATTTTGTCCAAGTATTATTGCTACCTAGAAAAGTGTGCTGTCCGATGACGGTGCTCAATGCCGTCAAACGCTTTGGACACGCTTGCTTCGGGTTTGTCCCTTCTAAAAGCAAGACAAAAGGAAGGCAGATGAATATTTAGCTTTATAGACTTCATAGGGAATTTCTCAGTGCTTTTGTATTAGAAAAACGCCTTGTGGCTTTGTAGCACATTCAGTGCGAGGCGCATGATAAATTTCCACTTGAAAAAAACCTCTTGTACATGACTGACAATAGTAAAGCCACAAATTACCGTAATTTCATGCCCCCTGCAGATAGTGGTATAAAACATAGTTTTCAACCTTGTTTTTACTTGCTGAATTTAGACAAATTTATAACGTTATTGATGTCAGTGAGAAAGACACTCAAATGCAGAAATTGTATTCCTGGGCATAAAAACAATTGGAGCACAATATTTTATGTGTATTATAGATGATGAAAAACATGGCTGTCAATAAAACTATAAAAAAGATGGAAAACTAAAGGATTTTTTTTTAAAAAAAAATTTAACATCATATATATATTTATTTATTGTCAGCTATTGCACTTGATGAGGGTTTTTTCCTCCTCCCTGGAATGCTGAAGAGTTAACCAGGTGTGACACGCGGTATTACTAGTTCTCTCACTTTGTACGTTAGTGTTGGAAAGTGTCCATTGGTGTTGGCCGAGTCAATAAAATCATGAAGGAAAGCAAAAACCTTGTTTAAGCAAAGTCTATGGATATACGGCTCCTAATGGGTTTTCCAATGTGCACACACTTCTACCATATTTCCAATTTTTAGAGTGCAATTTTATTTACAAATGTTCCGAGGGCCCTAAAAATGGACAATTGCTAGAGATGATCAAGATTTACAACTGAGCTGAAGGTTGATTTACAACCTTCACACCTGATCTGTTCAAACTACTAGCTACACTAATCAGAGGGAAATCCCAGGGAGCTCTGCAAGTAGCAAGGACAACGGCTTGATTTATTTTTGGTTTAGGCAGAAAGTTTTCCAGAGTATGGCTAGGTAGTGGGCTCAGCAACCTAACACTGTTGCTTTGGTTGGAGCCTCACCTCAGGCTGCAACTTCCATATCAGAACATGCGAAGAAATCATAACAGCCCCAATGCTAAGCACGCTCCCGTATTCAGATTCATCTTTAGAACCACCATAAATTACACTGGTAACACACTTGCTCCTACAGCTGCTTTCAAATTTGTGAAGCGTGAAGTTTAAGAGGCTGCTGCTGGAACAAACTTCCTTTGGGATATTTGGCATATTATCATGCTCCTGTTTCTTCAGTTACCCAGCTGTAATCGCAGGACTAGTACCATCATGACTCCCCATGGCAGAAAGGCACGAGAGGACCAGGCTTGGCTCAGCAGCTCTGATCAGTCCTTCACAGCCTCTTCCTTCTCTGAGTTGGGCTTAGCAGCCAACTCACCCTGAGCAGTCCTTCCTGCTGCCACTGCTTTCTTCTCCAGTGAATCTCAAGAAGCCGTTGAGGAGGAGACAGTGGGAGCCATGAGAAAGGCGAAGATCCACAGGTGGTGCCAACTGCCAGATAGCTGAAGGCTGCTCCTTCCCCTCACAGTCATTCATTCCCAATCTGGGCAGGCCCAAGGCATCCCACCGAAGCTGCTAGCTTTGTCTTCTTACTGCCACCCGCAATACCAGCTCTCACCCTTCCTACCTAGATATTTTCCCAGTACTTCCAATCCCTTCAGAGTTCCACTGTGGTGATCCTCTATTTTGACAACCACTCTTCACAGTCCCTCTCCCACAAATAAAAAGTCAGCACCCAGCAAAATGGCCTGTCAGAGCCTTCTTTGACAGCCTCGTGCTGTCCACACACCCCTGCTTTCCCTCCAGCCCAAACTGTTTTCTGCCTAGAAGTCCACCCTCCTGTCCACTCCTGAAGACTGGTCTCTGATATCTCTTCCCATAACTCCACTTCTCAGATTTGTCCTGGTCTCGCAGACTCGGAAGAACAGCAGATGCAAACTGCTTGCAAAACCAAGAATTAAATTTGCTGCTGGTTTTCAAGACCCATCCCTTCACTGTGAGACACTGAGGTTCGTTGCTTTCTGAACCTTGAGTTCATTGGCACTTACAGCTGAGTGAAATAACCTTGAGAAACACAGAACTACAAAGAGGTTTGGAGCTATCGCTGCAGACAATGGCAATTCTATAGATACCACTGCTTTATCACAGTGTTACAAGGGTAATCACATGAGAAATTGTGAAGCCAATTGTAATGTAGAGGTTTAAGAGTATCAGAGAGAAACCTTGCATGAATAGTCTTATCTAAAAGTAGATCAATGTGGAACCCCCGTCTATAGCAGGCACTGCACAAGACAGTTTCTATTATCTCATTTTCTTAATTACAGGAAAGATTAGAAAAAACTCAAACTTCCATATCTGCTCTTATTTCCATGCCTAGTGGGAAACCAGGAACTTTGCTCCTGTAGCTGAGGATCTGCACACACGTACTCGGAAAGATGCCCTTGGATTACATCATGGTCTCTGCTGGAGCCACTAACTTAAACGGGTATTGGGTTTCCTCTGATTAATGATTCACAGAAGTACTGGCAAACCACTGGAGGCTGCAGCCATTCTGGAAAGGAAATATCTTTTTGCAGTTTACTTTATACAGAAATTTGAGAATAATTTTAAGAAATGCAGAGAAATCTTTGCTAAAACTGGCTTAATTCAGCAACAGTCTCAGCTTTTTCTTACATGCTCACTTTTTTCATCTTTACAGCAACAATATACTGGTGCAGGAAACTGGACATTCCTTCTAGATGCTGACAGATTTCTCACATTGAACAGCAAAAACCACCTGGCCACATCCACCAATTCTGTCACTTCCTCCTCTGCTGTGCTTCTGGAGAGTCCGGAAGCATCACACCTTTGAGAAAAGCAATAAATAAGCTAGTACTCTGGTGAACATGCTTCCAGTCTATTTCTCTGTCAGTATGTGCGCTTGTGATCCTATCTTCACTGTTATGCTCCTCCCTTGTTACTATAAACCCCAGCTGGAATCCTGCTGACTCAGGCATTCAATCTATAAAAACCTCCTGAGCTGCCACTGCCAAAGACACGCTCGGTTCAGCTACTCCATTTTCAACAGTGGGTATGTATTAAGGAAGCCTGAAGACAGCTACTAACCTACCACACGACTTTTCTTGCTATAGAAAAGGGTCCCAGGAGACAATGAGTTGAACGAGCTGTTTTAGTAGATAAGGATAGAACTAGAGCATGTAATTATCACGTTGCAAAATGACTATATGGGTAGTTAACAAGGAAACTTTTACCATACTGAGCTAAAAAACCAGAGAGCACCCTCCTCCTGCTCCTGCCTCAAGGGGAATGGGGGAAGGAGGCCAGTCCATAATGTGACACAGGGCACAGAGTGAGATTAAGTCACCTCAGCTCAAGCAGAGAGCTTTTTCCAGTCCTCTCAAGCCCAAGCAAGACACACTATTATGCAAACACATACACACTCACACAATTTGCTTTTAACAGTAATGTGTCAGGTCATTTCATGTCAGCACACTCTCAGCTTCCTACGGAGGCCTCTAGAAAAGCGCACTCTGATCTCACAGACAACGCACCTGGTCTGGATCTTGCACAATCCCAGTTATCCGCTAGCCAGTGGCAAACAGCTCTTTTCTGCTTTAAATGGGTAAGTGCTATGGTCAGTATGACAGAGTACGTTTGGTATCTGGACTAATGAATCACCATGACAAGTTTGCAAGACTGCCACTCTGCATTTTGTCACCTTATGGGTTTCTTTCTTTGAATATTAAGAAATAAATAATGAAAATGCCTGCTTATTCGGTGAAGAAACACTAACCTTCTAAACTGTATTTTTCTTCATGCTTGAAATGGCTGAGCCTCAGCACGCCGATGCACAAGAAACGCTATCATTTCAAGTGTATCCCAGAACAGTCAGCACAAATGCCGATTCTGCAAAACCTTCCCCATATAACCTTGTTGCAGTCCGAGACGATTGTGTCCTGGAGTGGCACAAATCCCTCACTGTCCCAAATTTCAAAGACAGCAGCGACTGCACTCCTCTGTATAATCATTCCTTAATTGTACACAATACATTCACTGGAACAGAAAATCAGAAATATTATCATGCAGCGGCAGCCTTTCCCTATCCTTTGAATCATCTCTGCTTTCCCGTCTCTGCCACAAGGCTCCACGGGCCTGGGCTATCGTGGCGTGAGCCCCTGGGTCACGCTGCACCCCCACCTGGGACTCTACTGCTGCTGCCACGAGACCCTGGCACTGCGTGGCCTCACGCTCCTGCAGCGCCTCACTGATGTTGGATCAGCTCAACAGCTGGCTCTTTCAGCCCACAGCCTTCCATGAGGTCACTCAAAATGCAGTTTCAAAGCCGAAAAAAATTTAATTCATATACTTCAGTTACAGGCTATTAAATCTACTTTTTATTTCCATAACTGCAGCTATAACACCACAGGGTACTATTCAGTCAGTATTTGAGTCAAGCAATGTAGAAGAAAAACGTGTAGATGCTAACTAGTATGAATCCTGCACAGTGAGACCTCACGCATAGGCACTAGCAACAGGCAGCAGCTGGCCACAGCGTAGTCTGCTGCTTTTCTGCCTCAGAAGGCAGCAGCCAGCAAACACAACCTGCCAGTATCACAGCGCAGACCAATGACAGATGCAGCACCTGACATTCAACTGCACCTGGTCCATGACCACATAAGATCCCACGTCCTTGTCAAAAAGGTTAACAGCTACAGATCTACCGTTAACTTCCTCTGGAGGACCTGGTGTTTGCTTCAAGTAGTATTCATTCTCTTCCTCATCCTATGTGCTAACTTAGCTCAAAAAGCATCCAGGGCCATTGCCTCCAGTTATTCTCAGATGTGACTTGACTTCCTGGAACGCAGCTACCACTGTAAAACCGAGAGATTCACGAGATGACACCTATAAACAAGAGCTGGGGCACTAGAGAAAGGGTTGCCAACTAGCTGACACAGTCTTCAATTACGCTGCCATTACACTGAAACACATGTAAGGTAGCTGTAGCTTTAAAAAACAGAAACACTTCCATTTGGGAAATGAAATAAACTGAGTACTGCCTAGGCTTGCTTTCACATAGGGCACACAACCATTAGGCTATGAATGAAATTTCAAATGTTAATGCCTTATCTTGACAACCCAGGAACAAAGGGTGCCCAAGGGTTAGAGCCACTTAGGTGGGGTATGTTCATGAAGTAATGAAGGTCAAGTAATGAAGGTCGTTGTAAAACTACACCACCAATGGAGCAGACACAGCTAGGATTCATAGGTTGTTTGGAAAACAAAATCTACCGCTTGCCTCAGCCCCTGGAGAGTTATGCCTCATTTTTGGTGCACAGCAAGAATTTTCTGTGTATTTATAAATATGCTTGCCAGGTAATAGATTGGAAATTTTGCTGTAAAAGAATTAGGTCCCAGTTTCTTCCCAACTTTGACATATTCTGATTACTGTACAAGACTTCCAAAATTTTTTTCTAAACCTCGTGTATGGATATGAATTTTTAATTACCACAGTGTGGCCTATGTGGGAAAAACCTAAGAAAGATAAGCCTAACTAACTGAAAATCTAAAGACCAACTAACCAAGTTCTTAATGCACAGAAACAAGCTTTCATCTCACTAAAACCCGTCTGAAGTACTGCATAGGCACCACATTCCATTTGTTATACCAAGGTGTGCATTTCTGAGTTTCCATCACTATTCACAGAGACAATTAATGTATTTTCTACGTATTCTTTCATCTTCATAATTTTTCAGTGTCTTATTTTCATGATCCCTCAACTCTAGACTGCAAAACTTCATATCAGAGTGGATTTACCCCCACATTTATACCAATAAAGCACGCCCACTGGCCTCCCAGCAAGTAAACAACTGCTACCCTGGCAAATAACAGGCACCGCTTTATTTAAAAGGCACGTTTTCACAAAAATGTAGTTCTTGCATCCATAAAATTAGCTGGACTGCCAGTTATAAGAATGAATTAAAGATGGTATAATACTGCAACACACAAGCCGGTGTAAAAGGTGGAAGTATTTTGTCTTCACCTATAACATCTAATGCCCTAACGAGATACTTAACACAAGAGAAGTACACCTAGGAGAAATCTAAAAAAGATGTGTTTATTTTCTGTGCAGATACAGATGAATCCTGAAGATGATGCTCTTTACCCTTCTACTTTCACCCCAAAGTACATTGATCAGGCAAAGAACAACAACAGATAACACCATTTGCTTAACTTACAGTTACATACCCCTCTAGCAACTTTCTTGATATACATATTTGGTAAATCAACAGGAGCCAAAATACAGTTCAGGTTATAGCAGATTGTACATCAAAACAGAAATAGCCCAGAAAGCTGCATCTTGATATTTCATTAGCAATTTTAACAGCATATCCATTAATGTGTCTATCAATTACAGCTAGGGAAAGTGCTGTTTAAACACAGATTTATGTTAAAAATTACACAGAACACCACATTTTTTAAATTTTTTATTGAATGTAATATTTAATAATTTCATAAACAACTAAAGCATAAAAGACTGTCTGTTCATGATGCTTCCAATCTTCTTTTCCTCCATTTTTCCACATAGAACTTGAATGTCTCCTATAAATAGAGCGGAATAAAGAAGTTCAACATCGTTTCAACTGAAAAGTTACCCATTCTGAACAAAGTCTAATGTCCTGACAAAAGCAAAATCTATTATTCTCTGTCATGCAAAACTAGATCTGTATTGAAGTCTGTATAATTAAGAGAAATACCAGAGAGAGAGAATAAAAGGAAAAGGAAAACCTTGCCAAAAATGCATAATGAAGCTTCTATTACAAAATGCAATAATATAATCAATTTCAGTTTTAAAATGAAAATACTTTTTAACTGCAATCTGCAATTCTGTCAAAAAAAATTATGAGACGCTTTTAAAGACCAAGCTGCATTAAAAGAAAAATTGAACAGGGAAATCAGAAAATGAATCATTTCAGTGACTTCAAAAAACCACTCTTATTTTCCAATAGCTACATGTAAGAAACAGACATTCTAGGCTTTACATTTACACAGTCCAAATAAAAATTCAGATTATAAATTATTTGCAAAAAGACCTCCACAGCTGTTAAAAGGCTAAACCAAACACTTGATGGCAAAATTTTCCCCAATTCTTTGCAAAATGAGAAAAGAAAATCACATTTATCATGAAGCAATATGGAGAAACAGCATATAATCAGGTCTTTACAGAACTACAGAAAACCACTTATTTTAAAATATAAAAAGTGGCTAGAAAATGGCTATAAAAAGCTTGCTTAGAAAGGGAAAATATAATAGGGCTTTAAAGTCCACTTCGCTAAAATGGTACTACTAGACTATTAGTCAAAGGGATGATGTGAAAGGTATTTACAGTCTTGACAGATTTAGTGTCGTGCCACTTGTCACCCTCAAATAAGATATATTTGCACAGTTGCATATATCTGTTGGCAAGGCAGCTAGAAGCAGAGCTGCAGCAGAAAAATAATTCCTACAGTTCGAAAATTCCATCCTACTAAAGCAGCAACTGGTACTAGATACAAAACAGGTAATTAATGAGAACTGAACCCCATTAATTGTTAATGAAGTACACATTCTATAACCCTTCTAAAGTTCAACTGCTTAGATGAATGCCCCAAGGACATTTGATAAAGGTGCACCTGTAGGTGAGTGCCTGATAAGGATCAGGTAGTTTAAATATTGTAAGCCCCAAGAAGTTTTATTTCCTCAAGTCAAATCCAATGCAAGATTACTATAGCTCCTACAACACTCAGTACTTCACACATTACCTCCCTTTGAGGAGTCTCTGCAGAAGTCTAATCCCTATGTAATTATTCATGCAGTTTGTTTTATTAACATTGAACACACACAATTCTGCAGATCTATTTCTTAATTAGGAAATACTCACAGGGGGTTCAGTGAAAGGGACAGGCTCTCCTACTTTCTTCAGAAAAGCTGCTAAAGATTTCAGAGATAGCTCGTGCAGCTGTATATTCTTCACTTTTGTTTTCTCATACACAGCCTTTACAGAAGCAACATCCCCATCCAATTCTGAGGAAAAATATAAAAACCAAAAACCCCACCAGTGGTTAAGTGTTCCTCTTTTCACCTGTTTCCATGATGTCACACATTCCTAGTACTTGCCAAAACATATTCTATATATTTTAATATTCAAGATTCTAAATATTCTGGATATTCTTTATACCCTACTGGCAATTCGCATAAGAGAACAGAATATGCAGTCATTCTAGCTTTCCTTTTTATTTGAGGCTGGATGATCAGTTCCTTCAAGAATGTGCTGGAACCACAAAGGAGTAGGAGCTGCACAGTGAGCACACACTGCTCTAGGATGTGAGATACAGAGCCATATGCCCCTTTCTGAAGGAAATGATAAAAAATAAAAGCACAAGCCACCCAAGTTGAGCATGTGAGAACTCTAGAACAGAATTTAATTCGTTTAAGGGCAGAATACTGTTATGGTGCTGGCTACATGAAAACTATAACCTAAAGGAACAAAGAAAACAAAGGTCAGATGCTCATTTTAGAACACACAGAAAAGCCCACTTCATGCTATTGAGCTGGAGAAAATTTTTGCTGACCCACTAACGCTATAAGCAGTTATGGTTTGTTAGGCACCTAGTAACATTTTGCTGGATATTCCATAAAAGGCACCATCCCCTGCAACAGGTTCTAACTAATACCTTCTACATTTATTTAAAGCACTCTTCACTATAGCTGTAGAAGAGTGAAGTATATTTCTTCTTCCTCTAAAGTGGGAGAGGAGAAAATCTTTCTACATTGACTCATGCTTAACCATAGACTTTTCTGCTGTTCAGACATTTGCTTCAGAAGCATCAGGATGAAATTAAAGGTGACCTCTGACAGTTTCACTGTTGTCCTCGGGCCTAGAAGCAGTACAACAGTTCCTAGCACCTTCTGGACAATAAGGAAACCCTCAATTCCAGCTAAATTCATTTTGTTGCTTGGGAAAACACAAACACCTGCAGTATGGGAGCTGCCTGAGGTTCTTGTTCACATTTGGAAACACCATCTTCACAACCATAGGGCTACAAACGCAATGGTTCTTAAAGGAAAAAAAAAAAGCTTTAATTATGCAGAAATGGATAGCTTGTGTGCCTTTCTCATGAGAAAAATCTTCCCACTCACATCCGGCAAGTGGCTGAGCTCCTTTTTGAATGTGGGAGGCTACTGAATAAACTGCATGAAGCGATGGTTTAATGAAAGCCTAATAGAAATTGTTAACTTTTTATTTCTTTAAAATAGATGTATTTACTGTACAGAAAACAAAAACGAAGAGCTAATAGCTAGATTGCGTTTAATGGACCACGCAAATGTGATTTTACATCTCTCTTTTTTTCTAGAGGGTATACAGCAAAGAATTATGCATCTCACCAGATGAAAGTAATCTTCTAGTCCTGGCACTGGATCATATCTCAGGACAAGGAAAAGAATAAATGTCCCTTTATTTGTTCAGTCATAGATGTCTGATACATGATCAGACTTCTTTCAGCTGTGCCTATATTTTACTATATCTTTGCTATACACAAGCAGTTATCTGGTTTTGATAACTAACAACAGGAACCAATTGTAATGATAAGCACTCTGTTACCTTTGATTCCCCTTTCTAATCAGTTAAAAATAAAAATGGGCCTGACGGAAGACTCATTTGTTTGCTAGAAAATGATGATACTACAAGGTTGGACTTGGCCCAAAAATGAGAAATAATGTTTTAAAGATTACTAATTGTAAAATAAAATAAAAAAAATTTAAATATCTTATTTCTAGCCCTCTTGGCTACAACACAACCTAAGCATAGCCTTCTAAATTTCAGTTGTGTAAATATTTTGCTGATGACCATTTTAACAGCCAAATGAAACTAACACACCACCGCAGAAAGTATCAAAAATGGAAGAGAAAGGATATGGGGAAGAGGCAGCTAAATTGCTGTTCTTGTGTACAGGTCTGTACATATTATACATGGTGACAACAGAATATAGTAAATGCCCCTGAATTTCCCAAGAGCAGGACAACACCTTGCTTCCTTAAAACAGCAAGATGCAATAGAAAATGCAAAGATATCCTAGTATGACTCATCCAGCCCCACCCAGGTAAAGCCATTCAAGTAACTGATGTGCACTCCTCTACCTGACACAGGAGTGGAATCAATGTCTCATATGGGTGAGATGCTTGTACAGAATAAGCTGGGAACAGCTTTTAAAACTCTTCACGCTGGTACCGAATGCCTCCTCTAGAACTTGCTATGAGCCAGCTATGTCTCTGCCTGAAGAAACTACAGCAACCATCTCTTCACATACACCACGGCTTCACATGTTGAATATGGTCTCACCACTGTTTTAGGCATATTAGAGCAAGGGATTGATTCTCTGCAATCTCTTTATGAAATTGTTGTACTATGATGTAGTTGGAAAAGATACTGAAAAAATTAATTAGTTCACTTAAGGAATTTTTACTGAGGTAAAAACAGTAAAGGGCTAATGATAGTGTAAAGCAGCAAGTACAGTGCTGGTGACAAAAGGGTGGTTTTTTGTTTTATGAAAACATGTTAGAAAACTTACTCTGCTGTGAATGAAACTATGGAGCTAAACGATTTTGGTAGTGATTGCTGTTTTGAAGCAAGTGAGTTTTTTTTTTTTAAGGTAGACACTACATCATGAGAACTTCTACAAGTTAATTCAAATACAGTGAAGTTTGTATTCCTTTAACACCATCCCTTGGATTCGTGTTTGAGGTGTTTTACTTAATTACTCCTATATATCTCCTCTGTGACAGACTGGAGCACAAGGGCTTCTGTCATTATAACTTTTTGCTTGCAATACACATGTGAAGAGTATTTACTCCCTGTAATAGAACTGGAGGACCATAGCAGAGTACACAAGGCAAAGGACACTACAGCACAGAGACACAAGCTTCCAACTGAATGTTGCCATATGGGCTGTAAGTCCTATTTTTTCAAGTGTTCCAAATAAACATATTTAAATGAGCAACTTGATTTTTTAGAGCTGTTCCTCTCTGACTTCAACTATAGAGAGAACTGATTAGCACTTCAAAACAACTATTTAAGCAAATCTAAATGAAGGCATCTGGAATATTAACTTTGGCTAAATTAAAACAGGTGTAAAGGATCTACACTACTAACAACACTGTCCTTGCACATTACTGATAGAACTAATCACTTATAGTTTTGAAACACATAAAAGGAACTAATATATTTATTACGTATTTCGGGGGAAAAAGCTAGCTTCATTTTAAAAGCCATTCGTTTCTGCACTATTTCTCTCCATGGGTTAAAGGTGGATTTTTTTTTTATTCCACGAAGCCCCTGCTTAGTCTCTGTTGTAGCAGTATTCTTTAATCTCATACAGCTCCTTTTGTAAAGGATTCAAAGCTTGGGTCAGTTGGTTGCTTTTCCACCCTAATAGCTAGGATAGTATGCAGACCCATCAGACTTCAACAAAAACCCCATACAAACTCCCCCACCTCTTTGTGGCTCAAACTGTAAAGCAAGTTACACAGTGTAGACCCTACTCCCCTTTCTAAGGGTTTCCATGACCTTTCTGAATGTGTCAAACTTCTTACTAAAAAACTATTCCAAGGAGAGTAAATTACCATAACATCTCATGAGGTAACAATATGCCATTTCCATATCAAGATGCTCAGGAATCAGTTCTAGAAGTGTCTCAATCCTCTTTGCCTATGAAATTTAATGCACAGACAAAAAAGAGCATTAACTTCAAATCTTAAAGAAAAAAATACAATTGCCAAAGTTAGAAAAATTATTTCAGATCTTTTAAGTGATATGAACTGTACTGATAACAAGGAATGGACTGTGCAACTGCAAGTAGACATAGTAACTTCCTTCACAGAATTTCATATGCAGATAAAAAATAGTCAAAGACATCAGGCACAAATAAAACAAACAAAATACAGGACTAAAACCCATACTCATGAAATCTAAACATTAGTTTCTCAGGTTTTTTTTAAAGAAACAATTAATGTATTAATGAGAACATGTCAGGACTTCAACCACTTAAAAAAAAATATTGCAAACGGCTCAGCAGCCTTCAGTGACCTAGAGGTCAATGGTAGCTATGATCAGTCGCTAAAAGAAGTCAGATCACTAACCAATGCGCTTAAATTTGGAACCCCCCTCCCTCAACCTCTGATTCCAGTTGCAAAACCTCTCAGGTCTTGAATTAAAAAAAGTTTACAGACATTAACATCTTTATCACATACTACTAACTTTTACGTGTTACTGAAATTTCTGCTTGAAAAGCTAGAAAAATTTAAGTTTTTAAATTTCTACTACAGACACCAAAAGATGGTGTCTATCATCATCATTTCTCATCATCATGTCAACAATTTCCACAAAAAATAAATGTGCATTTTCCCTCATTTACAAATTATTTATTCTAGGTTGTATATTAACTGTCTCCTGATGCTGCTCCTCTATGAAACAGACATCAGTGTGTTTTGCATGCGTATGTGTGTGTTCTGGGTATTTTTTGGTTATTTTTTTCAATGCTGGGTTTTGGTGGGGGGTGGGGTGTTGTTTTGGCTGGATTGGGGGGGGGGGGGGGGGCGCTTTTTTGTGGTTGGTTGTTTTGGTTTTTGGGGGGTTTTGGGTTCCACCCCTTCACTTTGAGGGGGACGTATGAGGAGGGAGGGACAGAAGTAGAGCAGGCATGTAAATGATAGCATTTTGAATTACAAGGAATGAGCACAAAGCCAGGAATCTAAACAGATGCTCAAACTACATACATGCCCAAACCACCATAACAAATAGTAAGAAACATGTCTTAATCTGATCATAGAGGCATTTTAGCATTAGAGACTGAGGTTTTAACTTGCATTTGTATTCATATAATGTAGCCAACAAAAACACTTTCAGGTTGTGATACTGAACTGGACAGTGCAGTAAAATATTTCAATTGCAATGTTTGTAGGATATAAAGTATAACATAAAAAATGCAGGAAATTACTGAAACAGTAGAAAAATATTAACTACACCCTCCTTTCCATCACGCTCCATAAAGTAAACTGTTCTTTTAAACGTAACCAGCTTTGCAAATTAACCTCCCCGCTCCCCGAGAAACCTGATAAAGCTGTCAACTGTGAAGATCAAGATCCAAAACACTTCAACAAAGGTTGATGAAATAGTATTTTGCTACATATACAACGATATACATGAAAAAAATATACCTGTCCAGGTTTAGATGCTGATCTAGCCATAAAACCCAATAAAGTTCTCTTCTCCTCAACTAATGCACCACACCTCTAAAGAAAAAGAAATAATACAGCAGTCATGAGTAGGTTAGTGATTATCAAAATTACTAAGGCAAAAATTTCCGATTACAGATGTTTAAAACAATATGCTAATATATTACCTGTTACAAGATAAATAATTGACCATTACTTTGAAAAAAAAAAAAAAAGCCCCACCACCAAACACAGGAAACAAGTTCATTTCAGGCACCGTTTTGGTAAACACTGTTTTTAAAATGATAGGTATAAAGTTTGTTTAAAACAAAAGGGGAAAGAATTAAACTAATACTTCAACATACCACAAAAATGAGGTTTAGGACTGCAAAAGAATGAAAAAGAGAAACACTATTCCTCTCCAATTATACTGCCAAGCATTCACAAGTGAGCTAGGGATCATAAGGTTAATTATACATTTAATAAGGTGTCAGGGAGATAACTGCTCGTTTCTTTATAAAAATTAAAATGTACAAAGCAAGTTCTCTTTAAAGTATAATTACCTACACTTATGCATACAAAGGACTGATTTCAATCTCTCTATTTTATAAAAGGCTTTCACTGCAATAGACAGTGTGAGAGAGAGAGAAGTTGAACTTAAAAAAGTTTGAGACAGACCAGATAAATCAAAAATCTATCTTACAAGGGCAAAATAAAATATACAAGACAATATTTTAGTGTATGTTCCTCAAAGGTGTCAGTCTTAAAATTCTTACAATGCACATTGCTTTTTACCAGCTGTAAGATAGTTTTTATCAGTACCAAAATGCACAGTAAGACAATCTTGTGCATATAAAAATACACATACCATGAATTTAATATACTCAGTATTTGAGACATATGCAAACAATAAATTTTTGTTTATGCCATTATGAATGTACTCTATGTGTAATATGGTTTGACAAGTTCTTTAAGGTCCAGGTGAAAGGGTGTGAAGCCTCATTCCACCAGGCAAGCTGAGACAAAAATGAACCCATAGTGTTCCAACAAAAAAAAAAGCTTTATGGTGATAAACAGAGGTGAAATATTAATGGGAAAAACTTGCAACATTTTATTTACTGATTCTAGCCATTCTCACCTTATACTGTCAGTGTAAGAAATAAGGATGGTCTGAGAGGAAAGAGACAGTCTAGTTGGAGTCCTGGCTGCATTAAAAGGAATATGGCCAGCAGATCGAAAGAGGTTATATTCTCCCCCTCTACTCTGCCCTAGTGAGACCACATTTGGAGTACTTTGTCCAGTTTTGGGCCCCCCAGTTTAAGAAGGACACAGAACTGCTTGAGCAAGCCCAGCAGAGGGTTACCATGATGACCAGGGAGCTGGAGCATCTCCCTTATGAAAAAAGGCTGAGAGACTTGGGTTTGTTCAGCCTGGAGAAGACTATGGGGGGTTTTCATAAATACCTACAAATATCTAAAGGGTGGGTGTCAGGACGATAGGACTGGACTCTTTTCAGTGGTGCCCAATGACAGGACAAAGGACAATGGGCACAAGTTGGAACACAGCAGGTTCCCCCTGAATATGAGAAAAAACTTTCCTGTGAGGGTGACAGAGCAGTGGAACAGGCTGCCCAGGGAGGTTGTGGAGTCTCCTTCCCTGGGGACGTTCAAACTCCACCTGGATGTGTTCCTGTGCCCCCTGCTCTGGGTGTACATGCTTAAGCAGTGGGGTTGGGTGAGATGATTTCCAGAGGTCCCTTCCAACCCCTACCATTCTGTGATTCATGTCTTCCACAG
The DNA here is from genome assembly GCF_949628215.1 of Phalacrocorax aristotelis. NCBI lineage: Eukaryota > Metazoa > Chordata > Aves > Suliformes > Phalacrocoracidae > Phalacrocorax > Phalacrocorax aristotelis. Next base: position 109,835,546 of record NC_134278.1, read on the forward strand.
CCCCCTTTCATGCTGAAATAACAAACCACTTTTGTCTTTTATCAGTAAAAGTATTCTCCCTCCAGACAGTACAAAAGACTGTTGCTGTTTCTTGAACTTTTAAACAGACTCTTAGATGCATTTTTGAAATGACGGATTCCCCACATGTCTACTGATATTTCAGAGTCTTACAAGCAAAATAATTCATTTAGATTGTGAGGTAGTCCCAGTCAGTGACCAAGCACTACACAGCCACTCGCCCACCCGCCCCTCCCCAGTGGGATGGGGAGAGAATCTGAAGAGAAAAAAAGAAAAATTTGTGGGTTGAGATAAGAACAGTTTAATGATTGAAATAAAATAAAATAAAAATACTAATAAATTGTAATGAAAAGGAAAAAAAAAAAAAAGAGAGAGAGAGAGAGAAACAAAACCCAGGAAAAACATATGATGCACCCGCCGACTGACACCCAGCCAGTCCCCAAGCAGTGATCACTGCCCCCCAGCCAACTCCCCCCAGTTTATATACTGAGCATGATGTCAATATATCCCTTTGGCCAGTTTAGACCAGCTATCTTGGCTGTGCTCCCTCCCAGCTTCTTGTGCCCCTGGCAGAGCATGGGAAGCTGGAAAAGTCATTGACTAGTGTAAGCATTACTTTGCAACAAGTAAACCATCAGTGTGTTATCAACATTATTCTCATCTTAAATTCAGAACATAGCACTATACCAGCTACTAGGAAGAAAATTAACTCTATCCCAGCCAAAAACAGGACAGTAACCACCCCTTATTCTATACCATTTTTGTCATGCACAGGTCCTACCCTTTCCAGTATATCCCAATTAATCACCACCAATTTCCCTGTCTTTTGATATATACGCAAAGATATCGTTCCCTTGGTCTATGGGCCATCCCTCTAAAATGTCCGCTGAGTTCATTTAGTCCATGACTTTGGGCTCCATCTGTCGTAACAATCTTTCAAGGCAGGAGAGATGGTGTGCGGTGTTAGATTGTTGCATGCGGAAGCCAATTCTGGTTCCATCACCACTGTACTTAGCTTGATTTCATCAAAGTTCATTTTTCATTAATCTGGGTGATTCTTACTGTAATACCGTTGATATGACATATAGCAACCACAGAAGTGATGACATACAATATTATACTGCAATTAAAATAACACAATTCAGTTCAGTGGCTATTTTCACCCAAAATCAAAACCCCTTGGAGGTACACATCGGACTTCCTCACCCTTTTTGCATCACCCACCAGGCCCTTGAGCAAATGCAATCCCACCAATGGGTTTTCCTTTGCCTGAGGCAACAGTAACCCAGACTGTCTTCCCCAGTGTATTTTTTTACATGCAGAACAGGGACTTTATCCCCTTCTACAGTATGTAAAAGTTTTGACTGGGCAGGTCCAGGTCAATTGGCAGATCCCCTAGTGTTGATTAACCAACTGGTCTTGAGTAAATCACAGAAGCATAGAATTGTTAAGGTTAAAGAAGACCTCTAAGATCATCAAGTCCAACCACGAACCCAACACCCCCATGCCCTGAAGTGCCACATCTACATGTTTTTTGAACACCTCCAGGGATGGTGACCCCACCACCTCTCTGGGCAGCTTTCCAATGCCTGACCACTCCTTCAGTAAAGAATTTTTTCCTAATAGCCAATGTAAACCTCCCCTGATGCAGCTTGAGGCCATTTCCTCTCATGCTATCATTAGTGACTTGGGAGAAAAGACCAACACCCACCTCACTACAACCTCCTTTCAGGTAGTTGTAGAAACATATCCCAATTTTTAAATGTCCCACCACTAATTGCTCTTAGTGTAGTCTTTAACAGCCCCATCGTATCGTTTGATTTTCCTGGAGGCTGGTGCATGACAGAGGATGTGGTACGCTCACTCAATGCCATGCTCTTTGGTCTAATGAGGTTATTTCAGAAATAAGGTCCATTGTCTGACTCAATTCTCTCTGGGGTCCCACAAAGACCTGTTTTTCAAGGCCCAGAATAGTGTTCCAGGCAGTGGCATGGGGGATGGGATATGTTTCCAGCCATCTGGTGGTTGCTTCCACCATTGTAAGCACATGGCGCTTGTGTTGGCAGGTTTGTGGGAATGTGATACAATCTGCCAGGCCCCCCTGTATTTATATTTTCGCCATCGTCCCCCATATCAGAGGGGCTTTACCTGCTTGGCTTGCTTGATTGCAGCACATGTTTCACATTCACAGATAACCTGTGCAGTAGTGCTCATCGTCAAGTCCACCCGTTCATCATGAGCCCATCTGTATGTTGCACCTTTTCCTTGATGGCCTGAGGTGTTGTGGGCCCACCAAGCTAGAAATAATTCACCCTTGTGTTGCCTGTCCAGGTCCACCTGAGCCACTTCAATCTCAGTAGCCTGATCCACCTGCTGGTTGTTTTGATGTTCTTCAGTGGCCTGACTCTTGGGGATGTGAGCATCTACCTGACATACTTTTACAATCAGGTTCTCTACCCGGGCAGCAATATCTTCCCACAATGCAGCAGCCCAGCTGGGTTTGCCTCTGCACCGCCAGCTGCTCTGCTTCCATTGCTGCAACCACCCCCACAGGGCATTTGCCACCATCCATGAATCAGTATAAGGATAAAGCACCGGTCACTCTTCTTGGTCAGCAATGTATAAAGCTAGCTGGATGGCCTTCACTTCTGCAAACTGGCTCAATTCACCTTCTCCTGTAGCAGTTTCTGCTACTTGCCGTATAGGACTCCATACAGCAGCCTTCCATCTCCGATGCTTTCCCACAGTACAACAGGATCCATCAGTGAACTATCATCTTCTGGCAGTTTGTTATACAGTGGGGCTTCTTCAGCACGTGTCACCTCCTCCTCTGGTGATAATCCAAGATCTTTGCCTTCTGGCCAGTCTATGATCATTTCCATGATTCCTAGGAGACAGGGGTTTCCTATTCAAGCCTTTTGGGTGATCAGTGCGACCCATTTACTCCATGTAGCATCAGTTGCATGATGTGTAGAGGGGACCCTCCATTTGAACATCCAGCCCAACACTGGCAGTCGGGGTGCCAAGAGGAGATGTGCTCCAGTACCAGCCACTTCCAAAGCAGCTCAAGTTCCCTCACATGCTGCCAATATCTCTTTTTCAGCTGGAGTATAGCAGGCCTTGGATCCTCTGTATCCTTGACTCCAAAACCCTAGGGGTCAGCCTCAAGTCTTCCTTGGTGCTTTCTGCCAAAGGCTCCAGTTAAGACCATTCTCCCTGGCTGTGGTGTAGAGCACATTTTTTACATCTTGCCCTGCCCAGACTGGCCCAAGGGCTACTGCATGATCTATCTCCTGTTTAATTTGTTCAAAGGCTTGTCATTGCTCAGGGCCTCATTTGAAATTTTTCTTCCAGGTCACTTGATGGAGAAGGCCTACAATCAGACTGTAATTTGTAATATGCATTCTCCAAAAACCCATATGACCCAAGAAAGCTTTTGTTTCCTTTTTACTAGTTGGAGGAGACATAACTGTTATTTTGTTGATCACATTCATTGGGATTTGATGACATCCATCTTGCCATTTTATTCCTAAAAACTGGATCTCCTGTGCAGGTCCCTTCACCTTACTTTGTTTTATGGCAAAACCAGCTTTCAGAAGGATTTGGACTATTTTCTTCCCTTTCTCAAAAATTACTTCTGCTGTATTGCCCCACACTATGATGTCATCAACGTACTGCAGATGTTCTGGAACCTCACCCTGTCCCACTACAGTCTGCATCAGTCCATGGCAAATGGTAGGACTGTGGTTCCACCACTGGGGCAGTCAATTCCAAGTGTATGGGACACCCCTCCAAGTGAAAGCAAACTGTGGCCTGCACTCCACTGCCAAAGAGAATGAGAAGAACACATCAGCGATATCAATGGTACAATGCTGCTTTTGACTCCAATTTGTATGGAGGTTCTAGCAAGCCCGGCATGGCAGCACTCAGCAGCAGTGTGGCTTCATTCAGGCCATGATAGCCTACTGCTAGTCTCCCCTCTCCATTAGACTTCCGCACTGGCCATATGGGACTGTTAAAGGGTGAGCAGGTCTTACTGATCACTCCTTGGCTCTCCAGTCGATGAATCAGCTCATGGATGGGAATCAGAGAGTCTCGTTTGGTGCAATATCGCCACCAGCGCACCGTTGTGGTAGTGATTAGCATCTGTTGCTCTTCAACACTCAGCAACTCCACAACAGAAGGGTCCTCCGAGAGCCAAGGCAAGGTAGACAGCTGTTTATTTCCTCTGTCTCCAAGGCAGCTATACCAAAAGCCCACCTGTATCTTTTTGGGTCCTTGAAATACCCTCTCCTGAGGTAGTCTATGCCAAGGATGCATGGAGCCTCTGGGCCAGTCACAATGGGGTGCTTTTGCCTATTGTTTCCCATTACGCTCACTTTGGCCTCCAATATAGTTAGCTGTTGGGATCTCCCTGTCACTTCAGAAATACAGGTGGGTTCTGCCCCTGTATAGCTTGATGGCATTAGGGTAAACTCTGCACCAGTGTCCAGTAAAGCCTTACACTCCTGTGGATCTGATGTGCCATGCCTTCAAATCCACACAGTCCAGTAAACCCAGTTGTCCCCTTCTTCCACCTGGCTGGAGATTGGGCCCCTCTAGTCCTGGGTCATAGTGTACATTCCTCACTTCTTGTAAATATGAGTCAAGAGTTGCTTCATTAAAACCAGGAGTAAGATCCACTCTGGTCTGGGGAACTGCCCACTGGAAACTGGAGCAGCAATTTTACTGGAAGAACCCTCTTGAGTGATGGTTTTTCCTTGCAACTCATGTACCTGTGCCTCTAGGGTGGAGGTAGATTTTATCATCCCACTTCCTCATATTCTCTCCATGGTCATGCAGGTGAAACCACAGGGTACCCCATGGTGCGTACCCTCTATGTTCTCTCTTGAGCAAAAGAATGCTGACTCCTAATAGCTGAGATACTGGTCTGTACAGGTGGGGAGTAGGACCTATCCTCTTTGAGTTGCTGGACCTCCCAGGACAGTTTCTCCACAGCTGAGACGAGGGAGGAAGAGATACTTCTTTTGTATTTCCAGAGTTGGCTAGCCACTTCATCCACCATTGGTGCCTCTTCATCTTTCCAGGTCAGTATTGCCAACGAGTTTGCATATGATGCCAGTGTGCTCCGTACCAACTTTCACCACATGGGCCATGTGCACTTGAGTTCATCTGGATCTTTGGATAACTGCTCATTGTTCAGGTCACTAATTTCTTCAGGTACTGGATAACTCTCTCCATAGTGGTCAATTTGCCTGGGCAATACACAACATCTTCCTTGAAGGGATACCTTTCCTTTACACCTGACATGAGTTGCTTCCAGAGGCTGAGGGCTTGTGACCCTTTTCCAATGCTTTGTCAATGACCCCTTCCCGAGCTGTTTGGCTTCCTCACCCTCTAATTCCAGGCTACTGGCTCCTCTACCCCAGCATCTGAGCAGCCAGGGAACAACGTGCTTGCCTGGACAACAGCTGAAACCTTTCCACACATCTCACAGCTCACTCAGGGATAGGGGCCAGGTGGTTTCCATCTCATTTACAAATTCTTCCTCCTCTCCTCATGATGGCCCTGCTTTTTTATCATCCCTTTCTAAATGAACTGTCTTTCACTTCAAAGATTTCTTCTTGTGTATAGGGGGTGACTGATACTGGCATGAGTTGGTTCTTTGTGTCATCTCCAGGGCCTGTCATGGGGGTTAGAGTAGCTGCAGTGCCTGTCGCTTTGTCATCAGATCCAGAGACCTTCTCTTCCCCCTTGAGAGTACTGAATAGTGTTGAATAGGGCTCGGTAGGCATGGGCCAGGCCCCAGCACATTACGGTGATTTCTGTTGTCTCCCTAGAATTGCCAGGGTGACAGCATACCTTTCCAAATATTCTACCAATTCTTCAGGATTCTGCACTTGTTCAAGGGTGAAGTTTCAAAACACTGGAGGTGCCCACTATCCTAGGCATTTGCCCATGCTATCTCACACATCCTGCCACTTATAACTAGCCAGCCGCAGGGCAGATATCTGGATGATATTCTTCAATTGCTTATTAACCTTAGATGAAACTGAAACAATATTCCCAAGAAATACCAATAGAAGTATCTTAACTATCCAAGGATATTCGAGACACTGAAAAGGTATAGCAATAAAGGAGGGAACAGCATAGAAAAAGGCAGTGAAGGTGCCATTCTGTATTTCCTCCATAAAAAAAACCTCTCAGAGGAAGAAGCATAATTGCTAATCATCTCCACGAGGTAGTACCTGACACACAGTAACGGCTTCAGTACAAAGCTTAAATACCAGATAAGGCTCAAGGCCAGTGTTATTAATAACAAATGTCCCAGCCAAAACATCACTAATCACTGCAGAGCACAGTAAACCATAAAAAACAACATGAATCTTTAACATGTACAGCAAAATAAGAGCATGGTGCAGATCTGATAAAACTCATATCGAGAACAGATGAATCAATAGTGTGACCCGCAACTGCTAATAGATATATATTCCTTAATAAACTCTGGGTAATCTGTTATTATCTCAAACCCTTCATGCCCCACGTTGGCTGCCAAAAAGGACTGTTACAGTTTAGCCCCAGTCAGCAACCAGCACCCACTGACCGATGCTGCTGTAATAATCAGTTTTAGGAACTCATGAATGGAAATTATTCCAGATTTTGAAAAATTTTAAGAACATGCAGATTTTACCTGAAAAATGCAAACTCCCCCTATTCTCAGAAAAGCAAGAAATTGTAACTGATTTTCATTCATTCAATTCAATTTTGTTCATTTCAATCAAAGAGCAATCAAAAAAATCAGGAAGCGTAAAAGAACTTGAGGCTTTTTTGCATTTTGATATTTCAGGCTATAGAGCAAAAGGGTTTCATATCAAAATTGTAGTCTCCTTTTAAATTAAAACTCAGATGACCCATCAGGCAAACCAATAAACAAAGTAATATTCCAAAGCAAGGAATATACAAATAATACACCTCACAGTGTAGCAGAAGTAACTGAACACATTTGTTGGTATGCCTTCTTCTCAAAAAATGGTCTTAGAATACCATAAAACATCTGATAGATGTAGCAGAGGTTTTTCTTTAACCTCTTAAAATACTTAGGAACTGGTAAATGAGTAGCATGCACTATGGTAAGAGATGTAGATGGTAAGAGGCCTCAATTTGAGGCAAGAGCTTACACACACAGAACAATCTGCAGAATCGGCATGACTGCTGGACTGCCGCTTGCTGGGATGAGCCTCCCTGATGAAGTCTGTTTGCGCATGCTGCCAGTGGCAGCTCCCATCACCTACTGTCCATCCCACCTCTGGCTCTGCTTTGTCTTTAACTCGTACAAATGGCAAGAATGCAGTTGTCTCACTCCTGAAGAACACTAACTCAGCTGAGACTGTGATCCAGAGACCAGTGTTTTTTAATGCATCTGTGACACTCAAGCGCATAGAAACCAAATTCTTCTCTTAAACTTTGAATGCAGTATATACAATATAGAAACTAAATGAAATAAGGTCCATGAAAAGCAAGCATTGTCTGCTTCTGGTTTGCAAACTGTACAACTGTGTGATATAATTTTGTTTACAGCACTTAAGAAATTACGTGAGAAGTTGCAAGGAAATGGTTTCCAAGAAGCAACTGCTGCCTAGCAGAAAACGTATTAAAGAGTATTTGCTTCAGTTGGAATTTCAAGCAATATATGAGTCTTCCTTTATGTCCTTCAGGTTGTTAGAAGACAGCCTTCCGACTCTGGCACCCACTATTAGTACTAGAGTACTTGCTCACAGTTTGGAATATTCTAAACTGTGCTACTGCTACTCACACTGCAATTCAAAAGCATACTAGTACTAGCCTATGCTATACAACACCTCTTTTTGACAATTTCTCAGTTAACCTTTGAAAAGCTCTAAGCATTTCTGTACCTCTCTTGTTATGCCATTACCTGTATCAGCAATCTGGCATCATCCACTCTGTCTGCACTGACATATTGAAGGAAAAGATCTGTGACAGGTCTGTAAATTCCAAACTGACTGGCCAGTCGTTCTGCCATCACACCAACTGCAAAATGATGGGTACATGAGGAAAATCTTTGATTGAAAAGCCACTTTCATAAAATTCATAGGCATGATTTATGCTGACTGAGCAGGTTTTACATGTAATAGCTCTTTCATAACACCTCTGTCTAGTCAGAATATTTAAATATCATTGCAATTAACTTACATTTTTCCAAAGCTGGTTCTAATCCTTCCTCAGACACCTTTCGTAACAAATAGGAAATATTTCTGACAGCTTGATCAGGATTCTGTGCACCAGAGATAAGCAGAGGCTCAAGGTATTCCACCGCAGCATCAAGGTCATTGCTAGGAAAAGCGATTGAACTGGCTTAGTTTCTGAAATCAAGATTTCTAAACCTAAAGAAGCAATTATATTAAAATTTTTGTTTTCTGCATTAAGATTATATTTCCCAGGAAAGGTTGAGTACCTATGACTTCATTCAGATACCGTAAAAGTGAAACCATTTATGACTGAACAAATAAATTAACCCATAAGTAAAAGTTTTGTAAGGACCTTTGCCCTGTACAAAGCCTAACTAATTTTGACACACTTTTTTCCTCATTAAGAAAGAAGAGTTTAGCTAGCTGCTTTAGGAAAATGTGTTCTGCAAATCCAGAAGGAAAATCCAAAACATTAACCGAAGGTATTTGAATAATTAATGCATGCAACTCAAGTATTGGTTTTTTAATGCTATTCAATCAATTATTTACCTGATTTTTCCCATGCCTGCCTTTTTGGATGCAAAAGTAAGTGTCATTTGGTCAGTACCTCTGTCTAAACACTTTTAATCTTATGGCCTAAGTATAGCTAATAAAATAATGCAAGAAGTGTTCACCAAAGTGTAAACTCTACTTCTAGCATTCTGAGAAGTTCAGATGACAACATCTCTTTATCAGTCCACTCTAAAAACTAATTTAACTGAAAAATAAACCAGAGCATGATGAATGCTTTTAGGTGAAGCAGAAACGCAGCACATTTAAAAGCTATGAAAAATGCTCTGAAAACTATATCGAAAACTTGAATCTACCAATAAATGAACAGGTATGAAAAATGTCTATAAGAATCTGTTTTTCATAGTTCTTAAGGTACAGCTTACAAGAATATATAAGGTGCATATTATTTATGCTGCTGCTAAGTCTTTTCATCCAAGCTAGTTTTGGTCTGGGAAGAGAAAAGTTGATGCTGCTTAAATAACCTGTGCCTGCATACAGCAATTTTTTTTTAATTTATTCTTGTCACCAATCTACATCTTAAGAACATGGCATGACTTCGCAACACTTGATGACATGGAAATACAGGAACAAATACAGCTTATGAAATAAATCCTGAAGTATCTCCCCTATCTGGAGAGATACTAATTTAGGCAAAAGTCAGTGCACTAGAACCATGTGCCGAGGACTACTCAGATTTAAGTATTTATATGGTTTTACTGTGGCTGAAAAATAGAGAGCTCACTGCTGGAACTGGCCTGCATGGTTCTCCTTCAATTCAAGTCTTCTTACTGTTCCTAACAGTTCAGCAACTACTCACTCTGGTCTGACATGCCTGAGGCGATCAGGCATCTGTTATGTACTACACAGTTCTACAGCTTTCCTGCCAGGTTAGACACAGGAGCTCTACCTGATGAAACAGGTTTGAAAGAAAGTAACAGAATACGTAGGATTTCCTGAAGACTGGTTCCTGCAAAGCATATTTGAGAAGTTCATACTCTTTCTCCCAGAAGTGCTTCCCCCATGCAAGTTTATACAAAGGATAAACTAGCACAGTACCAACGTATCAACTGCAACAAAAATGCTAGGCAGAACATGATACTGAATTAAGCAGTTGACTCAAAGGATACACAAATTGTGGGGATAATTATCATGATCAAAACTGTGGCCTAAAACAATTTTTTATAGTTCTGACAAAACAAACAAACAAAAACAAAACACTCCACAGATACATGTCTGGCTTTCATATTTTGCAGGTAAACACAATAATATTTTGTCATTTCAACTACTGGAACAGGTAGGAGATTTTTGTTTCCAAACAAGTATATGCATAATCTGTGGGTACAAAGTTCCAGGATTTTTTACTTTTATATTGATGAAGTAACTCAATTTTACATTCCGATTTCGTAGGGCTTTTGTTCTAACACCAAGGCCAGCACTCTACATGAGGCGCAATACGTCAGAACAAAGGTATCAAAGCTAAATTACACCACCAGAGGAGACCTTATGATCTCTCAAATGCTTCATAGCTCTCCCTATATTTCATTAAATGATGTTCAACGCCAAACATGTTTGGGAAATGATACCAGAACAGAACTGAACAGCACACTGCTCAGCTGGACCAGAATTTTAACATCTAAGACACTGTAAGAACGGAAACAGAATGAAGTGGATAATATAAGTGATTTCCCACCACTCTGCATAGAATAATTACATATACCAGTCCTAGAAATACTTACTTCTTAGTATGAGCCAATGCAATAGCATTAGCCATTAGTGAGGCAGATACACCAACTGATTTTGTGATGTCTTCCAGCATGTTTTTAAGTGCTTGAAGGTTCTTTAAATCCCCTTTTTCTGCCAGAGTCTGAGTGAGTGCAATAACTGCTGGTCTAGTAGGCAACAAGCCGCTGTCAAGCATTCCTTTTAAAACAGCCATGGCATCTAACGATGGTAAATAAATAAGGGAAAAGGAAATCAGGTCTTAAGTTCAGATGGCAGCCATGCTGCCAGTATCATTAACTGTATCCTTTTAAAAACATATACATAAAACAATTTTCTTCCTGAATTTAAGCCCCAAGACTGCTATAGTAAATTTTAACTTGAATATATACCCACACAAATAAAAACTTTCCACAGTAGTTGAGGTTAAAATGCTTTAATATTTGCCCAATAAAAATTAAGATACTTTTAACATTTAATTAATTTATTTTAGTGCCCAGCTCATGGAAAGCAGCTGTGTCATAAATGTCCTCCCTTATGACCTTAAAGTCATGACCTTTTCATCTTCTTTTTTGCCTCCAAACTGTAATTTTTGTTGCTAAAATAAAAAATTGTTGCATACTTAAGAATAAATATAGTTTAAAAATTGAATTCTTTACTGAAACTGCTGAAGTCTAATATTTAGATTTATCTTTTTAAGTGTGCACTAAAACTTTGTTTACCAACATTTAATTTTTAAATAAAAGCATGGGACACAAGTCTCCATATGACAAGAAAAATAAACACAAAACTGGACAGTTATCTTAAGAACTCCTAAAATTACAGCAATTACCTATGTTAAAACCAGACAAAAATCAACCTCCTGTTCACCTGCCGCAAATTCCCCAAACTCACTGCAGATGCAGTCACCCTCATTTCTCTAACCAGAATTCTTGTCAATTTACATTATACATGAGTGAACACACACAGAGACACATGCTCCTCTGGTAAAAAATCTTACTCCTCGCCAGCACAGGCAGGATTAATCACAGATAATAATTATAATACCAAGGGATAACGCTTATAATATACACCCACTTGAACTCCACAGCATTAACATTCCAATTCAATATGCAGGTACTGCAGAAACCAAATATTACCTTTTACAAGAGAGGAAGAAAAAACATCCTGTATGCCTACCCTTCGTTCACAGCAAATTTTCTTTCTGCACTACCACCTCACCTCCCCCTTTTACCTTTTTTTTTCTCCTTTCTTTTTAGGGGGGAAAAAAAAGGAGCAATACATCAGGGGCAAGATTCCAAAAATTTAAAAAGCAAGCTTAAGACATGCTAAGTTCAAATTCTCTCCTGACCGTTAAGTGTGGACCTCCGTTTAGCATGAAGCATGACCAGCGTTCTCAAGAACAAGGACAGAGAAAGTTTTGAAAGTTACATGTGTGCAACACTACTGCAAGAAATTATGTACAAGTAGCATACTAGGTAATTCCGCTGGTATCTTTTTTTTCTTGTGCAAAAGCACTCACTGTTAAACTGAATTCATAACTTAATCCCTTGATTTTTCAGTACTTAGAAGAAGGTAACTATGTGCTTGTGAAAACTGACCACTTATCTTTTAAAAGGCTTTCCTATAAACTGCAAATTCCATACCATGAAACTCAGGTTCTGACTCCAAGTAAGCTGCGTTTTACCAAGTTGTTGCTAGACGATGTTAGAGCTCTTATGGGTATACTTCGGGACCTACATAAAAAGTTTTAACTATACCACATTACACAGCAGAAAATGTCAGTGAACTATGTGAGGAAGTGATAAAGCAAGTTTTACACAAGTGAAAGCCTTCACAGGATGTAGGTCAAGTGGAGCTCACCACCAAAAGATGACAAAAAGGCTGTGCCCCAAAATTTTCTGGGTAATCTATGAGCCTCAGAAAATGACCAGTATGGTTGAAATATTTAGTAGCTTGCATTTTCAAGGCGTCACTTACAAGAACAGCAGTATCTTTCAAATTAAAATAGAAACAAGGATCAAGTCTGACTGTTCAATTACCAAAGTAAAGCTTGTTCAATGCACAAGATAAAAAACCCATAATTTTGCAAACCAATGTACTTCCACAGTCTTCTTGAGAAACCTTGTACTGTGCAAAAAGGAACATTTTTAGAGCACAGCAAGGGAGAGGGTAGACATGGCAGAGAATTTAGTATGCCAGCTAAAAAGAAATAATGTAGTTAAGTGCAAGAGATTGCCAGAGTACAGAAACATCACTGATATTATGAAGAAGGGAAGATTTTTGGCGTGCAACAGTTAGGAAGAACTGGCAAAATTTTGCGGCACACTGGACAAGAAAAAGCAGAACATTTCTTAGAATAAAATCTGAGAGGAAAGTCAGGTGAAGGACTTGAAAGTGACAAAAACTTAAGACTTGCTAAAAGCAAGAGAAGCAATTTCATTCACCACAAATACTTCAGTCAACGACACCTGGGAATGACATCAGACTGGAGACGGAATGGGCAAGGAATTTGAAAGAATACAACTTTATCAGCTGCAGGAAAGAGTATAAGTGAGAAAATACATCTAAATGCTCAGGGTGTTTTAATGTAGCTGATATTACATGGGTATGGGCTACTACAGCTACGCATAACGGCATGAAATAAAACTGATGGCAGAATCAAAAATGGATTTTCTGGTATGCCTTCTGGTATGAAAGTAAACCCCAATTCAGTGTAATACATTTTCTTTGGATGTAGCTACTTCAATGCTTAAAGGTCTTGATGAAAATACAGACCAACACTGTACTTATGCTTGCACAGGGATAAAAGACACAGCACTGCATGTAAAACTACGTGCTTGCAGAGTCTTCCTCTCTTACAAGAGTTCTACAGAACAAAAATGTAATGCTGTGGAGCTGAACTCTAGGTTGCAAAACAACCAACGCCTAGAACTAAAATAACTATAAACTTTATCCACCATCTTGTTGGGTACCCTTACATACTCTTCAGCCACCATTTTCTTTTCTATCATCATTGTTACATTAAAAAGAAAATCAAAGTGAGTATTCTGTTACTGTTGGTATTGAGAACTATTAAAAAGTATTTGATTAAGTTTTTAAATCAATATTATAATCATTTTGTGCACAACCATGCACATTTAACAGTCAATTTAACTCATCTGGTATCTCACACAACCAACACAATATGCAAGAAACAACTGCTGGGAATTGTTTCAGATGCTCTAAAGTATGTTAATTTCCAAAGCAAAATGACTTGTGCTGTGAATTTTAACGCACTTGAAAGCCTGTACTTTCTCTCGTTCTGGAGCACAAATTTTGCATGTCTGAAGAGCTGTGATTCATCTTAAGAAAACCCATCTTGTGTTAAATGGAATGGAAACTGGACTAAGTGGTCAAATGACAAGTACATTCATATTCAAGCTGTATTATAAATGCATGTACAGTAATTTACGTCTCTCAGCTACCACAAAAGGCTCTTGATAAGCAGGTAATTTGCTAAATGGACTCCTTTATCCAAGTATTCGAAGGGCGTTACAAGAAAAATCTGCAGAGGCATTAATGTGACGTAAAGGTCAAGCATTGTGACATACCTTTCAAATAATCCCGCCTAACTTGCGATATGATGAGGAGGCTGCTGGCAGCACTGTTCAGTGTGAAGCCCTTGATGTGGGTCTCAGCGCTAAAAGAAGCAGACATTTAGAAAGGAATTACTGACATGCTTCTGATACGATAATAAATGGTTGAGCACCAAGGTGAAATTATAAAAACTACTGTTCGTATGTTAAAAATATTGCTGCAAAATATCGACCTGGAGACAGCTTTTGTGTTATCCTGTCAATGGTTATAGAAGGATAATTTTTTTTTGCATTCTGACAGATGACAAAGTTGGAAGTGAGCAACAAAAGAAACAAAGTACAAGATTTTTTTTAAACAATCGGTTCAGATTCTTGAATGCTGACATATTAGATGACTAAAATAACTGCATGCCCTGCATTGTTCTGTTGTATCCTAAGCTGGATACTTTTTCTTCTTTTTTCAATAGTCACCATAATTATAAAATGTAAAACTATTCTTTCAGCAATAAAAATGAAACATTTATTTTCAGCACTGTATATTTTAAACATAAACTAAAGCATATTATGAACTAACACCATATCATTTGGTTGATTAATTTTCAAATTTCTGTCATCTAGATGTATACAGGTTTTAAAGTGAACATACTACATTTGCTGCCTTAGCCATGTTAAAATCGTGTTTCACTTATCTTTATCTCCTGTAACACAAAACTTCATGTATCAACTGCAAAGAGAATCTTTAATAACACTGCTAAGGCTTTTCTAACACTCTGGAAATTCATCAAGAGAGACTAACCAGCAATCACATAGAACTTATACTACAAAATGTTCCTGCTCCTAAATGACATATAGCCACATTTTTAATATATAAGGATAACTTTACAAATGTTCATTTCTAGATTACAAAATCTCTACAGAGAAAAGGGGGGCATTGCCATTTACCATATCAGCAATCAAGATAAACCTCACTGATCATCTTGTGGCAAACAACTGAGCAGCCTACCTACTTGAAATTAGAGGCTGAGCGGATTGGGAGGTAAGCAGGGTCATTGCTGAATTATTCTCCTCAATCCCAAGAAAATCCTTCACATCGCACACAATATGACTATACTCTCAGTCACTTTCAGCCTCCCAGGCTCATAAATGCAGTCACTGGACTCAGGATTTTCTTACTCTCCCAACCAATCCTCTTAATCCCTGCCTAAGCACCCACTGCTCAGTTCCGCCTTTTTTTTTTCCCCCCTTTGTCCCATCTGTCAAAGCCCTTAAGTCAACAATTCATGCATGAGACTGTAAATTACATATAACAAAGGATTTACTTTCTCCAATCTTCCAATCTTTAGTGTGATTAAATAGATGTTAGCTACTATTACAGAACTAATCCATCATTCTAATACTCCTAAATTTCTATTTAAAACTTCTTGGACTAAATGCAGTAAATATTCCTCAGAACAGTGCTAGAATGCCAAAGCAACTAGACTTGGGTTGACCAACAGATCAGTAACCTTCTGTGTTGTTTGGTTGGTTTGGTCGGTTTCAAATGCAAAGTAGAGTGCAATTTCCTTCTGCCTCATCACTTTCTCATGGAAGCTTCTCCGTTCTGATATCTGAAGGGAAGTTTTTAAATCATCTGCCTTTTTAAATTAAAAAAAATTACTTATTTTGTTGCTTATGCTAATATTCATACTAAAGCTCTCTAAATATTATTTAGATTTCAGATTTGGCTTCAAGCAGAGTAAGAAGAACAAGATGTTAGCTTATATAAATCAAGGTAGTTTCCCTGTATTTTCTGAAAATACTAGGAGTTGCACAAGTTTCAGGCCACTGCACACATTTAGGCCTTGTAGGAGTAATCTCTTTGTAATACGAGGTTGGAAAAATTGTCAAGCATGCAGAAATGTGTGCAAAATGCACAGATTTGCTATTCCTCAACCATGTGAACATGCATAAACACTCTATTTCAGTGAATAATTTAAAACTTAGACTTCTGAAAATGCTTAATGCAAGCATGATTTTGTTACTACAAAAAAGATACACAGATAAACACCATGAACACTGCCAATATGAAACATTTTCTGTCTTGATTCAACGCTAAGCTGTTACAGGCCTCTTAGAATGTCATTATTTGGCATTTCTATGTTACAAGATGGAGTATGAGAGTTCTGAGAAAGCACAGGGGTTATTACAATGGTTGGCTTTGACAAGTGACCAAGAAAAGAACCTCTTATTAAATCTGATTTTCTTTTTTCCTATGTAACTCGAGGTTCAGAGGCTTAGTCCTTTAAAACACACCTCCAACTCTTTGAGTCTTTAAAATAGTTTGTTCCTGCATTTTGAATTTACATACCAAACCACTTATTTAAATGCGGAAACTCTGAATCATCTGAATACTAGGAACAAGCCACCACCTTCTCTCTGCTTTCCAATCTGCAAATGACTGCTGATAACATGCAGTACTTTATGCGTCTTCAAGTGTGTTTGAGCTGTGGAGCAGGGAAGCAGTCAGTGCATGTACAGATCCTCAGCAGAAAGTTTCAAACGTCTTCTTTGAAGAATCTTTCAATACATCTATCAATACATGACTGTTTTCTGTGAATGTTTCACAAACTACCTAAATTTTATCAACATTCTTTGTACTTCTAAAACATGTCCTTTCCTTCTATTTAAAAAGATTTATCAGTTACTTCCATTTCAGGGAGCTTAATTTGATAAACTGTTTTAGTTTTTCCTTGATACAAGCCATATACCCATTGAGCACAAACGCTCCTTATCATAAAGCCTAGTTACTGAGACCTATTTAAATAACATTGTTTGTTCTTCTGAATGCAGAACTCAAATGCTTTTTTAATGAAAGACGTCTTTGGTCTAAACACTTTTAAAGAAAACTGTATTCAGTCAGAGAACATACTTGGTGACAACTACCATTCTTGTTTTAACTGAAGAAACTGAAAGACCTGAATTACTTAAATTTTTGTTCTTCTTACCTCCATGTTGACGGCTAGTAACACTTTTACTCTGAAGCCTATAAACTGACCAGAACACACATTACAGGCAGTAATTAATGCAAGTGGTATACCATACAACTCACTAAAGGTTAATTCAATTTTAGTGATTCTAATAATACATGACAGAAGGTTGGATTTATTTCAGAAGTGTAAGAGTTGGATCTAAGGTTTATGGTCATCTCCTAGCCACTGGCATCACAGTCAAATGTACCATTTTGCATTTGGCAGGCAGGCAGCCAGCTGCGAGGGAGTGTGGGAGGGGTAGAACAGCAGCAGGGATGGGCACTGAGGGGAAGGCTCACGGGCAGTTAAGTAAAGGAATCTTGTCTGTTTGGATATTGCTCTAAAGAGGAAAAGGCAGACTGCCAGAAGGGTAGACTTTCAGTTCTAATGCCAAGTACATTTGTTGATACTGTTAGTTGAAATGAGTTATTAGCCACACATACTGTCACTCTAGTACCTTTTTAATATATGACATATCACCCTATGAAACACTGGCGTTATTTCTTACCATCACTCCTAACTACCAGTCATAACCTGTTTTCCCATTGAAAGGTAAGGACTTACCTGAAAATTATCCAGAAATTATTTCAAAACACCACCCCCACCCCCAAATTAAAATCCCCCAAACACTGAAAAGCCTTACATGCGTTTCACTTTGAGGGCTTCTTCAAGACAACTCTGTGTTAACAATGCTTTTATAAGGGAGTCATATGAACGATAATTAAACTCATTCTTCCCTGGCATTTTCAAGAAAATATCGTAGGCCTCTAAAAAAAAAGAAAAAAGCCAAAATGAAATGCCACATTGTAATGATGTTGATCAGAGAAAGAAATCACCTATTCTTTAAAAAGGTCCACCTTAAATCTATTTATCCTCTGCTTACATCTTTGAGCCCAAAGCTGTTGGTCACAGCTTGTTCAAAACTGCTTGTATACAATGATCAACTGACAGATACCTCCACAGAACAAGAAGTTTGCTACTGTTGTTTTTCTGTATGTGGCTGTTGCTTAAATGCAGCTGGTTAGAAGGCGAAGACTCGGGATTTGTAAAGCAACACCTAATTCTGGGGTATATAGCTACAGTGTCTGGTGCATGATCACAACAGCATTTAACAAATAATATAGGAGGTGATTCCAATATGGGGAGATCAAATTATTTGGCTACGACAAGATTTATACAAAACATACAATTTACAAATATACAGATATTTAACAAGTAAACTACGCTGCATTTGTCTGACTGATTAACAGTTTTATTTCATGCATTCACAATAACTGTCACTGTATGAAAAGATGTTACCAAAAAGGGGGAAAAATGATAAGCACACTTTTCAGTCATTTATTTTTCTGAAACAAGATTATGCAGCTATAAACATGGAGCTAAAACTGCTATCCAGGCTGTAACATATGCTAGAAAGCTGTATAAAAAACCACAAATCATCTTTTACATCTAAACTGTGACTGGATTTTCCATTTAATGAAACTCAAAAACCAGTCCATTTGCTAATTCAAGTTATAGCCACAATAACCTTTAAAACTTTTCAGAAATACTTGGGCTATCGCTACAGATTTCACAGATAAGTTTTTTTCTAATAACCTGAAAGTAAAGATGAAGACAACTCATTTGAATCTTGCTGTCACAAGAAGCACCACACTAACAGCACTTACTAGAGTGTGCTGTGGAATTTTAAACTAGCATTCCCCAAACCAAACCTGTTGGTATGCCTTTTGGTTTGAATCTCAAACTTCTTCAACCAAAGAGCATACGTAAAAACCTCCTGAAATATAGGCACAAAAATGACTATGCATAGCATTTATTATTTACAACACAAACTCTTACATTGAGTTAAAAATTGGAATTATCATTGCCATCTATAATCTACTTTGGAAACTTGGAGCTACATTAACTATATGTATGAACAGAGATAAAGGATAAGAATATCACAGCAAAAATTAAATCCACTTCTGTGTATGTGAGTTTTATGTATATGAGAGAGACATGAGAGAGATGGAGAGAGAACATAACCGATGTCTGACATTATAATAGTGATTGCACTGTCAACCAAATGACCAATAAATCAACAGCAGCACAACACAGGAAAGGTCTTCAAGTCCTCTACCTCATTTACTTAGAGGTCTGAGGTTAAAGCTTAGCCTGTTGCAACGTGCTGAATTCTCCTACCTGCTTAGATGCTGAACACTAGCATTCACAGAGTATTCACACTTAAAGACATTTTCTCTTCCACCTTCTGAAATCTGAGGTACCAGCATACTAGAAATCACATTCAACAGTAACAAAAACCTTTTCACTGGTATAATCTATTACAATTGTAACTAATTGTTTCATTAACAAAAATGTAGCTGACTGGTGATAAGTTTGTTCTTTCTGCTTGTGAAAGCCTGTTTGAATTCTGTTTTTTAAAGCTAAAAACTCCTTATATTTGGAGGCTTCTGCAAAGCTCTGCTGTCTTCAAACTGAACTAGGAGTTCACCCCGTGTTTGAATATCCCTTTCTATTGGTTGGGTACAGAAATGGACTTTGCCACCAGTGGACATGATGTCAAGCGTAGGTTATCAACAACTATCACAGTCCACAAAATATAAGATCTATTTCTACATGGAAATATATTTTAATCTTTTTTGTAATGACTAGTTCAATGAAGAACTAAAAAACTATCAGTTCTGTTTTCCTGTTCTAGGATGTTTTGTGGTGTACATTACAAACCTATTCAGATTATTTCTTAACTTTATTTTGCATCAGGGCAAGTAGCATGTTTGAAGCATACCTAGATGAGTCTCGAATAGAGGCACATGCCTTTTCAGGTATTATCAGCTTATTACTTCTTCAGATGGCAACTAAAATTACTAAAGCATATTAACATTCAAAAGAGAAATTCTTGGTTTCAAAAAATGTATTGTGTTACACTAGGTATTTCAAGTAGAATTATTTGTTATAGAAGTGACAATTTGCCAAGAAAGTCTCAGTTCTCAACATAGTAAAATTTGTTTCAGCAACTGCAACTGTTTGGGATACGTGTAACATTTTCCCCTAGAGTCAAGTTCTCACACTGAGGAATCAAGACAAAAATTAAGATATGATTTTGCATAAATCAAGCACTTCAGAGAACAGATTTTGAAAACACCTCCGTGTCAGAGCTGATACATTCATGAAATTACATAACTAGCTTAAGTTTATCTTTTTCCTATCAAAAACTGATGTTGATAAGTTATATTCTGCCCTATTACCTTCACATCAAAATTACATTACACTGTTATATGAAAGTGACAACTTAGATGTTATACCTTTTAAGACAAAGAGAATTGTTTCCCAACATTCGTCTTTTTTCCCTTAATTCCCAAAAGCTCTAGACCACCTCCCCTCAAATATTGCACCTTTAAATAAAATAATATGAAGGAATAATTTACTGATAAATTCAATGTCAAATGTCACCTTAGACTGCTAGCAGCTACATTTTATATTTTACTTTTGAACTAGTCTTCCTGCAAGCTCCAAGGCACAGTTTGCCCCTACTCTCCAGTTGATCATTTATGCTATCAAAGCCACAGGATGCTTTTCTAGGAATAATGTCACAAAACACATTCCATTAATTTGCATGGTTTTCAGTGAAAATATTTTTTGCATTTCTCCTTTTGATTCCCAAAATTTATCAGCATGAAGAATTTTATGAAAACATTAACTTTATGTCTGCCCTAATACACAATTCTTGAATTCACATACATAACATGAGATTGCATTCACTGCATATGAAACATCCAGACTCCACTTTAGACTTCTAAGCTGTGCTCCTGTGAATGAATAACTCTATAGGGTCACTTCACTAACAACAGAAGTTAACTGTGTGAATGGCTGACTTATTCTTCTTTCAAAAACTCTAAGCCTAAAATCTGTGTGTTCAACCTGTAAAATATACAGGTAACAGTCAGAGAAGAAACTAACTAGGTATCTTGTATTCATACATCTCCCTCATTCAGCAAAATTAAATTTTTAAACCTGTTTAATTCTATTTTCTAATCTGCTTTCACATGAAAATGTAAATTATAATTATTTGTCATAGTATGGGAAAGAAAATAAGAATTTTTGTCTTTTGTTTATAGTCTGTGCATTTCTTTGGGGGAGGAACAACGGGAGGAAAAGTTTGCAAATTCTACAGAGAAACATGGACAACTTTAATCTCAGTTGTAAAGAAGCTAAAGGCACTATGCAACACATTGAATCTTCCCATCAAATAGAAATAAGTGGCCTTGCAACTTGAACAAATAGAAAACAGACTAACATATAAAAGCCAGGTAGGAAGAGAGCAATAATTATCTCCACAACATAGTCCCATCTCATTTAATCTCACCTATTTAATTTCTTTGCCAAAATTACGGTTTAAATAAGGTACCTGAAGTATACTTTGGAACCATATCTGATCTTATTATTAAGAATTCAACAGCAGGGGCAAATATAAAATCTCTGAACAACTTCTTTTAATAGGTATTTACCTTCCCATAAACATGTCCCAGCTATTTCACTTGATATTAATCTTTCTTCTCACTACACTTCTTATGTCTCACACCACAAAACTTGTGACCAAACAGCTAGATTTTCTGGGAACCATAAACCTGGTATTTTTAGCACCAACCCCATATATAAATTTCGTTTCTGGTGCTTAATGGATACATTTGTAAGTCTAGAACATGGCATTAACCCAACAGTATGAAGTGAACTACAGACCAGCAATACTTCGGTTACTTTAAAATTGGCAACTTGACCGCAGACTGGCTTTCACATGTGCATTTAAAAGTCAGCATTTCCAATGACATTTTAAATATTTTAGCATATCCTTCTCATATCAACTTCTGTTACTTGCCAATATTCGGCTTCATTGTCAGGTACCTTTCCTAATATGCTAGCAAGCAAACACAAAGCAGCAGGAGGCATCTGTTGCTCTCTATTAATTGAAATCTTAAAACTAATGCTGAAGGGGGAGAAAAAAACCCAGTGGTTTTCAGTTTACCTTTTGCATTGTTTTTCTTGCAAAGCATCCTTATTTTTCTTTCTTCCACATTAGAAGCACTTGAACTTCTGGTATCTTCACGTCTAACCTTTAAAACAAATGAACTTATTTAAGTTACTGTAATGCTACCTGTTAACATTTTTAAATGGGAAAAAAATATATTCAAGTAAGTGTTGTTAGCTAGGAAAGCTAAACTTCAGTTACCTTAGGTACCTCGAATGGAACAACCTGACCATTTTCCTCAAGTATATCAGCCAGTAAGGTCAGTGTTTTCTCACGAGGCACAATATTTTCTTCTTGAATTTTAGTCCAAACAGCTTCAGCCTTTTCCCAGTCACCATTGTTTTCTGAAACAAGATCAAAATCTTCAGATAAAAGCACATTTAGAGTATACATACATATATACAGTGATTCAAAACAGGTATCTTTGGAAAATAATTCATCAATTAATCATGTAGTTCTGCTTCATATGATCATCAACTTGAAAAGTTCTAAACCTCTTTTAATACACAGAGGACACCAGAAGATGCAAACAGAAACAAACCCAAAAGGACTGTCTGAATTTTGAAATAAATGAGAAATCAACTCAAAAATATTGCAGAAGTGTTCCTCCTAGCTAATCAGTTGTAATACTCTTGATTGTTGATTGTAAAAACAATTAGAAAAATTTCTGAGTTATTACAAAACATTAACACTCTAAGGTACCACTTCTAAGTTCTATTTTAAAATTCTTGAAGTAAATCCTCTGGTTATGTTGCTACTGATTTAGAGCATCTACATCCCAGAATTTACCCTTTCAAGTCAAAGAAGTGTTCTAGGCCTTCAGGCTCTCATTTTGGTAAGAAAAAAAATCACGTTTCTGAAGGCTGTAAAAGGTAAGCTTTCTGAAAGAGAAAAACTTAATAAATTGCTGCCAAATTCACAGAATAATTCATATGTTCTCAGGAATAAGAGCGATTTATATATGCACCACTGTGTAAGACTACAAACAAACAGAAAGCTGGACTTTGTGAAAGAAAACAGTTAATTACTATTTAAGTACATACAGCAGGTGGTTTCCTATGTCTCCTATTAAGTCACCAGAACAGCACTGACTTCTGGTTGTAGGTCCTATTCACAGCTACCTAACCCGGTCATCTGCTAATCTGTCCATTCCATGGTTTTATTCAGAACCCCAGAAATGAAGAGATGCAAGGCAAGAAGGCAGAGTCAGAAGGCAGATGATGGAATGGATCATTCACACAGCAATAGCTCAGACTGTAAACAGCAGCTCTTCAGCTATTCTTCTACTGTTCAGTTAAAGAACTTCAGCTATTCTGTAGCTCGGGCTCCACTAAGTCAAAACAGAAGGAAAAGCCGGAGCAGCCACCTCAAAGCAGTATGACACACTTGGATATTTCTCTAGAATTGTTATAAAGTTGGCTTTTCAAAGCAGCATATGCTGCTTTGCAAACAATATTGCAATGCAATACTGAAACACTAGAGGGCAATGTTCTTTCTAGGAGCAGCATGGGTTTAGGAAAACACATGATGTGTAACTAGGCTGGGTCAAGATTCAAGCCCACTTTCAACAAGGTTCTGACATCACTTCAGCTTTTTAGAAGAGACAGCAAACTTGGTAACTACCGTAAGTCAAATAAAATGATTGGTTTTAAGGACTAAAGACTGCAGGTAACCTTTTAAATCAGATTATTATGGCAGTCAACAGAGTAGGACAGAGAATATCTTAACACTTTTTCATGTGCTTGTCCCTATGTTTGACACTCCTGAGGCCATATCTAGAGAACTGTGTCCAGTGTTGGGCTCTACAACTATAAAAGAGATGCTGGCAAATGGAGCAAATTCAGCCACCAAGACAGCCATGGGACTGGAGCAGACAAAGTAAGTGGGGAAGTTGAAGATGATAGTTTTGGGCAGCCTGGAGAAAATCAGGCTAACAATGGATCTAATTGCTTTCTTCAACTATCTAATTGACAGTTACAGAGAAGAGCAAGCCAGTCTCTCCTTGGAAATGCACAGCAAAGGATGAAGGGTAATGGTTAAAAGTTGCAGCAATGGGGTATCTGAGGATGATCAAACCCTGGAACAGGCTGCCCAGGGAGGCTCTTTGATTTCCACCCTTGGAGGCACTCAAAACTTTGCTAGACAAGGCCATGATCTGATCAAATTTTGAAGGATGGGAAAGGGCTAGGCCTAAAACTCCTAAGGCTCTCTCTAGCATAAATGACTCTGTAATTCAACACAACCAAACGTATTGTTTTGAACATTTTTGATCACAGCTTGGACTAGATGTTAGATTCTTTTTTATATGCTTAAAATACATCTGAAATTATGGCTTACGTGCAAAGTGACAACTCTCTTCTGTGCTTGTGCATGGGGCAGCTTTGATAGATAATCTAAAATGGCTGAAAGCAGGAATGTACATGGTTTTTGCCTTTTAAGGTGACAGAAACCCACACGTGTTTTCCATTTCTTTAAAAGGACAAAACCAATTTCATCTATTCAAAGAAGACTGAAGATTTTGCATGACAGAATTTGATAAATCGTATCTTCTTAGATACTCTTCCTAGCAGTCACACTGCCAGGCTTAGTCACTGCCAGAGGTGAACAGGATGAGTGGAGAAATAGGAAGGCTCCCTTCCCTGTTGAGAGAAGATTGCTTTTCAGGCCTACTTGATTTTTGATGGTGAACCCATACATGCAAAGCCAGAACTGGGTACACTACAGTTTGGTTTTGAAGCTTTCTGAGGCTGTTCAGGAAATAAAAAGGAAGAAAGTTCTTAAGGGGTCTCTGATAATTTTTTTCTTTTTGTGGAAGTACTAATCTCTTCTGCTTGTGGTAAGTGCAACGGGGAAGAAGCCTCTTTCATTACCATAAGAAAAGAAAAAGGGGCTTTGAATAACACTTTGGTTAGCATTAAAACATCACTAGTTCTAGTCAACCAAAAATATAGATGGAGAACAGCCTAAAATTACTTCAAGCTCAAATGCAAGTTTTCCCATGACCAAATATATCAAATTGCTGTAATGGCTCATTAATATATATACACATTACCAAAGTACATAGCAATCCCTGTAATACTTTTTTTTTTACATCCCAATGTACTATTTAGTGCCTCACATGCAACCTTAACTCAAAATATTTTTTCAGGACTAAAGTTTCCAAAATTTTTATTATGTATAATACAGTATGATACACTGAATAACAAAACCAGCACAGACTGAAAAATACAGAGAAGAAGAAATGAAAAACACTGTAGATATATCCTACACTAAGTGTAGCATAGAAATAAACTTATAATTTTAAAAACTGTTCCATTCCTACAAACGATGCGAAAGTTAGGTTGTGGCTGGTGAAAAATTGGGTGATTTAAAAGAAAAAAGAAAAAGCACTTTTCAGAAACAGATCCAATTACAGGAGACTCCAGATCTTTATCAGCAGTTAAAGATATAACAAAGAGTTTTTCTTCTTTAAGCATATTAAAAACCAAAACAGAGTAAAGTTTAAAATTAGGACACAAGACAATAGCACGGGTTGGAAGACTCGTACTATACAAGTTCTATGTAAGTGTTGAGGTCTGCAGGTAAGAAAACCTGTACTCTCTCCCCAGCAAGGTGCCTCAGAAAGAGTATCCAGGCTAATTTGTCTATCAGGACAAAACTCTGCTCCAATTCAGGGTTATTTCCTATTTCCAACCACAAAAGAAAACAGATTACAACATGAAAAGGATCACAAACTCACCACACAGTTGAAGCAGGTGGTAGTACATCTCATCTCTATCACATTCAAATAGATTTTGAGTTAATTCTACCAAGTGTTCCAAAGTCTCCATCTTTAAAAAGAAAGAAGGAAGAACATAGTTATACATCAGCAAACAATTGTTTTTCTGTATGTGTGCACTTACACGCTGTGTGCATTCAGCTAAAATAATATTTCTGTTTAAGTATAGACCAGCATTTACACAGAGCATTAAGTTCACCTCATCAGCCTGTCACACATCCTTTCACAACCATAAAAATCAAGCAATGAAATATTTCAAAACAATTTTTCTTGTAATATAATGACAGTTACATAGAAGACATCGTATGAGCCACATACCTGATTACCTGATATACACTTTTTTGCAAACCACTGCAACCTTCCAGAGTGTGCTCTCAAGCCAGGAGTCTAAAATATTTCCACAAGAAGAAACACATTACTTATGGAAAGGTAAACGTAATACATGTACTTATAATAGAAGCATATAGTTTTTATTTGCTTTCTGAAACCTGAGTGAGTCTGCAACCTCACAAATAATCAAGTTAGACTGCATTTATGAGAGACTTAAAAATTGCGGTCATTTTATTCAAGACATTTTCATTTTTGGTTGAACACTGCTGACAGAGTTGATCTAAAATATACTTCAGATAAACTGAAGTGTTAAATAGTTTCTATCACCACAGTAATAGAGCATTATTGCTATTACCCATGGTAATCATCTGTATTACTCATCATAAAGAATTACACCAAATGTTTCCAAACTGTCTTCACAATGAAACATTCAGCAGCACTACAATGTCTTAGCAACTAGAAAACCATGCCTCTCAACGCAGCATCACCATTTGGTACCCCATCTCTGCTAAGACTGGCCATTTTCTTACATCTATTAATACCTTAAAAAAATGTGCTTTTAGATATTTGCTTTTCTTACTGAGTAAGAGAAGTCAGGATTTACAAAGCAGTAACTGTTACAACTGTAACACACTGCCAACGCAGATGGCCAGGTACACTACCTGCAAGGCAATTCCTGTCCCAGAGCAGAGCAAAGGCTTACTCTCAAGTGTGTGTACATGGAGGAACTTACATGTAATAATTAATATGCCATAGTTCTTTCTGTTTTTAATTTTCCCAGGTTTGATGAGCCTTTGCTTATTCATTCCTTTGTTATTTCGAGCAGAATACAGCTACAGAATACACATTCTCAAAAAGGTTTCAATCCTTGCAAACTCCATCTGGTATGGACTACCACATTGTGCCTCAGCACCACAGACCATAATCAAAGTATCAGTTCCTCCACTTAAATTAATTCTTAAATAAACACAGAAATATTCAAAGCTCTTAAAGAAACATTACAGGTGTGTCAGTGCTTATGTCAAACATACCTTAAAAAATGATACAAAAAACCCCTGTGTGTA
The DNA here is from genome assembly GCF_949628215.1 of Phalacrocorax aristotelis. Taxonomy (NCBI): domain Eukaryota; kingdom Metazoa; phylum Chordata; class Aves; order Suliformes; family Phalacrocoracidae; genus Phalacrocorax; species Phalacrocorax aristotelis. The sequence goes on from NC_134278.1 coordinate 109,862,823, forward strand.
AAGCATCCATCATTTTCACCTCTTACCCTTTCCTCCCAGAGAGTACTTGAATTTACTTTTTTTTTTTTTAATACTCTCTTGTTCTAGCATAAGGATCATTTACAGAGAGGACTCTGCTTTCATTTCAGGTGTTCAGATTCACATTAATATAGCTCAAAGTGATTCTGGGGAATCAAAGAGAAATGTGTGTTTGGACTCTTGAAGGCTTTTAGTTGTTAATATTATTAAAAAGTCTCTACTGTTTAAACATAAAGTGTGACTTCCAAAATTTGAACACCACTTCGCACAGAACGTAAGAGGCAGTTTAAACAAAAAACTCTGAGAAATACTGAGTCTCAGTTCCAAAGCAGTGGAAACAATTATCATTGGAAAAGTCAATTTACCTTCTGTCTTTTTAACACAGCTAACTTCCTCTTCCAGTATTCATCAAGAGCAGAATTATTACCATTATATCTTCTGAAATAATTCAGCATATACCAGAAAACAAGCACGCAAAGATTCAATCAAAAATGTTAAAATTCACTGAAGTTATAGGAAACAATGTTCTGCAGAGTAAATGTTAGGCCATGTAATCCCACCAACCATCCAAACTGTTTTATACAATCACCGTAAGGTTTTTTTAAAAATAGGACACTAGGCCCCTAGTTCTTCAACGTGGACTGTCTTTTCTATATTTTTAACTGTACTACCAAAATAGTCTCAACCTAAGAGGTTACAGATAAATAGTGGCTTCTCCAGTATTCCAAAATGGTATATATTAAACACAGTTTTGTTTTCTAGGTACTTGCTTTTTCTCCGAGTAGGTTTCTTCCCCACCGTTATTTATGTTTATAGGTACACCTGTTCAGTGCTTTTTTTTCAGAGCCACCAAGCAGTTTCACATAAAATATGCTGAAAACTAAGTCAAGAATTAACATCTTACACAACAGGCTCTTGAAAATGAAAAAGAAAAAAGTATGTTGCCTGCATTTGTAGCTAATCCTCTTTAGGACATGGTAAAATTCAAATGCAGAATTCACTCACAACTTCCAATATCATTGCTGATCCGATTGCCAATGAACTCAACAGCTCCAAAGCTACAAACTTTTTATAGTAAATCCTTTCCTGTTCAGAAATGATTGATGCGTCTGTCACTACAAGGACAGCTGAGTTATACAACAGATATCCTTGTGCTTCATTTTGAAATTGAGAAGTGTTTTCACATACTGCAGGTCTCAATCATCAAAAGAACATCTAGGTCAGATTAACTAAATCTCCTGGGCTTGCCTGATAGTCCATATTTGTAGCTTATCCCTTACCATCTCAGGGAATTTTAAACATTGCATTTAGCAGGAAGCAGGCTTTCTACAATACAGCAGGCTAAAACACAGAATAAAAGAAATACAAGGAATTAAAAAAAGGAAAAAGGAAAAAACTGTTAATATAATTACTCGTCCAAATTCCCATTTAAAATTTTTATCTTGCTTCTTTCAGTGTACAAAAAAATTTCTACCGAGTCATAGTGTTTTATTTTGGGTTCTTCCCTCATTTTTAAGGTGTTCACCGCTTTAAAGAATGAAACAACTATTAAAGAGTCTCAAGCAATTCATACAACACAAACTAAATGTAGAGGTTTTCTGGCTTTTAAATTCTCTCTGAATATAAAACAGCCGTACTGTACCAGACCGAGGTCCATCTAGCTTTTCATCTTCCTAACAGTGCCTGTGGGAGAATATAAAATGACAGAAAACCCTGCAATACTTCTCCTTTACTGCTCTTTCACTCTTTGGCCACTTGAGGTTCAGCTTTTTCTGGTTTACGGTTGCCCCTGGAACCCCGTAAGATTTATCATTCATAAGAACTTTTGGCAAAGGGTTGCCTCAACAACCTTCTGCAGAAAACCATCAAAATACCACCAGTTTTTGTTTGTTTTCAGCCTAGCTTCCACTAGCTTCATTTGCAGCCCCTAGATCTTGTATTGGAATACAGCACATTATTGTTTTCCCCTTATCCTCTCCATTTCCTATTGATTTCAGGAACGGTATACATAATAATTCCCTGTTTCACTGTTTCTCTTCCAGACTAAGCAGAACTCACCTTAGTCACATCTCCTATAGAAAACATTCCATACTTTTGATCACCTTTGTTACCATCATTCCGAGGCTCAGCATACAATCCTACACTAATTTACTAATTGACTCTATACCTTCACACACAGAAAGGAAAACTAATTAGAAAGGGAGAAAGTATGCTGCATCTTTAGAAGTCTTGCCAATCACCACTCAAAAAGTCATGTGAATGCAACAACCCTAACACATTGAAAGCATCTGAGTTGTTCTCCTCCTTCCTAGAATAAGTCACTTCAGACAGGGGACTGAAAGGGTTCATCACCAGAAAAATCTTTCCTGTACTAATATTTTTATTTGAGCTAATTTCTACCCATTACAACTGAAAGAAAACAGATTGAAAATACTGACCTGTCAGAGAGGAATCCATTTGATGTTTTTCCAGATTTTCAGACAATGATAGAAATATTCAAGTTTTGTTTACATTACTGTTCTGTAACTGTTGCAGCTAACAGACCAATACTACTTTTTTACCTTTAAAAAGCCTTTTTTTTTTTTTAAAGTTAAATAATTTACAGAAGACATATGGAAAATATTTATTTACTTCTCTCTGCTTGCCTAAAGTAACCTTTTTTTCTTTAAACACAAAACTTAAAGAGAAACCCACAAAACCCAACATAACAGACCCTGTGATATTGTTCAAAAAGAGGGACTTTCAGAAAACTCAGAGTTGAGACTGTCCCAAAACAGTACTTCTGCTCCAGCTGGCTTTGGATGCATAATTATTTAAAAGCCAGCAAAAGTATTTTTCATTTGGCATATTCATGACACAACGTTTATTCCTCTTTTGTTTTAACCTTCCAACACTGCACTACTGTGCACTGGTTGGCAAAACAATTGTTTCATATCCTGGAAAACTTATTCTAGCTTTTCACAGTATAACTTCACTATGAGTAACATATTAATTCTAACCTTTCAAGTTTAACTCTGCCCTCCTAAAGTGTTCTATGCTTTCTTCTAGATTCTAACATTTTTCTTCCTAAATTTCAGTCTTTTCTTGGGAAACAGTCCTACTATAATCACCAATGTGAACATATTGGAATGAAAGAGCCAAATTTTATAAATGCTACCCATGCTACACTTTCTGATGGTATTTTTTGGACAGGTCAATCCATTCATTCCTCTCTTTGCAGATAAAAAAAAAGCCAGTAATAATAAGAGACAGCTAATGCTGCTAAGGAAGAAGAACATTTCATGAAGAGTTACATCAACAGTCGAACAGACTTATGTTACCAGTACCAGAACCAGTTACTGAGATTTAGATGCCAAAGCAATATCTTGCAAGAAAGCACATTACTTCTCCAAACAGACAGCATTAAACAGACAGCTATAAGAACTGATGTATGTCATTTCCAACAGCTCCATCCAACATAAGCATTGGTGAAAACAGAACATTTGATGGTAAGTTCTTAATTTAAAGACAGATTTTTTCCCTGATTCCACAAAAATGTCTACAAAATCTCACAAATTCCGTGCAACTTCACTGAAGCCTGGGATATTTTTGCACGGCAGCTTACTTGAACAAAGATTTTTAAACATAAACACTGCATGCTATGCTTGAATCTTCTCCTAAGTCAAAACTCTTGGTTGAAGTCCTCACTCCTATTAAGCAGCAGGTATACTGCTTAATCAGAAAGTTTAAAGAATATGTAGATACAAGCTTTTGTACCTCATGTAGCCATCTAAATCTGGTTGATAGATGAGATGGTTAAAATTCTTACACTTCTGCTATATCTTTGCCTCGTATTAAATACTCCTTCACCTTAAAATAGCAGTGCATTAGTTTAAAATACCAAAAGATTTGTATTAAATTAAAAAAAATAATCTTAAATCTGTGTTCATATGCATGAAACAAGGGTATCACTTCACTGCATTTCTTACATTATAATCTTTATAGTGTACCGTAAGTGAAGTACCATGGTCGGATATACAGAAAATACAGAAGATTGTTTTGATTACTGGCTGTGAACAAAAACTTCTACACAATTGCACAGAAGTTTATAAAAGAAGCATCTTCAGGACTGAGGGATCCAAAAATAATATCTGCATCAAAAAGCATCTTTCCTGTTGCAATCACATCAGCTCTCTAATAAAATACATTACCTCTGTCTAGCTCTGCTTTTAAGTCATTGTATTACCAGGATAACACTAGAGCTACATCTGTATATGGCAGGCAATGGAAGCAATACTTTTCTACAAGTTCATTTTTCACCTTGAAAGAAGTTTAGCTCTCATGAGTTTCAAAATGGTTTCTTTAGTGGTGGCATGGAAAGATATCCTCGTTCACTTTATTCTTTCTAAACAAAAGAAAACCTTGCAAACTGCTTATAACTAAGATGGGATTTCTCTTAAAAAAAAAAAGAGTAATTGCTTTTGCTTTTTTTGTAAGCAATTTTGCCCAGAGATAAATAATATGACTAAACACACCCCAACACCCATAACAGTGATTTCTTTAATGAGAAGCTCATCTGAAACATCCAGACACTTGCACAACTTTTTTGGTAAGGGATAATTGTAGGAAAGCTTGAATACAATTACATCTGTACCTCAATATGACCGCTTTTCAAGTTTGATAACGTGGGCAAGTACTCTAATATAGTACCAGAGTTTTGAAAATTATGAGTAAGTTATGAGTTTCTCCAGTGCAAGTTATGCCTTCAAAAACTGCACGATTATAGTGTATTTGATATTTTATTTGCATTATCTGATATTTAATTGAAGACATAAATGGACATACGTCTACACATTTGTCCTCCCTAACTCTCCTGTTGGGAGTGATTACAATTCAAGCTCATGCTCGCCTTTCTGCCTATCCTACAATCACCTGAGCCAGCAACCAGCCTGCTTATACTAGGTTGATTTTTACATAAAAAGCCACAGTAGTTCACAAAAAGAAAATGCAAAGCTTACAGTCTCTACTGGGAAAAGTGCTGGGGTTTTTTTTTCCCCTGAAGTATGTATTTGCCTCAAAGCTTCTGTCAGTTACGTAGTTGACAGACTTTACCAATGCAATTAGTATCTGCTGAGTAAATACTCATGATTTTATTTCCTTCTCTTGAAACAGGAATATATGTTGCTTTATGTTAGGCAGACACTGTGAAAAATGTAACTAAACTGATCATTTTCCAAAAATTCAAAAATAAAAATAGGAAAGAGCATTACAACTGTAACATTAGTCATGACAACAGGTACTGATTTATGTTTAGGCACTATTGGGATAACCTACATTTAACAGTAAGATTTCCAAGAGAAATTATGCAATGAAGTACCATTATTTTTTAAAAAAAATCTTTAGATAATAAGAGAACTTCACAACAAGAATCACAATGGAAGATTACATCAAAAATATGCAAAACCCCTGCTCTAAACAAAATCCTCAAGGATGTTCTCGGCTCAAAACAGAGCAAAAATTTGCTCTTTACATTGTAATATGATGTTGTAAGAGGAACTCAAAGACCATTATAAAACTCAGCAGTATCTTCCCTCTAACACAAGTCCCTGGAGCTAAGAAAGGATGCATAGTTCTTACCATGATCCCACATTCCAGAACATAACCCTCTCCCTTTCTGAAAAGAATTTGTTGAATAGTCATCTCCTTTACCAAATTTACTTATTTTAAATATATTCATTTGTTTTCTTTTAAGAAAGCAGTACTTGAGAATGTCTAAATAACATGCACTGAAGTAGTAAGCACCCTTTTTCTTATTAATCCACATACACACGTGCACATATGCATGGACAAAAATCCAACTTCACTAATAGCTGTATCAGAGTTCAGCTTCATAAGGACAAGTAATGCTTTTATTAGACTAATAGGACACAATAGTAAGAAAAAAATAGAATCTTTTCTTGTAATTATAGGGCTTTGCATGCCTAAAAGCTCTTCAGCCTTTCCTTTCCTTCCCTCTCAGTTGTATACAAGTTACTCTAATAAAAGCTATTACACCCCCTACAAACTACTTCTCAATCTCAGACCACAATTCACAAAAATTTAAATTTTGTTCTAATCACCTCCACTCTTTTCTTACCTGGACCAAAAATAAGTCTTATTGGGTAAATTCAGACACTAGATATAAACATCATTAAATTACACATTTAAAAAAACCAACCTAAATCCTGCTGTCACAAATCAAGAAAGTATCTTTTCCCAGTAGTTTATCTCCAGCATAAAATCAGCAAGACTCAATTTTATGATGTAGACTCTTAAAAAAAGCAATCTGGATGAAAGAAGGTTATAATCTCTCACTATCAAGTAGAAGTATTCTCATTGTTTTTATGGTAGATTAAATCCAATGGCAACTAGTATCTTGAGGTCTGCTGACAGTGGATGTCACAATTCTTCGCTTAAATCTGTTTACCTCCTGAATTAACTTGACATCTGTTGGTAGATATATTCCTGTATACTAAACTCACCCAAAACAGTTCTTTTGTCAGGTCTTAAATTTCAGCAGCAAATGCATCTTCTTGCATTTATTCACATAGGAACACATTTCATTAAAATATTTCACAACCATTTGTCCCTCAATTCTTCACATAAATGTCTTGAGATATGTGAAATGTGGTATCATATCTTTAACTATTAAATATAAATGAAATATTTAGTATGAAAGAAGATGATGAGGACAGTATCACACTTCACTGAAGACTGGTTAACAGAATTCTGAAGCCATGCACTATGCATTGCCATTTTCAAGGGAGGTTCCTCTAGTGGTAGAAAACTTGTACAGGTTGGTCTTCTACTGAAAAATTTTGCCATACAGTTCCGAAATCTTTCCCTACAAATCAAATACAGTAATCCTCTCTTAACCTTCATCTCCAGTAAAACTACAAACAGAGCAGAAACTAGGTCCTTCACTCTTTCACTGAAGGAACAATTTTAATTTAACAGCCAATGTGAAATGATCTAGAAAAATTTCAAGAATTATCTGCCAAACAACAAAGCAGTTGACATCTCTACCACCCCCTGCTTTCTATCAGAGGAGTCCATAAGCTCTTAACTGAAAATGCCACTGACCTGATACCCATTTTTAACATCGTGCTTGTTTTGGTTTTTTTACAGAAGTATTTTGCTGTCCAATAAAATACAGTTTAAGGTGTAATGATTATACCAATACAGTGCAGAAATGGATTTAACACCACACCAGTTTAAAACTTTGCACACTTTAGCCATAGGTGTGAAGTGTTCATGTCTACTTTATGAAAATGTGGTTTAGACTTTTGCTAAGAAGATTTAAAGAGGGCTTGCTTGAACCTCTGCTGCAGGACTGTCACAGTACTTAGCAATACATAAGTCTTGGGACGCTACCAGAAAAAGCCAAGCATGGACATGGACTTAATTACATGCAGATTCAGAGAGTATCTTGATAATTGCATTCAACATGAATAATAAATGAAGGATAAAGTGTGAGTCTAGAAATATTCAACCATCATGCAGGTAAGACAGCTGCAAGTAAAAGATCTCAGTGCAAAATTCAGATATGACCCAATAATTAAAATCGGACCAAAACGACAGAAAAGAACTATATTATAACTATCTAGGTAGTTAAATAGTTAAATCTTTAAACCTCCATGCAGCGTACAAACAAAATAACAGAACAGGTGAAGGGGGAGGGAAGTAAATTCCTCCAAGGTGGTTTAACATTCCCTTTTTCATTCCTGCTCTCCTGGATGACCTTCACATCAGCTCAATCAGGTTAATAAAGTGGCAGTCAAAACTGAGTAAACATAAGGGAATTCCAGTTGTCCAGTTCTGTCAACAGATAAGAAGCTGTGGGTAGGAGGGATTTGGGAGACTAGGCTTTAGAAAATTCTCTTACCATTTATATACCAGACTTAAAACAATACTAGGCCAAGCAACTCTTCCAGAATCTCTGATCTACTACCTGGACCTCTGGAGCAACATATATAAAGAATTACATAGGATCACTCTCCAGGACAAAATTTGATTAGATATTATGAAAATAGGACATTTTAGAACGCAGTACCTTTCTAGAATGTACTTCTTCCCTAATCCTATTTACTGAAAACTCATATCCCTTTCTCTTAGCCTACATTAGTTTTAATGTAGTTTAGTTTAGTTAAAGTCCAAGTGTATTGACTTTATTTTCTTTCTTTTTTACAAAAAACAAAACTGAAGGAAAAAAGGCAATTAAACTGCCTCTCCAAGTAAGGGGAAAAATCCTAAGTAACTAGAGCTAGATTTGATGACATAGAAGTCATGCTGTACCACTCCAAGGGAAAGCAAGCTAGTGTGTGACCTTATGGTAAGGGGCAAGAAGAGAGATGTTCCAACTTTGTTTTGACATGATCACCTTTGAAGGACTCAAGGCAAAAGCTAACTCATCAGTTGAGGTGCAATTAAGAACTGAAGAATAAATCATACTTCCATGTACCACAGCACCCAATAGTAGAACTTGATCTCAGTGGAAAGCAAGACAGAACCTATCAGTACATCCATCTACCAGCATAACCTCAAGGGCTCAGGAATCTCCAGGCACAACTAGAATAAAATAGCCTTACTTTACAGAGCAGCCAAGGCTACCTTATTTGGAGGTATTGTCTCAGAGAGGCTTTCTTCACTAGCTAACTGCCACAGAACAAATGACAACAGACTTTCAAAAACTTAAGAAGGCAGTCTAGCAACATTGGAAACCGTTACCTTATCAATCAAGCTCTGAAGCCTTAGAGCTTAGCTTCATTTTCCCCCCAGTCTTCTCAATCACAGCTTCCCTTCCACTTAGCATTGCTACAAAAGAAACTCACACCACCAAATTACCACATGCTTCAGTTTACTGGTCAGGTGCATTCTTTGCCTCGTCTCCTTTCTATTCACCTTTCGTTGTCTTTTATACTATCGTTCTCTGTTTAGTCTTGCTGTCCTTCCAGCAAGCAGATGAGCCCCAGAGGTTTCAGCTTTCTTGCTATGACAAAATCCCACAACATGAGCTTATATATAAGCATGCACAACACATTTGTGACTGGATAATGTACATGTACAACTCTGACCTAATTTTTATAATCCCACCCAAATCTTACCCCTCTTCCTTTCCCACTGTTGTCACCCAGTTGTATTTTACCAAAGACTGAGATTTAACAGTTATTTTCTTATTCCAGGGGCTTTGAGTTGCAAGTTTTTCAAAACAGTAGTTGTAACTAAGTTTCACATAAGCATCTAGAGTAGTCTGATGTCTAAAAATAGCAAGAGCAAGCAGAGGCAGTGGTATCCAGTGAGTAACACCCTGTTCAAACAACCATATCCTCCGTGGTCTTCCATTTCCCTAGCTCCTAAGGAAATTTTTTCCAGCTTCATTACTACCCTTTTAGTTACTCTTTATTAACTCTGTAGATACTTTTAAAACAAATATTACTAAAAATCAATTCACCACCATAATCAGCAATACATGATAGAAGTACATGCTGAAACATAATCTATGTCTAACATGCAACGGCATCTGAGAAGAGAAAGCTGATCACCTTTACTGAATATTACTTCACAAGAAAGGAAAATAGAAAAACAATCTGAAATAACCAACAAAAGAAGTAATTTACTTCAAAAACCAGTGGACTAGAGAAAAGGATACACATACTGCTTGTACTCCATCTTCCATGCTACTTTCATTAAGGCTTTCTCTTCCGAACAAACATAAAAAGCAAGTAATAGCTTATTTACGTTTTAAAAAAACATAAGCTATTTTCTTCTTTGGCAAAATACCTATTTTAAAATTCCCACCTTGTGGAAAAAATTTCTTTGAGAATACTTAACATATTGTTACATAATAAAAGCATATTTAAAATGTAACACACCAGATAGTAATTGATCTTGTCCCTCTTCAACCACTGGTAAAATACATGCATACTATTCCTAGCTAAATTCCTACACTCCTGAAAATTTGGGAATGTAAAACTTCTTTTTCTCAATAGCATAAACAAAGCTCTAATTCATACTTAATGGATCTTAGGTAAGAGCAAGAAAACCTACTGTGAGTAGCATAAAAAGCAGGAAAACTTCCTTTTAGTCTCCAGATATCATGTGTTCAGATTTACAGCTAATTGGCTGTTTGCAGTTACTAATAATTTATGATCAATGACCAAATACTGAATATTTACAGAAGTAATTTGGCACCTATTAAGAAAATGATGAATGTTTCAAAGACCCAAACATTTGACAATTTGCTTACTGTCCTATTCATGACTACTGAACTGCAGCCACCAATACAAGTTTTGGGAAATTAAATTCCAGTATCAAAGAAACACCTGCTAAATCACACCAAGTAACAGTTTTTTCATTTAGCTTTAATTTTACTTCCAATTCTCAGATTTCATCCTTTTACCTCCTATACGCTTTAATCACTATAAAAAGAACTTAAGTCCTCAGTATCGTCTTCTGCTGGATACTGATATTTCTATTCTTATGTATTATAAGACTTTGAGCTCCAAAAAACCCTCTCAGAATAAAAATATCAATGCTTCAGCATTATGCTTTGCAACTTCCACAACCCTCACAGCAAGACAGTATTGTTCCACCACAGACAAACAAGCAGATCGTCAGTTAAGATTTTTTAAATGCAAGAATTCTATTAGATTATTCAAGTAGGAATAACTGTACCTCAAATATTCTAGGGGGGGGTTTAGGAAAAAAGCATACTTTGTCTTAGGAAGGAAAAAAAAATAAACCAACCAAAAATTAGGTTAGAGAGATGACTATGTACCTAACAAAAACTATGAGGATAAAGTACTACTACTTCTGCAAGATGCCTCCTCCCTCACATTAACCTGAAAACTTATGCAGCATTTTAAAAACGTACAAGTGTGTTAAGAAGAAAAATAAGCACAATCTGGGCAGACTGCCGCTGCCCCTTTGACTTATCAATTTCAGTAAGCACAATTTCAATCAAGTCTAGATAAAATATACTAATCCTAAATAGACCAAGTTTGTCACCTACCACTTCCTATAAGCTGCTTACTATCCTGAAAAAGAGAGAGAGAGAAGAAATGCTAAATTAAATGCCAAACAGTAGCAGACAGCGCTTGTTTGGCTGATTAACTTGTAGACAAGCATTACAAATAAATCTGAGCATGGTCTGCAGCAAATTAAATTCCAGTGCTTTTAAGAACAAAGAATTCCTTCGGAAAGAGGATTAGCAACTTTACACCCAGGAATGCCAGTTTAATTTAATTGTTCCACAATCCGATATTTAATATGCAAATATCATTTTGATATATAACAGCGAATTTGAAAAAGTGAGGAAACAATTTCAATATACAACAAGACTGTCTATCTTCTGCACTGTAATTATACAAAATAAAGCTGGTCGAGGTTTTTTTTTATTATTATTGGGATTGAATTCTATTAACATGAATCAGAACAAGTCTAATTAAAGGTTAAAAACTTTAAATGTTTCTAATTAAGAGTCTAAATAGCTGCACAATTAGAGTACTACAGTTAAAATCCCACCTCAATGACCTTCCTGGCCTCCCTGTATTTTCCTGTTTGCAAGAAGGCGAAGAAGAGATCATAAAGAGCCATCATGTCACCATATTCTCTGCTTATAAAATCTGAAACTAAAGAGAGAATAGAACTCATTAATTTACTAAACATATTGAAGTATTTTAATATATAAGCAAGATATTCTCAATACTAATATTTTCCAAGCATCACAAAACTCAGAGAATAAGCTATAGGGAAATAAATTTTGAAACACACGGAATGATTGCAACATATTACATAATTTGTTGTAGCTTTGCAGTTGAGCATATTTAAATTTTTTTTTCTGTTTATCTGCACTGTATTTTGAATCACATTCAACAAAATAGACTATATATTGGCATTCTTTACTTGTAGAAAGTAATGATATAGGATTTCTTAACTGCACAACTATTTGCAAAACGTTTTACTATTGTGTTGTGTTACTACTATTTCTTAACAGTAATACATGTAGCTAGAACAAGTGGTTAGCACTAATATTTGAGAGCTTGATGCTGTATTATCCAAACATTAGGATTCTTCTACACTTAAAATTAATATCAATTTTCAATCTGAAGAATGTAGACATCATTTAAGTGCTTTAAAGTTACACATAAAAACATGAACAATTTTTTCTTCTTTCAGCTGAAAAACAATATACAAATCATGGAAGAAAAACCTCCAGAAAAGACCCCATACAACCAGACAGCATTTGACTACATGCAACTAACCCTTTTGCAGAAGCTCAGTGTCTCCTTTTTCTATCAGTCTACAGTAGATGTTATGAAGCTGAAGAATTTTACCATACTTCTTATAACAGTTGATTAAAGCTTCCAGAGCTGCAGGCATGTCATCCCTTGTGGAATGAAACAAAATAAGAATAAAAACAATCAAACATCCTGAGCAGGAGCAGTACATGCCGAACCCAGTTTAGTCTTGAAAATTTCAAGGAAAAAAAAAAAATCATTCAGTAGCCTACAATCCAAGAGTGTATTTCCCCCCACTCAATATGCCACAGTTATTTTTAAAAAACAAATAAAGTTTTCCTACAAACAAATACCATGTATGCTTGACAGCCACAAAAATGACAACTACAGATTTATGCTTAAACCTCTTGGCTGTATAATTTTTGATTGCATGACCATCGTTGACTACAAATTAACCAAAGGTATCAATCCTCTTCATCATTAGGTGTATTTGATACCTGAAGTAAAATTCTGAAGTTCCGCTACCTACTATTATGACAACACACTAATTCCATAGACATTTCAGTTTGTATTTAAGTTCTATTTTTCTTGTTAGTAAGTAATATTGTGCATGTTAAATTACCTCCAAATGTCTGTTTAGGTATTTTCAATTTTTAAGCTCTTTAAAATTCTTCCACAGCATTTTTATTTCAGTATCGATCTCCAGAGTTAACTAAGTTAACCACAGCTCTTTAGATTGCTTTTTACTTGTTTTACACCCTAGCAGAATAGCTATAAATTGTCTGTTGATTTCCATTTTGTCACAACTGAAGGGCTAGCATTCCATTCTATATAAAGGTCAGAATCCAACATGTATTTTCTGCAATAAAATGTAATTTTTGCAATTAATTCAACAATATATTACAGTACCAAAATATATTTTATGCTGGTCTACCTATGTCACATAGAGCCAGGGCACTAGTATATACGCACGGTACTAGTAAATCAGTGTGTAAGATGATGACTTCCTTAAATGTACTTATTCAGACACCTTTGAGCAGTAAGTACCAGTAACAAGCACAATATTTCCATTTTTGTTATCTCAGTCCTTTGCTGACTTTTTTCCCTGTGTATACAGTATTAATGTCTTCAGAGGTACACATAGATAAAATACAAAAATGAAAAGCCATAAAAACAATAGATCTGGAACTTAAAATAACAAAAAAATTAATATTCTACACTGTGCAACTAAATCATCTGCTGCAGACCCTTTTTCAAAGGATTACAACCTAATTGAAAAACCAAACCAAACAAAAAACCAAACAAAACCAACAACCACTGAAGCACTGGTAAAACAATATGTGAAGCTATTCTTTGAAGGGGAAAGTTTAAACTGAAACAGACCAAGACAACATGTGCCAAACATAGTAAACAGCAAAACAGTCAAAAAGACTGCATTTTAGATTTCAAAAGGCTTATCAAATAGAGGGTGGTAGAAGTAGGGAAGGGGGTAAATAAATAAATACATTTATAGTTGAGGGAGGAAATCACTTAGCAGCAGCAGCTGAAGGCCATAATAAAACTGACTTTAAATAATGATTCTACATTCCTGAAGCAACTTTATTATTATCAACTGAACCTTAAGGAATTAAGATATGACTGTTAAGCCAAATTCAGATGTCCTCTCCTCACACTGCATTTATTGTGTAGTACAAAATTTGCCTTTTTTTTTTTAAAAAAAAAATGAACTATCTAGATTACTATATACTACTATCTTCGTCTAGGATAGTATTTTAAAAATTTTAAGAGCAAAACACAGGAGAATTAATTTTCTTCAGTAATACTGGCATTCTGAAAATGAACCTAAGATGATGGATTTCTACCTTATCCCCCTTACTGAGCCCTGTTTACAGTGCATCTTCTGGCACCCCATGGAGTCATTTGAATTTTTGTCATTTGGGGTGAAGACTAAATTACAGGTTAATTTCAAAACTGCAAGTAGATGTTGCAGGCTAGATTACTGTCATAAAAGAGAAATACTATGGTAGTTACCATAGACAGATATAAAGCTTTATATAATCAGTATTTTTCTCCTGCTTTAGATGCAAGTTCAGTTAACATTAAAAAAAAAGGTTTTACAGAAAACTGCTCAATTTCTAAGGAGGCACGACAACATTTATACATTCAAATTAAAGTTTTCAGTGATAAATCTAGCTTTTCAAATTGATGCTCAAACAGCCATAGTATTGTCTTGACTGTATTCCTAAAGGATTAAAGTGACTGTTTTTAGGTCAAAAGCTATCAATAAATGAATGAATAATTGGAATGTCATTCAAACAAGAACGTTAAGAGTTTTCTAGTCTCTAAATGTACACTTCTGAAGGCATTAATACTATATACGCAGAGAAAAAAGTCAGCATAGAACTGAGATAACAAAAATGGAAATATTGTACTTGTTACTGGTACTTACTGCTCAAAGGTGCCTGAATAAATCTGTGTTTAAGGAGGTCAGTATCTTACACACTAATTTACTAGACATTTGTTTTGAATCTATAGTAATCTGATATATATGTTCTGTTACATTCAAGTAACCAACCAGTCATCCACAGTTTACTGGAAAATGGCATTTATAAAACAGATAAATGATAAAATTGGCAACAACCAGCTATAAAAAAATAAAAGGTAGAGAAGTTCAGCCTCTACAAAAAAAATTGTTTGTACTACTACTGCAAAGAAAAACACCCATCAAGCTTATGCTTGTACCTGTGTTAATATGGTTTATTCAATGACTTGTAGTATTTCTTAATTGTCACAAACTGCAGTTAATTCCAAGTAAATACCAGCAACTACTTTTGTAAGCAGTTTTTACAATCCTGTTAGAAAAGTCTGATGAAAATTAGGAACTTACTTTAGGCTTCAAATTTCGCGTATAGGTAACATTTTAATGTGTTTCTTGTTACGACTCACTAACTTAAAAAAAGAACTGCAGAAAACAGGTTTCCACATTTTAAGAAAATGCTATTTAGACTTAAGGATTTTATGCGAACAGCGTACATTTGAAAATATTTAGCAGTCTTTCTGTACAAACTTATGTATGTCAAACATGCTTTTATCTTCCCAAAAGATACTTACTACACTACTATATTAAGAGCCTCATCCAAAATTACTATTTAATTAATATGGGTCAAGTCAAAAAAGAAATAAAGCCCATCTACTCATAGCCATATTAGAAAGATGTTATATCCGATGTCAGTCTGAACAAAATAGTATTTAAAATGTGAACAAAGATGATCCATGTTTCATTTTGAGTTGGCCAGATACTATACTACAGCTTTAAGTCACTCACAAATATTATCTGTTCAGGGCTAATACCCATTCCACTTAAAGATTAGATGCATTTTTCCCTCTCATTGAAACTTGTTCTTTTAAAACAGGAGATATACTATTATTTTGAATGACAGAATGAGCCTCAGTCATCACTGTATTACGCTTGGCCCTTACGTAATCCTGGAAGAGTCCTACTTTGGCATTACTTTTCAACTAAACTGATGCTAGGGTTAAGACGTAAGTTTCTGGATTCATTTGGTTTCTGTTCCAGATACCTATGAAGTCCAAGAGACTACGAACACAATCTTCCAAAATATTTGCGTGGGCAACTTTATTCACACAAAGCTATCTGAAGAGACAAAATTACTCAGATGTCTGAGTGTTTGCAGAACACATTCTGTAGCAGTCCTGGCTATAACATGCATGGCTATAATGTCCCCCTTCAATTTCAACAAGCCACTCCCCTCTTGCTTCAAGAATGTAGCACTAAGCCTAACCCTTTTACTTGCAATAAACAACTTTCCCAACCAGAGAGTCTGCCTGATAAAAATAAGACTCCAAATATTGATTTTAATTGGAATGAAGTGCTGCAACATTATGCATAAAGCTTTAGTGAAGTGGCAATTTACCTAAGGGGTTTACTGATTGAAAAGCTCTCAAACCTGAAATCACTAGAGGTAGAAAGAAAAAAGGGACTCTCTGGAGTGGGGGTGGAGGGTAGACTGGTAAAACAAATCCCTCTCTACAAATCCGAAGCAGATGTTAGTGTAGGGGGAAGTCAATTCAGCAAGGTACAATCAGCTTTACAAAAATTATTCTGTTAAAAGAGAACAGGCTCTTGAAAGAGCTAAATGTTTTTCTGTTCATTTGCTATACTAAGGAATCTTCAAGGAGACTGGTGTTGCAATTATAACTAATCCTCCCCAAAAAATTAACTGTGTTGAAGGCTTTGTAATTTCCCTAGGTACAATTTAGCTGTCACTTACTTTAAAATTTACTCAAACATGCGTTCCGAACAGCACTAACTTCACATGTCAAGTGCTTTCCAGCCAATTGAGTCTAAACTGGAAGTCGGTGTTAAACAACTGAATGATTAGACAAGATAGCTCATTTCCCTGCTCTTTTGTTCAGAATAAAATGCCACATTTACATTATCAGACTCAACAGGATTTTCTGACAGAGGGAGAAAAAACCCTAGTGAACACTGTCCGTACCAAGCACATGAAGCCTGTCATTTACCAATCATCCTTCAAAAAGCAATAGCCATGAATGTAACTTAATTACGACCCAATGATCCTTGACGAAAAATCATCTTATCACTGTCCTGTCCCCGTAGGGCAAATGAGACACTTTTGTCCTTTGGCACTGATGATGCTAAATTCCTAATTGCAATAATGGAGTAAGAGAGCCAAACATACCTAATTTCATTGCAACACCTGAAGAGTTTTAACACAAATATTTGAAATAAAGCCACTAAAATTTAGAAAAAACTCCCCATTAGAAATAATTTTTCCCCCACTAAAAATATCACCTAATTTAAAAACATGCCTATTTTTGAAAGTGAATTTAAAAGTCAATTAACTTGCACATACTACAGAATCTTCTCAAACAAAATTACAGGTGAATCTAACTCCGTGAAAACAAACAGAAGAAAAATTGTCAAGGCACTGGATTCACACTGCATCTGCTACTTAAGAAGCTAAACAAAATGGGTTTATGTAGGATAAATTGCAAACCAGCACACAATCCTTTACTGGACAACCCTATATCATACACTTACCATTTTTAAAGAAACATAATCCAGCTATTTGTTTGTTTAAAATACAGGTACTAACTGCAAAATATTTTGTTCACAAAGTCTGTAACATAATCTTTCCAAAGTTTACCCACAAATTTTCTCCACTCTGCTTAAGAGCACTTCTAATATAGGGCATTAGTAAATTTCAAACCTGAAGATGTTTTGGTTTGTTTCTTTCCTCGGAGATTATATTATTCAAGGAGAGCAGAAACAAACATATGTTAATGAAAGGACAGGAACCACATCAAGTTTTTAAGATGTGTATTCCTCTTCTTGGTTGTACAAAAGTTGGCTTATGCAACTTTCTTGGAAGAAGAGAAAAAAAAAAATCAAGAGTTACTGTATCCATTAATTTATCATCCCGTAAATGGGTATTATTAAAGGATCATATAGCACGGGAGCAGGCTAGCTTCACAAAACTCTTCAGTTTTGTAAAACGGCTCATGTTCAAATAAGTTTCCCCTGAGCACTGGTAGAAAAGGTAAAGCCAAAACTACAATCCTTAAAACTGTAAAAAATCTATATGGTGTAGATAACACAGCTTTTTCCAAGTATTATCAGTAGGAAGAACCAATTCAAAAGACATGTTTTTCAGAAAAAGTACAAGCTCTTCATATTCTTGCAGCTTTTAGACACTAAAATTTTTGTCATACTGTCCAAGGCAGGTTTATCACCATTAATGACAGACCAGATTCCCACATGTGGACTGTCTCAATTTTTAATGGGATTTCACCATCTTGAGAAAATGTTCAGAGCCATAAATAAAGATCATAAAATTAAAAGCAGAGGGGTGCCTCCCCTTAAATTTACTCAGGGTAAAAAAATAATCATGAGATAGCATGAGTTCTCTATGTACTTTGGTTAAATATTTCTCAAAATATTAAAGGCAAAATGTTCATTCTACTATAATATTAGATTTTGTTAGCTTTTGTGAAGTAATACTGTTGATCAACAATTTATTTCTTTTCTATGCTCTGCTGCAAACTGTCACTTTTAACATGCACTTGGACTTAAGAATTTCAAAATATTCAGGACTGGGTACAGAGATATGGGGTAGATGAAGACATTTTACACCAAAAATTGTTGAAATCTTCAAAAGCAAATCACAGATTCCTTTACAGCAATTAAAGAGTTTGAAATAAATTAAGAACACAAAACACTAGCACAACTATTGCTGTGGAACATTAAAAAGTATCCCAGAGCTAATTTTAGAGGCATGTTGATGACCTGCAGCTAAATGACAGTATTTCAGCAAGATACTTGAGCTGTAGGACGGCAAATAGTAAGCACTAATGCTGATAGAAATGACTAACACTTATTTCAGTCACTCATAACTTCCAAAAACTCTTAGCATCTCCAAGACAAAAAAAAAAACCCAACCCAAAAAAAAAAAACCCAAAAAACCGCATCATCACTGAAATCCAGTTACCTCTCCCAAGC
Source organism: Phalacrocorax aristotelis (assembly GCF_949628215.1). Classification (NCBI taxonomy): domain Eukaryota; kingdom Metazoa; phylum Chordata; class Aves; order Suliformes; family Phalacrocoracidae; genus Phalacrocorax; species Phalacrocorax aristotelis. Next base: position 109,881,642 of record NC_134278.1, read on the forward strand.
AAAATTACGTGGAAAAAGCTTCCCCCTTCTGTTCTAACTCAGGAGAGGAAGCAAGTCTCTCCATCCATAAAGTTGCCAAAAAAAAACCCTTAGGAAATGAGCTTACTTTCTATTATATTTAAATATATGAAATGTATTAAGAGTTATACAGGTGACTGCCAATGACTCGTAGCCATACAGTTCCATGGTATGGAATTACTTTCTCCTTTAAAAATCTCACCTCATCAAAAGTCCCTTTATTAAGAAAAAACAAACAAACAAACAAAAAACCAACAAACAAAAAACCCCCACAAATGAAGCAACTTTCTAAAAAGTTTTACCAAAGAGTTATAACCCCAAAGAATGTGGAATCAAACTAACACCCTTTACTGTCCCTGTTCTCATCCACACATGATCGCATCTTTATTTACATCATCATATACTACTTCTCAAGTGGAAAGAACCCGAGTAGCACCATGTGCAACTTGCATGTCAACGTGCATAAAGCAATTATGTAAAATGCAGCTGCTCTTATTGCACACTGCAAAGCATATCAGATATTTTTCCGACACATTAGTTACATATGATTGCAGTTAAATTACTTTCATAAACATCTGCCTTGTCTTGTGATGTAACCAAGGCAGCACTGCTGACTGAAAAGATGTACGCTATATTCTGAACTGTTGACCACTACACTAAAATACTGTTTTTAGAAGAGAATGTACTGGCATCTACCACGAGTTACATCTTTTTGACAAGAATTTTGAATACAGAAAATGTTATGCAGACCTTGCATACCCAGAATACTTATAAAAACTAAAAAACTCTACGTTAACAGAAATGTTAATCTGCATCCTGAGGCTGATTCACATACTACAAAAAATTCTGTATTTCATAGATATTATATTTAAGCTAAGAACATTTCGTATATATGAACCAAACTGCAAGAAATTTATCAACCACTCTACCTGCAAGAGATTAAAATCCAGCAACTATATAAATGACATAAGAAAAAAAATAAAACAGTTGTGCATATGGTACAGGAAGTGAAGAGGGACTCAGCTCAATTTCAGTAAGAAATTGTTAAATAGTTCATATGTATATTAACTCAAATATCTTACACCTCAAAATGAAAATTTATACAAAGGAACATGACACATGGAATTACAGATACTTCCTGCAAGAATGAATGTATGAACTTTCCTTTCTCTATTAAATGGTATTAAACATGTACATGGGGGGGTGGGGTGGGGAAATCACAATAGACAAACCAGTACTTTCTCTGAATTTTAATTTACAGCAACATAGCAGTCTACTGGCAATTTCATCAAATTATTTGAATTATGTGAATTAAAAATATTTCTGTGTTCAACAACTGCCCTTTAACTCACCTGAGATATATTGGACGGCACAGTAAAATAATGCTGTTTTGATGGGAAGATACATACTACCTAACCACAGGAGCTGAAAATACACTTATCATGCTCTGAATAGCTATCTTGTCAAACAGACTTTACAACCAACTAGTTCATAAGCATATTCCAGTATGCAGCCACTTCATCTCTGATGTGTCCCGAAAACACAGCTGTTGTTCCCAGAGACCATGATGTGATATGTAACTGATCAAAACAGACTCACCTAACTTAAGAAACCATATTCATTCATCATTATTCCTGATCACTGACATATTACATGTGTGTGCATGTTCACATGCATGAGCACTTTCAAACATGAATGTGCAGCTGTGTATAGCATACATAGGTCATATAACAAATAAATATCATATCATAATTTGTTTCATCTGAGGCCCAAACATAGCTTACTTTTCAAGGTGAACTGTAATCAGAGGGGAATAAAGGACAGCAGTTTCTGCCAACCCCAGGTTCACAATGGTCTCGTGTAATCGATTCACTGTTTCAACTTCACCTCGCATGGCAGCGGCATTAAGAATGCGGAAAAAAGATGCAACTGTTCTGTCTGAGATAGGAACATCCTTCTCTTTCATCTCCGTTAGAATGTTAATAGCATCTACAATGAAACAACACAAAAGACCCTTAGGTAATTTCATGTAGGGAAAACAAACTGCTATTAAAACAGCATTTCAAACCCAGCAGGAATGTAAATTCTGGCGTATAATGCCGATTTCAAGTTAATTACTACTTGCATTTCTAAACGAGACTACAATTATAAATCCACAATAGCATGGTTTTATCATTTTCCTGCAACTTTGACTACAAATTATAGATAGGAACTGTGTGCCCACTCTGCACCACATAACCCTGTATAGTCTGCCCTATAGCTGCAAGATCCTACTAAATGGATGCTTTTATCGTTCAACGCTAACATCTGCTAAATCACTCCATTGTTTCTTCAGCAGATGGCTTGTCACGAGGCCAGATAATAAAGATATGTTTACACTGTATATACAGCCAGACTAATGGTCTGATACCGATAGGGCCTGTTTGCTGTGTCGATACTAATTAGCCAAGGAGAGCCAATGAAAGCTTTCTAACAGACTGCATGTTAAAACATTAGGTTCATTAAGCTTCATTAGTAAGGCAGAAACAAACATTTTGGTATATGGAATAAGTGCATTCTTATAATGTTCTTAATTATTGCATAGACATGATGTTTTGACCGCTTTACATTTGGCTACATTCATGAATTGTTTTATTTTTTGAGGGACATTATGCTCTCAAAAGCAAACTGCTTTAATGTAGAGGTGGTCATGATCTGATTTATTACAATTTAGAGAACATCGGCTTTGTTTGTTTTTCTAACAGTGAGCTTAAGAAGCCAAGACAAATTTCAAAGAAATATCTTACAAGACAAAAATTACATTAGCTGTTTTTATTTTGTTGTATAGTGTTTTATATAAAACCATAACATTTGTGTCTAGGCTTGGACCATGCTTTTATGGTGCCTTCTATACAATCACAGACCTTGATATTCAGAATCACCTTTTAAAGTTGATGGCAGTCTGGAGTTCTTTTAAAGATCAACCAAATAATCTAGATTATAGAATTATATTAAAATAAATTACAGAAAATGAAGAGCTAACAGCTTAAGGCAAACATCTAGAAATACAAAATAGGCAGTTGGTAAAGCACCCATCAAACCCCAAAATTTCTAGGCAGTTTGACTGACTCTAAAATTCAATAACACACACATAAAAGCATACTAACAGAAAAATATATACTTTATAAAAAGTTAAATGATTTTTTTGCAGTACTTGGCTCTTATGAGAAGGTTATGTTTATAGGTTTTATGTTCAGCCTTCAGACCTTCTTAAGCAAAAACAAAGCCATTAGTCTAGGCACATACGCAATTTGTGCCATAAGTCATGATCTTCAAACTCAATCCAAACAGCAATGTTAATAAAAACTAGCTGCAGAAATGCAAAAAGCACTGAGCTGTGCAAATGTAAATGACAAGCTTGCCAATCCATTAAAACTAATGGCCTGGACTGTCCAAGCATCTCTGGTTGAATTCACATGCAAATTTGTATGCAAAATGTTCAAGCACTTTTCAGGACATGATATACCATTAATATCAACTCACATTTTTATTCTTAAGGCAAGATACCTTTATTATGTAGCAGAAGCACACAATGAAAGGAAATGGATTACCTTCTAGTCTACCGTGCTTTCCTAAGACTTCTACCAGCGCTACATACTTTCCAGTGTCAAGAGCAACAGGTGAATTCTTAGGGAAGCTAGAAATTAAAACATGAAGAATTTTATCAACAGAAGTTCACATCTTATGGATTCAGCTAAAAGATTTATTTTTACAACTACATAACAAAACAACATCACTGAGAGCTAAAGGTTATAATAAGTAATAAAGGAAAAAATCTGATAAGACTTTAAAAGGTGCACCATTAAACTGTGATTTAAAAATATTTCCCACATACCTTCCCACCCCCAAAACCCAGGAGTTATATTTTAAAGAGCCAAATGGCTTGCTTAATTAGTCAGTCATTACTGCATAAAATAGGCTATTTCCCAGAAGCCTGGGAAGAAAACTCCATCCACACGGCTGGGGAAGGGCTATATTCTTTCTGATAAAGAACAAGAAACTATTCACCTGCAGTAACAAGTTAAGAGATACTACTCTGAAGTTTCTGCTATGTATTTGTTTTCTTTTTTCTGGAAGTTTTGAAATTAATTCCTTCCCCATTGTTTCTTTTTGTAACAATTCAAAGAGTCACTTCTAGTAATATTTTGCTACCTTTGAGGCAGATCCATAAAAATGTGCTACTGCGGCAAAGCTCCACTAGAAGACTCAATTTTTCTTAATGGCAATTGTGGGAGAGCGATAGTACAGCCAAATCCAATACACTACCGTTATGTAGAGTGGCAAGTTTCTTGCTATTCATACCTCAATCATTTCACACAATTTCAAACACTAGCAAGGTGCAATGAGCACCTGCCTGCTAACCTACTGTAAAACCAAAGCAGATACTTTGAGAGTGCACATGAGAGAACTTGAAAGTAACACATAACTTCTTCAATATTCACTGTAGCATCAGACTGAAAGGAAGCTTCGAACAACCAATAAAAAAAAAAAAAAAGGGAAGGGGCAAATGCTCTATAAGAATTTGCTCTGGGATAAGTCACGCATAGTATATTCTAGCTGGGAGCTGATTTTCACAGCCAAAATACAAAACTCTGAAAATAAAAATTTGAAGTAGAATGTTTGTTGACAGTCTTAAAATGATGCCACTCAGACACATTGCTATTTTAAAGTCAATATAGGTGCAGCATATTCTAAACACATTCTAAGTGCTATTCTAACACAAAATGCAGGTACGTTTCTTCCCCTTAAATTAAGACAAACTTCAAATTAGACAATATGTATGTTTAAAATAAACACAAAACAGATCCTACATAGCAATTTGCCTTTAAAAAAAAAAGATAATTAGTGACCATACTCAGTAGCTGCTTCTGATGTTCAATAATACAAAGCAAATTTTTTGTTGCAAAAAACCGCACCACCCTTGACTGTTTTAAATGCACGTACATTGGTGGGAAAAATAATTAAAAATGGATGAGGGGGTTAATACTCAACCTACTTAATTCAACAAGGTCTGTGTATCAGCATAAATCTGTGTGACATGTTTCAGTGCCGGTGTACTTACACTTTTTCTTTCAGGTTCATTGCCTCTTCTACATTATCATGTCGACAGCACAAATTTATTAAGGCTGCATAGCCACCGACAACCATGTCCGGTTCATATTTGGCTTTCACTTCAAGGGCTTTTTGCATATTCTAAAAAAGGAACAAAGCAAAGATGTGAACTAGAGGAAGAGTCAACATGACATTATGATTCTTATATGTTCAGTGTGCAGTTACACGACTGCTTTAGTGCTTTTAGTAGTGTAAGATCACTTTTGAAAACTCAGTGCTGTACAAGCTTTAGCGTATTTTAAGAGTGAAAGTTATTTAGCAATAATTACTATATTTCTAAAACACCTTTTAGATTAACTTGAGAGTAATTTCTAAATAAATTTTTTTGCTTTACATTTATATTTCTAGCATGTTTTAATGTCAGACTTTTTAAATCCAGACAGACACCATGAACATGACTAACCCAAATTCTGAAAAATTCTTATTTATTTGGAATTGATAACAATTTTCACCTGGTATACTGCCAAACACGTAACAAGACTACTTTCTAAAGAATAAGAAACTACGTAACGATCCCATAGAAAGCTTATTTTTTTTATACATTCCTATTCATACAATTGACCACTTTGAACTTAAAGTGGTGTTTCCTTCTAGTCTTATTTCATATGCAAAACTGTAGAGACAGACAGCTGAGAATCACTCTTTCTAAACTGTATTCTTAGCAAGACAGAATATTTTGCTATCATCCACACAACCGTTACCGTTCCTATATATACAGCTTTACAGGCAGGATCATACTGAACAAGAAACTGAATAAAAGTGTGGTGATACCCCACAAATTACAGACACACACTAAATGAATGTAAACTACAGCTGGACGCCTGCCGAATGAAGGCAAGAGACCCTTTATCTCAGAAGAGCTTTCCTCCTGCAGGAAAATGGAATTTCAATCCCTGCATTAACAACCTAGTAATATTTGAATTGCAAATGACTAGTGCATGTATCAGTTGCTTGACAATCTAGATACAAGAGACCGGAGCCATGGCTTGAAAGGACATTTGGCATGTATGATAAACCTATCACAGCTGTTACTATCATTCACTTTGCAGATTATTGTAAACAAACTTCAGCAACCCCAAAACATGCCATTCAAGGTGTTGCTGAAATTAGTTAACCTTTTGATTTAATTGCTTTTTGCACTTATGTTTGATTTATAAGCATCAAACCATGAAACCTCAAGCATTGCACTTGTCTTTGCTTAACTGTGTCTTTCCATAATACAGTCATTTATGTCCCTTTAAAAATATAGCTGTGTTTCCAATTATCTCTGCATTGCTTAAGATACCTCTTCTTCACAAAGAGCATGTATGAGTTGTTTCAAGACATCTGTAATAGGCTGGTTTTCAGCTTTTCGCTTTTCTAGTTTCTTCTCCAAAGCAGACACGTCAGATTTAGCACTCTAAATGGAAGTAACAGAAAGAATGTAAATTGCAAAAACACCCTTCCCCGAACAACTTGTCGGATCACTTTAATAAAAGACAAAATAATCCTCTTCTTTCGTACTACACAAATTTTTTTAATCATTTAAGGTGCTTTTATCTGTTTAAAAACTACATACTAATTGAATATTTGAGTCAGAACACAGCAAAAAAAGCATTAAGTAGCGTATCTACAAAGGTCAACATTACTATTTCTCTTGTACTCAGTTCTTTGTGTTCAGGGAAGTAGGGAATAGAAGCCTGTTTCTTTTTCCATCTTCACTCTGCTCAGATCAGAGATATAAAGACTTGACACTCCACCATTAGAAGCAGTATGGATTTATATGGTTCCTGCCACTCAAGTGGATCACTGTAATTTACAAGCATGAATTAAGCCTCACACCACCACTGTTGACTAACTAGAACTTGCAAATAAATATTTACGAGACAAGGAAACTGAGGCAAGGAAACCTCAGGCAACTCCAAGGTCAAGTATCAGGTCTAAGTGAAAATCTGGATAGCCTTTACTCCTACTTGGAGAGTAACCTCTGAACTTCAAATGGAAGATTTAAATAACGTTAATATACTTCCATAATCTGAAAGCTAGTGACTACACTTCATCTAAAACCCATATCCAAACATTATTATTACAGTAAGAAGCATAGCTATCTGTGAATTTACTTACTTCTGGAATGTTCTCTGTAGACAGGGACTTTTTAAGAGACAGTAACCTTGCATCCTAAAATGTAGAGAGACAAAGATACCACTAACTCCCCAAAAAAGTTCAATCTCTAAGTAAGCGCATCATGCTAAAAATGTTAATTATGTAATTGCAACGTTAAAAAAAAGCTGTATTCAGCAGCATTATTACATTGACTCGAAAAAGCACTTATTAAATGTATCCCTCAAACCTCCACATATGAAATGAAAACAGCTTCAACAGTGAAAAATCACAGAACGGATAAAAGGCTTACATAAAATCACTGCATAAAGGTATTTATTTTGCAAAGGAGAATATAGTCACAGAGTACAGATGCTCCATTTTTTAGCTTTAAAGTAATTGCTATAGAACCACAGACCTTAATTAATTCAGGAACTTGAGAGGAGTCCAGCAGTCTGCAAATGCCGCTGTAGTGGGTTGCAGGGATAACTATATTCTGTACCAAGAGGTGGGGAAAAAAATTATATGAGTTTTGAAACACAACCAAACTGAAATTTGTCTAACAGAAATTATCTCAGACGTAATTCAAGTCTCCAGCTCTTGCATGTCATTGAGAAGTGGTCTGGTTGTACTTAAAAGCAGCAATTTCAAATCTAATAGATACATGTCAGGCAGGACAGGCATTATGTAGCAAAAAATGAAATGGTACCATCTTCTTCAGCTGATGGAAGTATTGTCTCAAACGCTCCTCCTTGGCCTGTACCTCTGAGTCACTCATGCTGTCAATCAAGTGATAAAGAAAATAGCCAACAGCTTCTGTGGAAAAAAACAAGAGAAAGCATTCCACTAAAATTACCGAGACTGTCATGTTATCAAGATTAATTTATAAGAAATCATTTTGGTGTGAGATGTCACCCTGATGAGAGGCTCTGAAATGGCAACAATGATCACTGAGGCATAGAGATTATGTGGTTTGGGAGCACATATCTAACTGGTGAGTGAAAGGAATATTAATTATTTTCAGACCTAGTGACAGCTTTTCAGTACAGAATCTTACTTCAATCTATTTTTTCCACTACTGTGTGACAGAAGTGGTACTGCCCAAGGCTTTCCCCCCCTTTCCTGCCCACTACCCCAAATAGTTGCCACAAATATTTTGTCATTGCTCAAAATAAAAAACAGATTTCTAACACTTTGCATATTTATTCTGTACATTTTACCCATTATATTCTACATTTAGTAGCTACATTTAATACTGTAATATTAATACAGAAACATAAAATTTTAACCATTACATCAACCAATACTGCCGAAGTTGCCTATTAGCCAATGAAAAATCAAGATCAACAGATTTTAGCAACCTGTGTTAAGTTTCTTATTTATGTAATTTATGGGGACCTGTAGCTGAGAACACAAAGAGCATAAATTCTTGTTTTTCCAAAGGTTAGCTTTCCCCATAGCCCTTGTCCCCCTGGCTCCAACAGGAAGAAAACACACAATTTAAAAAAAAAAACAAAAAACAAAAACACACCACAAAACAAACCCAGATTATACAAATAAAGTATATTAATTTCAAAGTAGAAGATTTGGATGTTAAGTACCATTTTGCTTTGCAAAATCAGAAGCGGTACTAAAGGTAAAACTAGGTTGAAAAACTGTTTAGGTTTGGTTTTGGGGTTTTTTTATGTGTGTTTCTTTTTTAAGTGTTTAAGGACAGATATTGTGCTTTTTCTAAATCTCTATTTTGGTCAACAAATTTAGAAAAATAAATTGTTATCAGCAAGATATGTTTATAATTTAAAAAAAAAAATCTCATGGATCTCACAAAATATGCTCTGATTATTCCAATCAGGATTTTACCCAACATGTTTTCAAATTTCACTTTCAAAAAGAAGCAATCAGTGTTTACTGTTGTAATCCCTCAAACCCATCATTACACAGAAGAACGGATTTGTGGATAAGTTACAATCATAGAAATTGAAACTCTACCAGTTGGTCCTGGAGGCGTCAGGCAATAACGTTCATCCTTGTACAACAGTTCTGTTATCTGGTAAGACAGAATAATCGTACATTGCAGCCAAAAGAAGCAAGCAAGGACAAATAGTATCTGAAATTGAATTCTGAAAATAATAAAGCATTTCTCTGTTAAAGTATTATTCTTCACCACATCATAGTAATTCCTTAAGAAATATAAGCAAGTTTTTTTGTAAATAACAGGTTTTTCTTAAAAAAAATATTACCTCAGAAAGCATTTCTGTTTGCATGGTAGTAAGACAGACACTCTAGTATTCTGTTTACGTATCATTCTACAGAAAGTTAGCTATCATAAGACATTGCTGAGAGCAAATATTAACCAGTGTCGATCCTGGAGATGCTACAATTTTGTTCCAATTTACTGAAAGGCTGAAATTGGCCCATAGAGCTTTTTAAAATTTATTTTGAAAGCAGCAAATACAAAAAGACAATAGAAGAAACGTGATTTATCATGCTCTGCTAGATTAAGGTAACCAGTACAGCTGTTTAATAAGTGCAGTTTTCAATGACAAAATATGTGTCCATAAAAATTAATTGCATTTGACTAAATTTAGCACACATTCCATCAGTCATACAAAATGAAGGAATATGTAGATTTTACTTCATCAGAGGAAAAGAAGCATTTATCCAGAAGTCCCCACATCCTACCTACAGATATTTTAACCTAAACTATATCGCTTTAAAAATCCATTGACAGTTCTTAAGGAAACCACATCAATCTTTAGTTAAAAACTGAGATTTTAAGTATGTCAAGAATTTTGCTTTATCTGCCATGACTCTACAATGCAATCTGAAAGAAGTTAGAGGGAGATGTATTCCCACTGTCAAAGCGCTGTGTTTTAAGTAATGACAAAAGAAAAGGAACCCCACCTTCAATAGTTAATGAAAATAGATAAAGCCAGAAAATACCAGATGTGCAATGGAATACTGTATCTATCACTTCTCATTCTACCAGCACAACGGACCCTGTGCGCAGTTAAACTACAGCTTTCTTCTGCCCTTTTGCCCTCGTCATCCTACGACAAATCAACACACAGAAGAACCTATAACTACAATAAAATCCAAGAAAGTCATGATAACACAGGTCTTCTGAATCAAATCTCAGAGAATGCCAAAAAGGATGGATTACAGAAAAAAATGACTGCGTGGTATTATTCCTAGTGCTAAGTATCTATTTCCCAAGTTAGCATTTCTAATTTTAGAAGGTTAAAACACGTATTTACTCATAAATTTAGCAAAGACAACAAAATGTGTCTTTCTTCCATTGCAGAGAAAAGCAGAGGTAACTCTAGATACTACTTCATGTGCAGACCACCATTACACCAGCCCTCTGACTGTCGTTCAAAATTAATTTCATAATGGGATTAGTAAGAGATCCCCTTTTCTCTCTTCCCACCCTCCCTTTTTATTTTTCAAATGCAAAAAAGGAAGGATAGAAGCAGAGGACAAAAACATCCTCTTACCATAATCTTCACACAACAGAAAATGGTAGTAAAATACAAAAAATTCTGTGCCTCACAAGTTGTACCTGATTTATATAATCATTCATCAGTAACATTCCAATTTACAATTTTCACTTCATTCCAAGGTTTCTTTGCAAAATCTAAAATATACTGCAAACCATGTGCTAGTTTACTAGTCAGCAGGTACAGTATTGAAGAAAAAGGACAAAAAACACAGTGCATCCCTTCCCAAATTCTGTAACCACATCCCAGGCAGTATCTGCCAACATCTCCTTTGCTCTAGTACTCTACAAAATTTATTGATCAAGTTACATTGCAGTGTCTTTCTAATGTAGCCCATACCAGGAGGGCAAGATGATCAGTCATTCCCCCTTGACTCCAGGTGATTTCTTTTATCTGGCTTTGCCTTCAATGTTTTAAGTTATACGACAGAAATTTAAAAATTCTAATTGTGTCTTATTATTTTTATTAGTAATAGTGTGGGGATAGAAAGACAGTTTAGGGAAGGCAGGAAAGGAAATTAAACAATGTCAGATTTTGTTCCAGAAGCTATATATACGTAACTATATGTATACATATATATGTATATACATATGTATGTATATATATGTAGCTATATATTACCTTCAGCTGTAACAACATTGATCTAGAAACTGGGAGTAGCATAAGCTACACTACATGGTAACACCACATTTGATTTTTCACAATTACACTTAACTGTCCAATTTGAAAACTCAATTTCATGCAGCTGTACAATCTGCCACTGACAGAATCTTGCTCAAATTAATCAGGTCTACAATTATCAGTCTCAGAATTCAGATTTACGGTAATGGATCATAAACATTCAGTGCCTAAAGAACTCAATTTTACTTACAGCATTCTTATCTCCACTTACCTTGCTCCAAAGATGTACATCATTTGAGCTGAAGAGGGCAGCAAAGGATAACAAATTAAAAGCAACAAAGTGATTTTACTCTTGTGTCTTTTTAAAAAAAATACAGATCGTTAACACTGAGGATCTTATTAAATTTTAAAAATAAAATTAAAATACAAGTATCACCATATGTTGTTTGACCCAACTTCACACAAAATCAGTATTGTACTTTTTACTATACTGCCTATGGTCATAGTTTCTGCTAAGTAACTTAAAATGACGCAGCAGTCCAAACAGATAAGTAAGAGTACAAAGAGTATATTTTAGTTTTATTTTTAATTCAATCTTTTAACATGTCCTAACTGCACTTTATTTTATACTTCACTCTACTTAGCTTTTCAAGAAAATAAGCTTCACTCAACAAGTCGCACTTTACATAGAAAACACTCAATATGTAAAATTTGCTAGAGTAAAAATCTAGACCCCTGTGCATTAAAATTAGATTTTTAGTATAGACAGGTAACTATAGGCAGCTATAAATGCATTCATACCAGGAAAAAAAAAAGTAATCAAATCTCTTACTTAAGGTATAATGTTTACTATAGTGAGATAGATAGATTAAAAGAAAAAAAAAAAAAAAAACAACACAAAACACAGAAGCGCTCTAATTTCTCCCCTCATAGAGCAAGACAGGACTTGATGGAGAGCCCCTCCCTGTACATCATCAGGTTACAGCCAAAGATCAAATGTTAACCATTTCACTGAAGTACCAAAGCCCCAACATATTAAAGCGTTAACTAGTTCATTGAATTATAAAAAACGTGACGTATTCCTATAATTTGCAGAACATCAAAATTTTGCCTAGAAGCTATAACTTTTCAACAACTATAAAGCAGCATTAACCTAGGCGAGGCTATGAAAACAAAGTCTTATGACCTTATTTTATCTTCCTACTTTCCTCTATGAGAATTATAAGATCTCAGTCTGAATAGCTGCATAGAAATTTGAAAGCATTCATAGAAGTTTAGGATTTTATTTAGGAGGTTTGCGCCTATGAAACTTTTTTCTTATTGTAAAACTGCCACTTGTATTTGTAAACGAGTCAAACGCAGGTCCACACGGGGGGGGGGGGAGAATAAATTCTATCTATGAGGTTAGTTAAGCTTTCTTGGGTGAGCTCACTCCACCACTGACAGCATGACAATGAACTGCAGATATCAAATGCATCAATTTCCTAAAGTACTTGACTCTAAAATAGTAATGGTACATCAGGTAGATAGAATGGGAATACTTTGAAGCAGTTACTAGAGAAAAGCAGCTTCAACAGAAATCTATAAAACAGTCTGCCACAGACATTGTTCCTGTGTCCCTGGTGTCCATACCCTGTACTTTTGTATGCCAGTCCTAAACTCCACTCATTTGAGACCTGCATTTAGTCATAAAATTTTGCTACGGTCTTTACAAAAGGTACAAATATTCTTTTCTTCTATCCTATCATACCCTCAAGCTTCATTTTCAGGCTGTTCTAGCTGTTAAGTTTAAAATAGAAAAGGAAACATGAATTGGCGTGCTTTCAGAAACAATATAAACGTGAAATTTGGGCAGAGCCAACCCTGTACATAGCTTCTGAAGCCAGGTAGCAAGAGGCAAATGAGAGCACTTAAGATTAAGAAACAGAAAAAAACCCTATGCCACACTTAAAAGTGGCCAGGAGAAGGGGGGAAACACTAAGCCGAAATTTAAAAACAAGCAAACAAACCAACCAACCACAAACAAACAAAAAAACCACCCCACCCCCCAAAACACACAAAATCCCCACCAAACAAAAAAGTACAGCACAACCCCCAAACCTTAATTTCCCTCACAATTCCGAAGTTTTAGCCCAAATGTCCAATAACTACTGAAATAACAACAGTAGTAATTGTTCCACCACTGAGGAGAGGAACTGGTTCACTTGGGGAGAGTATGATTCTTCAGCAGCTAGTTTACACAATACAAGTTGATAACATTTTAAAGATACTTTTAAATCCCATTCTGAACACCTGCACAGCTCTCCAGCGGTAGGGGTATTTCATGCTAGCATTGGTTATCTGTAGTAAACATTGGTATGACTTCCTTTCTAGTAGAAGTCCTACTTCAATTTAATATTTATGCTTACAGAGAGAAAATGTATTTCAAAAAACTGTTACTTTAATTAATACATCTGAAACAAATAATTCAGGGGCTGACTACTAAAAGGAACAGAAAAATACCCCTATTGAATCTGAACCATTTCTTCTCTTATCGCTTGGATGTCAAGGTCAGCTAGTGCCTAGTTACCAAATGCAATTTGAACACTGGTTTGCTTTTTCTCCTCCTTTTCCCATGGTAGAGCAGTATCAGCTAGATAGAATTTGGAGTTTACTAGGAAATTATTTGGTCATATTCACCTGGCATGTTTTACTAATACCCAGCCTAAACATAGTTATATCTCACAGCCATTACAAAATTTTAGGAAATAACTTTGTCAGCAAAATCAGCCTCCAGACTCTGGTCCCAAGTAATATTAAGTAACCTCTCTGGTTCCCAGTGACATAGGTATGCTGCAAAAAATAAAAAAACCCAAACCTCATTCACAGTCCTAAATGTTTGACTGGATCAAACAGTGAATGATAAAAGTGCTTGTTAACTCACATACACTTGCATAATCTTAAGACAACCCTGCAAGTTAGCAAGGAAGCCTCTTTCCAAAACAGGACCATATGGCTGTGAATATAAAGACATGGCAACGTAGCACAATACTAGGTGTTAAATGTGAGCATTTGGGAGTTTTATTAACCCAGAGAGAACATAAAACTATCAGATGTAGTAGAATATGCCTGGCTCCTACTGGTATTTCATCTTCATTAAGCACCAATTTACTACTCTAGGGAAATCTTACATTACCATAGCAGTTTATAAACAAAAAAAGTGATTAAAGATAAAACCCCAAATGTTTGCTATCCTGAGAATTTTATATACTGTTAAATACCAGAGAACAAACGAGATAAGTGGAGTTCTTTTTAATCTACTATACATAGTACTTAAAAGGTATGATTATATATAGCAGAGGCAAGGAAACCAGGGAGAGCAGAGGGGAACAAAGACAACCCTCAGATCTGCTACAGCTGGAACCGTACTTTTAAATTTTCAAATATGGCAGGGGGGAGGGAAGACTGCCCAAACTTGTGCTCAAGGCAAAAAAGAAAGGGAACTTTGCTGGTGGGTGGCGGGGAGAAAGGTATTCATGTAGCAACCTTACCTTTTAAAACCCAAAATGAGGCTGTTTCTAAACTGACGAATATCAATAGGAGGTGTGCTTGCTGAAGACACTGTAAATGAAAGAAATATTTCTAAATAGTCATTGTAAAAAAAATCCCTGAACTGCAAACAAGTCAGTAGGTCATGTAAACCAGGTGTCATTAGAAGAACGATTTCATTAGTTTAAGTAAATGCTGACAAACTTTTGTAAATCAAAATTTCAAATATCACGGTATTTGAAACAGTCCTCATTTTATCAAGGCAAAATCTACTCCATTTCAAAAGGGATCAAATATTCTAAAAGAGAGACTTTTCCTTCTTCATTGCCTTTAATGTCAATACTTAATACACCAGTCTTTTATACATATTAGTAATAGAAGTAAGCGCCTTATCTGTAAAAAAGGACAAGACCAAAGACAATATTATGTTTCATAAAGCAAAACAAAACAAAACAAAAAAATCCTAGTCAAGCAAACCTGAGATATTAGCACCGGAAGAAAAAAAGATCCATCACAGGCAAACAGTGTGCTAATAGTTTCAGACTGAACACTGTCTTAAAATAGGCTTTAAAATTTTGTCCCCTACTTTCTTTTTTAATTAAAAAAAACAAAAAACAAAAAACAAAAACCAGACCACTTCCATAGGTGTTTGGTTCTGCTGGTGTAAATTGCCTGACAAGAAAGAAGAAGTAGTTCCATCTAAAGTGCTATCCATCGAATTAAGGTAAACATAAGTGGAAAAAAGAGAAAGACACACAGTTCTAAGTGTTGATATTTAGAATATTGGTTGAACACAAAGCAAACTGGAAAATTACTTAACATCCCTGAGAGGTCCTTAAGAGTTATGCCCTATGCCATCATCTTTACATCATTTCTTGGCTAAATATTCTAAATCATTCTACCTTCTTCCTCTAGAATTGCTGTGTCTCATTCCAGCACCACAGTCCAGCAAAGAAATAAATGCATCTACTACTGTATTTTAAGTCCGGTATGAAGTTATCATCATCTGACTGCACTACCACAATAGAATTAACCCCTGTAAAAACCTGAATGCACTAGGCCCTTTCAGAAAGGGCTGCAATATGGTATAAAGCAGAAGAGAACTGAAATAAAAACACCAGCTCTATAGGAACCTGGGAAATAAAAGGCAGGAACAACATTATAAAACCAGTCCTTAGTCTAACTCCAGGCATTTAGAAAAGTAGAAGTTTTAAATGCTGGAACATTCATTTTAGTCAGAAAAATCTCAGATAAAGTCAGTTTCAAGAAACCCTCGATACAAATCCTCCTCTAGTGGTGTATTAAACTTTTTGCTCATAAAAAGACGAGCAGAAAAGCATCTTAGTATGCTCAGCTGCTGCTGACAATCGGCAACCTGGTTTCCTTAGCAACAAACAAGTCTGAGAAAATCAAGAGGCTGACAATGAAGTGGAATGGAACGGCATGATAAAGGGAAAAAGCGGCTCTCATGTACACAGCCTTCTGTGCCCAGATTCCTCAGCTGATGCTTCATAGTTTTCATCTTGTCAGCAGCAGAAATCTATACATTATAAGGTATGAGAAGCTGAATCAATACACCTAGATAGAAAACAGCATTAATAACCAACCTTTGCCTCCCCTGACTACACTGATGAGACAATCTTGAACTATTTTCCATACTGCATCTATTTTTCTCTTTGTAATACTGCAAAAGGAGCCAAGTAAAAAAAAAAATCAGCTGTTTAATATCTGCGCCTTATCATTACACAGGTGCTAATTAGATTTACTAGCATTCATTTCAGCGTGGTAAACTATTTAAGGGAGTACCTTCCTTTAAAGCTCAAGTTCAAAAGAAATTTTTTATGTCTCAATGAATTATTAACCCTACTCTTTGTAAACAGAAATACCACTACAAGATTTAAATTCAACACACAGACAACAGCTAAATAATACACTATGTGAGACTAATTTCATGACAGTAAGATAGAATGCAGCCTACTACATGTGCCTGTCTCATACTTTTGATACAATACACATTTAACACATACCAGACACGTGCATATTTGTGCCCTGTAACACATTAAAGCCTGACTATTTCAGTTAACCAAAATTAGTGTGCTGGGATAGGTCGACTTTTTCATGTAGGGAAAGGAGAAAAAAAACAAAACCAAACGTATTTCACTTTCCAGAAGAAATGTCATTGCTCTTAAGAACTATTCACCCTTTCAAAAAAATTTCGAAGTTATTTTAGGTACTTTGTTTTTCATGGTTAATGGTGTGGGGTTTTTTGTAATAAGAACAAAAAAATAAGGGCATAATGTAAGGTGACTCTTAAAGATTCACTAATTGATATATCTCCAATAAAAAATTTAAATTACTGATCAGTAACTACTCAACTTTCTTATTTTCAACACAATAGCTTCCCTGGGTCACAGTGTATAGGCTACATATATCTATATTTGTTAAATAAAACAGTTAATGACAATTGCAGCAAGAGACTGCTTAAGCTTTTCCCTGAACCTTGGACACACAAAACTGTTTAAAAATAAAGATATTTCTGTATCAGATTTAGTCCAAATTTAGGTGTTTTATTATTGTCTCAGTATTCAAGGCAAATAAAAACTCTATTTGTTTTAAATTTTGAAGAGAAACATATATTCCTACTTAACCAAGGAAATCATCCCATACCATACATTCAGTCAATGACGTATGTTAACTTTTGTAAGCACTGAGCATCAGAACAGTCTTTGGAGAAGACTCTTAAAATTAAAAGTGATTAATTCATGCTGTTACAACTTCATCACCTAATTAACCCATCAAATTTATACACATAAATTCCATGACCAGCAGATCAGCAGAGCACCCTCAGGTTAACATCAGTGCCGATCAGTTCTTTAAAGCTGGTTCTTTAAATTATTAATTCTGTAGTACTTCAGAGCGATATTGTTAGACTAGCATACTGTCATAATTGACGCTGCAAACAAAAACAATCCCCGCACTAACAACTTAACAGTCATTGTGGTACAAGGCAAATTGTTTCCTTAAACCCTGTAAGTACAAGAGGATCATAATGCTATCACAATCACAGCAAATATGTGATTTGTAAATATCTTACATGTGAATCTTATGGCCAGGTTCAATATAAAAAAATTATTTAACCATGATATGCTGCCCAGATTTGGTAGTTTCAAACAGTCTGACATCTCATCGCAGAGAACATCACATTATAAAAGCTTTGCTCAAGTTTCCCACATATTTTTAAACTTCATACATTAATACATGGGAACCTCAGCCTACGACCAATCAACACTACTGCCAGTTAACACGTAACATGAAAAATACTTACATAGAGAAAGAACATTGTTCAGTCTTCCATGTGCTGCTTCATATCTTAGTTCTGCTATAGAGAGTCCAACAGTTTCAAAGAGGCAGTCATTTTTCTAGAGATAAAACAATCAATCATTGGAAGTACACACAGAGAAGACCTTCTGATACTTTGTATTTTTAAACAATTCCTTCCCAAAGGATATTGGCATCCTTGTATGGATAGCTGCTGAGAACATAAAGGTGCTCTACAGAATCCTACATGGCTAGTCAGATAAGTTACTACTGACCAAAAATTATCCACCTTTTGTATTGAAATCGATTGCAAGAAACAAAAGTACCAAAGGCAGAAAGGGGGGACAGTTAAACTTAGTCTCCAATTCTGAATTCTTTAGCAAGTTTAAAAAAAAAAACAAAAAAAAACAAAAAAGAACCTCACTGAAACAATTGTAATACTTCTAAACCCCAGCAGAGGAGGACATCATTCATTTACTTAGTTTTCCACTTCAGGAAACAGAAAGCTAAGTCTTGAGCAAAATATTTTGGTTAGCTCTGAAAAGGATAAAGAAAAGCAGCAGGAAAACGACAGGGTAAACAAACCATCAGTGCAACAACTGTTTCTAAAGTAACCTAAATATTCTGACCAGGCTTCAAGATACCAAAGTTCATGTTTAGAGCACTGCTGGGATCTAAAGCCTTCATAGAGAACACAAAAACAAGCAACGCAATAGTAATTTTTATGAATTCTAAATGTAAACTCACCTTCAGCTCTGCACAGGCAGTTTCACTATCAGCAAAATTTTTAAAAACATAGTCTGTGTATGTTTCTGCATCAAGTTCCACTCCCAACTCGTGCATCACTTTGAGGACCTCAAAGATACCTACATCAAAACAAAATTGTTAAGGCTAAGCATTTAATAGAAATTAAAACCTGAGATTCAACATTTAAAAATAAGTTCCTTTTCAAAAAAAGAACTTGTCTCCTCCATTTCCCTCCTTGAAATTGCCATGCAAAATCCTGCATTTTTATTTTAGGTGTTAATAAAGGTCTTAATTGTGAAATTTAATATAAATTTACTAAATTTCCTATTCTGTGCTGTACTATCAAAAACATCAAACTCTTGGCTAGTTTGGAAGTTGCTATATACGAAGTTATCTTCCAATAGAGTGAATATATGACAGTTACTCTTACATTTGCAAAACATCTTTCAGATCCCTATATCAAAATGTCCATATTATTGTGCATAAAAATCAAATGTGAAATTTGGTGTAAGGTATATAATAAAATTCAAGATACAAATGCATTCTTTAATATAAAATACATTCTTAGCTTTGTTCCCAATATCCAACCCTGATCAGCAAGGCAAGCTTTCAAGATTTGTCTCTAGATTTGTTTGAAACTAATCAACCTATTTGTTTACAAAAATGTGACTTCTCTATCAACGTAATCAGCTTCAAATGGGAAGTTCAGAGAAGAGCTAGAGTCTCCCAAGCCCCAGTGAAGCTATGTTATAACTTTTTACAGGGTTCAGATCGATCCACCCAAGTAGAATGTAGAGATGCATTTGAAGGCAACAGATACCAAATCTTAGTAGTTCAGCAATTACAGTGTAGAGTATGTGTCATGCTTTTTAACTGTGCACACTCTTTCAATGTGCAGAAACTTCTCACAGTAACCCTAGCTAGCAAACTCTGAACCCCTGTCAAAACCGATACAGGCATTATCATTTTTTGCTGGTCTAAAAATGATTTGTCAGTTGCTACAGGACACCAGTACCAAACAGCATATGTTTTTTTCAACTTGCATTTCATACTTATTACTTTAAAAATGTAAAGTTTCCCAAAGTCCCTGCCTTTGCCCTGGAGTGCCACCTATGGAAAAGTGACACTTCCATGAATATTTTATGCAGTGCACTATGGTGCAAATAATCAAATGTGAATTCCCTTTGAGCACTTGAAAATACATGCAGGAAAGTCACACTAGATTAAAGTCGCATCATCTGTTTGAGTTTGCCTTAAAGAAAACACTGATTTTTGGCTCAGAATCTGCAAAAATATGAATAAAGAATTAATTACAGTAAGTCTTTCTTGATACCTTTCAAATTTTGACAGATAGTTTCTATTTCATGTTTTCAACTTCCCAGAAAATACATTAAGTCCTCTTACGGTGAAACTTTTTTAAAAAATAACTGTATCTGTATCTCTAGAAAGCAGTTTGAAGACCAACAACTAGATACCATAGTGAATAAAGTGTAATCTCAGGAGATTACTAGGGTACAGTTCCTGAGTAGGAAAGGGCACGTATAAAGATTAGAACACCAGCTCAACAGTGAGATGCAGATTCAGGAGGAGTACGAGTAACAATATTGCACATAGCCAAATCAATCTCAAACTTAAAAATGCTGCCACACATTTCTTCATTTCTAAGATGGCTAACGTACAACTTTTTTTGGGGGAATAAAAGATTAATGAAAACCAACACAGAATCCCACAATTTTGCATATGTTTTCTACCTCGCTGAGAGCAGAACTACTTTATTATCACATAAATATCTTTCACAATACAAAGCAATGAAACATTCCCACTTCAATCGTAATACTACAAAATTGTCAAAGACACGCATGAAATAGGATTTAAGCATTGTGCATGTGTACTTTTAGAAATTCTTTGCTCCTTTTATTGGAGGCTACACTAACATCATCTCTCTCCTCAAATCGAAGAGCAGACTAAGAGAGAGACACAGAAGTGCTGTCATGTTTATCTAGAGCACTGGCCTCCCAATCTTGGGAGAACACACCCCCAATATATGTATATTTATTTAGAAATTATATACATGTACTACTGTAGCGATATATTATGCACCTTATAAAACATACACAAAAATAGAAAGTAAAAAAGGATGAAATCATTATTTACTAACTGCCCACTCACACCCCAAAGGACTGCCTTGCCCACCCCACTTTGGAGACCACTGATCCAGAAGACTGAGTATGACTAAAACGCACAGTGAAGTCTTCCAGCCATCTCCCTGCTTGATCAAGAACAGGGTTTTGTGATCTTGGGCTGAGGTATGTAAGGACTGCAGGAGCTGAGTATCTGAAATCAAATAATTGAGTGAGTGGAAAGAGGACAGAATTAGGGAACAAAACACAGCTAAACTTCTGTTCTCCTTTTTGTCAATACTGGAAACAGTACTCGAACATCCCAACAGAACAGATTCCAGCCTCAACTCAGTATATCCAAGAAAAAATAAAGAAGAGATTAATTACAAGATGGTCATAATATTTCTGTGGTAGAGCAGAGCAACTTGCTGATTTTCAAAGAGTGAAAAGTGAGACTTGCATTTCGGTCCAGCTTTCATTTCCTAAATTTCTTCCAGTGAGTTCTGCCTTCTTCCTAAAGCAGTCTCATCAGAACAGGGGGGATTTCTAAGGCAGTTATGTACAGTTCTACGTGTAGAAGGGCACTAAAATTGGGCTTTAAGCAGCCTTCTAAGGACACAAAAAAATAAAACTCCAGTTCAAAAAGTGAGGTCACATTCCAGAAAACATCATCATATTTAACATATTTTTGCTGTGCTGTTTATTTCAGATGCACTCAGAAAGTTCTCTGCCAGGAAAGTCTGTCTACAAAACAAGATTTCAAGCAGTTACTTTGTGAAATCACCACCCATATTCCTCTCTGGACTCAGACTTTTATTTCCTGATTTCCCAAAGTAAAAATTGAACTACCATTCATTAAACATGCTATGTGCATATAACAACAGTTTAATAGAAAACAAAAAGTTAAATACACAACTGACTTTTTAAAACTCTCTTTAAAAATAACATGATTACACAAATATGAAGGAGAGCTATAAAATATTCAGTAACAAGTCAACCATTTCTGCTTATTTGTACTAGGCCCTCTTGTACACCAAAAGTGTGTAATCTGATACAAGAATCTCAGTGCCAATAACCGTTTCAGATCCACCACGTGTTGAACTTTTAAACTCTGCAAGCACTTTCCATTCCTAAAAGCCTAACAGTATTTACTTAGATAAACACTATGGAAATAAGTAATTATCAACTTATATAACAGATGCACATAAAAGCAAGAATGCCCCATCTGAAATTATTTGCCTGTGTAAAATGACTCAAAAGAGCTGTTTACTTTTCCAGGGTGGTTCAGTTCTCTCCAGTATATTTAAAAATGGCCTTGCTTAGTTGCACTCCTCTTAGCCACCACTTCACTGCTACTTTTCTTTCAAACTCAGTTCCATAATATGGAAGTTCAGGGGTTTCCTTTGATATCCAGTGTCAGCTTTTGTTATAATAAAAACTAGATAAACGTATAATTAAACACTGCTACTAGTTAAATAATCATCTGGGTCACATCATACAGACTGATTCAGACATTTGTACCCTGCAGTTCTAGGCAGGTTGTTGCCTATATTCTGTGTTCTTAATGAATATTTAGTCCACTGTCTACATCCTATGAGATTTTCAATAGTTTTGCCTCAAAGTTCTTTTCCATTTTCAGCCATACCTATACAGAAATGCAAATCAGGCCAGGCGTTACTACTTTGTAGAGAAAAGAATTATTACCTCATTTTTTGGTATGAGATGTAATACAGTGTCTATCTATACTTTTATTCACACAGCTCTTATTTTTTGCTGTTAGAAAGCACCATGCTGTTCATTTACTATCTGCTGTCACCTTTAGGATCTCACTGCAGCATTATTTTTTGCTCTATTATTTCTATGAAACAATTTCAGGTTTGGTGGCTTCCCCTCCCCAACCCCCCATTTACTTTCCTTCAAGCTTATTGGTTGTATTTTTAGACAGTAGATCTCATTTACTCATTGTTTTTTTATTAAATTTCAAAACTGAATGTGAGCTTACACACGGGAAAGAATGAGACAACTTGTTTTACTGCAGCAAGAAAAATTCCACTGATTCTTCGCTGCAGAAGAAATTGCTTAGATATCTTATGTATTTTAAGAATTGCAAAATCACTGACTTTTGTAGGTATGCGCAGCAGTAACATTCCAACTTGACACTTCAGACTCTGAGACTAAGTACCACGTGTTTACAAATCCATGGTACTATGATACAGCCATGCAGAAGTTTACGTATCCAATGCCTTTGTAGACAGAAAAAGAAAGGCTCTCTAGAAAAATGGCAAAAATCTGGGGTTCCTTCATCAGTTTTCTTCTCAATTTGCTTGCATGACTTCCAGCAGGAACTACTAGGCAAAGCATAGTTAATTTCTAGAGTAGGGTTCCAAATTAAGGCATCTTCTGACCTTGCCAAAGACCAAAGGAGATATGAAAACTGAAGTTTCTCTCAACAGTCAGATATTGCTTCAGTTTTGGGAGCTAAGACTAAATCTAAATATACTTCTGACATATCTTGTAGTTGTGTTATTGAGGTGAAATTTGCCATGGAGAAACAGAAAGCATGTTTTTTCAGTAGGCAGCACCCACACAGAAGTATGACACTGATTTCAATTTACTTATTTTTGGCAACATTGTACTTCAAGTAAGTCACAAAGGACCCAACTAAAACAACGTTGAGAGACTTAAAATATCATAGAACTTTCAAGCATTTGAAAACCTGGGAGAAGATAAACTTGGGAAGTTGTCTAGCAGAAACAGAGCCTAAGGAGTTAATAAAAACTGAATATTGTTTTCACAAAGGCTTTTTCAAAAAGACTTGAGACATTTTATAGCCAGAAACAATTAGGGAATACTTGTTTCAGCATTTCTTCCAAACTGGAATGTGACTGTATATTTAAGATAAAATTGCGATATGAAGAGTCTGCTAAAAGCACTTTTTTTTTGTTTGTGCATTTTGTTTGTCACCCAGTGTCACACTAACAACTCTGCATCTCATTCTAAAGCACATTATACTGTGAGATAAGATGAAAAAGACAGTTTTTTGTTTCCCCAAGGGGGAAGTACTTCTGTTAAAAGCATCTTTTTACAATACCATTCTTTCTGAATTACCAATAACGCAAACCAAAGAATTAGATACTGTACTCTAAAATTTAATATTTGTTCAATTCTTATTCATATCCTGTAGACATCCCCATGTGTAACAGGGGAAAGTATGCTAAATGCTTAAACCTACTTAAGAAACCCAAAGATTGAGCATTTCTGTCCTTCAATCAGTATGCTGTCAGGTCAGGTTCACACATTCAGCAATGTAAGTTCTCCTGCAGTTTTTAATATTGTAACAAAACTCACGTTTGGCTTATCAGCTACATAATAAGTTGCCTTGAAAAAAGGATTGGGTTTGCAGTCCAAGAGAGCTATTATAACATAACCTTACTTCTAAATTCTTCTCTCAGCTTTCAGTTTCTTCGAGAGCAAACTCTGTAAAAGGTAATGAGCAGCAAAAAGAACCAGTGGAAGGCAGAATGAATGTGAAGAGTTAAAAAGATAATTAAACACTCTGTCACATTTGTAGACCTGCACCATGATTAAGTAAGAAAGGAGGTTTTAAAAAAAGTCTTTCTGAAGCAAAAATTGTTTGCGACAAAGGAAGACATGCAGCAATGTGTCTGTTTACTTTCAAGAGTCCGCTGAATCTCACAGGAATGTTTTAATAAAGATTTGTGCACTAGGATTGCAATAAAGCTAGAGGAGCATTCATCAGATAACTGACCTTTAAGATTCTTCTCTTTCTGGAACCCAACTAGCAATGGCCAGGAATAGTGAGGTCTCAGCGGTAAGCCTTCCTCTTTCATTATCTTCATCACATCAATGGCCAAGGCTGAAAACATTCAAAAGATAATTAAACAGTGACCAAGTACTTTAAATAAGCATATGTAAAATAACTAAGTCAGCAGAGTACCTGATCTGTTGGTCTCCAAAGCGCAACGCAAAACAAACTGTAATGGTGCCGAGTGCATTTTTGCTTCTTTTAACTCACTACAAAATTGCTTCAGCTTATTCACAGGCTGCAAAGAATTTCATAAATTAACATATTTTTCAATTTCTCAAATTGTTAAGAATGTCAGATTCTTCTAATGTTTAGGAAATGGATGTTACATATGCCAAACACGATTCCTTTGTGAATTTCAATTTACTATGCAAAATTATATTAAATACTAAAATCCTTCTTTTATTCTTTAAGAACTGTGCAAAAAAGCTACCAGTTTTCCACCTTCACAGCTGCATTACACTCAATAAATATGCTGTTATTAGTATATTAAGAAAAAAAAGTATTACTATTCTGCATACCATATCTCTATTTACACAGTGTTGTAAGAAGAAGCTACCCTGGTCCACATTATCACGTGATAAATGGTTAAGAGACTTCAAAATATGGAAACTTATATCTTCGAAGCCATGAGTTATCAGTGTCAAACACAGGTTCATTGCATCTAGCAATGGAAAAAACAGAGAAGAGCAAAATTAAAAAAGTGCATATAATTATTTTCACATTAAACTACTAAAATTAGTAAAAGCTAGGAAAGTAAATGTTTTACAAGTATCATTCGCATAGTTTTAAACATGATAAACCAATCAAATTTGGGGCTACCTTTTTCAGATTTATTTTTATCAATGAAATTCACTTTTCCTATTAGAAGACCATGCCAAAACATTACAGAAGCATCACCACTGCAGCAAGACAGAAGGATACTAAATAAGAGAAATGCATTTAGAGACATGTCAAAAAAGAAAAAATGGATGAAGTATAATTAACAGTTATCAATCAGATTACACATTCCAGGATCCAAAAGTTACTTCAACTGTAGATAAAAAAAAAAAATATATATATTCAGTGTTTAGTCTCCCTTTTTATGATATTCACAAACAGCTGTCACAACAGGCATTACAATAGTGCTGACTGAAGACAGGGCTCCACACTTACTGCTTTCCTATAAAATCCTAATGAATTTTAGAAGTTAAAAAATTAATAGATTAAATATAAACCTATTTTAATCATTTACATACAAAAAAAATATTTATAAACGTTATCTAAAGCAGCATAAATGAATCCATAAACTGACGCAAAGATATTATCCTCCCTAAGTATTCAAGAGAAAAGTACAAAAGTACCTATTTTTGGTAACATTTGGCGGGGGGAGAAGATGCAGGGGGAAGGAATGCTTTCCCTCTCTACCCTGAGTAGCAAAACACTGCTTTAGTAACCAAGGACATACCTGGAATTAATTCCTTTTCAAATCTTATGCGCTCTTTAATTTCTTCTATGTGCTGAGGATATCCGGCCTTGGCAAGGCTAAAAATCACCTGCATCAAAATCCTATCCATAAGGTATCCTTCAGTCTTCTCAACCTCTTCTAAAGTCTGTAAACCAGAATAAATTTAACAAACTCTAAAGTGACTCAAAACAGGATAAATTAAAAAAAAAAAATTCCTAAAAAGCTGGGTTGGTTCCCCCCGCTGTTTTTTAGAAACATAGGTTTAGATACGTGGAGTGTGGTAGAGAATACCCAAGATCTAAACAGAGGATCTCAAACACCTTTAGACTGTAAAAAGAAAAAGGAACAGACAAAAGGGATATAATAGTTTCTCTCTAATACCTAACGATATATGAAAACACTAGAGGTATTCCCATGGTAAGATGATTTTCAAACTAAATTACTTTGAAAAGGAGGGAATGATTAATCAAACTTTTTGTTAGTGTTTGAAGAAGGTTGGTTGATGAAGATTTGTTTAATTTGTAAGTCACAGAACAATATTATGTTTCCCACATCCTCTTCCTTGATTTGGTCCTCTCCATCTGATACTACTTATTAAACTCAAACCAATTTTCTTTTCTCTTTCCTTTTTGAATACTTGATTTTAAAAGAAAAAAAAATAAAAGAGTACCTGAAAAGAATCAGCTACACAAAGGGCTGTAAAGCAGCATTATCTTATCCACACTTCATGAATACCTAAATTGTTGGTTGGAGCTCTCAAAAAAAAAAATTTCAGTTTTACTGGAAAGATTCTGTGGCTTCAAGGGGAGCCAAAGAATGACTCAATGGGAACAGGATAATCAAGGTTTACTTTTTATTTATTTTTTATGAACGAATATATAAATATCTCATGTGCATTATTTTTCTTGTTAAAAAAAATCCTGCATTGTTAAATCACTAACAGGCAAACATACCTTCTCAGAGTGAAAAGCAACTCTCGAAAGATTATTTTTCAAAAAGTAGGAGACTGCTTTCGATTAAAAAAAATTAATTGCTGCAGACAAGGAGGAAGAAAGTTACAAAATTCATTTATTATTCCTACTGCATGGACAGAAAGCATTCTAAGTTAAATTGAACAGAAGGTCAAACAAGTTGTATTTAAACTCAAACTTGCAATACCTTTTTGATGCTATCAGCATCACCCTTTTCAGCATACACATTCAGCAGTGATAAATAGGTGTCTGGACCTGGTTCAACACCGGCCATCCTCATCACTGAAAGGATATTTTCTGCACTCTTCATATCTCTAAAAGAATTCAAAAGAAAGATCCTCAGTAGATTTAATCATAACGTTTATTATGACTTCCACACTTCCTTATTAAATTAATTAGAATTGGACACAAAGACTACAACAAGCATAGAGAAACTTATTTTAGCTAAGCAAATCCTGAAAGCCTAAAGTGCAAACCTTTTAATCATTTTATTACTTAAAGTAGTTTTGAACTTTTTCAACTGTTAAAGTTGAAGACTAAGTGCAGCAAATTTCTTTATCAAACAGTACAAACGTACAGTAATTTATCTTGAAAGCCAAGATTCTCAGACACAAGAAAAATCTATTTCCTTTGCTAAATAGCCATTTTGCTTCAAAAATGTATAAAGACACTCTTCTATACATTATTCAAAAACATGACACTGTTCTGCAGCATGTAATTTTTCTGTACAGTATCACTATATTGTAGTAAAACTAAAAGAAAACAAAAGAAAAACATTAAACATTACCCTGATCTTGCATGACCTTTCACAAGGCTACTGAATACTGCCTCAGTGATTGGGAGGTCTTTGCTCTTCATAAATCCAAGAATCTTACTGCAAAATACAAGGCAATGAATAATTAGATACTTTTTCCTTTGAAAAGATAAACTACTGAGCTATTGCTGCTCTGCTGGACAAGTACTGTATCATCACACAAAACTAAATCCTGATCTCACTGAGCAATTACATTTAGGGATGCTCATAATTTGGTCATTTTCATTTTTTCAGGTCAATTGGATTTGTCACTTTGAAAATGCAGGCACAGGGTGGGGCTGATTTTTATCTTCCTTTTACTTATTCCTCATGCCCATCAATCACACTGTTGCAACTTAACTTTGCTAAATTTAACATGTCAGATATCCAGCAACACCCGCAGAACAACAAGAACAAAATCCAGAATTACTACTATTTGCTCCTTAGCCCACTTTGTTCTCAAATGCCTTTCCCAGGAGCCATTTTCTTGCATGGGCAGTAAGCCTTCATAACCTCATACTTTTCCATGCTGGCTTTAGGAATAACAAAAGTTATTTTCTGAGCAACCTGAATATAATTTGATTTTAACACCCTGGCCTATCACTTACTTTTATTTTGCTTGTATAGGGTTCCAGCTGTCTCTAAGAAATTGTTCTTCAGTGCGTAGTTAAAATATATTTAAAGCACCTCTTTACTTTGCTCAATTTATAAGAATTACACTGAAATGAGTTTTAGCATGAATGGTAGAGAATATGAAAAACAGATTTTGCGGAAATCCCTTCAAACAAAAATGCAAAAGAGTACCTCGCTCCTTCAATGTCACCCTCATCGCAATAAGCAGCAATCAACCTTTGGTATGTAACCTACAGAAAACAAAAAGGGGAAGTCAACGAGTTCCATCCAATGCACGGATACTACTATTAAGATGAAGATATCATAAAAGGGTACCTACTCGATTGGGCTGCACATTAGCTTCCTCCATTCTGGCCAAGAATTCTGTCGGCGAAAATTTGTGCTCGTTCTGAAGGTAGACTTTAAGTAAAGCATTATAATGGCTTGTATCATAGACAGCACCTAAGGAAATATTTCAACCACAGTCACTGAATGTAGTCTCTAAATTCAACATGATTTTATAGATTTCTCAGGTAATAAATTTCATATTCATTTTAGTCTGTATGAACTTTATGTATAATCAGACTGCTTCCTTTTATCCACCTTTGAAATATCAGACATCTATTTAACAGCACATATGTTTATAAAAGCCTAAAACATAACAAGAGCACAGTAACATCAATGCTCACGTGCATGCTATTCCACAGTCTCTACAGCTGTATTTATTTTACAGATTCAGCATCATTACTATCAAGAAGCAGTTCGCCTATGTAACATCTATAGATAAATAACTTAAAAGGAAAAAAACATCTGATGACCTAGCTGGTAGTGCTAGAAATACTCAGCCCACCAGATACCAAAGTAACATCTAACAGAAAAGTAAAATACAATCTGTCCAATTTAAGCATCTTACAAAAAAAAGAAATTCTTCAGACTTATTAACACCCCTAGATGTCAGTATAACTCCCAGAATAAGAACTAGGTCTCTCACCTGAACAACAATAAAACTTAGCATTTATTTGGTGATGAGTATTTGCTGTTACAACCTAACACTTAAACACTATTAAAATACATTGCCTTCTATTACAAAGAAAGTAACAAAGTACACAGCTGTTCTTGCAAGAAGGACTAACAAAACCAACCTACCCAGTTCTTTCATCTTGTCCCATATCACATGGGCTAGTTCTGTTCTTTCAGGTGACAATACCTCTGGTAAAAGAGCACCACAACTTCGCAACAACAGCAAGGTCTGGTTACTCCCTGGACACCCTGCAAGTGGAACACAATCACAAATTTCTTTATAATTATGCATTTAATATTAGAAAAAAGATTTGAGACTGACCCACTGAAATATGCATTTTGTACTAAACAGAATCTTCTCCAGGATTGATTATTTTTACTGAACAGGATACCTAAATGATTAAACAATGCCACTACTATGTGCTGTCATGAAAAAGATTCACAATAAAACATGCCATTTAGTACAACAATGAGCTCAGCTGAGCAGAAATTTTAAGAAGTACAACACAAAATACTAAATTCAGATGATCTACTACTTTAAATCTCCCAATCCAAGATCTATAGATCATTTCAGCCTAACAGGGACATAACTTTCTGGTAATTTTCTAAAATGGCAAAATACAATACCAATTCCAAAACTGGTATTCAGAGACATTCCACATTTAAATTCCCATTTCCACTTCTGCCCGTCCTCAATATAAAATAAATGAGATAATTCCCATCTACGGAATAGCAACGGAAACTGTAAGAATGTCTGCCTTCAACTTCTGCAGTAGCCCCAAAAGGTCAAAAAAGTAACTATGAACTAATCTGTCTGTCTTGGACTTCACTACTAGTCCTGAGGCAAAGTAAGGTAGAGCTGCAGAATCTATCAAAGATTACCCAATAAGCTGGAGACATAACATTTTTTTCAATCACTTCTTTATATGCAAACCCAGCGATCTCTAATAAAAATGAAGAGTTTATTTAGAAAGCAGCATACTGTAAAGATCAGCTGATGATGATCACTCTAAGTGTCATTTTTAATTATACAGAGCTGTAGAAACAGCGACACAGCTATAAAATAACAGCAAAATGAAGTGTAAAAAAAAAAGTCAACAGCAGAAAGCTATATACCATGCAGAATTAAATCTTCAGGTACCAAAAAGGACCAGCAAATCTCGGATACCACGTAGCTATTGTAAACTATGTTTCAAGAGTGCAATCTACAGCAGATAAGTTATTTATACTGAGTAAACTTATCTGGGAAGAAACAAAGGCAGTAGTGGGGGAAAAAATAAGCAACGGAGGGCAGGTACAAATTGCAAATGGGAATTTGACCTTCTGAAGACATAGTGGAGTGGTGAGATAAGTCATACTTGACTAACTTTTATCCCTGCATACAATTAATTCACGCAATAAAAACACCAACACATCTCCAGTTTCACAATGCCCGTATTACACTAGTGACTGAGTACCTTCAAAGGCAAAACAAACAGGAAAAGGTTGGGCAGTACGAGCATGGAAAGATGCAGGACAACAGCTCTACAGCAAGCATCTTTGCGCATTTTTCATGTTGTAATTAGAAATGGAAGAACAATAAAAACACAGGCAAATAAATCTTCAAGAAATCAACAGTTACTAACCTCCCACATTTTTGCTAAATTAGTTTTCAACATTATTAATAAAAGGACTGAATTTTTTATATAGAAAAAAAATCTTTGTTTTAAGATAAAGCTTTCTTATCCTGAATAACCACAGCTACTTGGGAATGTGGAAACTTGGGGATCATTTCTACATTTCCCTGTATAGATCCACTTTGAATATATATCCACTTTGAAATAACCTCTGAGGGACAGCATGGTCTGTTACAGACATTTAAAAAATATATTGTGTAAACAGACAGATACGATTCCTGTTCAGAGTGCACAGTACCATTATATGAGGAAGGTGTAACATCATCAGATCAAAAATCCACAATAAGCAGGCAATATGATATCTTAAAAGCACACTGAATTTTTACAAGACTTAAATTCCCAAAGACGAAAAAAAAGGAAAGTAAACATGTGCAAAGAAAAATAGTATCTCTAAAGCATTTAAAGCCTGTTAATATATGCAGCAGACTAAACAACACTCAAAGATAAAATATAAATCAGAACTCTCAATTTTCTTGGTTTGATGAATCGTTATATTGCAGCTTTAAATTTAACTTTTGTTTAATTGGAAGCAACTTACCTGTTTTGCATACTTCATGGAAGATTTTTAGTAGAAGGGCTTTAGGTATGCGGCCAGTTTTTCTGACAGAGTTATCCAATTTATTTAATGCCCAATCAAACTGCCAGGTCCGCCTGGTTTGAATTTCTGAAATTGGTTCTTCTTTAACACTTCCCTCCTGTTTAGGTGCAACTGTGAGGAACCTTATTTGGTACATCATGTTTCTGCTTAAATAATAATAAAAAATACATATTATATTTCTGGGAGTCATTTTGCAGCTACAGTAGTCACATAATGTCAAAAAGATAATGCAGTTTACTTCTTTCTCATGAACAGCTTCTCAAAGACATTCCATATTGATACAAATACAAGTGGTTCATTTTACTGTCTTTCATCTATATTTTCCTCACAGTGACAACTGTTTCTCTGACATTTTCAGTTGGATTCACCTCATGAGTTAAATAGTTCAAATAATTTTCCCACAAAAATAAAAATTTTTAAGTGATCCAAATGCTATAGAAGTCTATTGTCCCGTTACAGCTTCTCACAAAAGCTCTCACATGCTTTTGAAAAACCACTCCAAGAACAATCACAGACCTCTCTTCCAGAACACAGCAAATTAAGGCAGTAAATCATACCTTTCTTTTCAATTAAAATACACATAAACTAATGCAGAGGCCAGTGTTTTAGACAACAACAGCTTAAAGAACCTGGGTTTGTTCAGCCTGAAGAGAAGACTGAGGGGGGATCTTATCAATACTTATAAATATCTGAAGGACAGGTGTCAAGAGGATGGGGCCAGACTCTTCAGTGGTGCCGAACAACAGGACAAGGGGCAATGAGCACAAGTTGGAACACAGGAAGTCCCACTTAAACATGAGAAAAAACTTCTTTCCTGTGAGGGTGACAGAGCAGTGGAACAGGCTGCCCAGGGAGGTTGTGGAGTCTCCTTCCCTGGGGACGTTCAAACTCCACCTGGATGTGTTCCTGTGCCCCCTGCTCTGGGTGTACATGCTTAAGCAGTGGGGTTGGGTGAGATGATTTCCAGAGGTCCCTTCCAACCCCTACCATTCTGTGATTCTGTGCCATAGTGGTATTGTGAACAGCCTGTGCAGGTACAATTATCATTACACACAAGAATTTCTGGAAGTCTGTTCTCAGTTGTTCTCGCAGCTGCATAAAATAAGCACGACTATCCTCCTCCAGAATCCTATACAAAGGAAGTAATACATGCTGGATGGCAAAAAGAAGATTCAGCAACTTCTGAAATTGCCCTCCCTTGTGTCTGGCTCTCTAGACAGCTCTTCAGCCAAATTTCTCTAAGTTCTCTAGACTAGAAGTTGTTGTACTCCGCGTTGTTAAAGAAGCTCCAGGAGTCCCATGCAGTAACAGCTGCATGTTTTGTTGAAATGACAGCCTAAAAGTAAGGAGTGCTGGCATTCTGTACAAAATTATTTCCCACACCTGGAGCTTTTTCACAGGTTTCTCACCAACCGGTGCTAGTTTGAGGCCCTAGGAGAGGAGGTCCAGTGGAAGAGAAAAAGCTTTCTGGCAATTCAGTGTTTCAGCAGCATTGGCAGCAAGCTGCTAAATGGCAGAAAAATCATCGGTGGGGTGCGTATCAGTGTGGTGGAAACAAAAGATGGGCGGTTTATCACCTGGTTGCCTCTTGTGAGCAGCAAGTAGCCCAAAGACCACCTTCTTCCTTGCCGTTTCAAATCCTGATTTGATAATTGAGCAGGCCACAAGTTTAGGAGAAAAACTCTTTAAATAAAACCAGCCTGAAGCAGAATCTCTTTCCTAATGGAGCTGTGAAAACAATTTAGTAGCAGATGTTTGATTTTTGAAGGCATTAAAAAAAAACCTGTAGTAATGAGGAACATGACTACCATTTGGCATTGTCTTTTTCAAGCAGGTAAATTTTACACCGCCCAATCTCCTTGAGTTTCCTCCTGAAGATTTTTCCAGAGGCCAGGAAATTATCTGCATTTTATTTGACTAGGGAAAGGACAAAGAAGAAAGAACTGGAAAAGGAAAAAAAGACTGCCATAAAAGGATGGATACCCTCCTTCAGTATGGGTTCCACCTCCTTCTAGATGGAAGCTCCCACTGATTCCTGTGGGCTAGCTCTCATTTTCTTCAGATCCCTCTCTGAGTTTAACTCACTAACCTCGCACAATACCAATTCAGCCACTTCTACAAAAAATTACTGTTCCATCAGGTTAGAGTGGAAACAGCTCGCAATGTCTACAAAACACCAGAATGAACCAGAAAAAAAGAAATGCAACAGGAAGAGGTGGCTAAAATCAGACAAACTAGGAAGAAAAAGAAGAAACTAAACCCCCACTTTTGGTGGTACGCAGCTTGTCAGATTAACACTATCAAACTTTTTTTTTGTAACTAGTAATGCCATCTCTAACTAGAAGTATTTCCATTGGTGTCATTTTCCCTGATGCTTTCATTCCTTTTCTTCCTCTTCTACTTCATAATATAACCAGAGACAGGGTACTTTCCCTAAAACAGAAATCATCAGACTAATTAGAGTAAAATCCCGTAGTAAAAGGTAAGAATAACAAGATACTAAATGTTAAGTCCTCTTGGGTGTAACAACCAAATGAGATGTCTACAACTTAAACTCTTTAGTAACACATAAACAGCAATACTCAACTATGAGCTAGCCACTGGATAGCGATAAGAATGAAACTGTAATGACTATAAGTTCTTAATCTATTTTTTCTTAAAGATATTAATAAAAAAAGAAAATGGTATCATCCACTCTTATACACCCACTAAAAAAGCTACCTGAAAGCTTTCCAGAATACTTCAAGTCAGGGTGGAAAAAATGCTTTGGAAGCAAGCAGCAGCACAGAACTTACTGCCTTTGTAACACAGAAATTTATACTTTGCTTTCCATTAACAATCAAAGCACAAATGAACAAAACTACTGTGCTTCAGATTAAAATTGAAATGCCTTTTTCTATACAAATCTGCTATTTTTTTACAGTATTTTGCAAACTACACTTGTTAGCACACTTGTAACCATAAACTAATTGATACCTACAATTCTTAAGTCCTGCACTGTTTTAAGAAAGACATCTTTGTAAGATTCTCCACATGTCAAAAGTCACAAACGTTTTAAACCACTTCACAGCTCCATCAGATTAAGTATGAAGATAAAAACAGTACGTGCATGCTCAAAATATGCTGGTTAACAGCATGAGATGACTCTAAAGTTTCATTTGCTATTAAAGTCTCCCTGCTTAGCATTTAGCATGATGCTGTTTATCACATAAATTTATAATATTATACTGTATCAATTGCTACACTTGCATACTGTAAAATATTATACTCTTATATGAAGGGTTGTTTTTATACATTAACTTAACCTTCTGAAAGATCAGCAAAATTGGGCATTTCTATTTACACCCAACACCCCGATACTACCAAACATGGTACTGGTGTTTCTGTTAACTTCTATTGATCAAAGACATTTGAAGGAACGGCAGTGTGTGAATCTGAGTTTCAGTTTTAGACAGACGGGGAAAACAGTATGAGAGTATAGAACAACCTGAGGAACTCAAACTTCCACTGGCATTCACCTAAATTACCATTATCAATCTGAAATATTATGTCTAACATAAGACTTGGTTATACCTTACCATCTGTAGATTCTCAGCATTTGAATAAATTACACTTTTAGCATGATTTAAGTCACTGTGTAATGCTAAGCCACAGTATTTCACAGAATCACAGGTTGGAAGGGACCTCAGAGATCATCTAGTCCAACCTTTCTAGGAAGAGCACAGTCTAGACAAGATGGCCCAGCACCCTGTCCAGCTGATTCTTGAAAGTGTCCAATGTGGCCGAGTCAACCACTTCCCTGGGGAGATTATTCCAGTGGTTGACTGTTCTCTCTGTGAAAAATTTCCCTCTCATGTCCGGTCGGAATCTCCCCAAGAGCAACTTGTATCCATTCCCCCTCGTCTTCTTGGTGGCCCTTCTCTGGACCCCTTCCAGCCTGGCCACGTCCTTTTTTCTATAGCAGGGACCAGAACTGTACACAGTACTCCAGGTGTGGCCTGACAAACGCTGAACAGAGAGGGATGATGACTTCTTTATCTCTGCTGGTGATGCCCTTTTTGACGCAACCCAGCATCCTGTTGGCCTTCTTGGCCGCAGCAGCACACTGCTCGCTCATGTTGAGCTGCCTGTCCACCAGTACCCCCAGGTCCCTTTCTTAAAGATAACTGTGGCTTCAAAAGCTTGATGAAGCTGCAGGCATCTACTGTGTCCAATTTGATTCTTAGCACTAGAAATCAACTTAGAACACAAAACTTAGGAGAAAATAAAAAAAAAAAAGAAAACAAACAAGCTAAAAGTTCACTATCCTAAAAAAGGAAAGATTGAGCGGATCAGAATGCCTCCAAAAAAACCCACAAACTTAAATTAAGGGACACAGCATCAGGTTTGATTCCAGGCAATCAAGTGAAGGATGGAAGAATGCTGTAGATGACATACTTCCTGAAAATTTATACTAATGGCACAACCTCTCCATGAAACAGAAAAAGCTAACAAAATGAAGCAGTTATCCATGCATCAGGAATTTTCAACAACCTTGTGTGATTCTTCTTTAATTTTTACACGTTGAGAAAGAACACATAATTAAGGGAAAGAAAAAAAAAGCAAGGATAAAAAAAGATGCCCATGTTAACCATTTCAGTCAGGAAGTCACACAAAAAGGCAGCAAGAAAGGGTTCTAAATATAATAAAGAAGACTGTAGAAAATATACATACCTCTTAAATGGAAAAAAGTTACAGATTGCACACAGTTTAACTTTGAAAAAGTGTTAACTGCAACCATACTATGTAAATTTTAAGTATTTTAGTATGACTAAATTTTAACAAGGAGATGGGGGTGTAGGTGAGAATAGGTTAGAATGAGCTAAGTAATTTCTGGAAACATTAAGATATGTTGTATTTAAGACACATTAATGGACCTTACTCCATCTCCAGTCCTTTGGAATTACCTTCAAAAATTCACAAAAGTTCTGGGAAAAACAAAAGCATAATCAATAAAAAAATATGGACTGATGTACAGGCTTTTGGCACCATGTTACCTGACAATCTCATAAGTAAAACAAAGAGATACAATGTAGTTCTGGTTACAAAAACACAGGTGCAGTATGTTTAAAAAAAAGAAAAAAACCAAAACACATATATATATAAAATTCAAATGTGCTGATCAGGGTTTGTTGCAAAATTGGGAATATATTTTGTGGGATTCTAACTTAAGTCATCTCCTGACCCAACTCAGAAAGACTGGTAGGACCCCATGCCCATTCAATAATTTCATTAACAATTTGGATGACAGCAGAGTTAATAAACTTCTAAAATTTTGTGCTGGTTTTGGCTAAACCACAACAAATCTGTAGATGACACTATAATGGTGGCAAACTCTTAGTAGGAGAGCCTCCGACTTCAGAGTCATCTTGGTTACTTAATGTAATGGTCTGAAATCAAGAAAAAGGAAATTCAGTTCAGACCAAAGGAAGTTGTACATTTTGGACAAAAAACAAATGCAGAAACATAAGATGATGTACAATTGGCTAGACAACAGTACCACCAAAAAAGTACTGACAATGAGCCACCCTAAACATGAAACATCCCACAGCTAAAAAGAAAATTTCAATTCTCCAACTCCTAACAAAAGCAACTTAGGAAAAAAAAGAGAGAATTATTCTGCTTGTCATGGTGTGTTTACTCACAAAAACACAAGTTTAAAAGACTCAAAAGACTCATCTATCCCATCCCACTCTCCAAGTAGAGAAGCAACGGTACCTAATCTATCAGGCACACTGGCCATATTAATTGTTGTAATATTAATTGTAATGAAATATTAGAACTGGATACTTAACAGTCAAACTTTCTCATTTGGAAGCTTATAAAGATTAGGAGGGGGGAAGAGAAAAAAAAATCATGCATGACCTTGGTATTTCTGATCCTGCCTCAGTGCTGGATGTTAGATTATATAGTCTTATGATGTAATTAAAATAATTGATAAAATATAGTTAACTTTGTTCAGAATTAAATGCTATGCTACACAGCAAAATGCATGATACTTCACCAAGGGATGCAATAAGTGCCAAGTATTTACTTTCATCACTTACCTTTAAACAGCACTTCAAGATTTTCTCTATGCGAAACACTGTATTTGCAAGCACATGAAGCTGCATAGTAAACTTTAGGTCTACTTGAATTAGCAAGCTGATTCTTCCCCAACATATGTAATCCCTCTTTGCTGTGCTTCAGAACTGTATTTCTTTGTACCTACCCAGAGAAGCTCAAAAGGATCCATTAAGCCCTATGAAGGGATCTCTCTCCTGCTCCCACAATCACAAGATCAGAAGTAGCCTTCCAATATTTGAGCCTTTACATAATTGTACCTTTACACCATTTTCAGCTCTATACCTACAACTATGAGGATTAAAACTGTAGACCTTGCCTACACAGGAAAGGTTAACCCAACACACAACCACCCACTATTTAGTGGTAACTTTTCACCTCCAATTTAGCTTACATTTGGAAAGTAAAGATAAACTCATCAAAAATTTATGCAGAGATGAGGTGTGCATGGGGAAATTTATACCAAGTCTGCTAGTAAAATTCTTCTACGTTTGCAAAAGTTTAGTAGAATCCCACCACTGTACTAATGTACTTACATGCTTTCCATATTTCTGCTCTGGAGGAGACTAAAGGCAGTGCCCTAGTATCCTAGTATTCTAGTATCCTAGTACTCCACACCTAAAAGTGCAGTTCAGCAGTAGATCTGCATTGATCTAATATCACAGAGTCATCACGCAGGGTTCCCTATTCGCCTTTTCCCTGTGGTCCCACCCTTCCAGAGTTCAGCAGATCCTTAACTGATCCAATAAAACCTGTTGATCTCTCTGAAAACTTTTTACTTGCAGTCTAGCAAACGAAATCAGCCCAGTAATAGGTCCAGGAAGCACCCTGATTTAGAGCACGACAAGCTGATCAGCAGTGGGAGAGTGGTCAGTGTGGGAAGAATGGAGCCAATACTCTTCCTCCCAACACTAACTTTCCCACAGCAGCAAGCTGTAACATCAAACCATATAAAGCGATCACCTAGAGTATGTAGAATAAAGCCCCCACAAGATATTCTGATGTTATTTTGAAACCTGCTTTGAACACACATCAACTGAGAGGTTTGTTACAGCATTCTTGATGGTCAGCTACTAGCAGCAAATTTAAGCATCTCTTCCCTTAGTGAAGCTTCTATGAACAAAGTTCCAGTAAATAATTTGTACCACATAAATCATGACAGTGCTGAAGTTTGTTGTTGTAGATCTGAAGTTTGTTGTATTGATCTGTCATGGCTTATCTATCTTGTTATAATTGCACGGCATGAGAGTGATGACATATAGCTCAGTATATTTCACAATTCATACCAGGGGTAGTCAAATGAATTAGTAAATTTGCCTTAGATGTGATCTGATTTGCTATGAAATGCTTCTCAATCATCCAATGCAATCAGATATCCATCTACTATCCTAACCCATTTTCAAAAGTTCAGAATAAAAAAAAGCAATATGATGCTTCGATAAAGTCTCTGCTTGAATGTGAATGGTTGCTGTTTCACATCTCTAAAGAAGTTAACAGATTTGCAATTTTTTCTGCAATAATGTAAACATTATTGTAATCAATGTATCAAACCAGTCTCTGAACTGACTTTATTATGCTCAATGCTAAAGCAACTGTATCAAGCACAAATAAACATAGAATTATTTAGGCAGCTCTTTTGTGAAATGCTGGATTATTCCTTGTTATTTACTCTTAAACTGTGGGGGGTTTTCCCCACTATTCCAATTAGAACTTTATAAATATTCTCTGGAATGCATTTCACTCTCGAAATACCATCTCAAGACCTGAACAGTGAGTATAGCAAGTCTAAATGTTTGTCCATGTGTTATTCTAGTTCTTGAGGTCTGTTTCCAGAAATTAAGGCTTGAGTACAAAAAACAACAATTAATAGTTACTGAAGTTAAAAAATGAAATGTGATTTTATGCTTATACGTGCAGTTTCAGTTCATAAATGTTACCCTTGCTTTACACTTTGGTCCTAGATTATCACTTGTGCACTAGGATGCCTAAATCCATATAGTAAAGTGACAGTAAGACAAAGATTTTAAGGGAAAAACTGTCTTTGGAATGAAATTACTGGACAGAAAGAATTCACAAATCTAATTTTCCTGCTCAGTCTTACTCCAATATAACTCAGTTTAGACCAAAACCTAAAAGCTATGAAATAAATACCACTGCTGTTTCCTGTGAATATGTTCTCTGCCAAGCACCCTTCTCACAGTTAACTAAAATCTAGCCTTAGAATTAAAAAGTTTTCAGCATGATCACTAAACTATCCCACATATGACCCCATCTATTCTTGAAAATATAGAAGAATATAATTTGGTGCAAGAAAAGAAGTATCTTTTGGGGGGGGGGGGGAACCCCAAACAAAACCCCAAAACCCAGCTGTTCAAGCCAAATTATCATCACATAAAGTACTTTTTATCCAGAAACACATTTCTAGGAAAAAAAAAAAAAACCACTGTTAGTCCTTCACTAAGTCATACACGAATTTCATTGAATATTACTTCTTGCAACAAACAAATTTAGAAAATAAAGCTTCCAGTCGAGGAAAACAAAGACCAGCTGAATTGCCAGGAGGTAGAGCAGTTTATTCCTAATTTGCAACTAACTAAACTGTTGCTAACCATACAGCAGATGTCTTCCCAGTTCCTGGTCCTTCCTGCACACAGGTCTACTCCACCCTTCACATCAACTTTAGCATTTAACAGTGTTACACTTCAACCACTGAAACTGACAGAAAACTCTATTTGTTTTCAGGTAAGATTTCAGCCAGGCCACCAAATAACATCAGCTCACAATAGGTATGATAATCACTGAAGTTAGTGCAGGTAGCAACAACTTCCTTGTTCTGATAGTGGGACTTCCCTCTAGTTCTCTATTGCCAACTCTCATCTGTTCCAATCCCCTCTCCCGAACCCACTCTGGAACTCTCAAAGTCCTCTGCTGAACATATTTACCTATCCTGAACGGCAGACAACTGTTCTGATTTTCTACGAGGCATGAAGTTACATTGATTAGGAAGACTGCCAGAGCTATACCAAGGCATGATCACCTTCCCACCCACCTGCACTGGATCCTCATGAGGTTTTGCAAACCCTGGAAGAAACACAGCAAACACCCATATCTTTGGAGGAAACTGATTTACACTTCTATTTAGCTAGCCATTTATATTTACAGATTATTTATAATTATTTTATTTAATTTTATAACAAATTTTAGTTACCAACTGTAATTATAATCTCAGCAAGCCATTTAACATAAAGCTAAGCATCTCAACCCACCCCCAACTCCCTATTTTAAGACTTAGAAACTGGACATGAGGGAAATCAAAAATCTAACCCCATCAAGGCTCAGAAATCATAAGCAAGCCTTTCGCTCATTCACTGGCAGTTTAAGAACTTG
The DNA here is from genome assembly GCF_949628215.1 of Phalacrocorax aristotelis. Lineage (NCBI taxonomy): Eukaryota > Metazoa > Chordata > Aves > Suliformes > Phalacrocoracidae > Phalacrocorax > Phalacrocorax aristotelis. Next base: position 109,923,156 of record NC_134278.1, read on the forward strand.
TTGACAATGAAGTAACTCCTAATGTTAAAAAAAGTTTGCACGAATCTTCAGAGTTGTAACAGCACACTCGCTCCACAGAATACAATAAATAAGTACCAAATTCCTTGACATACACATCATCTGTATAAGGTGCTTCCTTCTTAAGACAAGTAATTAAGGAAAAAATGATAACAACTAGCTTGCCCATATAACAGAATGTGCTAACATCATCCTCATGATTTATTTAAAAAACAGTGCATGCAAAAAACCCTGAAATGTCGTATCTTTCCTACAAACAGGCTCTGACACGTTTGTCCATGTATTCAGGGCTAAGCCTGTTGTACATCTACATTCAAGGCATATTTGCTCAGGATAGTAAACATCCCAAACATGGCGCTGAAGTGTGCCGCTGCTGGAGTGAAAGCTTGGCTCTTCCAAAACAAATATTTTTTTTCATTTAAAAAAGTACTCGTGTTAAGGGAGGGTTGTGTCTCCAAAATTACTGCAGGGAACCAACCACAGATTAGGGTCATCAAAACAGCAAAACGCATGTACACAGGTAGGGTGAGGTTTCCCACCCTACCTGCATGATGGAACAGAAGGAACCATGGCAAAGAAATTCACATATTTCTCTTGCCAAGTCTGCCAGGGGGAGCAAAGCAGCACAGATGCCAACTGCGGTTCCCCACAGTCAATCTCTGCTCATCTCCGCCTGGCCTCTCCCCTCCCCCTCTGCACGGTTTTCCCCACTGCAGCAGCATCCTCCGGAAGGCAGTGCCCTTGACCCTCCACAGCGAGGAGAGCGCCCGCCCTTCATTGGAGCCCAAGAGAACACCACTGCGAAGCGGCGCAGCGGAAGGAGCGGCCGGCCCGGACTGAGGGACGCGGAGCTCCCCCGTCACCTCTGACAGTGAGCTGGCCCTGCCGCACACTCGCGGCCAGAGGCCGCCGCCGGGCCAAAGGGCTTCCGCTGGCGGCCGCGGGGACCGACGGCCGCGGGGACCAACGGCCGCGGGGACGCGAGGCGGCCCAGCCAGCAGCGCCCTTGGCCGCGAGGCGAGGCGCGCCGTCCCCCCACCCCAGCGGCCTACCGGCCCGCCGGCGAGGGCCGGGCAGCCCCGCGTGGCGGGTTCTCACCTGGCGGGGGCCGGCGGGCGGGCAGCAGCGGCGGCGGGGGGCCGGAGGAGAGGCAGGAGACGCGGGCAGAGGGCCCGCAAGCACCCAGCAGAGCTCAACAGCGCAGCCATGACCCCCGCGCGCGCGCGCGCCTGAAGCGGAGGAGCACGTGAGCCGGACACAGCGCTACCGCGCAGGCGCACCAGGGGGCAAGGGGGCGGTAAGCGCCGGCGCTACGTGATAAGAGGAACCATTCCCTGCGTGGCCCGGGGGGAGAAGAGGCTGTCGGTTCCACTCAGGCACCGGCGTGCTCCCGGTCCCACCCCGCGCCAATAATGGGACGTTCCACACAAGATAGGCGGTGCAGGCCTAAGCGCCAGCCCGGCGAGGCTCCAGGAGGGCGCTGCTCGCTGTTAGCTAGGGGAAAGCGCGGGCTGGGCGCGTCCCGCCGCGCTGCCGGGGGCGGAGGGAGCGCAGGGAAGGCTAGGTTTTCCCGGCGGCCTCAGCCGGGGGACCGGCACCTCCTCGCGTACCGCTTCGGGTGGGCGTGCAGTGGCTGCCCGCCCGTGCCTGCGGACGGAAGTCACGTGGGCGCTGCTGGCCGGCTGCGCGCGGGGGGGCGGGGCTAGGCTGGCCGTTGGAGGCTGTTGGGGCGGGGCACGCTTCTGGGTGCTCCCGGTGTCCGGCCGTCCCTCTCTGGAGCGGGGGGGAAGGCGGCTGCTGGTGGCTGCCGCTCGCCCGGGGCTTCAGGAGCGAGGGAGGTGCCGCTCGCTGCCTGCCGGTTGGTTCGGGCGCTGCTGACAGCGCGGCGGGCGAATGCGGGGAAAAGTTCCTCGCCTTGTTCCTGTCGGTAATAAGAAAAACTCCGTCTCGCCCACGCACCTAGTTGATTTGTACGTGTCGCGCTGAGAAAGCAATACTCGGGTGGTCGGGCTGAGAAAGCCGCTGGTGGTGGTTAGGCTTTACAGGGGCCTCTCTTCCCTGGTTCCCTCCCTTCTGGGAACAAACGGGGGGCGAGGAACAGGGGAATAGCCTTAATGAAAAACTTTTTAACCGTAAATCTCTACCTGAGCCTGTTTATATTTTCTAAGGTGCCATCTGGAACAGGCTCCCAGGGAGGCAGTCAACGGCACCAAGCCTGACGCTATTCAAGAAGCACCTGGACAACACTCAGAGAAATGGTGTAAATTTGGGGTTGTCCTGTACAGGGACAGGAGTTGGACTTGATGATCCTTGTGGATCCCTTCCAACTCAGGACTTTCTATGACTCTGTGGTCTGCGTTGATGTTATGTTTGGCATGCAAGTTAAAGCTGGCTCCTATGACTTAAACCACTAAATTAGATAGGTACTTATAAGCTAAGTGCATGTTTTTGTACAAAAGACATGTAATGGTTTTGTCATAGATGGCAAATAATTACTCCAGGGGGCAGATTGTTCATCAGAAGAGACAAGATTGATTTTTTATAAAATCAATTGTGATCAGCCATTTCCAAGTACACTTCACTTGGTAAGACTTGTAAAGTCTCCTCATCAAGATGCGATGGGCCCAGTTTTTAAAAGTTGTGAATACCTTCTTTTGGCGTTCATAAGGAAGTCCTGGATGTTCAAGATTTCTCCTAGTCAAGCCATAAGACAGAAGCTACAACTAGTAACACAATATTTGTAATGTCACTGGTTGTCATGGCTTCTGCTGTATCACAGTGTTTTGGTATTTTGCAGAATACAGAGTTCAGCCTTGATAAGGAAGACCGAGATGAATTTTTTAACCCAAGTGCAAACCTAGTACTATTCATGCTAATTATTAGGCTGGCTTAGGTATGTACTTACCAAACTTGGTTATGGATTAGAGGCCCTGGGAGCTTGCTCTAAAGACACAATACAAAAATGTCTACAATGCTTTCAGTAGCGACCAGAAATGATGAAGCAAATGACTGGAAGAGTAAAAGAATATGACATTGGCCAGCATAATAAATAGTAGGTTCTTGTTCCTGAGACTTCACTGCTGCGGAATCGGTAAAGAACAGTTTTAAGAAGTGTTTTCAAGGAGAACAATGGGACAGATGTTGACCAGGAATTCCTCCAACGGACAAAGAAAATGTAAAGGTGTTTGAAAATCTACTGAATAGATAATGGGATCTGAAATGATGGGCTGCTCAGAGAGGAGTTGCCTTTCACTACTACATGAGGGGTTGTAGATGGGATTCTGTAAAGACAGCTATTTGATGTCAAAAGGAAAGGAGGTCCCAAAGAGTTAATCCTCCCAAGTAGGAGGATTGCTAAAGGTGCGCTAGTGGAAGGAAGGACTCATAGAAGCCCAGGAGGAAAAGCTGCAGTCAGCTGCGTAAGGGACAAGTGAAAAAGCAGGTATGAGTGAGTCCAGGCTACAAGAGATGTGAAGGAAAGGTGTGTGATAGACACAGGGCCAGGAAAAGGAAGCAGTCTAAGGAAACGTGGTTTGTTGGTCTTGCAACCAAAAGAAAGGATTAACAGAAAGCTCCAGGCAAGCAAAAGAAATACTCTGTTCTTTCCTCTCTCTAAATAAGCCACATCCTCCAAGATTCTTTGCTGGATTTGCTCAGCCCAGGCAATTTATTCACATCATTAATAATTCCCAGGAGACTATCCCTAGGGATAGTAATTAAGCAGTGCCATGTTATGCTCCTGGGCTCTGGAGCTTTGTCTCTACTATTGAATTCCTATTCTCTACAACAATTTCGGCCTGTGGCAGACAATTGCCTGGCATGGTTTGAAGAATTGGCATCAAACAGCCTGGGGCTCCTGCCAGGAGGCAGGCTGGTGGTGGCCACACTGTGCTAGAGGGTGTGAGGATTTGAAAGGAAGGACTCTGGCCAAACTCTTCCAGTTGGCTTGAAGGCTGCAGAGTGGTTCTGGTTATTTAAGGTAATGGATGAGCATTGCGTACATGCACCCTACCTCTGCTGTAACTTGTAAGTTCTGGTAAGGTTTCTGCTAATTTCATAGAGAAGTGTTTCTCATAAACAATTCTTAATGATTTTTAAAACTTAATTGAAGTGTGATTGAGAAATATCCAAAGCAAGAGTTGTAATAACATGCAGTAATTGGAGCTTTCTTCACTCATTCTCCCATCTTTCAAATAAAACCCCTTATGTACAAAACAGCTTAAAAAAAGCAGTTTATGTTGCAGTTAGCATTGGAAAGTCTGGAAATCCAAAGTTAAAATTACCCCCTAAATACGTCCGAAGAATCTGAGCAGTGAAAACGTTTAGAGTGAATGATCTAAATTGTGTCAAAATGCCTTTGCAACAGTGGAGGAAACATAAGAGGACATGCAGAAGAGACTCAGCATTGGCCTAGGACTGTTGCCCTTAGGCAGTTTGGATGTCGCTGCTATATGTCAGAGGGTAAGACGATAACGGGGATCGTGGCTAATTCCCTTTATCTCATGTGAGATGGTTATGAGATGTTAACCTTTGAAAAAGCGAAACATGGTCTGTGCCTGTGGGCTGCGCAATGGGGCCCGGGTTAATTCCATGGTTCCTTCGGGGTTTAGAGGTGCCCTCTACTGGCCTGAGCTGTCTGACGGAGCCGTCAGATGCCTGTTGGAATGGTGGGGTTCATTTCTAGAGCTTTCAACGCAGGAGGAGGTCTTAAGGTGGGCACAAGAAAGCTTGTGGTGTTTAGAGGGCGACCTCTTGATCCTAACCTGATACTTCTGCCTGTTCTGTCCCGTTCCCTAAATTAACACAGTCTCATCTAAAGGCAACTCTGCACAGATGATACCCGTGCAGCAAGACATGCATCTTCCCACCAAGGACCTAATTCAGTGTGGTGCGTAGTCAACATTACACAACAGGGAGAAGCAACATAGTTCCCAGCATTCATTTAGTGGCTGCATTCATCTTGGGAAATCGGGAAGGTTTGCCATGGAGAGAATAATTTGGGGCATTTATCTGAGACTTTGGGGAAGGAGGGACATGGAATTGAGAAGATGGTGGGATACATACATATTGGTATTGTTAGTATCACTAATGGGATTATTTCTGGTGGCTAAGTAAGGATAAGCTTAGATTTCAGACAGCATGGTACTTAAGAATTCTGGTAAGAAGGATATGCATTCTTAATATATTGAGGGAATATGACAAAGAAACCAAAACCTGACCTTTCCCTATGACTTGTTCTCTAAACCTGACTGAAAATGTTGGCTTAAGCCTCTTGCCTGATCTCAGGCATACAATTCAGGCTGAAGCAGTAACGACTCTGGAGGAGATTACTCTCAAGGCAGTGAAAGATAGGGGGTTAATGATGAATGTGGTTCTCTGTAGGTTTATATTAATATAGATATATGCAGATACTCTTCTGTGACACTCTTGCTGAGATTTTTGTACACTTTTAATATCTCATTTCCGTTTTGTTCCGAGAGGAGAAAGTAGGATCAGCGTGAAGTACTTGCATGACTGTTATTGCAAACCCTCACATTTTTCTGTTGGATCCTCAATATTTCTCAGATCTTGTGAAAATATGTATTTCAGCTTCAATTGCAAAAAACCCTAAAACATAACCTGAGAACATCTGATTAATTTAGAGAAAAAAAATGTGTTAAAATGGTGTTTTTTAAAACAAATGTGTGATTTTTAGAGCTTTAGTTGCTTAATGTTAGCAATAATGTGATTTCCTTGTTTGGAATATTTTCAGGGATCCCAAACTGTCTCCAGCTTTTATTACTTCAATGTCTTTCAGGTCTTGCAATTTGGCCAGTGTTACCTAACAGACAGCAAAGCAGCTCTCCACAAAAAATCCGTAGTTGCAAAAAGATTGAAGTCAAAAAGTTTTCTGAACTAGCCAGGTTTTATTTTAAGAAGATGAAAATGAAGACATTCAAGAGCCATAGAAGTGAGATGGAGATGGTACAAAAGAACACATTGTTCAGAAGGGAAGTGGAGAAGGGTGACAACAGAGTAGTTTGGCAGAAAGGAAGGAGAAATGTGTGAGATGGGAGTAACTGAGTAGCTAGCATTGCTGCTGACTGGATGGAAAGAGGACTGTGGTTCACCTCCCAGAAACAAGATGACAGTAAGCACAGCTCACTTGCAAGAAGACAGTGGGAACATGCATGTATTTTTTCATGGACATTTAAGATTAAATTTTGTTGCTCAGCTGCCTTTGGGGGCTGTTTGTCTCTCAGGTGTCAACTGTTTCCACTCTTCTCCCCAATGAAAAAGCTCCTCTCATCCATGCTGTAAGTTTACTTAAGTTTAAGCCATTCTCATAATCTATGGAAGCCTGGCTGCACAGCTTTGATGGTATGGCACATTGTTTTGCTTTGTTCTGGGTCTGGCAGGGTGGTAAAACCAAACCGAGATACTGGAACAGGAAGGAGAGGTAGCAAAGAAAGAATCAAAGAGCCAAATCTTAGGATTTGTTGAAATTACAAATAAGGTGGCAAACCAAGGAACAGGAGAAAGATGGATAAAAGTTGAAAATTGCTGCTTGAGAGTCCTGTTGATTACCATATAAAAACTTAGTTTTCTTGTAAAATAATTCCTTTCCAATGGCTAATGGTGACTTAATCTCTAACAAAATGCTAAATTAATTCCTTATTGTATGTATCTGCTAGTTGAAATGTTTCTGCAGGTAAAAGTATGCCTTTGCTGTTGTTTGATCCCACCCAAAATCTTTGATGAGCTCTTTTAGAGCTGTATTGCACTGCAAAATACTTATTTCCATTGCAGATGCAAAATAATTTAGCTCCCTGTTCTCCTTAGCTCTGTTAGTTTTGCAAGGTTAGTAGAAATTTTAATAAGTAGTAGTGCCTTTATTTTTTAACCAAGTCAGCAGATCTTATCCTGGCTATCTACAGGGAGTAGATCTGATGAGTAAGAAGCTGCTTTTTTTATATAGTTACTTTCCAGAGGTTCACAGTCTGAAAATGGTTGTGACATAACTGGGTCACATCTGAAATTTTTCTATAAGCTGCATAAAATGGGAAGTTGAGGTAGCTGCTTTTGTCAGAAGGTATATTCTTAGAGCTGCAGTGAATCATGTAGCTGAGAGATTTGCATATTGTACTGTTATGGAAAACTGCAAACCCATCATAAATCTGTAACCGATTAGTAGTCCTGCAGTCTCTTAAATCTGTTGCTTTTTAATAATAGCAAAGTAAGAATTACAATATATATGCATGTGCATCACATATTGTGCTTCTTCTGTCATTGCCTTCATTTTACATGTTTAATTGTGGGCATGCTGTATTATGAAGAGTGTGGTGTCCCAGGGTTTACCTGTTATGAGCATTGGAGGGGAGGAAAGTAGTAAGACAAGTAAGAATGATAGAACTATTTCAGCTGCCGGTAGCCCAAGTATGTAACAAATAATTTTCAGATTTTGACGCATGGTCTAACTTTTGGTTGGAAACAAGAATGGAATGACTCAGAGATCATGCAGATTGCTGTCTGGACTGGGAAATTATCATAAAACAAGATTAAGAAGCTTACGCAGTTTACTTCAGGTAAGAATCCTTATGCTGTTTTTATATCAGTGGACAGGCCGGCTGATTCCTGCTGCCAAATCTCCTATCCTGAACAGCGGAAAAAAAAATTATAATTCGGGATATAAGACAGATTGGGTGAGAGTATCTGAAGTCTAGGCTTCTGCTTTGGTTCAAATATTTGAGCTTTTCTTATAGATGTTCTGATTTATCTTAAAGGTTATTGAGTATTTTTTAGGAGTTGGGCAATTAGTCATAGGTGACCTAGAAGGTTAATCCAAAGGCTACTTAGAGTCTGCAAAACCTAATCCACTAACTTTAAAATGAATGTTAAATCCCGTGGTGTACGTATACAGTGTATGTATACCTCACATGTCTACCTCACTGGTATAAATGCTAGGGACAGATACAGCATGCTACTATACATTTGTACTGCTCATTTGTCTGAACAACATTTAATTTAGTTTTATTCAGGTCATTCAAATATGATATGGGTGTCTAAACTGGTAGCTGGATTGTTATCCTTATGAACAATAATCAAATTAGCTTTTATTGGGTTAAAAACTCCCGTTTTTCTGTTTATTTCTCTTCCCTCAGAGTTAAGTCCACAAACCTGACTGACCTGGAAGACAGAAATGTCTGGAGAGGTGTAAGCAAGCAGTTTGAAAGGCAGAGAGCAAGAATCTATTAAAACAGAGCAGTCACTGATGGGTGAAGTTTTTAATTTTTTTGGCAGCTGGTCTGCTTTGAGAGATTTTTCTTCTCTTGCTAATTTTTCCGTCATCCCTGCTGGACATTTCTGCCCTACTGGTTAAGTCAAATGCCAAATCAAATGTTGGTATGGCTGTGCTCTAACTGAGGAGTAATATTTCCCTTGTGAAGGCACAGCAGAAACAATTATTTTTCTGCTTTTGTTTTAAGTGCAAGTACTGATTGTGTTACAAGACAAAACTTAACTCAAGTGTCAATTAGTCATGTAGAAAACTTGTATTGTTTCCCTAGCTTTAATTGTTTTTTGAAAGAGTTTCCTCCAGAGCTGCTGAGTTTAAAAAACAAATAGATATACTTACCATAAGTAGGGTTCAGTGGTGGCCTTTTCTATGTTGCTTTAGGCCCTTGAATGGGTTTTATAAATTTTTTTTAATGTTATGTCCTGAAAAAAAATCTGTCTTTCCTAAAGAAGTGCACATTTATAGTAAAACATTTTTCTAGCTAGACCTGTGCGCACACACGGTGAGTTAGGGACAAAACGTTAGCACAACTGAAATAAAATTTTCAGTTAATGAAAGTCAAATCCAAGTGTGAATTCCAAATTTGGTTAACAAACAGCTTTATCTTTGTGGTTTCTGAGTACTTTGTATTTTCCTAACCACTTAGCTTTCCTACTACGAAAAATAAGTGTTTATCATTAAATACCATAGACTCTATCAAACAGATTTTTTTTTTTTTATAAACTTCAGTTTGGGTGACTGGACTGGTATCATTTAACTGGAAAGAGTAACCTGTTTCAGCAACATGGGTTGTGTTGCTGATATTTTCCCGTTGCTGCAAAGTGTGAAGACTGGAAAGCTCAAGTATTTCCCATAGGGCAGATACTGTCTGGATAAATCAAAATGAAATAGCACTTGAATATATTGGGCTATCCAAGGTGCAGCATAAATGATCCCTGGAAAGGAAGATAAAATTATTAATGTTTTAAACATACCTCCTATGAAAAAAAAACTTCTTACTTGAGTGAGGTAGTAGACACTCCAGAAGAGAGAGCTGCTAGGCAGGAGGATCTGGATAGGCTGGAAGAGTGGGCCAGCAAGAACCTTATGAAGTTCAACAAGGAGAAGTGTAAGGTCATGCACCTGGGAAAACATAATCTGGGAGTGCAGCACAGACTGGGATCCACCTGGCTGGAGAGCAGCTCTGTGGAAAGGGCATGGGGGTCCTGGTGGACAGAAAGCTCAACATGAGCGAGCAGTGTGCTGCTGCGGCCAAGAAGGCCAACAGGATGCTGGGTTGCGTCAAAAAGGGCATCACCAGCAGAGGTAAAGAAGTCATCATCCCTCTCTGCTCAGCGCTTGTCAGGCCACACCTGGAGTACTGTGTACAGTTCTGGTCCCTGCTATACAAAAAAGGATGTGGCCAGGCTGGAAGGGGTCCAGAGAAGGGCCACCAAGATGATCAAAGGACTGGGAAGCTGCCATATGAGGCTAGGCTGGGAGAACTGGGTTTGTTCAGCCTTGAGAAAAGGAGGCTCAGAGGGAATCTCATCACCATGTACCAGTACTTAAGGGGTAGCTACAAAGAAGATGGAGACTCCCCTTTTACAAGGCATCTCATGGAGGGGACAAGGGGGAATGGACACAAGTTGCTCTTGGGGACATTCCAATTGGACACCAGAGGAAAATTTTTCACAGTGAGGACAGTCAACCATTGGAATAATCTCCCCAGGGAAGTGGTTGACTCGGCCACATTGGACACTTTCAAGAATCAGCTGGACAGGCTGCTGGGCCATCTTGTCTAGAATGTGCTCTTCCTAGAAAGGTTGGACTAGATGATCCCTGAGGTCCCTTCCAACCTGTGATTCTGTGATACTTTTCCCTAACCTGTCTAATAAATTGCTTTAAATACGTGACTTTGCAGCATAGAAGTATTTGTGTATTTCTGTAAACTCATGGTTTAAAGGCATTAATCAAAAACATGCAAAAGAGATGGTATTTTTAGCAGTGTGGAAAGAAATATTTCAAACATGGATTCACTGTGCAAAATCTTGTGCTTATTATTGGCAGATATGTGTTCTGATGAAGCCATGAAACACTTTTTTATTATTTTACCAAATCAGTGACTTAGTGGAGCATGAAATTCTTGTCCAAGTCACTGATTTTGTACACTGAAAGTTGGCCTTAAAATAAAATTTAAAATAGAGCTTTGTCCTAATTTGTTTTGTTTCTTGATTGTTGCTGTTCTTTGGAAAATACCAGTAAAAATTGCTTATTTTCAGAATGAAGAGCATATTGCATCTTTCACAGTGAGAATTTCTTCCCACATATTTGTAATATTTGAGCTGAATAAATGTTAGTAATGAAAAGAAAACAAAACAGTTCTTAAATGGTATGGCTAGGTTTATAAATTTGCAGGGAAAACTGAGATTGAAGGATTCTTCCTCCTCTTCTGCTTTATGCAAAAGACCTTCTGGCTATAACTGATTCCTGGAAAATAACTCTTCTATCCAAGGGACCAGGTGTCTCTCCAACACGCACTGCGCTAGGTTTGCAGCTTTGGTGGAAATTGAGCTGTGTTGCCTTGAGTCCTGTTTGAATGTTAGGCACTCTGTAATCTTCAGTTATTAGGCCTATATATTATATATAGGTCTATATATATAACTATAGTTATTATATGGTCTATATCAGTATAGAATTTCTCAGTGGCCCAATACCTGATACAATGCCTTGTTTTTATGCTGGTACTTGGTACTCAACATTTGCAAACAAAAAACAAGGAAGAAAAGTATGTTTACTGCTGTCTAATATTAGCAACATAACTATCAGGTTTAAACACAGATTATGGAAAATACTCAAAAACCTATACTTCAAAATGAAGACAGTTCTCTCTTTTATCTCGCCAAAAGGTTTCAGGTTGCTTGTGCAATCTAATGGCTGGAATCCAGCTGATATATTAAAACTCTGGTCCCAGAGGCCATTCTCATCAAGCACAGAAATCGGGAAAAGGAATTTTTTCATGACATGAAAAAATCGCTTAGTAAAAGGTCAGTTCCTCAGCATAAAAGGCAGAATTTTCTACAATGCAGAAAATTTAGAAGTACTTAATGTTGTTGTAATTTACAACAAACCTGGATGCCTCCGTATATGAACAATAAAACTTTTTTCCCCACAGCGAAGAGGATAAAAGGCTTTTTAGCATTAAATATTTTTAACTAAGCATGTTGAAACAAGTCGTCCTGAGAGGTTCTTAACAAACCTGTCCTGACTAGTGGTGATGCTTTTAAGTGAAAATCTGAGTTCCAGAGAATCGGGAGAATGATCTGCCACCTTTGTAAGTGATGCGACAGTTGTCTCGGGAAATTAACTATAAGACACTGTTGAGGCACAGAGCTTCAAGAAGGTAACAGTTCAGCTTATCGTGGACTTCAACAGAGAATTGAATGCTGAGAATACAGTTAATGTTAACCAGCATGATTTCACAGAAATTAAGTCTTGTCTTTGATATTGTGCTGACAGGATGACCAGTCTGGTTGATACAGGTGACAGCTGTGTTGGCACACTTTCGTAAGGCATTTGACTTAGTGACACCAATTAAAAAATGATTGCTTTTCAACAACAGTAAATTCAGAATGGGTTAACTAGTAATACTCAAAATGTATTTGCTAGGAGTAGCTAGCAAAATAGATTAAAATCTAATGAGATTTTATAGAGGTTATTCTCAGCTTAGTACTTTGCTTAAAACCTAAAGAATCACTGAAGTAGTGAGGAAAAATCATGGAGCAGTAAGTGATGGAAATGGATCACCTATAAAAAATTTGGATCATGTTGTCAGCTGGTACAGATGAACAATAACTGAGTTATTTCAGCACATGTAAATTCAGGTGCGTTGGAGGGAGCGGTCACTGCTCAAGAGGACTACCTTGGAAGGGCACTCTCCCCAGAGATGCAGAGCTACCTCTGTGAGACCTGCCGGTGAATGTCCACCATGTAGGTCAGAAGAGCACTAGGTGGTGGGGAGGGAGATGTTGCTGCCCCTGAGAACAGCATCCTATGCTGTGATCAGCTCAATGTGCGCACATATTAGCTCCTGTACCTTTGCGTAAAGAGTGTGTTAAGACAGTGCTGTACCACACCCATCTCCGCTTCTCTGTTTAAATCCTCTTCCACACATTTCTTATTGAATGAACATTAGCATCCAATTTTACTGTGTAACCCCAAAAATTCATGAAGGAAAGAATAGAGCAGGAGTCAGGGAAATATATAAAAGTTTGAAAGGGTTTTGATTAATCAAATAAATGAGCTTAGCCTGATCTTTATACATTTAAAAGTGCTTGTTCTGTTTGAGGCAACCGACTACTTATCAAAGTGTGAGGCTGTTGTGTGAATGCAGTGTGATATCTGCAGGAGAATCAGTCTGTCGCTAAGAGCTGAGGAACCCTCTGAGATAGGTAGCAAGAAGGATATATTAAAAACATTTCCCTTTATGTGTATTTTGCTTCTGAGTCCTCACCCCACACCATCCTTTTGTGCTGGCAGAAGTGTTTACATAGCTGCTTCATGGACCAGATACGTGTATCAGTCTGGGCTAGTTTTAAGCCAGATCACCTCCCCAGTCTCTTGCACTGTACAGCCACACAACTGTGTGCCAACACAAGGTGATGACAAGGAGTAGGCCTGTGCAGAACTGGGAATGTAAGAGACTAATGGTGGCTAGATGTCTTGTTTTAGCAAAGATGCTATTTTATCCTGTCTTGAAGTGTTCATGAAACTGAAGTTAGATATTAAATTCAGTTTTTAAAACATGATCTAGTATGATATTAGTCATTATTTATTTGCAAATTTTAGTAGAACAATAAATAAATTGGTGCTAGTACTGCCGACAGGTTCCAGTGCTTTATAATGCTCTCACTGAAGTCAGGCCAAGTAGAATATTTTCCTGACTCTAGCTAGGGAGTGGAAGGGGACATGAAGAGGAGGATCTTGCTGATGACTGTTAGCTGTCAGAACCTGGGGTTCCCGTGTTAGATATTTCCTGGCTATGCAGTGTGATCTTTATTAATAGTTCTTACTTTGCTTCTTTCAGCATTGAATGCAATTCTAGAAATAAGCTTGCTATAATTTATCAACATTTAAAAACTTTTATTTTGGAGTAAGAGTTCCTTGAAGTATATAAAGCTTAAACCGAGAGTAAAAACATACTTTGTACAGAATAAGGGGGGCTCCACAAATACTTAGTTGGTGATACATCCATTGCTTTAAATTTACATTCTTTGTTCTGAAAATAAATTAAGCATACAGAGAAATCTGTACTGTCATGGCCCAAAGTTGTGCTTCTGGTCCTTGTAGAACTTCAATGTAAGGACTTCATCAGTAGAATTTTCAGGTGTGCAAGGACTTACATATCAGCTCAATAACATTTATATTTGTTTAAATTACTTCACTTGCTTCAGTTCAGTACCACTATACATTTTTCTGGCCAACTTGTGCTCAAATCTTGGATAAATTGTTCATTCCTTGTTTAAAGTCCGACTAGAATTACAGCCAAGTTAAGTGTTACCAATTTCCTGCAGGTTCATTTACAGTTAACTCTCATTATTTGGTCCAGACTCCCCATCTTCCCAGAGTTTTTAGTAAAGGTTATCTGTACGTGACAAAATTCAAGCTCAAGCATCTAGAAAAGATTTTTACCAGAACAAATGGAATCTTAAGTTTTTACCTAGAAGACCACTTCCAACACTTTTAAATCTAAATCTGAATTTGGAAAATGCAGCGGGGATTAGTGCATTAGGACTCCAGTAGGAAGGGGTTTGCCTATTGGCAAGGTAGGTCAAAAGGGGGGTGGAGTTGGTCCCTTATATTGAGGATCTTGGCAAGTTCATATCTTACTTTCCTGTCTGCAATATTAACCCTCAGAATTTAATTGTTTTCTTCTGGTTTTGAGTCATGTGTGTTACTTTTTTTATCCCTGAAGTGCACTTTATTTCCTGATTTTTGGGAGGAATTTGAGTGGTTTTGTCTGGGTTTTGGTTTTGTTTTGATTTTTGCCTATAAACTTCACAATTTCACATTTTACTTTAATCTGTTTAACTACTCACTTAACAACTGCAGCCTCTGTCTTAAATGTACCTAAGGCATATCTTTACTAAGGTGTATGTGAGGATAGAGTTGTGCCTAAACATTTGTGGGGCATTGAGCAAACATTCTTCCCTTACCAACACCAAGCTCCATTACGAATATTTGATACATGGGCAACTACACGAAGTTTTTCTTCTGTATCTTTTTGCATTTTCACCTCTTTCTCCCCTGACTTGACAAAACATTCTTTTTTCAGGCTCATTTTATTGTAAGAATTACTTTAAATGTAATTTGAAAATAAATCTTTTTTCTCTTTATCATAAAATCTATAAAACGAGATGTTTTGTTTAATTTTTGGAGGTAGCAGTAGGTCCCTAAGAATACTCTGAAACATTAGTTTATCAGTATATTTTGTCCTTAAGAAGAAAAAATATGTATTTTCAGTTAAGCAATTTTAGGCAAATATTACTTTCTCAGTTATTCAGGTTTAATGTAATCCATACAGCACACAAATCTCACCCTGCTCGTTGTTTAGCCATCCATGGAATCTGTGAAGAAAAAAATCATGTCACTTGCATTTCTAATGTAAGCAAATAGGAGTTGGAATTTTTTTCTTTTACATATTAAAGATAATCAAAAAAGGAAGAAATATACATTTTCCCAGTCCACTTGAAGTTTCTTGAGCTTGGTTCTTCATTAGATTTATACTGAGGATTAATTTGGCCTATAGTTTTCCTATCCTACACGTATTTTCCTACTCAAACCAATCCTTTTTTAACTTTTTATTCCAAATATTTGCTTCTAAGCCTTTTCCTAGCCTGCTTTTTTATTGTCACCATCTATTTTTCTTCCTTTCCTGTTACCTTTCTATTTCTTCGAGTAGTTCTTTTTAAATATTTACATTTTCAGAAAGTTTCCAATCTGCCATTACTACTAAGCTCTTAAAAGAATTCCTCATTTAGAAACATCTAAGTAGGACATTGTTACCTCATCAAAAGATTAAAATATTTTTCAAATTATGTGTCAGTTTAAGTTGTAAAGCTCTTGCAGAAATCCTTGTGTTTGGTGGTCGTTTCCTTAAATACATTTCAGTGAGAAAGACAAGGGTTGCGAGTGTCGGTAAGATATGCCTTCAAACTGTTTAGGTTTGATTGCATTGCATTATAGAATGCTTCATTACTAGTTTAACCTCTCAAAGGTTTTCAGCTGCTGTTTTATTTAGCCATACCGACTACACTGCCTACAGCAACTCCAGGCAATGATTCCCCCAGTGGCATGCATGAGCTGCCCTGCTCTACTGCAAAAATACATTATGGCTGAATTTGCCCTCAGAGTTTGGAAAGATCTAAAGTCTTTGGAGACTAAAGATGTGTTTTTTCTTTGTTTAGCTGGCAGTATGAGCCTCTGGCATTTTAAAGTGCAAGTCATTAGCGTCCACAAGGGTGATGTTAATATGTCTGTGTTTCAATCTCAGGACATTTTCCAGTTGCTTCTGCCACAACAATCTCTGCCATCTCAGTGCTTTTTAAGCCCCTTGTGAATTCAAGTAAGCTTCACAATGCCAGTAAGAATCACTGTAGACTTTGGCTGAAACCAATTGCTACCTGATTTATTCTTTTTGCAGTAGTTGGCAGTGAGGTTGAAAGTCATTCAGAGCTACGTGGTGGGGGGTGGAAATGAAGAGAATGAGGGATGTAATACTGAGAAACATTAAACACAATCAAAAGTAAAGCTAGAGGATTTTGGACAATCTTAATTTTCCTAATTATTTGTTTTGTTTTTAAATTGAGGTGCTATGATTTAGACTTATAATAATACTCAGTTGCATATACAAAATCCTGACAATAGGGATAACGTGGCGTCCAGAAATAAGAGCAAAATAAAGGATCAATGGAAGCAGTCAAGAGCGTAGCCTGAGGGACCAGATGACAGTCCTCATTGACGAGAAGGACGGAATCTGTCAACAAAGGTAATGCCTTGTGGGAAATGCAATAAGGCAACACAGAGAGATCAAGGGCCGACCCTTTCACCCAGTGTGTAAGCACTGAGTGTGGATGTACAGCATGTTTGGTCAATTACTGCTTGCTTTCACTGGGAGGAATGTCAGAAATATTCCCCCTTCCCTTTTAGACTGCTTTACTGTATTCCCTCCAGTTCCCAGCTCAGGCATAATCCCAGCTCCTACAACTAAGAAGAATGTAATCTGATGAGAGGGATAGGGCAGAAGAAGAAAAGAGGTCTGAATGTGAAGACAACCGAGCGAAGCTGAAAACATAAACATTTTGGCAAGCATTGCTATTTTTAGGCATTTCATTTGGTCTTAGGGAAAACTAAGTGGTATGGTGCCAAGTCAATAGTGCCTGGGGTTAGATCACAAGGTTTCACAGCCATCACTGCCTATCCCCACTGTGTAAATATATAAAAGGACTGGGGACTAAGAAAAATGGTTTCTCTCTTGGTTTTCTTTTGATTCATTATTGCTTTCCCCCTAAAAGTCTTTAAGAACTCTGCAGGGGATTATTCTCTCCAGCTCCAAGGAGAGAGGGTCTCTCTGGCACAGGTTCCTGCCCACTCCTGCCACCAGCATCAGACACGGGTCTTTCAGAAAAGAGCAGGAAGAGTCACCTGTGCCCACATGCACGTGTCTGCCATCTTGTACCCAGTCTGGTGATGGCTCAGTGTGAGAGCTTAAATGGAAGGGATGATCCTGGATCACATTATAATTACTACTGTCTGGCTGATTCGGTGCTTTATAGAACCCAATCTCTTGCTCATGAATGAAGAATCTCAGAAGGGTTATGGTTTGGACAAAGCTGATCCAGATCTTCAGACCTGCAGGTAGCGAGATCACGTTTTATCAGTTAAAAAACATCAGTCCTGTTCACCCATTTATTTTTACATTAATTATTACATTTATGGATAAGTATAAGGCTATTCAGATGTTTCTGAACTCAGATTTCTTGGAAGTGTCACAACTCCGTATTCTCGTCTTCAGCCACGCATTTTTCTTTTGGATCACTAACTTTTATTCATAATATTGGGAGTGCACATATTCATTCTGGCCATTTCCTTTTGTTCATGTGTGTTGTAGTAGCAAGTAACACTGATCCAGAAAAGACCTTACAGAAACTCATGTGTTACTCTGAATGTCAGTAATACTTTATATTTTATATTGGTCTCACCTGTTTACACGTTGGCATACAAGGAACTAAAAACTTCAATATAAATTTCAGTTTTGATTGAACTGTAGCCATTTTGGGCCTGTGCAGAACTAGGAGTGGTAAGGATGGATGGTGCAAGTGATTAAAAAGCAGAACCCAGGTGTTGGCTAATTCATATACCCTAAATGTATGTGAATCATGTGAAGAGATGGACTCTTATTTTGTATGGGAGGAGGTCGAGCTGTCTTATGGGAACCATAGCAGTAAATTTATGGTCATCAGAATGAAAATTCAGAGTTTTGTGACTAAAGTTGCAAAGTGAATGGATGGCAGCGCTAAGCACAGACTTGGTTTGACTTCCAATCCCGTGTACCAGAACACATCTTGCCTCTCTTTATTTGATTTGAACGTGACTGGAATGAGCAAGTGAGGGTCTCCTCAAGCTCTGAAAACTATGTTGAGATGCTTCCTTTAAAGTGTCAGTTTGACAGGATTCACAGACAATACCAGAAATAAAAACTAATGGGCAGTGTCTTCTATTTCTCCCTGGCTGAAAGTTCCACATCAAAAGCAAACACACACTTAGAAAGCTTTGTACATGTTTTACTGACAAGAAGAGGCAAGGATGACTGCGGGCCTGTATTCATGTACCACATGTCAATATGACGTTGATGTTCAGTGCATCTACATCTTAAGAGAGGCTGAGTATTCTCTGATGTATTTTGAATTTAATTTATTATTGTTTATTTGCAAAAAAATCTGAAGGCATCATACTGTTTTAATGATTAATGGCCAAGTTTTCTTTATATTGTTAAAAAAATAGTATTCCATTTTATATAAATTCAATAAAAATTGTTTGAGAAAAAATTGTCTGAGAATAATCAGTATTCCTTTTATATAAATTCAACAGAAATTGTCTGAGAATAATAGCTACAAGAGGTTCTGTTTTGCATATCTATCATTCTTCCAGTTGGATGCTCTAAAAGCATTTTACAAACAATAATAAATTTAGCTTTACAACACCCTGCTGTTGTGAATGAATATTATGAACATTTTTAAAAATAGGAAAACTGAGGCATAGACATATTAAAGCAAAATGCCTCAATGGTAGCCACTGGCATTACTTTGAGATGCTTCCATTTTCTTTCAGTGAAAGAAAATGACACCACATTATCAAACATTACATTATCAAACTGGTGAAAGTGTAAGGAAAAAGTTTTGTGATGCTGTCATCACTCTGCACTGTTTTTCCTTGGAAGATGTATGGTAGTCTAGGAGGATGTTCAGGATTTCAAAGAAAATCACTTCAGATTAGCTGGAAAGGGCTGTTAAGAACATCATCGGACTTTTTGCATAATGTAATGCATTAAATATTATGACCCTTATAATTTGTAACAATGTACAATTGTATGTGAACATAACTTTTAGATTACTTTCTAAAATAAACTATGAACATTTTATGTTTTGATGATAAATCCATTTCAAATTTTCTAGACATGCATTTAAAACCGTTTATCTTAAATGGGCAGAGAAATATTTTTAAATGTCAGTATGCTTAAACCTCCAACACAATATTACAAACAGAAAGGCGTAGAAAAGTTCTCCCCATTGCTGCAGATATTCAGTTTTGCTGGTGCGAGAGGAAAATTCTTATTTCATAAGAAAAAGCCAAAGGAGAGACATTGCATGAGATGTTAAAAGATTTTGCAGTCTTGATGAATAATAAGCAATAAGAACCACACACTAGGGTCCATTATAACTGTAGCCCGTAAGTGCATCCGAAGTTTGATCTAAACCCTGCTTCATGGATACAAGAAAGCTAATCGAAGCTGATGGATCTTTACAATAATGTGAAGTTCCTTTGGCTTTAAACAGGGTTGGTATATTTATAACTTGATTATACTAGCTGTCTTGATTTTTTGGCTTCTGCTTCAGGCAGCTGTGGAAGAAAATCTTGATGGAGTTTATTGATGGTACACAAAGATGATGCAATTCTTTGTACCAAAAGATCTGAGTTGAGCTATAGAAGGTGTAAGAATGGATATTAAAATTGGTCAGGGCTGAAGGCAACCTTTAGTGAAAGTATCTGTGGCATAGTTACATATCAGTGTAAAATTTACACCACGTTTGTAAAAGGTACACTGCCTTATGTCCTTATTGTAGAAAACTTTGATTCAAGTTTCCCATACATAGCATCACTTAGTGTTTATAGACTTGCAGCTTTAGAATTCTGCCTGTGCTCCGTGGGACATCCTCGTCTGCAGCAAAACAAAGAAGGAAAATTTCATGTATAAGTTGTTCATAAATTACTTCAAACATGAGAAATTGTTCTTTACAAATATATCATTATTGTGCCTCGCATGCTTATTTTATCATCTAGTAGTTGGCATGGTTTCATGATTTACAATATGCTCCTTATTTCAACTACTTAACAATTTATTTCTAAATTAAATAGATTAGTTGGCAGTAAAATGATCACACATCAAATTCCAAAATGGGACCCTAGATAATACCAGTTGCCATGTAGGTACTGTCAAATGTAATTACCTTGGAAGTCCTGACACTAGTTAACAAGGTAACTTACAGTTGATTGTGCAGCACTCTAGAGCACCTTGCTGCAGATAAAAGTCAGAATGCCCTGAGCATTTATTTTTGAGTTGAGCATTAGCACTAATATGCTGTGGCTCAAGGAATGAACAGAATTAATAAGTAAATGAATTAATGAAAATAGAAAGCAGGGGTCTGTGTACAACCACTTCTGATTTATTTGAATCTCATGTCCATAAGTGGTCTTAAAAATAGCTGTGTGTCAATGTAATTAGTTGGTCTGTCAGCTCTTTGGGGCAGGAAAACTTACTAACTTAAATATTAGACCTCCAATGACTATTTTATTCTTTCTGTATTGAGACCATGCTGCAAATGCTAGTGGGGCTTGCAGGGCGGATGTTACCCATGAAAGAGGGAAACCAGTTCCAGCAAATGCTGCTCCAGAACCTCAAGGTGTGGAATTAAAGCTGGTTCATATTGCTTCACAGAGAAGCACCTTAGTCCCTGAAGAATCAGAATGTCTTTTTTCCCCCTTGTTGTTCCTCTGATTGGAGAGTACTGCAATTTTCTCATCTTTCCCTACTTAACTAGAAAGCTGAATGTGGGTTTTTTCCCTTAGCTTCCTAAGTAAGCTAATGCTGACTATCCTCCATTCTGGCTGGACAGGATTCAGTTCCATTGGGTTGATGGTCTAAGAAGAGGCAGGCATTAAAGTAAAAGCTAAGCAGCAGAGTTTGAGCCCTGTAGTAAAATTATTTAATGAAATTGTTTTTCACGTGTCTGCAGGAATTCTTGATAGAGGAGTTTTGGTAGCTTTTTTAAAAGGCTATTGGATTTCAATATTTGTCCCTTAAGACTTGGTGATGGGAAGGCTTTGAGTGCAATGAAAACGCAATCAATTTTAATATAAATGCTTTTTCCAAAAACAACAATTTGAAGTTTTTGTAGGGCAACACCCTTCAAAAGATCAGCCAGACTAATCTGATCATACTACCTGGGGAATCTATGGAAATCTTGAAAGTGCTGTATAGTTGAACCATTTTCACAAAATAAAATTAGTGTAATGAGTGCATTTGTATTCCAATAATTTATGAAATATATGCTAGTAACTATTCCACAATACAATGCAGAAACAAAGATTTCCCTATCTCAGGTGAGTCACTATCCATATGAATTAAACTTCTGCATTCCAGTTTACCATTTGTGAGTATCATTACTTGTAAGTGCTTTGAGTTAGACCTTTAATAATTAGACTTAACTAGCGGATCATCCCTTCCTCAGCCTCTCTCACTACCTCTCAGTGTATCTGTACAGTAAGGTAATACCTACTATAAATGGAAAGGCTAGATTTAGTACAGATCTGTCTTGTTCCTAGAAGGTCATATGATTTACTGATTCTTCCCTGGATTAAAAGTGGTCAGGATCACCAAAGTGGTGAAAACCAGACATTTTTGCACACCAAAGATGTAGAATTCCAAGATTTAAAGCTTGAATGTGAGTTTGTTATAAAAGTTGTCAGAGTCACCTGCACTTGAAGTATGCTTGGATCTTTACTCTGTCTCTGCAGAGCAAGGTGGCTCAGGATCCCTCTTCCAAATTTTTTTATTTAATGCCATTAATATCACTGGTTGTGAAGTTTTACAGGTGCTGATTGCCTTTGAAAATTCTCCCCATCATCCATTAATACAAGATTATTAATATATTTACTTGTTGGCACTTTGGGCTGAGGACACTTCTCAGATACTGGCCTAAATTGTGCCTTTGAGCATGCTACTGATGAAAATTGTGTTATAGAGCTCCATACAGCCCAAGATAATGTAAGCAAAGGACCTCCTAGGTCTTCACATCAAACATGACCGCATATACCACATTGCGTAACCCTTTTCCTGACCTTGTCAAAACTCATTGTACTGTGGAGCAACCCTTTCGCTTCCACCACTCAGATGAGAAGCTGAGTTCCAGAACTGGACTGCCATGGGACCTTCCTCCAGCAGTCTCTCAGCTCGCGTACAGCCAGTCATTTATTTGCCTGTCATGGTGGTTAAATGGAAATTCTTTTCCTTCTGCACCTGATTCATGTATTTCTTAAAGAAAATAATATCTGTAATCAGCCTCAACAGGTCACTCTCTTCTCATCTCATCAGATAGCCTCTTCTTGCAGGACTGTTCCAGTTTGAGTTCCTTCCTGAACCAGGTGACCGGAAAGCTTCATAGCAAGGTGTCACCTAGAGCTTCCAGATAGGGTCTCACCAGCTGTTTTGCGCAATATTAGTAGGTCTTCAACAGATAAATCTCATCTGATACCAGCTTTGTATCATTTGCCTTTCTCACGCTGACATCAGAATCTGTCATCTGCAACTCCTCCTGTGATCACTTATTACACCAGAATCTTTCCCCTTACCCAGCTGATGGATTCCCAGCTTACAACAAAGATTTTGTTATTAGTCTCCAAATGCACAATCTTGCGTTTCATGATATACCACTTCATCACAGTTTTATTATTTCAGTCACCAGGTCTTTCTCTGAGACATGCTGACTGTTTTTGTGCTGCTGTACCTTTTGGCTAGGCATTGTCAACCCACCTCATCAGGACACTGTCATTTCTCTGTTAAGGTCACAGAACTTTTGACAGAATTTTTTTTTTAATTATCCTGGAAAATACCCGCTAATAATCTCTCCAACATGAAATGCTTATTTTCAACATTGTTTGCTATTATATCATCTTTGATCAGTTCCTTATGTACCATGTTTTCCTTTACTAATTTCATCTTCAATTTTCGCAGGTAGCAATTTGTCAGATTTTTCACTGGCAGAGATTTTCCTCATTTCTTATAACCAGAAACCATTATTTTCTTGAAGAAAAAAACCAAAGGTTAGGCAAACATGAATGACCAGTGAAAAATTAGGGGTGTTTCTGCCATTTTCCATTCTATTTATTGAGGAATTTCCATTAATTTCCAGTTGTTCTTGCTGATCTACAAAGTTAGTCCTTCATGCTATCATATTATTTATGTCTGATTAAGAGGTTTTATCATCTTCTCAACCTGTGCAATTTTCTTCCTGCCTTTAAAGACTGTTATTCTTCAGTCCCCATTCAGACAAGATGTTCAAGGACTTCAGTACTGGACGTTTGAATTGAATGACTTAACTAAAAGAATTACTGTGTAATCCCAAAGTGAGAAATAAACAGCTGAACAGTGGATTATCTTGCTTGCTTGCCTCAGATGTCAAGTGGAATTTTTTAGCTCAGGAGAAACAGAAGTTTAGCTAATAGCAACTAATACGAATTTTATATTTATTGCATTTCCCTATTTTTATGCGTTTTACATGAGTTCTAATGAAGGAGTCACAAGGAAACCCAACTGGCAGTCACTTCTCTATACATTTTATCACATATCCCAATAGAGTGACATTTTTAGCATGCTTTTCCAAGTTGTTACATTAACAAATTTGCACTGATTTCTTTATCCTGTCATCTAAAGACCACCTTGTAGTAAGACAGTGAACTTTTACAGCATTCCATAGTTGATGCACTGTCTAATGTCACAAATGTCTGCTCAAATTACTTCACTAAGACTTGAGAAGAGTCTACATTGTGCCTTCCATTTGAGCTTGATTTGACAGAATCAGTCCCTGCACTAGCTCATGGCACTTATCAGTTAGTCAGCCTTCCTCAGGGAAGAGAATTTAGAGTGCACCATATTCAGTTTTCAGTTCAAGCCCTGTCCCCTTAGGAAGCTATGTACTGCATTATTAAACAAGGTGCCATCAGCCGTAGCACCATGCTTAAACATTCAGTCAAATAAAAGACGACATCATTATGTTAACTCTTTTTTCACCATCTTAATTTATCTTTCAGTGGTCTGAAATAACAAAACGTTAAGACAAAGAAAACTTTGCTACATCTTTCTTTTAATTTCTTCTGAAAGTGCAAAAGCATGGGCAGGAAAACCTGTCTGATGTTATAAAATAATGATTAAACTTAATGCTATATGAGGTGGTTTTTTGCAAATTAGGATTTTTTAAGTTATTTGAGAATGATGTATTGTTTATTTTGTCAGTTTTATATGTAGGTCTCAGATAGACTATTCATTTTGTATGTTTTGATTTAACTGTCATAGCTATACACAACCAAACTCTGACAATTGCTGTAACTTTATATCAAAGACAGGAAAGTTGCTCCGAGCTAATATATCTAAATGAGAGAAGAAATTGGTCATAGATATAAAAGTCCCTTTATAAAACGTGTTACCTGTTATACCATCAGTATGCAATAAGGTATAAGTAGATTGTGATCAAATTATGCACACAATGTCAAGAATTATGGATCCTTTCATGTCATTTCAGTCAAACTGAAAATCACACAGAAGGGAAACGTGGTCCCGCTTGAAAGTGAATAGATTCAGGATATATACTTTAAGATTTGCATTTTAAATCTCCTTGGGTCTTCTCCTTATATTCAAAGTGAGTTTTGTATATCTTCATCTTGGCAGACCAGAAATTGTCAAGATTCTCTGAAAAGAGGAAAGATATCTTTTTTAAAGCTTCATGTTGATATAAATATGAAAATGGATTAAACTCTGCTTCCAATTTTCAAACATATGTACTTCAATGAATATTAAATGGTAGACCCATATCATCATCATGACTTATTTACTTTGTAAGAGTTTTTATCAAAAAAGGACTGGAGTTTGCTGTGGAGCATGAAACTCCACTGTAATTGAGTTTAGAGTGGTAAAACCACTAAAGAGGCCATGGCCCCAGAGAGTTCCCTGAAACCCACCTGTCAGCTAGTGTTACATCACTGATCCAACAAGCCGTGCCTTCCTCTTCCCGCTAAAGACTTCGGGGCGGGGGCGGGGGGGAAGCTGAAAAACCACCCGAAGTTGCTCCTAGAAAAAAAACCCTCTGCAACAGCTGCAGAGTGTCAGCAGAAATAATGATCTGAAACTCAGCCTCCAAGGGATGCTAGTCTGGGTCCTAATTCTGTAAGGTGTCATTTCTTTCACTGCAATGCCATTAAGCAAGAAAGTAATGGAGAGGACATGAAGTATTCTTTCACCAAAGTATAGCGAGAGAGAGCTTACCGCAGGTTATTGACAGGAAAAGGTGTCTTGTTTTGCTGGAAGGATCATCTTAGAGGATCCATGCATAAAAATGTCAATTTAATTCTCACTACTCTACCATCGAAACTGCACATTTTAACATTGTAACTTTTGAACATGTCTGTTCACATGAAAATTGAAACTGTAAGCATGTTTAGTTCCATAGATTCTTTGGGTTAAAAGCAGTTTTTTGCAGGTGGATTGAATGACTCAGAGGACTGATACTAGACTACTTTAAAATCATTGATGAAATCAGTCCTCAGGTCAAGTGTTCTGCTTGCAGAACTCCATTTACTTCAGTGGAGTTGTATCTGTGCAGGATATGGTTATAAGCTGATAGTGACTGTTGATATTTAACAAATGGTTCACTAGCCAGTTTTATGTCCAGCAGGCAGTTAGATCTGAAGCAAATCCCCCGCTATAATTTAAGCGCCTGCACTAGCCTTTTTAGCAGAGATGAGGAGCCGAACGACACGGGAAATCGCTTCTTTGTGAGACTCAAGGTGATTCCTGCACCAAAATGTCAAGGCAAGCTGGCTGGGCCATGTGAGCAGTTTTCCAAAATGGCACTTTTATTCTATTTTTGGCATGAAAAGAGGCTTTCATTTTCGGGCTGTCAAGTAAGTCCCTTCACAAAAGCAAATACCTAGTTTCAAAGACAGTTAAATGCCCGAGCCTTATTTAAGAGCTTACCTCCACTGAAATCACTGCCATTCTGACTTTGGATCAAAGTCTATAAAAGGAAAGAGTCCAAGTGTTTTCTTTTGAGAAGATGTAGCTGATCATATTGAGTCCCTTTTTCCAGAAAGGGAAAGAAGCTGCCCTGTTAGACTTGGATTTGTTTCAAAGATTGTGGCTGGCAGATGCATTGTTCTGAAAACTGTTCCTGCCAGTTTTTTCATCTATTACACCTACATTAATATTCAGTGCAACTGAGTCCTCAGCTTGGTCTTTGAATGACTACTGTGATCATCAGTGATGAAATTAAGAAAGGTTGTGATATTTCTCCTATATCTTTGCTGCACATCGGAGTCGGAAATAGTGCTTCCTACACGAAGTGTGCTGCTCTCAGAGTTGTCCTGCTGTGATATCTTCAAAAAGAGTTGCTGGGAGGAGCATTACCAATCGCTGTGCATTGCCTACTTGACTGTGGCATGCAGGCTGACTACAAATAGCAAATCTGAACTGGATCACTGCTAGGAAAAGGATACACAGAAACTTCCAGGCTGCTCAGGGAGTGATTTGGGCTCCCAGCCTATTCCTGAAGGAGGATAAGGCTGTTGTTAGTGCGGGTGCTCTCCTAGCTGTACGGTGGTATGTTTTCTTTGAGTCAGAGAAGATCACTGCAAATTCAGTGTCTCCCAATGTTTCTGCTTGCTTTCAGCTTCAGACTCAGAGTCTTGAGTGATTATTTGTGAACAACATTGAACTGAAGATAACAAATCTGATGTCCCTCGCTGAAGAAATCTTCTAATTTTCCATCTTTTCAATATTCTATGCCTTTTTACAACCAAGGACACCTTTAGGCACATAATGAAATTAAAAAACGTGTGTTGAGAAGAAACACACACTTTGTCTTTTGATTTGATCTTAATGTAAAGAAGCATGCTTTTTTCTTCAAAAGATGCAGTTTAAACATTTTTAAATATCGCTCTCTCTGTATTATAAATAATTCCAATGTTAGTATTGATGTATCAAAATAAACTTTACTCCCCTGCCATGATATTTTATGCTTCCTGAAGGGCTATACCTCATGCCCATCAGTGAATACTTTGGTCTGTAGTACTGCAGTCTTCAGTGTGGTTGTATTTGTTCTTAAACCAGTCAAAGTGGGCTGCTGCTAAAAGGGGTGATTTTCCTTGAAAATTCCATCTCCTGTTCCTGCCCCAGCCTCTGCTATAGCAGGGCTGGAGGGTGTCATTTTTGGTGGCTAGCTGATAGAAAACTTTTTTTTCCTGGTTAGTTTTCTGTTGGATCAACTCACTGACCTGGCAAAATCTGATGCTGCAAGGATCAGTGCACCTGACATGAGAATAGTGGTGGGAGCACGGCACCACAGGAGGGCCATCTGAGTGACTTTTTTTGGCAACAGTCTAAGTTACACAGGATAAGATGTATCATGAAGTCATTTTGCAGTTATTAACAGTGCTGTTTTATTACACCAAACAAAGAGGGGAGGTGTGAGTCAATATCTCTGAATTACCCTTCGTTTTCTCCCCTTACTCCACCAGAGCAGTGCCTGTGTTCACCAGGAAGATGAGCGATGCTTAAAATAACTGTTTCCGTAGATTTTCACAGGCAGTCTTTTTTACATCTCTCTGACTGCCATACAACTTCTTGCCTCCAACCCTGCTCACCACAATGTTCTCTGGCATCTCTGTTTGAGGGGCCTAAAATGGAACAACTTAAGAAACAACAACCACTTACACGAGAAAATTTACATTTTGATATTTGTGGGAGTGCACTGGATTTCAGGTGTTCATACTTGTCCTTACTGTGCCATGAGAGGTTCTAGCAACTGCTTAGGAGAACTTCATGGTAATGTATGTTAGAAGTTTATGCTCCTCACTGATAACAGGGTATTTGTGCTAAGAGAACTGCCGGAATGAAAGCGGTGCTGTGGGTTTGCCTGTTGATATCCGTGTTGCTGCTGATACCTCATCACTGAATATAGACAAGCTGACAAGAGCCAAAAAGAACAAAAATGGCAGTCTGCCTGTTTTCAACTTACATTACCCATTTTGCTACTGTATGAGGGTGGTGATTGCATTCTATTGTCCTCCTTACTGGCGTTTCAGTGAAAGAATGTTACAATCTGTTGCGCAGCAAGCTGGGCTATCCAATCCAGCAGTTTACTGAAATAAGTGATCATCGCAATGTCCACAGTATATTCAAGGTATTTTATTATAATGTTGGGCAGCTCTCCTTCTGCGGAAGACTCACTACTCTTCGAATGTGCTTGTTGTTGGATGTTGATCGGCAGCTTTCAAACAAAAGATGTTCACAACTTGTTCACACGTACTGCCCAAACATTGTGGCGGTGAAAAATTTTATTGTTGTTGAGCCTTACATTTACTGCCCAAGCATGGTATCAGTAACCTGTCCAGTGAGTGATGGAGGCTATATTACAAATATTGTAAACATTGCATATTTACGTGCAGTGCTTCCCCTTCGACAAACAACATCCAACACTAGATGGCACACTTGGCCTCAGGATCACAGCCACCTCTGCATGCCCTTGCGTTGCCCAAGCGTCCTCGCGTTTTGGTCTTTCTTTTCCGCAGTTTTAAAATAAGAAAGGTAGGTGATGTTACAGAGCACAGCTGGGCCACCCTAGTACAGTCATTTTGAAACCTCTCCTGTGATCCTCCGCAAGCGCTTCTTTCTACAGAGTTTGAAAATATTCAAAAAATACCTTAATATGGGACGAAAATAACACTGAAATTCTAAAATTAGAGGAGAAACAGAAATAAAAATAATGAGTGCTAATAGTAATATTTTTTAAGCAAATAGTCCTTAATAAAACAAAGGAGAAAAGGGATGCAAAACTATTTTCAAGAGGCACTTTCCTCCTCCTCCATTCCATCGCCATCATCTATTATGCTTATACTGGCAGATTAAAAATGCTTACATAAGCTAAAAATAATTTGCTTCATGACAGTTTGATCCAAATAAAAATTCTTCTTTATTTTATGATAATTCTTGATTTGATCATTGAACCAAAAATCCATAATTTCAATATCCCTAAGGCAAAGTGATACACTTAGCTTCTGCCTATGTCAGGAACTAGCAGGACGTAATAGGAGTGGGATTAAAGAGCAAAATGGATGGAGCTAAGGTCCACGCAAAATGAGTTTCAGGGAGGTTACTTCGACTAGCTCTAATCTGCTTCCATGGGCTGAATGCCCATATAGCAGGCGAGGTCTCGGAGCTCAACCTCTGCTTTAATTGCATTGGCCTTGATGATCTCTTGAGACGCTTTCCAGACCACAGTATTATGAAACCTTGTTCAAAGCCTGTTTTGGTTATGCCTGAAAAACACATACTATCTTTTCTGTGTATGGTACTTAGAAATTCTTTGAAATCAAAATATTGCTTTTGATGCCATCAACACAGTGTGCAAACAGCTGGGTTTCTCTGTACTTCTCTCCGTCACTCAGCTGTAGAAAAATGCATCTTGCTTTGCTACCAGGAATAGAAGCTTTCATGAAGTCCTTGTCTCAGTAAAGTATTTTTAGCTGTTCTTTACCTCACTTTTATGTGAAAATGCATACATCTCTGTGGTATTTGTGCCTCATCCTTTTCCATCGTGGGAAGCCTGGCCACAAAATTGCGATGCTGCACTGATGATATCCCAGTACAGACCTCTGCTGTTCTGTTATAAAACTTCTCTACTCAACTGGAATTATTATGAGGGTATGATCTCCCCGGTGAGAGCCTTGGCTCAGATGTTTCTTCTTCCTGACGGAGGGGAATCAGTACACAAAGCCCATCTTTCTGTCAGAAGCTGGGATTCCTGTCCTGGCAAATGCAGGCACTGAATAGAGTACAAAGCTATTTTTTGCACTCTAGTACTACTCTGTACCAATGTTCATGCTAAATGTTTTAACGTAATTAGACATCAATCCTTTCTACATTTATGCCTTTCCACCATTGTAATTTAAATAATTTTACTTGCATTATTAATGATTTAGATCAACCAAAGTGAGAAGGAAATCAAACCACTGAAATCTTAAGCAGTGAAAAGGGACCTTATTGTACTGTCCACACTAGTAACAAATCTATTGAATTTAGTAGTTCAACATCCTAATTTTTAGAAGCACTGAAATATCTCCCAGCTGGATAAAAAACCTCAGGAAAGGCAGCCCTGTCTAGCTGACACAAAGTCAGAAACCTAATAAAGGGAATGCAGCATTGGAAAGTACAAAAGTCAACATGTCAACATAAATCAACTTTGTCAGAATGGAACAGATGAGTCCGTTTGTTGGTAGATCAGATTAACGTAAATCAAGGCAGTATAAAGGTTACACATTATAGGGATTTGTGACTGGTAAACTTTCATAGTGTCATCAGAGATAGTAATCATCTGGCAGTGGGAATAAAAAGTCAAAGTGAAGCTTAAACGCTGAATCAAAAATCAGTCCTGTTAATGTCTAACATGGGGTCAAAAATTCATAAGATTCCAGCTGTGAAAATAAGATGGGAGCTATATTAGTTTTCTCCATTCTGTATCTCACCTTTAAGTGTTGTCAGCTGATGAGGGTTTGTCTCTTGGGAATTGTTGTGGGGTAGTTTAGTCCATGTAAAGTGAAAATTTTGCATCACATAGAGGATCTTGTGAAATTCTGTAAGGCATGACGACTACATGCTGAGATTCATAATGGTGAGGAAGGAACAGTAGAAACAGTAATCTGCCACATGCCCTTATCTAAAAGTGGTTCTTGACAAAAGAAGGCAGCATGTTTGCAGTGTGGAAGCTATCAGACTCTGTGACACATTTTAACAGTCAGTGGCTATTAATGGGTGAAGACTGGTAACTCTAGGCTGATGCTGACATATAGAACTGTTTAGATTAAATATAAACCCCAATGGACCCATTCTTTTCACACCTTTGAGTTTTATGTCTGTTTGTGGCATCGTGTAAAGTTCCATTACTGGGTCAAAAATTTGATGTAAACAAGCAATAAGCTCTCTAGCAAGATTTATATACTGAGAAAACTTGAATTAAGAAGACATATCACATGCAGCTTCTTTAAGGCGCATGTTGCATAATGTCTATGCAAATATTTTACAAAGCTTTTTGTACTTTGTCCATTTTCCCCCTTTGTTTTCAAATGATGGACTTACAATTCATTGTTTATAGCTCAAAAAAATTTCTAAATTGATGTAACATGTTAATATGGTTTTACTGCATACTCAAGAGAAAGAATCTAAATCAAGCTAAGAATGAACTTTAAAATAAATTAATGCAGTCCTGCTTCTTTTCTAAAAATTATTTGCAATCCTTGGCAAATAGTTTAACATCTGTGATCCAAATTCAGACCTATTTAAGAAGCACTTTCCTCTGTATTTGGCCCCACTCTTAATCAGCGACGCTTTCCAAAGGGTAAGATGTTAATAACCACATGAACATGTCACGTCTATCTGTAAGGGATGTATTACGTACTTATTATCTAGATTACACAGAACTGTTGATTTAAGGTATTCAAAGGATTTTCGAATGTGTATTTATTGATATAATTAGCTTCATGTTATAGACAGGGTACCCAGAGACATAAAACTGAGGGCAGATGATATCACTGCATAACAACTTCTCTTGTGATGGTCTAAATA
Organism: Phalacrocorax aristotelis; assembly: GCF_949628215.1. Classification (NCBI taxonomy): domain Eukaryota; kingdom Metazoa; phylum Chordata; class Aves; order Suliformes; family Phalacrocoracidae; genus Phalacrocorax; species Phalacrocorax aristotelis. The sequence goes on from NC_134278.1 coordinate 109,954,652, forward strand.
TAATTGAAGGAGGGTTGTGAGGGTGTTGGCTGAGGCTGATGTGCCCAGGAGCACAGCCTATGAGCCCATTTGTTTCCCCAACTCTATGACTAGCTACTTGTGAGTAATTAAACCTCTGGAAGCTGGAAGTCACAATCTGAAACAGTGGTTTGTCCAAGGTAACAATGACAGCTGTGGCAAAGTGAAGATAAAAATACCCAGGTATCCCAATTCCCAGTTTCCTGTTCTAGTTATGAGACCATGTTGCCTCCTGCCTTATAGCTATAGTGAAAGCAACATTTTGACAATAAAGTTCTCATACATCAATTTATTCTTTGAAAATACACACTGAAAATAATGTATATAATTAGCATCAGGTCATGGTATCAGAACCACAGGTTGTATTCTTACTAAGTTAAGTATATATTACTGAATATTCCCATGACTCCCATGTAGAAGACAGTACCATCCTTTGTGAATAAAGATGGCATATGCTTTCCTGATTATCAACAATGGCTTCAACTTTTAAATAAATTACTAAAGGGCCAACTGACTTATCCACTATATTAAGAGAAACACACTGAGTTGCACAAGTTTCCTCAGCAAGTCATGAGGGGCTGGACTTGTTCCTGACTTAGAGTTCTCATTCGAGGAAAACAATGTAATCTAACGTGATAACAGGACAAGCATTAGTGCTGATGAGATGGAAAGGTCATAGCCATAATCATGATACGTAGACCTTAATATTCAGAAAGGCAGTGAAAGACAATGAGTGACATAAAAACTGAAGGCAGATGATGTCATTCCATACCTTCTTATCTTTTGATGGTCTTACTGGCCATACATGGTCAGGCATGGTGCCCTAACCTAAGAAAACATGAAGTTGGTTAAAAAGCTACTAATGATAAAAAGATCTACAACTAAACTACTTACTAAAGTAATTTACTTCCATTCAGAAGGGTCACAATTTAGTTTAACAATTATTTCTGTGGAAATTATTTTATTTGCCACATAAACCTAGTCAGCTCAGAAATGGGGCAGAAAGCTTTTAGCAGTTCAGAGTAACAGAACACCAGTTAATGACATAAAATTAGAATGAAAATATGCTACTGGAATAAGAGTACATATAGTAAATGTAGTGAAATGCCAATGTCCTGAGAGTGAGGCAGTTGTTGCTAAGGTAACTGGAAGACCAACCTGCTCCTGTGGCATTAAGAGTTACGGTAGACCTAGAGAAGAAGGAGGGATGATACTGGGTCGGAGCTAGGAGCTCTCAATGAGGATTATCAACGAGGGGAAAAATACAGTATTGGCAGAAAGATCTGTGGACAGCCAATGAAGGCAACCGCAGACATGTTGGGTAAGTGAAAAATGAACTAGCTGACTGAAATAATAGTTGTTTTAGACTGAGTGTACTCAAGCTGGGTTTCACTGCAGACATGAAGTCAACACTGTAATGATCTTGAAGTCTTTCATTGTAACTTTCTAACTTCATTCACTGGTGCTGATTCAGTACTGCTGGGTACTGACTGAGAATGAAAAATACTGCGTGGGTAGAAAAGTACTCCTTCCTGCAAACATTCGAGTTTTCTTGGAAGTTTCCTGTCTGAATACTGACCTGGCCTGACCCTACTTAGCTTGTGAGATCTGATGAGATCAGAGCCTGAGGTTACGGCACTAAACTAAGAAAAGTGATAACAAAACAAAAATGGCATGATTGACAGGGTAGTAGGCTGAACACAATAAACCTATGGCGAACTATGTGTATGTATTCCACTCCTTAATATCCTCTTTGTAGATAAGAAAAATAAGCCTTACCCTGGAGCAAAAATAGTAATGGGATGAGGGCTGCCTGCCTTACTTGATGGCCATAAACAATAAGTATATTATACAAAGATGGATTACTGAAATGGAAAGTGGGTACTCATGTGATGCTACCTTGAGGCAGGACTGAAGCAGGAGCCATCCTGGACCCTTGCGCTGCCTACAGTTATCTCCTTTTGTTGGCCCTGTGTTTCTCAGTAAGCTGTGATATGACCCTGTGTAGTCCAACTTTAGTGCTTTTCACTGTCAGGTTCATTGAGGCTATAGAAGATTATTTTGCTTGGAGAAAAAAAAGGATACGTGAACAAGTCACTGAAAGCATTTACAGATAAAAGAAGTAGTCAGCAGAAGGCTGTCTAAAGAGGTTTCTTTTGTAGTGCGCCGAGGAAAAGCAGCTACTTATGACAATAGAAAAAATGGCAATAGAAGAGTTACATAAGGAAGCTCAGGTTTCTTTTTTTGTGTCCATGTTTTTCACTAATCTTGAAGATTATTGAGATACATGCTATTAAGGCTGTGATGTAATTATATTGAATTTATTTAAGAGAGCTGTAATGACAGATTTTTCCCTCTGCAAGAAGTACTGGAAGCAACTTCAGAAATTAGGCCAAGTTCCGATGTTACTTTATAGTGTGATAAATAGGGAGAAAGTCCATTAATTTCAAAGGAATTGTTCTAGATCATTACCACATATCTGTAGTTGTTCAGTGTTCAGAGACTCTATTTTTCATTTTTTTCAGAAAACTAGCAGTTTTCTAAACATCTTTCATTTCTATAGACTATTTTACATGCAAGCTGAAGGCTCATACAGATCTTCCCATGCTTGGAACAAGCTGGGACAGATCAGATGTCCCCGAGGCTTTTTTCCCCAGTATTGTAGTTCAAGATAGAAATGCAAATACATTTAATTAGAAATTACACAAAAAGCTTCCTATTTTAGAGATTCAGAGTTGGTTTGCAATTTGTGGATGTGAACTAGAGCTGGTGGAAATTTTTCTGCTGGAACAACTAATATAGAATTGGATTGCTGAGGGACCACAAAATTCCCTAAAAGGGAGAATATGTAGTTATAAAATTAAGATTGGACTGGATGATCCCTGAGGTCCCTTCCAACCTGTGATTCTGTGATTCTGTGAAAGTTATAAATGAATAAAGGTTGTTGCTGATTTAATGTATTTTAGACTCGTGATCTGGTGAGGATCTACTAGGTCTTCTGTCCCTGTTAAATTGAATATAAAGGCCACAAATGTTTGGCTTACCATTTTTAGTGCAACCTGGAATACAGGGGGTTTCCTCTTTACTAAAAAATTTAAAATTATTGTCTTCTGTGCTTTCAGAGGACAAGAATTAATTTGGAAAGAAAAAGATAATTTCCCATTGACTTTTCCCAATACTGTTTTATTTCCTTGTGAGGCATACTTGTGAGTGTTATTGTTTTATGTTCGTATAAAACTCAAATGCCATAAAATATAAAATTCTTTCAGTACTGTTCTTTCAGTTGTTGCAAGGTACTGTCGTCAGTCAAATTTGTAGGCATAGTTTTGCAAGTATTGAGAAGTCACTTGCTCCCTGTGAATAAAATCAGTGTGTCAGGGACACCTAAAATCTGAAATACAAATCGTTTTATAAAGACAAAGTGGTCCAACCTCAAGTCTTTGTTACTAAACTCATGCATATGCTTTTCAGGCATCTGAGGCTACTTCTTGGGAAAGATGATACTGGACAAATCCATGATTAGAGCCTTTGTAATGTTAACCATCCCTACTGCGCTGGAATTGATTGCACACATTTGGTGAAAGGCAATTTGAATGGTAAGTCACTTAGTCATATTCTCGTTTTCACACACCATTCAGCTTCCTACTGTCCTTCTGCTCATTCTTTTCTCTTTTCTCGCAAGCAGTATGCACAGCATGTCCCCACCATTGTTCAGCATAGTTTAATATGGCATTAAGATAGAAAGATTGGTGTAAACATGCGGAAAAGGTTCCCAGTGAAATGTCCAGGCTTCTCCAATACACAAACAGCACCAGCTTCCTAACGTCCCCAAAGAAAAGAGAGAAATTAGCAGCATTTTACTGAATAGATGAACTAATTGCTGCAAACAGGTGAAAGCCCAGTCCTAAAAGTGGCTGGGCATTCTTACTATACTGGTGACATTTGAGGGAATGGAGCATACTCAGCAGCTGTATCCCTAAATTTAACCACTTAACCAAAGAAACTCTGTTTTCTGCTATGTAGCATATTTGGGGTTGAAAATTAACCTGAAGATTAGAACTGGGCCAAAACAGAGTCCAGATATCAACTCTAAAGCTACATCAAATTTATCTTTTTAACCATTAAATTAAACTTCCATGTATGAACATGGTGAAGTGTGAACTTTGCCAGAATGGAAAATATTTCAATTTTCTTTTTACAAACAGCAGCATCATAGGAAGACTCAAATCTAAACAGATCTTCATCCACTATTTCAAGCTCCATGGTTTCCTCCTTCTTTTGGGGTTCTTACTACTACATAGCATCACAACTGTCCTCTCATACTGACATTTATGTTACTCAGATATCAAACACTAGGGTTGCTTGGTTTTGTTTAAAACAAGATTGGCTGAACTGCATGGCAGCACTTACACATAGCTACCCAGAGCCATGGATGTATCAGCTTTAGTTCTTTCAGTGATGGTGAGGTGGTATGCTGTGAGCTGGGGAAAAATATCTAGCTGACAGCAGTCTTGATGAGAGGTATTTAGCCAGAGTCTGAAGCTGTGAAGTGGTGGTCTGGAAGCCTTCTCAACTATTCCTCAGTACATGTAAGGTACATTAGCGTGGTGCAGTGCAGTTCTGAGGCAAGAAATGGGAGCTGCTAAAATGACTTAAGGCCCAGTAGTATTGCTACATTAGCACAGAGCTCTGCTCAGGCTTATAAAGCCCATGTTTCTTGTAGAATCGATGTTTGGCCATCTGAGCTACCTGCCCCAGTTTAAAATGCACCTGAAGAAGTGCCATTGCAGGTACAGAAATACAAGGTAGTAGGATGCAGCAGGACAGAGAGGAAGGCAGGGCTGCAGAAGTATTGTTTCAGAACACCTTGGACTAATTAACATGAAAATATGGTCTCAGGCCAACACCTGCTCCTTGGAGCTGAAGATCTCAGATACAACTGCATTGTGTTGTCCTGGTAGTCCCTTAAATCTACTTATGCTCTCACTGCAGCCAGCTGTATTGGGTTTGTGTGGCAACGTTTTGGTAGCAGGGTGCTGCAGGGCTGGCTTCTGTGAGAAGCTGCTAGAAGCTTCCCACATGTCCGACAGCGCCAATGACAGCTGGCTCCAACTTGGACCCACGCTGGCCAAGGCCAAGCCCATCAGTGGTGGTGGTAGCACCTTTGTGATAACATATTTAGGAAGGGGAAAAAAACTGTGCAACAGCAACTGCAGCTGGAAAGAGGAGTGAGAATACGTGAGAGGAACAGCCCTGCAGACACCAAGGTCAGTGGAGAAGGAGGGGAAGGATGTGGTCCAGGTACTGGAACAGAAATTCCCCTGCAGCCCATGGTGAAGGCCATGGTGAGGCAGGCTGTCCCCCTGCAGCCTGTGGAGGTTAACAGTGGAGCAGATATTCACCTGCAGCCCGTGGAGGAGCCCACGCTGGAGCAGGTGGATGTGCCTGAAGGAAGCTGTGACCCCATAGGAAGGGCGTGCTGGAGCAGGCTCAAGGCAGGACTTGTGGCTCCATGGAGGGAAAATCCCACGCCGGAGCAGGTTTGCTGGCAGGACTTGTGACCCTGTGGGAGACCCACACTGGAGCAGTCTGTTCTTGAAGGACTGCAGCCCATGGAAAGGACCCACGCTGGAGCAGTTCTTGAAGAACTGCAGCCTGTGGGAAGGACCTATGTTAGAGGAGTTCGTGAAGGACTCTCTCCTGTGGGAGGGTCCCCATGCTGGAGCAGAGGAAGAGTGTGAGGAGTCCTCCCTATGAAGAGGAAAGAATGGTAGAGACAATGTGTGATGGACTGGCCGCAACCCCCATTCTCCATCCCCCTGCACCAGAGGAGGCAGAGAATTCAGGAGTGGAGCTGAGGCCAGAAAGAAGGAAGGGGTGAGGGGAAGGTGTTTTAAGATTTAATTTTTCTTTCTCATTATCCTACTCTGATTTGATTGGTAATAAATTAAATCAGTTTTCCCCAAGTCGAATCTGTCTTGCCTGTGACAGTAATTGCTGAATGATCCCTCCCTGTCCTTATCTCAACTCATGAGCTTTTCATTACATTTTCTCTCCCCTGTCCAGCTGAGAAGGGAGGGGGTGTTAGAGTGGCTTGGTGGGCACCTGGCATCCAGCTAGGGTCAACCCACCAAACCAGAGATAAAATTTCAGTTGAATTATGGCTGGGCAGTACTGTCCCAACAGCTGGGAGCACAGGCATTATGAGAAGCTCCAAAACATCTCAGAGAAGTGGTATCTTCAGAAACTGTATCTCTGCAGGAGCTAAAAGGGCTGAGATCTCACAGGCTGGATTCCAGAGAGCTACAGAGCTAAGTTAAAGGGACCCTCTGGTTTGTCTTCTTGTACAACACAGTGTGGAATTTCTCCAGTTATCCCATTTTTATTCCATATATCAAGTGGTCAACACACAAAATGAGAGGGAGAATTGTAAATAATGGTCTTCCTATGTGATGCCCGGCAAAGGACAGATTTTCACAGTAAATGGGGCTCTATATTTACTATCTTTTACAGGCATATTAAAACAGGTCTGAACAATCATTGTGCATCCAATGCACGTACCTTTTAGAAATGCATTCTAGTCTTGGAAAGGTTTGATACATCTGCTGTGTGGACTGGAGGGTGCACATAGTAATTTCTTCCTTGCCTCTGTGTCAGGCAGCATTCCCTAGCATTCCTTCTTTCCAGTAAATAAATCCATGCATAAATAAGACCCTAAAAATAATTTCTCTTTGATAAATATTTTAGTGAATATTCCTGGTTGTACAAGGCTCTCTTTGGGACCCCTGAAGCCAGATCTGGCCCACATACAGTGAAAATGAGGCTGTCTGCTCAACATGCAAAACTCCTTACATTCTAGCTAAACAGTAAGCATCAAGTAAAAGGAAAAGGACTTTTTCTTCCTTTGTCTTCCAGCAATGTTAGCTTAGACAGCCACCAGCACATGATCATTTACATAAGGAGGGAACTGCAAAGCTGCTGCCAACTGCCCATAGTGCCTGCCAAAAACAGATGTTAGATGTTACTGTTAGAATAATGTCTTCTTCAGCTTGACATGTGAGTGCTGCAATCTTTATTTAAAAGGAAGAGGAAAAAATATGGTTGAATTAATGAAATAAAGCACACAACATATGGTCTGAAAAAATTATAATGTAAGGGAAAGTGCTAGTTGTCCAATTGCCTAAGACTGCTAAACTCTGCTGGGTGGATTTGTCACAGAGAACTGTCCTGATCTGTCATGTAGATGGATCTGGTGACCTAATAGGTCTGTTGTATTTTTACATTTTTACTCCCATGTCTCCACATCGATTTTTAAATAGTTTCCAAAGGCAGTGAGTAAAACTGTAAAGCTCAATATTGACCAGGAAGGTGCTAAATCCAGCATTCTTTGTTACCAAAAATCTACACATTAAATAGAAGGCAGCCTCATAACAAAAACTCTGATTTGTGCTTGGGGTTTGCTATAATTTTCCATGAATCCTGGGGGCTCTATAAAAACACAGTTGAGATAAAGCTTTTGTATTTTATCTGTGAGGTATTTTATTAATATATCTTTTAGGAAAAGAAGGATCTTGTCTGCAAAGGTGAACAATATTATAATTTATTACTTTGTTTGCTTGTCTTCCTGTAAGCAGGGGACTCAGCCTCTTGGTCTACAGAGCTGAAAAGCTGACTTACATTGCAGTCAGCCTTATATAGTCAGCCTCTGTCAAGACTTGTATTTGTGCTGGTTCTGTGGGGCCAGTAGAACCAGCGAACCCTCATTTTTGCATTTGTACATTTAGGTTGAGCTTTCACGTGGCCTCACAGCCATGTCTAACAATGATTAGTTCGCTCTTCAGCCCTTCCTGTGGTTAATAACCACCTGCCTTTTCTTACTAGCCAGAGGTTGTGGGAACTTACCATCCCTGAGACCTCTGTCCTTTGCTTAAATGACATTGGAAGTGGTTAAAAAAAAGGAGTCAGAAATACAGATAGACATGCACGCACACATACTGCGTGATCTCACCAGCATTGTTTCTTCAAGAGAACTGGCTAAAATGGGTTCAGATCCTCAGCTTCCATGTGCTGTGATTTGTTTGCAGGTCCTGTAGTAAAAGCAATTTGCACCTACAAGGTGTCTGTCCCCAGATGACTAGGAGATAAGGCAGAGTATCTCTCTCCCACTGCAAGAGTAGCCGATACAAACTGCCTTGCAGAGGATGGTCCCACAGTTTTTAGGACTTCAACCTGAAGTTGCTGTGCGGAAAAAGCAGCCACCTAACTGCACAGCTGCCTGCTTTACAAGGGTGTGCAGAGTGCTGCCATCTGCTTCTGAAGATAGATGGGACAAGAAAGCATGTGAATGCTTTGTGTCCTCTCTGCCTTCCTTTTCTTCTCCTTAGCTGGGAAAGGAGGTTGTCAGGGTGTTCCCTGCGTTTTAGACTCTGGTGGGCAGGTTTGGAGGAGGTGGGCTTTGCGGCCAGGTCACAGCTGGCAGGAGGGGAAGCCCTCTTCCCCTTCTCCTTGCACTCACCATGTCTGTGGCGAACTCTGGTTCTTCTCTTCTGCTACTACAGTGGGCTGTTTTAACTGATTAACGTGACATTTTAGGTGTGTTTTGTTACTTTTTACAGCTTTGGTGAATGAAGTCATCTCAGTAAAGAGTGCAATGCACATCAGAGCTTCCTCCAGAGAAGAGGAAGAGGGAATGGGATTGCACATTTTGGTAGCACTGGTGTATTCAGTTGGCTCAGTCATCTTGCTTAAAAACACCAACAGGCTGTGTTAAGATGTTACCACCGCAGGAAGGTTACACAGACATTACACTTTGTGATACAGTTTCAAAACTGCAATAGTCTTGGCTTTTGGTCATTCTGATTGTCTAAGCATTTTTAATCCCTTTCCTCTTTCAAATTACAGACTGTTTCTCCAGCCATTTGCAAAGGGGCTAGGGAAATGTGTACTAATGTAGCTCTGCAACAGCACACTGATGGGGAGCTTTAGCTGGATGCAAAATACACTGTGTTTGGCAGTTAAGCCCTTTTTCTTTGCAACCTCCTATCCAAAGAAGTATTTGCATGAAATGTCAGTCACCCTGTAGAATTATATGAGAATTAATTATCTGTGGAGAATGATTTGGCCCTATTAATTATGGGTCTCACATAAGAAAAAGAATAGGCTTAATGTGTCATATGATTATTTTTAGCCAGTGAGCTAGGAACTCATTGGCATCAAATATCAATAATGGATTTGTTGAATACAGATTGATGACCTCTGACAAAAATTATAGGAGAAACTTGTATCATTTTGTCTTATTATAGCCTGCTAAGACCTTAGTCAAGATCAGGGTCCTATTTTCTTAGGCTGTCACGCAAGGGGTTAAATCTGATACTTATCAGATTATTGTTTGCAACCAGTCATGAATGAGTAAGGCTTTAATGTATGTAGAGTCAGAAATAACTGATTTTAAAATACAGTCACATATCAAATACCGTATTTCCTGGAGACGGTTAAAACACTATGTCTAATTAAGTCTTAATTTAAACATGTGTGTAATTGTGGTGTTTAGATTTATGTACAGCCTTGTAGACTGTTCTCTGCAGTGAATCACGGTGCCTGTTTGTATCTTGCCATTTGGTAAAGGAAGTCTGAATTTTATGTTTTGCGGTAACAGTCAGATATAAACAAAGTCCTAAGAAGTTTTCTGGGTTATTCAAAAGCTGTATATTTCATGGAGAAAAATGGTGTATTTATCATATTGTACTTCTAATATATGCTCTAAGCATTTTCTTGTTCATGTGCTTTCTCTCTCGTCTCACATTGTTCAGCACCTTTTCTGAATGGCTGTAAAGCACAGTACTGGCAAGGCACATTTGCTGGAATAGGATCCTTTCTAGGGGAAATAGCTTCTTGGCTGCAAGGGAACATCATACTTAAATACCAACAAATAGAGATCACCACCATGTATGTGAATTTCTGACTGTAACACAAATATATGAATAAGATGAAATGGCAACCTGAGTTTTTTTCTTTTGGGAGGAAAGTAAATCCTGGAAGTTAAAGTAGAAATTGAAAGAAGGTTTGGATTTTTTATTTCCTTTTGCAAATTATGAGTACATCTAGCCATTATCTTTCTGTGCTGCCAAAAGTGTTTTAGGAGGATGGCTGAAGTAAACGTGGAGACACCTCATGGTACCCAGCTGTTATAGAACTGCACATGTTCTGAATGCACAATATAAGAACTTCACATCAACAACAGAGACGATCCTCCCACAGTAGGACTGTTTGAGAAAAAAGGATAATCTAGCAATAGGATAGGCCAGTCCGTACCTCCTTTTTGAAAAAAAGCAGTATGCCCACATGCTACCTAGTCCAGCATATGTACTCTGCTGTCTTGCCTGTGTTAGGATCTTAGCATTTGTTGTGCTATTGACTCTAAAAAAATATATCTTTGTCAGGCTGAGGAGAGATCATGTGAAGGAGTCTCACAGGCAGGGCCCTAAGTTTCACAGGAATTCTGTGGAAGGGGAGTGAAAATCACAGATTCAGTAGGACAAAACCATAAAGAAATGGTTTTTTTCTGAATTAATGCACTACTGCAGAATGATTTTGTCAGGCGTAAAATTGGTGCAAGCCTAATTTTTGTTCAGATATTTTACTGATGCAATGACACACCTACTGCTGCTCAAAACAGTAAACCTATGACTGAATTTGCTTTTGGGAAACAGTGCTACGGTAGGAGCAATTAACATTGTAAAGCAGGTGAGTCTCGGTTTTCAGGCAGTCATGTTAGAATGTAAGTCAATGAAACACATTGGCACATTCATCCTTCACCCAATCCCTTTGAGGGTGGACATTTAAAATAAAAAACAAAGGGCAAGAGAAGCATAAAGAGAACTCCCTTCAATCAGGACTTCATGTTTTATACTTTAGAAAAATCATTTCACCTACTAGCTTTGCTGGTGAGGTTATGAACTGCAGTTAAATGAAACTGCCAAATCACAAACCAGTTGTTTGGAAATAGGAGAGAAAGAAAATTCTAAAGGAGACTCAGATGATTGATACAAATACTTCTTCTTCGATATCAATTTCGTAGCAGTCTATTCGGATAGCATATAATGGGAAATGCAGCAAAGGATACCCACAAAGACACTTAACTGAAGAAAAGCTCCTTCTTTGTTCTGTGTATTTTTCTTAAAAGTATTTCTGTTACACTTAGTGTCATCTCCACAGCTCAAGCTTTGCTTATTTTTTTGTTATTTCTATGGAAAGGATAAACTGAAAATGTAAATTTTCACATATTTTCAAGACACAGGCCATTTCTGAATGCAGATTGGTTTCATTCATGACTATTTATTTGATGTAGACACATCTACCCAGAAGTGCAAAACCACAGGGAAAAAACAACCAACAAACAGGAAAATTATAAACAGGAAAAGCCTTCTAGAGGTTTCACTGCAAGTATTTTCCACGGCTCAACTGGAAATGAGTGGCCCCTGCTCTGTGATGCTTTCTTGGCCACCATAGATCTAGCACCAGGCATCTAGGATCTGGGCTGTAGAACTGGACCTGATTAAGGAGAAGAGAGCAAATTAAAGAAAGAAATAGACTAAATACCTACATACATACATACACACATAAATTCATACCTCAATTGTAGGTCTTTTTGCTTTGCAAGAAAAAGAAGACAAGTATAAAGCAGTTTATTCATTAATGGCAGATCATTGCCTCTATTTCCAGAGGTAAACAAGGGCCTTACCCCCATGGGGAGAGGACAGAAGGCAGCTCCACCATACACCACATCTCCCTATTCATCCCTCTAGAAAGCTTTTTGTGGATGGGCTGGGTGTGTAAGGAGGACTAGAAATCCTGCTGTAATCCATGAACTTGTTTCCCAAATATGCAAAATAAACCATACTAATTTGCCATATGCTTCCCCTCAATAAATTTCCTTCTTCCAAGGGATGGGCCAGCAGCCCAGTCAGCACAAAAGATCTTCTGATATGTATTTTCAGTCTTCTAAAAGAAAAGGGGAGGCTACAAACAAGTGCATAAATACAGAGCCTTCCCATCTATTGCCTCCTTCCACGAGTGTGTGTATAGGGAGGCTAGAAACAAGTACGGACATACAGTCTTCCCATAGATTTCCTCCTTTCATGTGTGTGGCAGGGTATATGCACTCAAACCTTCTTCCCAGAGCAGGATTAGGTAGAGTTTTTAATTAGAGTGAGGACCATGTGAAAGAGCAATACTACATAGTAATTTGGATAATTGTTTATCTGCATGCTGTGTTGATAGAGAAATATATGATGGAAATGATTTTCAGTTCCACAGAGGAACAAGTAAGGCATTCTCTCAATTCTGGCAAAAATGTTATTACCTCTTCAGTTCATAGTGATTTGATGCATATATGTGATCATCACATACCAAGGACTTAGATACACAGTCCTGGATATTTTTCACATTTTCCATTTCATCTTTCCTGACAGCTTCCCAGAGAAACAATGAATACAGAAAATTAGATTTATTAATAAATTCATAAAATGGGGAAAATGTCTCTCGGTGAAATATGTATCCACTTCTAATAAGCATTAGCATTTTTATTTCTTTCACTTAAGTTTCAGTTTCACACGATTATGGTAATATTGATTTGAAAATTTAACTTCAAATACAAGAATGATTAACAATAAGGTATAAAAGACAATGAAGACAGGAGGCAGGCCCTCACCTTCATAAACTGCTATAGTTCAGAGGCTACTGATAATACTTTATTCCCAAGAATCTGATTCATGGTGAAGAGCAAAAAGGATATAAGACAGGAGGAGGAAGCCAAAAAAAGGAAGGCATGTACTGGTACACTGGACACAATATATAGTTACTGTTTAATAAAAAGTATGCATTTTCTGCCTATCTTTCACGCAAATTACACTTCAAAATGACACATACAAAAGTATTGGTCTTCAGCACTTTTTCAGGAATTGATTCAAGGAGACTTATGAACAGCTGTTTTCTGTGTCTTTCCTATTTTTTCAGGTAATTAACCATTTACTTAATATCAGAACATGGATAAAACATAATTGCATACAGTATAAGAGAGGGACTGACTACTCTGCCAGCTCTGAAGAATGACAAGATACAAAAAAGTCACAGCAAGATATCTTATCACAACAGTATGATGGCATTTACCTTGCCACAACTTTTATTCTTTATTCAAAGAGCTATTTCTGTGAAATGAATATCACACTCGTGTATCAGGATCTCAGTCTGCAATTGCTCTGAGGCTATCTGCACTTACGTTCAAGGGGGTGTTCATTTCTCCCTTCAATTTTTCCTGGAAAGAAAAGGCATCTTCCTTCCTTCTCCCTTCCTGCTTCTTCCAAAGACAGTCTTATGACCTGGAGTTTCCTAAAGGTGCAAAATGCCCTTGATCCTGGTAAACTCAGCAATAAATGAAGGTGCTTAGATCCTGTGAAGAGGTGACTTGAATTTGTATGTTTAGTTCCACCTGCGGGGCCCATAGGAATTGTGCGTGGCTGTAAGATCACACACTGCATGCATTTGCGCTGGGGGGATGTTGATATTTACAGAAGCATCAAAGTTCACAGCTGTTTGTCCCTTCATAGATAATCAATAAACCATACGTCAGCTCTGGTGACTGTGCACATCAAGTAACAAGTCATCAACATCTAAGCTATTAAAGATGGTTTAAGAGCTGTAAATCTGTTCTCAGTAAAAAAGAGAATAGTGGGGGGAAAAAAAGAAACTCCATATATAAACCATCATTTGCTATCATTTCTGGCTCTGGTCAGGAAATGCAGAAATGTTTGTGAATAAGGAGAGAGCCCTCCTCAGTAAAAAAAGAAAAACTGCATGATCTCTAAACTGCCCTACTTGTCACCAGCTGACAGATCTGAAAAATGAAAACCACTTCTGACATTTACTGATCTTAGTCTACCAGATGGTATATGGCACTTCCAGACCAATGTGATGGGGAAGATAGGAACTGATGGAAAGCAAAGCAGATGATAATTGTAAGCATCCTCTTTTGTAATTCTGTCCATTTGCCACTTCATAAATTAATCAGTCTGATTTCTGAGGTATAGTTATAATTCTACTGAAAATCAGACTAGGATAAATGGATCCTGTTCTGCATCCCAGATGAAAATAAAGATTACAGAAAATAAACAGAATTCTGTGAGACTGTCATCAGCTCTTTACTTCACTGGCTCCCTTCTGACACAAAGGTATTTATGGTCTAAATTAGTGTTAATGTTTTGCAGGGCTTAATTCACATTACTGAGTGGCTTTGCGATAAACAGCTAAAAGTGCAAAACATTAGAATTCTATTTTGCAGACTATAATTTTCTGCAGCAATAGAAATGCATTAGTGCTGGCTTTGACTTCTCTTCTGTTAAATAGGGGCCTGATATAATGCATTTCTGAATCTACTGTACCCCATTCTTCTAAGGTAGTTTATTGACTTATTTCCAACTAATAAAACATGGGCAAATGCTGATGATCTGAAATCTGGAGTTGTACATAACATCTAGGAGCTTCCCTCAAGATGGCACTACTCAACTGCTTCACATACCTCTGAACCCTTATGTAATCTTGTTTATACAGCATCAGGGTCATTTTAAAGCTAAGATCACACGATGCTAATTTGACCAATGATTTTCTTTTTCATTTTGGCAAAATGCCTTCTTTATGTCTACTCACAGACATTTAAATGCAATATTTTGGGGCAGGCTCTGCCAATTGTCTTGTAGTCAGGGAACACTTGTTAAAAAATATCCAGGATTATACTTTTTGATTTGCCTTAGAAACCACACACCCGTCTGAATTCTGCTACACGGATTTGTGTACATCAGATTTACAGGCCTCTTTTCGTGTTGGCTATGACTTTGGATCTTTGCCCTTGGATTGAAAAGGGTTGAAAAGGATGATATAAAGTAAAGGGGAGAGTGGGAAGAATTTATTTTTTTCGGTATCTGTGAATAGAGAGAGCCTCTGCATGCAGCTGTCTAGCGCCACTCTTAAGAAGGAGAACTCTTGCCTTTCCACCATCCTACTAGAGCCTCCTGAAACACCATGTAGAAGTCAGAGGTCATAGAGTATCTAGAGGTGAAAGGTCTGGAGCTTTGTCATTACTTCTCTCATGTCAAGCTTTCCAAAAAATACACCCTAAACTTCCCACATGCTGTCCTGACCTTTGCACACACACAGCCTTCCAGGCTGGGAGCTTCATTACGAAGAAAATCTGGACTATGATCAGTAGAGGCAATCCTTAGGAAACAAATGCTTTTTTTCATCTTCCTTTTTCTGATTTTCCATAGTTGTTCTCAGAATCTCTCTCTCTGAGAGGGCAGCTCTCTTGAATAACATTGTAAAGATATATTTTCTGTAGAGAATTCTATAGAGAATTTCTACGTAGTATGGGATAAGACATCAAGGAAAACCTTGCTGATCCGCATCAATGAACTGTAGGAAGAAACTGAGATATCACTTGCTTTAGCAATCACCTTATAAACCACTGGAAAGAATCTGGTTATACTTCATTTAAGGGTTGTAGGAGATTAAGTGAAATAATCCTTATTGCAGGACTAAAGAACCTTGCTATGCTATGCTAAAACTGTGCTATGCCTTGAGTAACTGATTCATCATAGAAAAACCTCATCTGTGTACCTATGAATAATGTGAAATGACCTGAACAACACAGAACTAGGAGAAAGATTTTATGCTATGTAGGGTGGGTAGCATCATAAGCACAGACTGTATTCAAAATATCTAATGTTTTGTATCTTTTGAATGTCTCCTCCATGTTTTAAGGGTAGTTGAAATCCTGGATTTTTATGCTTAAGAAAGCTGATTAGATTTTTTTTTTTTTGAAGCTGTAGCAATCTGCAAGAAATGCATAGACTTGCGTGAGACCTCCCTGTTAAGTAGTAGTGACACAGCTCAGTCTATGCTTAGCACAAAATTTGTTCCACCCATATGAGACTTCTGAGATCAGGCCCTGTGGGACTGAAAGCTGGTCTTCTTATTTCTTGCAACTTTGTCAGTTGGTTTGATAAAGTACAACACCTCTACGTCAAAGATGTTGCCTTCCCACAGCTATATTACAGAGATCTCAAATTACTATGAAAGGAGCTTCACGAATATATGTGATGTTGCCACAAGAGATGGCCAAAACTGTTCACTGCAGGTGAACAGGGGACAATTTTGCCTAGCATACCCTGAGCTGAAATGGCTGCCTTAAATAAAGGTTCCTTAGACAACCCTGGATATATTTGCAAATGGTGTCATGCTGAGAACGAATAATTTAGCACGAGCTCTGACAGAACAGTTAAAGGAGGTAATATGAAGACAGCGTGTGGGACCTGTGCCTTGGACAATGATCCCTGAGGGAATCCATGGCACGGGACTACTACCCAGGATGCTGGTGGGTTAAGTGCCATACTCACTGAGAATTACTAATTATTGCTTCAAATCCCCAAATTAATATAGTGGTTTTCTCCCTCCACATAATAAAAAGTTGTATTTTCAGGATCTGATCAAGTATTTGTGAACAAGTGGGTGTTGTTCATTGTATATTCAACAGAAAGGTTGATTGGTACATCTAACCAGCTTCTGGAGGTTGGGGGAGAAGTGCATATTGAGCTGCATTTGCTTTATAACAAAAGCTTAGAGTCCAATCACAAAGTTAAGAATACACATTGTAATTCCTGGGAGTTTTCTGGCAAAGGAAATTAACTGAAGAAATACTTTTTGCTTCTTCCTTGTATGAAAAAATTCAGTATTTCTGAGCAAGAGTGGTAAGAAACACTAAAATTAAAAGGTCTAGCTGAAGTCAGTAAAAGTTTGCAGTTTATTCAACAGCACCAGTGGTTCACTCCAGCACTCTTGGAAGCTGCTGTGATGACAAAACCGAAGCAAAATAAAATTGTGGTGTCTTGCAACTTGCTGAGTGCAATAAGCAGGCTTAAAATAAACAGTACCCTGTTGTTTACTGGGCCTTAATCCCAAAAGCACGTACGCATGTGCTGCACTTCACAACCATAGACCTTCTCACTGATTTATGTAAGACAACTTTGTGAAAATGTTTTCTACATCTACTATGGATGAGCTAGCTGCAGGACCTACTTTGCTGATTAGCTGGTCCATAGTGTAGAGTGGTAGAATCTGTCCCATTATTATTGACAGCTTATGTTATCGGTGTGCTCACAGCATCCTAAATGCTGGCCTTAGAAGGCACAGCCCCTTCTGCAAAGTGTAATGGCCTGAAAAAGTATGAAATAAGGGATGAAGAGTAAGGGAGGAAGACAGATGAAACATGAAAATAAAGCTAGACATGCTTCCAGTCTTCCAATACCTGCTGTTCTTTTTGCCCTGGCAAACTAGGGAAACTATTGCAGAATGTTTCTGACTGCACAAACTAATAAGAATTTCAAGGTATGCAAGAAGGCACTCAGGACCTCAGCTAAAAAAAATACTTTCTGAAGGTATCATCACTATCTTAGAAGGAATAACAAAATTTTCACTCTCACTGATCTATACCTATTATACTTCTCTCCTTTTTTTCAGGTTTTCTACCCTTCCTCTTCCCACTCCTTAGACTGCATTGCATGGCTTTGATTTAGGGGCTTACTGAATGGTTTCTCTACTATCCATGCATTTGGTAAATATTATCTGAAATTATTCCCAGATTTAAGGACAATATGAAGTAGAAAAGCAGAGAAAAAAATAAAGTCTAAGTAAATCTTTGCATCTCAGCCAACTCAGGCCCATGAGTACAGCGTCTAAAAATGACCCACTCTTAATATATTGAACAGTTCCTTTTGTATAGAATATAACAGATGCCAGTGAAAGGTGCAAGAAAGTGAACTTCTAATTGCTAAATCTGTCATACCCATGCATGTACGGAATGCCTCTACTTTCATACTCTGCAGTAGTGCAACATGAAGTAACATAGTAGGAATTTCCGGTGAATGAATGGACTGACAAGAATGGATGTGGGCAACTAATAGATGTATGATATGTCAGTTTGGTTCTGATGAGAAAGCAACATTCACATGTCCAAGGAGAAGTCAGAAAGGAGCCACTAAGCTAGGCTTTCACAGAGAAGCAGCTACACTGCTAGATGGAATCTAATCAATGCAAGTCTGCTTACAGGAAGGTTGGCATCAAAACACAACAGCTGAAGTGTAGCAGATGGCTAGATCTGAAGGAGATGTAAACAGAGGCTGAATAACTAAGCATTGCATTCTGCAGATGTCAAAGTTTCCAGGCTGTAAAAAGTTTAGTCTAAGCATTCTCCTGAAAGCTCTTTTTGTTTTTGGCTACCTAAGCCCTGAACTCTAC
Organism: Phalacrocorax aristotelis; assembly: GCF_949628215.1. Taxonomy (NCBI): domain Eukaryota; kingdom Metazoa; phylum Chordata; class Aves; order Suliformes; family Phalacrocoracidae; genus Phalacrocorax; species Phalacrocorax aristotelis. Next base: position 109,973,012 of record NC_134278.1, read on the forward strand.
CCACACTCTCTCCATGTGATATTTTAAAGGCATCTGAATTGTCTGCTTTCCCAGCATGTGGTTGATGAGGAGTTGCCCCTGAAAGGCCATAAAACGCAGAGGATTATCATTTCCCTGCTCCCTGTACATGGATCCTGCCGCACTGGGTGCTCTAGAGTTTTTGTTCTCAGTAGCAAGGAGATACTGTAATGGTGAGAGGAACACTGACATTGGTATGGTTAAAGGATAGAGAAGCACAAGGATGGAGTGGTTAATTCCAGTTTCCTGCAGATCAGGGAATTAACAGAAGTCTCTTAATACCCTTCTCCTTCCTTGCACGTTGCAAGCTTGTTTGTAGGGCCAGTGTATGAGGAAGGAAGTCTATACCTAGAGAATCGCAGAAAACCAGAAAGCAAGGCTGTGTTCAGGGGTCAATTGTCCACAAGGCAAATAGATTTCTATGCAGTCATCCAAAGAAATAAACAGACTTGAAAGCCATATGAATCAACCCTGATCTGTTCCATGCATTTTCTGCTGCCTACTTCTTTTGTCATCTTCTCCCATTTGTGACTTGCACTTCTTTTCATATCACACCTCTACTTAGAACAGGCACCTACTTTGCAGATTATAAGCACCATTCATCTCTTTCAATCTTCCCGTAACACACACTACCATTGAAAAGGAAAATTGTGAGATCTCTTCACCAACAATAACTGGTCTGTGCATCACATTCTGCAAGCAAGACAGTGAGTTGTTCATTTTCAATGTGCTTAGTAAAGGGTATGTGCATACTTGATGCTGTCTACACAGGAGTATCTTCCCATGTCAGGTAATTCACACTGTTAGTGCAGATATTTTGACTAGTCTTCAAGGAAAGGACAGCAAATGGCAGTGCAAAGGGGAATAATAACTCATATGCTGAGCCACTACCTGGAAACTGATACTAAGAAAAATCTACAGGTAGAATGTCACTTGCCAGTTTATGAGTAGTGGAGAATGAAGTTAAATAGAAAAAAGACTGTGAGAAAATTAACTCAAATTTAAAAGATTAGTTTTAGTCCCTTGCTCTCATCGTTAGTTAATTGCAATTGTTCTTGATGGGTAGGTATATTGTGAAGGATTTTTCACCTCATTTCTACCTTGCTTTGCAGGAATCCCAACTTTACACCCTCTTAACTTTGGGCTGCTGCCAGCAATGCAGCTTAATTAGCCTAATACCCCTGTCTCCAATCATCAGCGATGCCATGCTATCCCTTCTACTGTTGATTTTGTGAAAGGTCATCAAACAACACCCTACAGTTGTTGCTTCAGTTCCTGCTCAGCAGGGATACTTCTCACCTCTGGAACAAGGATTTTAAGGTCTTCCTTTGGACTCTTTTATCCCTTTCCATGGCATAAAGATGAAGAAGAGTATTGAAGTTACAATTAGATGTCCCCTGAAACTGACTGAATAAAGGGTAGTTTTAACAGTGACTTCAACTGGTATAGATGATCTCAAACCATGTTATACAGATAATTTTGGTACTGAAAGAGATATAGGCTTTACTGAAAGAACAAAAGATTACCATGCTTCAGCTAACATTCATCTTGCAGTATTAATCTGAGTGATTTGTTTTGCTTTGGCAATAAAGCTTTAGGTAATCAAATTCAATCTGTGACAAAATGCCATGGTAGAAAGTAACCATGAATGACATTGGCCAGTGCAATGACTTTGCTGGTGAAATTACTAGTAAAGCTGAAAACTGAGCTCTGGCATGTGGGAAACACACATGTTGTAGTCTGGGCCACAGACCACATGGGGAAATGAAAGTCTACATCCCTGAAAGTGTAATTGTATAATGTGTGCATAGACTATGGGTTTGTGTCAACTATGGTTTTAAATTCAGATCCACGTGTAAACTTTGCCAGTCGTAAAGGTCTGTCTTCCAGCTGCCTAAGTACTTTTAAGAGCTAAAGGTGATCAGAAGTAAAATTCAGATCCAAACTGATTTTAAAACTTTTCAGTAAAATGTGCTCAAAATGAGGTCCAAGTTCACATTCATCTCTAGCTAAAAACTCTACCTTCTCCTCTCAAAAAGAGGAAGATTAATGAATTATATAATTAAAGAATTAATAGAGTTAAACAGAGAAAGCCAATGACTGTGATTGTCTTTGAAGCTCTGGCTATTTTCAGGCAACATGCCTGAAGCCTCTGGTCACTGACAAACCCAGTACTTTATCCTGAGTAATCCATTTTGCCTCTCTTGCCCCAAACATACGACGTCACTGAGACTTTCTCCTTCCCAGAAAGCCCAGGCGCTACACTGATGGACATCAGCAGATTTGAGAGATCAGTTTCTTGGACATCTCTGAGCATAGTTTTGTCCTTTTGTACTCACTAACTTCTTGCTTCCCCAGCTACACCTTCCTCTGCATGCCTTTCATTGCAAGCTTTCTGTGGCTTCTGGCTATGAATGAACACTTTCAATCTTTCTCAACACAAAGGCACTCACTTCGGAGTGCTGCTTTATGGGGGGCTGCGCAGTCTCGGCTGAGGCCTGACACAGGAGAGGTGCTGTGTACGGACACTGCCAATGTGAACTCTGTTTTTGTAGGAGTTCTCCTTTGTAGTCACAGGTCAAAATTCTCCTTCCTTCTGCTGCTATGGGCTGAGTTCAGCACCAGCCGATTGCTACGGTCTTCCCTAGGGAGGGTGGTATTTCAGGCAGTGCTTCCTATAGCTGTATATTTATGTACTTACAGATACATATTTATGTACATACACATCTGCATGTATATGTATAAATATATGTTACAGCTTGTTCAGATTATTTTGGGGTAAGTTCTGCTAACATACTGTTTTCTAGGCTTCAAGTGTGGCTCTTTGCCATATGCAAAGAGAATGTTATGACTTTGTTTAATAAAACATGGAAGAATTTCCAAGCTGATCCAAAAAACCTAGGATCTGACCCTGGCCAATATCAGATGCTTCAGAGAAAAATGTAAGGGATGCTACGGTATGTATTTCTGGAATAAACTCGTTAATTACACAGAATAAACCAAGCGTAGCTGCCACAGTTAGTGAGTGAATATTAACCATGCATTGTAAGAACACAAAACATGAGTGGAGTCAGCTGTTACCACCCTGAGTGATGTATGGTGTTTGAGGAGGTCAACACAGTCTCCAACTCACTCCAAACTTTCTGCTTCTGCTTCTCACACAGACATATCATTTGCCTCTGTAGGGCAGCAGGGACTGCACATGCCCGTCACTAATTAAACGGCAGGGTTTTTTGTCTCTGTGTGGCCGTGGTATAGCTAGCTGTTTACAGCTGAAGGATTCATATATATTCTTATAAATCTCATTCTGCTGCTCGCTTACCCAATTCTTCCCTGTGGTGTTTCTCAAACATGGCAGTTATAGCCTGTTGTGGTTTAACCCCAGTCAGTGACCAAGCACCACGCAGCCACTTGCTCACCCTCCCCTCCCCAGTGGGATGGGGGAGAGAATTGGAATGGCAAATGTGAGAAAACTTGTGGGTTGGGATAAGAACAGTTTAATGTTGAAAATAAAATAAAGTTAAAATATAATAATAATAATAAATATTATTATTTTAATGAAAAGGGAAACAACAAAAAGAGAGAAAGAAACAAAGCCCAGGAAAAACAAGTGATGCAATCGCTCACCACCCACCGATCAATGTCCAGCCCGTCCCTGAGCAGTGATCACTGCCCCCCGGCCAACTCCCCCCAGTTTATATACTGAGCATGATGTCATATGATATGGAATATCCCTTTGGCCAGTTTGGGTCAGCTGTCCTGGCTGTGCCCCCTCCCCTCCCAGCTTCTTGTGCACCTGGCAGAGCATGGGTAGCTGAAAAGTCCTTGATTTAGTGTAAGCACTACTTAGCAATAACTAAAACATTAGTGTGTTATCACATTATTCTCATACTAAATCCAAAACACACCACTATGCCAGCTACTAAGAGAAAAATTAACTCTATCCCAGCTGAAACCAGGATATAGCCTTTGCTTTCAGTTTCTGAAACTCTGCAGCAGGGAAGTTTGTATACACTGACAACCAGATATCAATATGTACAGTGTATAATGAACTCCAAAACATCCATGAGCTTATGCATTGGACAGCTTTGTTTTAATATCCCTTAAAGAAAAAGTGATGGTACAAGGCTTAGCTCAGAAAATGGGGTTTCCTTCCCGGAGGCTCAGAAATGCCCTGGAGTCATGTGTTTTCCCCAAGTGTTTCAGGTGAGTCTGTAGGACTTCCTTTGAGCTTACGGTTCCACACCAGAGAGTGGGTAGTGCTGACCAAGCTTCAGTCTCTGACCGCTCATCAGACATCTCACTGGGCTTGACTGCCACCCAAAAGTGAATTGGCATGTATCTGCCAGGGGTCTGCCCATAATGGCTACTTGCTCGATTTGACACTGCCCACAGTCATAGTTCACCAAAACATAACCATACTGTCAACTAGTCAGAAAGGCAGCTCAGAGACGAAGTGTGGGGTCAGTCAAAGTGGGTGGTGAGGCGTGACTGCAAACCTGCTTCGCTGGGCTCTTCCCCCTTCCCACACCTCCCGCACCTTCAAGGAGGGAAGGATAGAGAGGAGATAGCTCAGATGGGTCCCTTTGATTTCTCTTAGGTCTGAAGGTCACTCTCCTGATGACTGCCTCCGGACAAGTGTCCTGAAGAAACAATGCCATCGCAGCCATTGTGGTTTGAGTTATATAATGCTGAGTTTTGAGAAAACAAACCAGCCGCTCTGCACATTGCTCCTGCACCTGGGCACTCAGGCACCCGCCACTGCTGAACGGACGCTATGACAGAAAAGCACCTCTCAACTATTTAGAATGAATATTTTTGAATGAGTAACTATGAATAATAACTTATTTTTACTGAAGAAATAAACCCAACCAAATTAAAAGCATGTGTCTGATTTAAAGAACAAAACCCCACAAAACCTGAAAAGCATTTTTGTGAAGTCTATTTAAATATTTGGAGGCAATTCTGAGGCAAGTGTCTAAATTTAGTCAAGTGACTCAAGAGTTACATTAGCCTACATGATACCAGCACTAACTTGTCTGGCAGACAGCCAAAGCTGCAGGGCCAGATTGTGAGCTGCCAGAAGGAAGACTTACTTGTCTTAAAGAAAGCAATGCAAGTTGCTTTTATTCTTTTGCATGTCTATTATATGACTAAAATATGTGGAGAGATAATGTAGCAAATAACTAATACCAAATGCTTTTAATATCTGACTCACTGACATCCAGGTATTTTAAGTGCTCTGCAAACACAGGTGGGTTTAGCTGCAACCTCCATGTAAAGCAGGTAGGATGCTTGTACAAATAAGTACTCTGTCACACAGCAAAATTAAAACACTTGCCCAGTATTTCTGAATAAGTGAATGTATGTTCTTTGGAACAGTGGAAGGGTGTTTCAAGAACCTAAGTCTATTAGAAGTTAAGTTACAGATCTCTCTAGAAAGATACTGTCACAGTGGAAACTTCCTAAGGGACAACTCATTTATGCCTTCCTTCTGACCTATCATTCCTCCATATTTATAGGGAGTATCTTTCATGGAATCATGGCCTGCTGAAATAGCTCTTTCTGATCAACAAAACACTCCTGAAATTTGCCAGGCTTTTTGAAATCTTCCCCCATTCATCTCAACTGTAATCAGATTCTCAGCCTTTCTGAGACACTGGAAGTCTCAGCACAAATGTTAGGTCTAGTCCTGAACGAACAAATCCTTTCAAAAGCAGGCAGAAAAGATTTTCCTTATCACAACCCTAGTCTTTTTGGTGAAAGACATCAGGAGTATCAGTGCTCTGAAATGGCTGCAGCAGTTCTTCTTCTGGCATTTCTGTAAAGGTGTAAGTGGTGCTGGGAAGACCTGGACATGTGCAGAGCCATCTCCCAGGCTCTGGAGTGACTTAAGTGCAGAGTGCGCTTTGTGGCAGGCCACTGTGCCCACTGCTATACCAACCCAGTTATCTGTGAGACAAGCCATTAGCATTTCTAATTCCAGGACACTTTATCCAGACCCCAGGCACCTTACGCTATTACATTATTAATTTCTGTCCCAGCTTTGGACACTTTCAAATACCAGAGACTACACTGGTTTGTAATTGCTTTATTAAAAGTGCAGCTGAAAATCAGTTAGAGCTGCGCTACTGGCAGCAAATGAATTCCACTTAGAAGCTATTACAGTTACCAACCCCAAATTATCCTCATCCCAGCTGGAGTGGTGCCTCAGTCAGCAATTCACCTTTTAAAGTGTTCTTTGTGTGAATAAGTCAGAGAAAAAAGAACCTAATTGGCCTTTGTTTTAATTTTTATTGGTGCATTTCCAGTGGATCTTTTTGCTTAACATTACAAGAGAGTAATTCAGAAGCTCTGCGTAAATCAAAGTAACCACCTGGATTAACATCACTGCCATGGAAAATGGAGATAAATCCTCCGGGTGGAGATTCAGGCCTTGGCTCATCCAGAATATGACGGAACCGCTGAGAAAAGATGGTGTCTTTCCTGAGTTTTTGACAGGTTTCCAATTTGGACTGGAGCAGCTGTGGCCACAGCTCTGGTGTGGGATTCTGGATGCCTTGGTCCAGAAGAGCACTGGTGAGTGCTGTGAGATAACCCAAGCATGTGAACAGCAGTTCAGAAACACCTCATATGCCTTGCTCTGCTGCGATGTTTTCCCCATTGCCCCAAGGGTACCAGCTAACAGCTACAGCTGTTCTTGCTGTTCTTCGTGCACAGGTGAGTTATCCAGAGGCAGCACAAACTCTACTCTGGACTGATCGTGAAGGCTTGTTTTATAGGGAGGGCCATTTGGGTCTCGGGAAGCTAGGAAATGCTGGCCTGAGCCACCAGCAGTGCAGAAGGCAGCACCATTCCTCCCTCTTTTGCATGGGTATGGTGAGGCATAGAACTTGGTTCCCTATGGTGCTCTCTGGTGCTAGCTGCAGAAAATGTGGAGGGGCTTAAATTCCCAGTGAGTGCTCAGGGTACTCAGCACTTTAGGACCTGTTAGAAACTTGAAGGTTCAGTCACTAACACAGGACTTTCAGGCACATGCTCCTTTTTCGCTTTCAGAGGTGAGAATAATTTAAAGAGCAAGAAATGCAAAAGGGAGGAGGTTGAGATTCAGGGACACCTTATACCACAGCCTGCTGGAAGCCATGCTCTACCAACGTCAGACTGAAAGGCTTCAGACATGCATTCTGTGTCATGCTGAGATAGGGAATAGATACAGGAAACACACCACATTGCTCTTTTTATTACTTGCATGACTTCAGTGGCAAAACATCTCATTCACAGAATAGTTGTAGAAGGAACAAAAAGGGGGGCAAAAGGCCTAGTAACTTGCATTTAACTGAGCAACCAACTAATAAGTTTGCTTTCTTTGGAAGGAACCATGTATCCCTGGCAAGTCGCTCCACACTTGGGGTGGAGGAGACCATCAGTAGCTCTGCTCTGTGCAGCAGTGGTAGGAGCGGGGCTTGCAATATTGAAGTGTGTCTGTTTGAGCTGTTCAAGAAAGATCACCCTGCGGAGAGATTTAGCATATGAGACTCTGAACAAATATAGTCAGAGTTTGGGAGCAGATTTTAATTTCCCTGGATTGTGGTCATCTCAATATAATTTTATTCCTTTGTTAAATGCGTTATATTCTGTTCAGTTGTTCCTTGTGTTTTTCAGTTTTGATCAGCTCTTACAATGAGGTTATTCTCAAAATTATGGCATTATGTGACCCATGGCTACTAATTTCCATATCTAATTATTCAGTTTGGAACTAAATAGATGGGCTTTCTTTCTGCATAATCTTATCCTATAAATTCCATAATAATCAGTATTCATGGCCTGTCTGATCTTTGGAGCCCTTTGAGCTACAACAGTTAAGATATACCAACTTCTGGCACGCCAGAGAGCCATGTAGCCAACATCTAATTTATCTCCTTTTGACTCCTCAGCCCAACTGTGTGTTTACAGTTTTGAGATGAGACATTCTTTGGAACAATCTCAAAGTCATCCTTGTAACACTCTAGCAACCCATTTTAACCAGTCCACCATTATACTCCTATGTTTTCCTGTTATCACTTAGCTTAATGTGGCATTTAAAAAACATAGTTTGCTTATATACCAATACCTTTTTGTGAAATATTATTTTGCAAAATGCCAAAGCCACATGGTTGGCAGGAACCTGAAACTGAGATGCTTATTTAGGTACCTTGCTTCAGGTATTGGCATTTATCTTAATATACAAAGCAATTCTTCTCTCCATATAAAGAATCCAGAGAGCAGAGACAGCAGCCCTGACCTTATTCTACTTAAAGCCCTATTTTAAAGATATTACCTGTATTTTTCTGTGACCTGTGATAGTATTGCATGTTACCCTGCCTAAATATTGATATTAGGAGGAGAGAACAGGAGATGCTGGGTACCTTCATCTCCTTTTCATCCTTTCACCTGTCCCAAAATTACTCTGACTTTGTGGAAGGAGGAGGGGATCTCTGTCCACTGTAGCACTTCTGAATGGCTGCAGAATAACAGGCCAGGTAGACGATGTAAGGAGCTTTTGCACTGCAGAGAGTATAAATTGCAAGTGTTGGAACCCCTCCCTTTATGCAAAAATGGGCAGGAACCAAAATCCTAAGAGCAACACTGTTTCACCCCATTTTCATTAGCATGCACCTCTTCTGGCTCCACAAGATTCCATTCTCCTGAATAGTGTTTGCTGTCATTGGAAAGGGGTTACTGCTGGAACCAGCTTTGTCTCTTGATTACCCCACACATTTCAAGTTCAAGAGTTTGGGTTTTTTTCAGAACCGCTGGGGAATTTACCAGTGGCACAAGATTTTAGGGAATTCCCATTTTCTTACAACAGAGAGAGGATCTATATCAGTCCTCTCCTCCCAGGTCAGGACCATTCCTTGAGCACATGAAGGCCTTGACCGATAACAGCTAGTGCAGCACTTCTTGAGATGTCCAGTTAGGGACGGGGTCTCACTGGGCTTCCTGTGTTGACTCACGGAGAAGGACAGACACCTTTAGAAAATGAGTCAGATCTTAGGTGGACTGACTCAGTCCGTCACTCATGACTATCCCTATGCAGACATGAGGTTTACTACTTGCCGTTCTGATCGACTCAAACATTTGCCTACAGCTAGGTGAGATGAATCCAGACCTAAGAAATTATTCAGTTGCAAAACATGCAAACTCAGCCCAGATCTCAAACTCAAGATCTTTCCAACCCTTGTCCTCTAAGTGACAACAGACACTCAGTCAAATCATTTTTCAGCTGCGCCTGTGCATGGGTGGTTTCAGCCTTTGGTGAGAACAATATAAATCCACTGACTCTGCTGGCTAAATGAGGTTGCAGAAGCATGACTGCGTATGTGTATATATATATTAGTTATATACAGTATAAGTAATAGAAAAATAATAGTAATCTCCTAGGTGATACATGAGATAAGGGAGAACCCAGTTAATTTCTCTCTGACTCGTGGCAGTTTTGCAGAGGTGTGGAAAAGTGGTTACTTTTGTAATGAAATGAAGTGTTTGTGATCCAGAAGACACAAAGGAACAGGTCTGTCCCCAAAATGGTAGCCGCCTTACAAAGTTTCAAAACAGAGTTGCCCTTTGTTAGTCCAGCAGAAAATTTTTTTTTCGGCACACAGTTCCACTTAACTTTCTGAGGTTGGTTGAGTTGGATGGATTGCGCTTGCCATTATATCAAAGAAGATACATACAATTAGATGACAGGAAATGAAAATAACATTTGTTTTGTTTCCTTCTGATGTGCTAATATTTATATAAAAGGCTTCCAGGTCAGTGCTCAGTATATTTCCACAACCTGCACATCTGTATTTGAAAGAATAACTGGCATGATGACATCCTGTTGTACCTAAAATAGACTGGACTACCAAGGGGAGGTGTCATGAAGTGACATTTAGCAAAAACTATTCACTCTTCCACAGCTCTGTTCCCTGCCGCGTCCTTCATGCCAGTTATTGATCAGATGTTCACTCGATGCAAAAAGCCTCTCTTTGAGCTGATGCTTTAAATGTAATAATAAAGTAGGTCATTGATTAACTGGAAGTATGACAGACAGCTCCTCCAGTCAGGTCCTGATGCACTGTAAATCTTGAGGGAGGAGAGCAGGCGATGAATCAGTGATGTGAAAAGAAATAAAGCCCACAGGTTTTAGTCTTTTGGGAGGACTTCTCTCAGCAACATAGTTAGTAGCATTACCCTCAGCAAGTCAATGGCTATGCAAATTTACTAGAGAAGCTTTTTGGATTTCAAAAAAAAAGAAAAAGAAGAAACAAACATGTAGGATGAAATTCACTTATCCAACTGCAGTACCCAGGGAATTATTTACTTTGCAGGCAACTAACTTATATAGGCTACTCCTACTCATTTTTCTCTACGTTTAGATATAATATATATAATTAAGCACCGTATAATTAAAGCAGTTTTACATGCATTAGTTTCCACTGCACTGTCTTCTGGCAGCACTTCCTTAAGAGTCCTTATCCCCAGGTCTCTTCCATGGCTGCCCACTCCGTCCTGGCCTCAAAGCAAAGCAGCTGTCAGCAGGACGGCATGTGCATCAGCACGCTCCAGGGAAGCCTCAGGGTTGCTCAGCCCCAGCAGCGCTGTGTAGGACAGTCCTGCAAGCAGTTGTGCCATCCTACGCACCTCATTGTCCCTATCTACCCATTGTCCACAAGCAGGACAAACACCCTCTTACTCCGTTTTCCTGTGCCCTCGTGCTTCCTGCGAAAAAATTGCAGCACATACAAGCCTTTCATTAACTGGTTTGCACCATTAGTAACATCTAAGGAAGGATAGTGCTTATACCACAGAGCAATTCCATGCCAGTATCTCACTGGGAAGAGACCAGAGATGTGACTTTGACAGTATTCCCTCTTCCCCTGGCCCCACTGGATCTTTTGCTCCAGAATTGCTCACCATGTGCCATGACTGGTGTTGCTAGATGTCAGATCTGCTCATCAATCAGTTCAGAGAGCAGAACAATGTTGGCTCAGCACTATGCACTGTGACACCCAGCAGCTTCTACAGGCTCATGTTTGATGTGTTTTTTTCCTAAGCATGTAAAAGCTGCAATTTCTGCCGCTGCCTTCTCATTGCCTCCCACTTTCCCACCCAGTAACAGCTAGCTCAGCCACTTGCATAATTTTTTTTTTCAGACGCTAGCATTGCCCATAGTAAGTCTACATAAACATATTGGTGTGCAAAAAGAGACAATCAAACAACTGGCATTTATTTAGCTGGTTTTTTATTTACAGCTATGCTTTATGGACCTCATCATCACCCACGCACCTCTAGCCTTTCTGTCTCTCATGCCCATGTCCCTAGTGCCCTGCCAACTCCAGCCCTCCTCTCTCTCTGCCTGTAGCTGCAGTAGCCGGAGCTAAGCAGTGGCTACTTTCATAGGTTTATGGGGGGAAATTATGCATGTGAATGAACTCAGGTAGCATTGGCTAGTTTTAAGTCAAAGCCATGATATTTTTTTTAATCAGAATTACACAACTATACGTATATGCATAGAGTCCACAAATATACATATAGACCCACAAAATACTGTCAGATTCCCCACTGCCCTGCATTTTGTACAGTGGTTTTATTTGTGCAAAAAACTTGAAGTGATATTAAATATTGCCAAAGTGTAAGGGTCACCATCAATGAGCAAGCTTAGTTTGATTCTGTCATGCTTCATTTTACTTTTAGAAACTTTATTTGACTTTTTATCAAACAACTAGGAAAACTAAAGGATGCTGAAAAATAATTTAACATCTTTGTGTGTGTTAAAACAGTGTTAAAACTTTACATAACAAATTAATAAATGAAAAACTTTAGCCTTTTTCTCCAGAGCTTGCTCCCTTCATTCCTTCCTTTCCCTCTTTCATTCATTCTCCCACTTTCTCTCTTTTTTTATTTGAAACATCAACACTTGTACCTGATCTTGACATCCAATTTATCAAAGCTGGAAAATGTGGCAGGTCTGCACGGAACAGCTGAAGGTTTGGTTCTATCAGCAACTCTTAGCTAGTGATTACCTAAATGCTACAGGCATGAAAATGATGCTCTAACTTAGATTAAATAAAGCAGCATACTGGAAAACAACAAAGATTACTCAGCAGTTTTATCTTAGGAAATCCTCCTGTTGCTAGAATAGAAAAAGCCTTTACTAGTTCCTTTCCAGCAAAGACAGAATACAAGGATACAGAATGAAGGCGTATTTCCTTCACTGAATTAATCCACTGTCTATTTAGACAGACAGTGATATCATAAGTGCATTCAGGAATGACATAGATCAGAAAATTGGCACTATGTAAAATACTACAGGGGCTACACAAAATTTTAAGAACAAGCGTCCCAAACCCTTAGAGTAAGCCCAACTGAGGACTTACAATATTATCGTCTTACCCAGTCATAGGGGCTGGAATTTCCTCATTCAGAGTCTTACAGGAGATCTGAAGTGGACTAAGATACCTAAATGCTTTTTTAGATACCCATTCAATGGCTGAGGTGAGGAGCAGCCCCAACCCAGGATACACCAAAGACCTAAACATGAATCCATCCTGCAGTTTTAGACAGCCTGAATGGGGAGTGAGCAGAAACATCCAGAGCATTCAGGAGCTTCTACTACCCAGGCAGGTAAGGTGCTGAACAGAGACTGTGGCTCTTTCAAGAGGCAGAGGAATTTGCCTTTAAATGCACCTGAAAGCATTTAAGTGAGAAAAGGAGGTAAATATCCCTGTGGTTTTTCTTCTTCTAGGCCTACTCACTGGATTACTCACAAGGTCTTAATCTCTGTAGGTCTGACTGGAAGTTTTTGGGTATAAAAGTCTGTGAACATTAGTTCTGAGTTTTTTTTTTCTGGAAGGACCTGTAGTGAAAGTAAAGGAAATTCCATGTACCTCCTCCGAGCTCTGATGGCCTCTGCTGGAAGAGGGATACTCCTTCAAAGGCAACTCAAGAATTATTTTCCTTATGTCATCTGCTGCAGCAAGATATTAAATCATCTTTGACAAATCCTTTGTTCTGAACCTGTTGTATCGTTATCAGAGTGGATTTCCCCTACTTACACCAAGATTGGAAACAAATTCCCCCAGAATTACAGAAAATGTGAAATTCAGTAGCTGATAAAAAGCATATGGAAATAGGGAATTTGCCTCATTTTTGATGACTTAAATCAGTGTACATCAACCCAGTTTAATTGTAGAGAATGCTGAAGAAAGACCAAATTATCAGAAGAGTGAATGTTGCTTCTAGCAACATTTGATAATGAGATCACTAAAACAGACGTTACTTTACATTTTTGTGTAAAACACAGCTTAAAATACACAAAGCGTATTGAATATTGCCTTTCTGTGGGAAGACTACATGCTGAGAATATATTCTAAAGAGATGTGTATGTACAGAAGTGTATATTGTGTGTATATATGTAACTTTACAAGAATGAGTTTTTCTGCAGAAAATGTTTTCCATTCTCCATTGTTTACAGTCAAAAAGCAGCAATGTCCTACAAGATTTGACTTCGAGCAAAATATTTGGAGAAAAACTATTATTGAATAGTATTATTGAATGAACATGTTTGCAAAAAGTATTTCTGATTTTCTTTGTATGCAGGTTTTTTTGCTACATGCTAGCTATTAAAAACAGACATGTTGATGACTGATTTTATTCACAACTTGGGTTAAGCGCTGAAATCTTTGGGTTGCACGTGGAGAACCGGCAACCCTGATTGCCCAGACAATGAACAGCACAGATGTTTGATAAGCATGGCTTTGAGTTTGTCCTTGTGGTTGCACTTAAAAGCTGAAAGCCCAAATCCAGCATTAAGGTGCCTCTGACACTTGGAAAAACACTTTGCCCTCAGAGCTTCTTGCAAACCCTTGAAAGGGGCCTAACACACTTCTGCACGGTATGCCAATGGCTACCTGTCCTAATGCCAGTAGTTTGCTCCTAAATTTAACAAGATTGTCAAAACTGGTGTTTCTTTATCCAGCCAAACAGCTCCATCCAGCAGACAGTTCTAGCTATGGCTAATGCCTTGTGAAAATAGGCAGAAACAGCAGCACAAGCAAGTGTACCCTCCTTATTCAGTATAGAAGTGTTAACATATAATTCACAGAATAAATAACAAGTAAGTTTTTATTAAGACTGCTAGCACATAGCAAGAGCAAATGAAGGGCAATATTAATTGCCTGAAATACTAAGTAGGTGATACAGAGACAATTTACCAGGGAAAGGAGTTAGTAAACCAAGATGTAATCCAGGAAATATCCTCCCCTTGAGAATAATGAGAGAACAAATTCAGAATGCATTTGCCAAGCTATTGGGAGAGTGGGAAACAAGAGCCTGCGGCCTAAAATAAGAGGTTAAGCATTGCTATTTACCCAGATTTTTAACGTATCTGATAGAACCAGGGCCTCTGTTTTGTAACTAGATTAGCTGATGTGGACCTGGCTGCATCTGTGTGGCATCACTGTAATAAGTGGGATCCAAGTGGATGACTAACTGTGGCAGTGGATTTGGTTTCCAGACTGGGCTGTGAGGTGGTCTGTCGGCCAAATAGCTGTCTATGCCTGTGAACAGTCCTAGTCCATTCACTAGCTGTCAGCGCAGCCATATTACTTGCAAATTTCCCTAATGTTTAGCAAAACTGAAGAAAAAGTAAGTATAAACCCCTCCAAAATCAATATGAGAAGGAGTGAAAATTTCATTTCCTATGTAGCTGTACAAATTGAGCTATGCTGGGTAATTGTACCCCATATATGGAATGACATGCCGGAAGAGAATGAAGTCTGTTTTGGAGGAAAATGAAATATAAAAAGTAAACAATTCAACATTTTCAAAGGAAATTAAGAAAAGTGGAAGAAGAGAAAGCAGGAATAGTTTCAGCTTTACAAATGCTCATCTATATTGCAGAGTCTCTCAGTAAGATGCCACAAAAAGTCTTTCTGAACAAAATTGACACTATTTTGCTTATGACACAGTTGATGATGTCAACTAAATAACTTCATTTATCATAGCATCTTATTACCCACTTGAAATTTTGAGTGATGGAAACAATTAAAATTGGAAGAGATAAAAAGAAATTCCTTGTGTTTCAATCAAATAATCAGAAATACGCCTGCAAAATAGATGTTGCTCAGTTGTCTGTCAGTGTAATGCAACTGTGTAAATGATTTCAAGTACAACCTGAAGCTTTCCTAATGGCTTTTCATATTTGTGTTAGCTTTGCTTAATGAAAATACCAAAATAGGGGATTTTTTTTAACCTCCCATGTTGAGCTGAGAACACCTACAATATTTTAGGAAAGTTGGGGCTGTCATTAATGTCATCTAGACAAAAAGCAGGAGGATCACGTTATTTTCTTACTGTGAACTGTTTCTAAATGTACCTTGTGGATTCATATAACCGTAGGATGGCATGTCTGCTGATGACTCATGCTGACTCACCCACCGAGCCAGAATTTACTGAGCCTTCTTCTATGCCCACACACAGTGATATGATTTCCAGTCTGAGTGAATTCTTTTAAATTTGATTTAGCAGGCTTTAACTACAGAGACAGATACACTTCTTCAATGGATGCCTTAATTTGTATTTATGTCTTATTAAATGTGTGTTCAGATTATGTTTTGCAGAATCCTTTGAAATCAATTTGGCTAAGTGCAACTATACTTTCCAAATATGAAGGTCTGTCTGAAAACATGGCAGGTATATAGAAGCAGTGATAATTTTCTGATGCTATGGACTTAAGGGCCTAATACATAATGACTGCCTTTTTGCTATAGCTTTAGCAGCAGTGCATAGGGGCCTCAACTGCGTTAAATCCCTAGGCTTAGGCAATGAATAATTAATAAAAAGACAAATTGACCTGATTCTGGTTTTATTTTTAAGACTGAAAATCATATGTTACCCTACTGAAGCCAACAGAATTAATTGGTATAAAACTCAGTGTGAAGGCAATTCTTTAAACACTACTACAAATATCTTCAGACTGATTTTGCTTTTTCTGAAATAAATAGGAATTGTATGGCAGACTTTAATGGGAACATGATCGTCCAATTACTTGTCTCTCTCTCAGTTCTGGTTAAAATCTGACATGATGTAGCAGCCTGAAAAGTAATTGTTGTTGTTACAGTACAAGCTGCAGTGACTGAAGAGATGAATGCCAGGGAGATTCTCTCTTGGAATCAAATGAATGCGTCTCTTCAGTCTCATACTCTTTGAAACAGACTCGTATGTTTTTGTTAAATCCAGATTTATGATAGCCTCATCCTCACCCCAGGATTCTTTCCCTTCCACAAAAAGATGAAGGGAGAGAAAAAAATATTTTGCTTGGACTACTCCTGCATGATTTGCTTTTTAAACTTTTCTGACAAATGACTAATGAATGTTCAAGCAACAGAAAATGAGGTGCATGTATCTTCCCCTGAAAGAAACACGACCAAATGCTTCAGTAAATGAGTGAGGTCTCTAGACTTTTCTCCTCCATTCCAATATCCTGGAAAGACAGTGATGCCCCCAAGCCACATGCCCTTACCTCTTTCTCTGGGAATTTATGCCATTTCTCAAAAGCATGTCAGCTTTGACAGTGTTTTGGGGCTGTGTGTTTTACTTCTCTTGCTCCTGCAGTCAGTCAGGCATGGTTCCTAATCTGCATGAGTTGATCTATGATTCTATCTTCTCGTCTCTGGGATTCACTGAATTGCCCTGTCCTCTAAATCTGAAAGTACTGATGAGTGGACACTTCATCCCCTGTGGTTTCTGCTTCACTGACGTCTTTGTACTTTGGGTGTATGGTCCTTTGATTTGCTTTTGGAAAACAAAAATCTCAGAATTTAAGTCTCTAGTCACACCTTCCTGCCCACCATCCTTGTTCACACAGGGCTTTCTTGTAATTCTGTCACTAGAATTCAGAAGTTGTTGGTTTTGTGGTTTGAGTTAAATGTGCTTGAAAATAGAGTATAACTTCTTCTTTTCGTTACTTCAACCCTCAGCGGTCATTAGGACTCTGTATGTAATGGGGCATGATACAAGGAGAACCACACAGCTGTGTGACAAGGTTTGAATAGAAGTTGAAATGTGTTTCTATCTCAGTCCCTGTATGTTCTGCCTATTAACTTTCCTCCTCTTGCTGTTGCACTGCCAGTTACAGTCTACATTTTATCTGAGGCCAGCCACAATTTCTATCAAATGGGCATGCACTAAGGACTCCTCTCTGAACCCCTGGCAGGTGCTCTGTAGTAGAGATGCCCACTTTTGAGATGCTACACCTTTCTCTAGTGACAGGAGAGGGCCAGACGCTGTGGTCCATCCTTTGCTGCAGCACGTGGCAATTTCCTTAAAAGGCCATAATTACTGAATATATGCAACAGGTTGCTTGCAGCAGGTTTCCCACGCTGAAGAGATGAGTGCCCAAGAAATACAGATTGGCATTGCCAAGTAATTCAGACAGCTTGCTGTTGCTCTCCTTCTCTCCAAGTGGTGCCACAGACCTACGAAGAGAAAGAGTGACTATGGATTAATTGTTCTGACAGTAGCTTATTTCTAAAAGCCTTCTTTCTCGAGGGGCTTTGGTCCTTCCCATGTTTTATTGCTGGTCAGAGAAAGGACCTCTGGAAGGAATGGTGGTAAGAAGTAGGCTACGGCTGCTACCAGAGCTAGTCATCGTTGACAGCCTATTCCGGAGGGTTACAGACTGAATAAATTAACTTGGAAGTCATAGCCACTGGAGACTGAATGCCCCTGCTCTTTTGAATGTCTCTGCAAATACTGTACCTTCCTTTCTTTTACTCCTGATTTGCAAAAAATATAATGTAATAGCAATGTGCCAGTAATTGAAAAAAGTAACATTTTTTTTAAGGAGTGAAAATTCCCAAGCCCCATCTAGCACTGCAAACAAGCAGTTTACAGTGTTTTAGCTAACACTGGCCTATCTTAGATAAATATACACCATTGCAAAGCCTGTATCCAAAGGTCCCTTTCTACCTGAATAAACTGGCACTGAAGTCTTCTGTATCTCTGTGGCTTATACACTGATGGCATCCAGCTTTAAGTACCCTACTGCGATATGTCAATGCCAGAAGCATGTTTAGCAGTGTCCACTATGTACTTACCTTTGCACTTACTACGTTTCACTTGTGGAACCTCTCAACTTTTTTTTTCCAAACACTTTATGAAAAAGCTGAGCTTGTTACGATTGAAGGGCTTTGCACAGTAGTGCTCTCCAGGGTCTGTTGTCATTCTTTCTTTTCCAGCTTTCAGAATTTTGCCGTTCTTATACCCTTTTGCAATGGAATGTAATATTTACATTTCTTGAATCTGTTTCTAAATGCAAGGTATCCCCTTGGCTTACCCTGTCAGTCATACACTCTGCGGTTCTCTGTGGCACTCTCACTTGACTGTCCTGGAGTTCCACCTATTCTTCTGCCTCACCCCTCATTTCCTGTGATAAGCTGCATCCTTGGTAGTGCCAGAGCACTGTGTAACCTCCAAAAGATTTAATCTCAGTGGGGCATCTGCACTTGTGCAATCTCATGTGTTCAATGAACGCCCCACTGGGAAGACTTCTCCCCATAGTGTAACACTGAGCCTTGCTATTTGTTAAGAAATGCCTTCATTTCTCAAATTTCTCCCAGGTTGTGGGTATCCTAAAGGTATGTGTGTCAACTCATTTGGACTTCATGCTTCTTCAGAAATAATGCACCTCGTGCTTCCCATAGTAATGTGAAATCACTGTTATTATCAGGCAAAGTTAAATGAGGAAAAAAGATTATACTAGCAAAGCAAGGGTTAAGTTTATGATTACACAATGGAAACAAACTTAAACACACGAATAAAAAGCACAGAAACAAGAAAATCCAATTTCAATATGTACCTTATTCTGGCAGTCACTCAACGCTTGCCTCTAGGAGCCAAGGAGACAGTACACCTGTACTTCAAGATGTACTGCTCGGTTGGGCTCGTGTCTGCCTCCGCCCAAGGTATGAGGGACTTCCCTCGCTGCGAGGGAGCGTAAACCTCAGAACATTTCTTCAGACCATCTCCCGTCCCTTGCCCCCTTCAATTTAGAGAAAATTCTGATGTATTGTATCGTAGTTTTGATCAACCTGAGCTATTTAGAGGAATATGAAGTGAATTTGTTTACGCTTGTCTCAAACTGAATCATCTGTGATACACAGTGATCCTTTGACACACTGATTTCCAAACTCAGATTTACCTCCATGCTTAGAAAGTCAGTTGAATTATAATTTGATTTGGGTCTCCATTTCCCAAACAGCATAACTTCTATTATTAGCCTTTTGAAGATCTTATAAATTACATAAAACTATCAACTGTACATTGCAGCTTGTAAAAAAACCCGATTATTTGTAGGGTTCACACATGAGACGTTACTAACACTGATGATCAGTTTAGGGTTTGGAGCATTTTCTCAGAGAAGTTTCATTCCTTTTACTTCCTCACTTTATCATATTAGAAGCATTACAACTATCATAGTAACTTCCAACTCTAACTCCCTTAGCCATAGTTAATTATAGATATCCTGGCAGTTTCTCCGAGTTATTCATTCCAGAGTTTCTTGCTAGTGAGCAGGCTAATCGCAGGTGTTCTGGGGGGCCTTTCACTTCCAGAAATACTGCTTCTAAAATGTCCAGGCCCATCACCAAGGCTTTGTTGGTTTTGTTTCATTTTTGTACTGCGGAGTGTGAAATTCATAAAACTGCTCATGTCTCTGGAGTTGAACATTCACATTTAAAATCTGATGTTCTCTTGTCACTAGCTTCAGATTATCTTTGAAATTCGAAAACCTTTTCTAATAACTTGAAATAACACTTAATTAGTTGAGTAACAGGTAGCCTGTTAAAAAGGTATGCTTTACACAATTCACTGACTTGGTTGTCCTGTTGGCAAAAAGGCACCTTTGCAACACGGTTATTTTAACTGGTGTTAATTTGGTGGAGTGTGGGTACAGAGTTCGTAACATTTATCATGCAGAGACAATGTGCCTATTCTTATTTTATACTTTCTCTTTGATAACTGCAACTACTAATTTATTTGTGTTTCAGAAACACCACTGGATTTTATTTTTCCTTTGAAGGGGGAGCAATCCTCTACTTCTTACCTAGCTTGTAGTCTTACCAAGATTAGTGGCACTCCGGCATGAGCAGAGCTGAACCCGAAGGCTGTGATCATGGTGCTAGTTTCCCTTTGCTGAATCAGGAGGGAGTCAGAGTGCTCAGTACCTCGAAGGAAGTACACAGCACACTTAATGTTGACACTATTATTATGGTTGACATATTTTGATCATCTAATTTTTCTCTTTGATGCTGATGTACAGTAAAGTATGAACATTATCTTTAAGCTGCAATCTGATCTTACTGAGCATTAAGTGCAGCAAAGGGCAGTGGATTTTCTCTTCAGCAACAACATGAACAGCAGGAGCTCTGGAAATTGTAGTGGTAACAGCAGCTTCTGTTGTGACAGTTCTCTCGTAGGTCACTATGGTGAGAATGTATCTGAGTGCTGGGTTTTTTTTTTCTGTCCAGACACTAATATAATTTCTAGAAGCCAGAAGAATAGCTTATATAAATTAATACCCTTGTCAGGAATAATATCCATGTGGATATGCTGCTCCAAAATACACACATTTTCTTTTTTTAGGAAGGATTTGTTAACTCTTCCTTTGTCTAGTTACTAATACTTTCAAAACTAAATGCAACTTTTACCTTAAAACAGTTGTTCTGTGTGTTAGTATATAATTGGGGGAAAAAAGAAAACACTTAATTGAAAAAAAACCTTAATAAATAACAATGTAGAACCTGGCCTACATAATGCTTTGCTTTCTTTTGTGAAGATTCACTATACACATGTTTTAACATTAAAAATGTTAGTTTTTGAATTGTGGATACTGCAAGACAATGCAGGGGATGTACATGTATTTAGCATGCAGAACGCTAGGCTCTTTGTTCAGAGCTCAAAAATGAAATGGCTGCAATGTGACAAAGTGTCTGACACTGCCCACTTTGATAGTCAGGGATAGCTCCTAGCAAAGCACCCTACAGAAATGCAGAAGAGAAATAATTAACTCTTTTTTTGTAACACCTTAGGGAGGGGTTCCATTTGGAGTCAGTGTTATCCCTCTTGTCAACGATGCTTATTAGCACCAGCAAGCTGGTGCGCAGCCTGTTGATCTTACGGGATGGGTTTGCTATTGGTGACTCTTTTTAACTGAGTCACCACCAAGCGTTTCCATTAGCAAGTTCACAACCAGTCACGTCTGCAGCTCTGGCCTGCAGGGCCACTTCTGGGGTTGTGCACCACTGGGGATGGATACCAGAGAGCACTGCTTAGGCATTACAAGATTTTAGAGAAAGAAGCCCTTCCCTTGCTGTGGGCTTACTTTTCTTAGTTTGTTTGATTTCTTGCTACCTTTCCTTTCTACTTAAACTGGCATTCATTGGCTGCGTGCATCTATAAATTACTCAACAGCCCCTGCTGTAGTTCAGTTCATTATGAAGAGGTTCACTGACCTCTTGAACACGCATGAAGTTTCTGTCAGAACAAATTTTTCCCCCTCAGTCTTTAAAAAAAAAAATTTCTTCCCAAGCCCTGCTTTGCTCATCAGTAATGTTTCAAATGTGCGTTAGGGCAGCCCTTCACCCTGTGCACAGTTTGGTTGCTGGTGTTTTTCCCCTCAGAAGGATGATGAGCGACATCCGTTCCAGTTTAACAGCTTGACTGATCCTAACAGAATGCCCTCACCAGAAATGTCTTCAAATAATACAAACCACTCACATAGATCAGGTTGTCCCATTCTAGTTCTTACCCATGAGTAGGCAAGAACAGCGTGTGTTACAAGCCCCCTCTCTCACTGGGGCTCTCAAGCTGTTTTTCTCCCTTAACAATGGGGAGAAAAAGAGATGATGGTGAATCGTAATGTGAGAAAGCATTTTTAAAGCGTCGCTGACTTTATGAAGCAACCTTTGCCACTCTCCCAGGCAGTTATTTCTTATAGTTATAGTAAGGAAGGGTAGAATAGCAAATTAACAGTAATGGCGATTCTATATGAATTAGGGAAATATCACAAGAGGATATTGTTACCAGAAGTCGTCTCTTTTATGGAGCCTATAAACAAGCTTGCTAGCCAAACTTGATTGACTTCTTCGATAACATAAGCTTAAAAGATGATAAGAACATAAGTACTTTACAGTTGATTATGCTTAAGCTTTTCTACTCTCTTAAAGCATTTTAAGCTCTCTTGAAACATTTTAAGCTCTCTTAAAACACTTCAGTCAAAGAGTAGAAATGGTAATCTAAAGTCCAGATAATTAATCAGTGAAGAACAAACCAGAGCAGTGATAATGATGAAGACACATTAGGGATGACGGGTGAGAGTAGTCTAAGGAAAAGTTGGTATTCTAATGTCAAAGTAAAATGTTTAGCAAGATTTTAGGCTGCAAAAGGAGACATCTCAGCAAGAAGTTAACAAAACTAACACTTCTATTCTGTCTCCGGTGCTGCTTACAATACTGCATCGAGTTCAGCAGCAGGGAGGAAAAGCGTGAATGTATGCTCACAAGTGACTGGGTTACCAAGGCAAGTTATTGCTTATCAGCTAGGATGCTATAGCAGCATATAGTAGCTTAAACTAACACATTTTACTTCAGCAGCTGGACGAGCTGGGAGCATGCACACAGGCAGTTATTACAGCTTGTCTGTGGAGTAGTAACTTATTAAGCCATGCTAAGTCATGGCTTAATTACAAACTGGCTTGACAGCTTGTGGCTGTCTGTCCCTACCCAATTTAACAACATGAACAAAGCTCAAATGAAGGCAAGAGAAATAATCATGGCACATCAACCCCTTCAGTTTGTTACATCTCAAAGCCAGCTCACGGCTGTCTGTGTGGAGCTCCGAATAGGTACTTCCACACTGCCAATTAAGTGCCTGTGTGAAGGCACTTAACCTGTTGCCCAGCCATGCTTAAGATTGTATTTGTCATTCTAATGCTGAAATTGAATGGCATTCATATCATGCTGTGATAAACTAGAGTATTCTGTCCTTCTTCATCATGTTTTTGAAGTGATGAGCTCCCACCTGCTAGAGGAAATTTCTGATATTAGTCCCCAAAGGTCTCGCTTTTATACCCTTGAAGTTAACTGTATTTCTATTTCTCCATCAGTTTAATCATGTATGGTTTCCTAGCTTTCCTTAGCGTTGGTTCCTCTGGGCACTGGGTCATATACAAACTTATTTTCCCACCACCCTCTTGTGTCAGTGCCATTAAAGATAATATCTAACAGGTTTAAGCGTAAAACTGATCTTTAGGGGAGAGGGGGAGGGGCAAAAAAACCCAAACACAACCTTTACTCAGATATTTCACCTCTGATCATCAGATTTTACTTCACTCTCTGTGGATAGTCCATCACCTCCATTACTCTGATACTGCTCTGCTAATTCCTATCACCTCCTCCTTCATCTAGAAGTTGAATGATATTATTGAAGAAAGATATTAGGTTAATCTGGTACAGTCCACTTTTTGTAAACAAACATTACTCTCTTTTTCTGCTATATTTACTTCAAAGAGCTTACTATGAGACAAGTGATTTCATTTGATGCTGTTTTCTGACTTCTGGGCATTATCTATCTGTTCTTTCTGCCCAGAGGCTCTAGACCATGTTTTATTTTCATCTTAGATGTGATACTAGCAATTTCCTTTCTCTGCTAGCTATTAGCCATCCTGCCCTCTAACCCTGCATTCAGCATCACCATCTTTACTGAAAATTGAGACAAAATATGTATTTAGTTTTAGAATCAGATGTAGACTGTCTCTGATCCCCACTTCTTCACTGGAAAGCAACATCACTTCCTTCTTACAATATTATGTTAAACCTGGATAACTTTCTGGTTTTCCAGATATGATATGCAAGGTCTGAACTAACCTGCTTTTCCACATAAATTCTGCCTTCATTCTCACATTTATTGATATTTGAGATCTTTCCTGAACCAGACCGTTTTACTCTTTTATTATATGCTCTTTGCTTACAGTTCTTCTCTCTTGACGTTACTTCTCTTCCAGTTATGCCTTGAGGCCTCTACCTGTAAACCTTTTTGCCTTGTGTGAGACAGAGAATCCCACTGGAATTTGCAATTTTGGTTTTAAGACACCTGAGGCTTCTTCCACATTCAAACGGCTAATTTCATTACACAAGCTATTTTTATTGCCAGGTATCTTCACCTATCACAGCTTGCCTTTCTGAAATTGAGAATGTTCTACTTTCTTTCACCTCTACGTCTCTTCACACAACTTGTGATAACCTACTCCAGGGTTATTATCTACAGTCAGGCCTTTGAGTGCATATTCTTAAACCATCCAAAAGCTTTACTTCTTACAGGCTCAGTGACAGTTTGAAAGAGGAATTAATTGACTGCCACAGTCCAGAACGTCTGGCCCCCATAATGAGTAGCATGTATTCCCCAAACTCTTAACTGGGAATTTGAAATCTCACAGACTGGTTCTTTACATCCAGGGAGTACCATCTCTTTAACAATATGGAGTTTTCTAGCTACCTCCAAAACTTCCACCCAGGAGTCTGTAACAATCTCTCAGCCCTTTCCTCTCAATACACTTTGTAACCACCTTTTCCAATAATAAATTGGAACTAAACGATGAGCTGTTTTATTCCCTGCATTTTATTTGCAGAACAGTGTTCCTTGACATAGCATATTACTACCCATCTTTATTTTTACTTCTGTGTCTCCTCGACTGCAAATCCCCTCTAATCCACATGTTCCAGTTAAGAACTCGACAAGTTTTCTTTTATCACAAGGTGGTACGTCCTGAAGAGTTTTATGACATTCCTTCATTTTTCCCCCAAATGTTGGCAATAGTATATCCATTTTTCAGTTATGATGTTTTGACACATTAATGCTACTTGGTTTTTGTCTTTGTCTCTGTCTGTGCCATTTTCTTTGCTACCCATCCCACATTCATCCTATTCCCCATTGCTGTATTAGCACTGAATCTTCCTCTTGTTGAGCAAAACCAAGGTGAAATATTACATGAATCTTTCCAAATTTTCTCTGCTAATTTCTTAAGACGAGGATGACCTTATTATCTGTGGTGATTTCCTTCCTTTCTTTACAGATGGTGTAATCTAGAAGGGGTACACAGGGAAGTGGTGAAGAACTTAACTACTGTTGTTTAGTGAATTAATTTCCTTGGGAAGTTACTCAGCTGAAAACAAAAGAGCTTTTTCGCTTCGCAGATAAAAAAAATATTAACGTACAGTGAATATTTTCAGTGTCTGAGAATGCTTTCTTGTGAAACTAGAGCAGTTGCCACTTGTGGTCAAACCACTGTGAAGGCCAGTTAAAACACGAGATGGATACGTGCTTCAGGTGAAAAGCTGTTTTAAAGCTCAAAAACAAGAGGTAGAAGTTGATGTAATAACGTAGAAACACTGTCAGATATCATACCTTCCCAAAGTTACTGCTATTTTGTCAAGACCTGTTTTACAGCTCATTCATTTGAACATGAAACATTTAATTCTTAAGATTCATCAAGAGCTACTCCTAAAAGAACAAATCTGTTCACCAATAACAATAGAATATTTTAAAAAAGAGGGAATTTTTAAAACTCTGTACAGTAAGAACTCACTTTCATTCCTCTTAAGTACAGTACCAAATAAAGCTGTTTGCAATCTACCATTATCCTGTACAATCTGTTTCCGATTTATTGGTTAATGTTTCTATAGTTCAGAGTTATTTTCATCGCCACTACGAATCATATATTAAAAAATGTACATGCAGTCAGGCACGCGCACGTTGCCGTTGATCTGACACACATATATTCTCACAAACAAACATCCTGCTTTAGTAACCTTACACACAGCTTGACTGGGGCCAGCCGCGAAAAGGCACAAAATCCCTCGATTAGCCATTAACTCCATGTTGCCACATACAACCATTATTTCGCCTACTTATTACTTCACCCGCTGCCCCTGCTGCCTGTCACTGTGCTACTTGCCTCTTGCCACACACACCTCTTGAGCAATGGCAGTGTTCAGTTTTAGCCCACATAAACCAGCCAGATACGCACATTTTCTAGTGATTAGGAATGTGCTGTTTATGCTGGGTTAAGGACTCATGTGCAGGGTGTAGGTTTTTACTTAATCTCTAATGTTTAAGCAGGTCCTGTTTGAGAAGCAATAGGGGATATGATTTATTACATTAGAGATAATGTAGGGTAATATTTATTATTTCGTGAAGTCAGTACTGTAAAGGTTGTACTGGGAGTGAGGTGACATGATAAGGAAGTATTTTATTTTTTCTAAATTTGCTATGAAGTGATGTATGCAGTTAGAGTTGAAGGTGAAATGAAGGAGATAAGAACAAAGGTGCCAAACCCAGAAGCAAGGAGAAAGGCAGGGTCAGAAGGCTTGAAGGTTTGAAGGCTTGAAGACTAACTGGTGATTTCCTTCAGTATTTCTGAAGTTTTAGCAGTCACTGTGGGAAGGATGGCTGCCAGCATAAATTTGATGGAGGAGTCAGTAGCAGTTGAGTATACCTTGCTCATACTGAGCAACATTATCCAGCGCTACCTATGGTATCTCTGTGGCAGGTAGCCAAGAAGCAAAGTAGAGGGTGTAAACAGAGACCTGATAAAATTACAGCCCAGTTCTGTATCTGCTGAAATCTGTGCAAGGTTTACCATTACTTTAAAGAGTGACAGGCGCTCAAAAAATTCCTGGTGAATCACTTGAAATAAAATCTATTTCAAAAGCCCAAGAAGTATCTAGGCTGACTGAATTTTACATTCATCAACCTGAAGATATAGCAGTTTTTAGCCAGATTTGTCATCGCTTTAATAATACATGACTTGTGTTTAAGTGACTACTAGATATAAGCCTGAGGAAAGCAAAAAAAAAATCCCTAGCTAGATATGTAAAGGTATCTTGAGTCCCAGATCATGTGGATGCTGCAAAGTTAACTAGGTTGACTGGCAGCTGGGTCTGGACACTCAGATTAGCTTGTCTATGAGCAACTTTTCTATGGCAGAGGGCTAACCGCAGTCTCAGTGTTCCGGCCGTTTCTGAACTTGCTCACGAGTGCCTGTGCTGAGGCAATCTGGGTTTCATTCTCAATCAACTCTAACAACTGGTAGAAAGATGTGGGAAGCAGCGCATCACGCTGGAGTGACCTTTCCTGTGTTCTCATGGCAGAGTAAATGCACTTGAGCCCACAGGAAGCAAAGCTTCAGCTCTAACTTAGTAGTTGCATCAGTTACCAGAGTTCAAAGTGCCTTGAAAGCTCTGTGCAAGGATTTTCTCATGTGAGTGGCACTGCTGATGAACTTAAAGCTAAAAGCTGCATAGTGTGCTCTGTACAATGGACGTGACTCTGGAAAGCCTGGAAAAATAATCCCATAGCGTGCCTATGTGGGAGACTGGGAGAGAATGCCAACTCCAGAAGGGAAAGCTCCCATCTTTTTCAGGGCCTGCTCCTCTGCAAACACTCCAGAAAAGAAAGGTGGATAAATAAAAATGCTATATAAACTGTGTTTGACCTATGATCTCAAGTCCAGCATATGACAGGCGTTCATTCACACTCATGTATGTAGGGTGGTGGGGAGGAAATACCTCCCCATAAGGGGACAAGGGCATCAGTAGACTCAGTAGAGATCAGTGGGGGAAATTATATGGCTTTGTACAGGCGGTACATTAAACTTCAGGCACTTGGGAGAGTAAGGCAAGGACATAGCTTCGGTGCCATTAGCTTATGAGGAAAGACTTTAGCGTCCAACTGCAGCCAGCGGCACTGCTGGACAGGGCTGCAGAGCAAGGCCTGAGCTGGGTCCCTCCCCAGAGAGACGAACCCCGGCTGGCTTCAGCCCGCTGATTGAGGAAGAGAGGAAGGAATTACGAGGCACCAGGTGGATTTTCACGTTCCTCCCTGAATAACCGTTTTTTGTTTGGGGCGAGGAAGAAGTTAAAGGGTAGGCGGAGCCCACGCAGGGGGCTAATTATAGCCTCCCGGGGAGGCTCCTGCCGGAGGGGCCGGCGGCCGAGAGCCGCCGCGACTCGCGCCCCCCCGCCGGACAGCCGTTACTCTTTCAGACGGCGCCGTGTCAGCGTCCCCGCAGCGGCAACGGGTTCCCCGTCCCCTGAGACGGCGTAAGGGCATACCCGGGACCGGGCCGCCTCCGGCCTCATTCTTTATTGTGGTAAAAACAGCACTTCCGCCGCAAGCGGCCGAGCCTCCCACAGCCCCCAACCCCAACGGCCGCCTCAGGCGCGTCGGCTCCCCTGCGCGGGCGCGAGGCCCCGCCCCCCCGCGAGCAGGAGACCGGCCCCGCGCCCTCTGATTGGCTGGCGGTGATGTAATCGCGCGAACATACGGGTACTCCTTGCCGCCCCCCATGGGAGCGGGAGGAGAGCGGGCTGCGCGCCGCTCCCCCCTTCCCGCCCGCCCCGCCACCAATCGCTGTGCAGGAGCAGCGCGCATGCAGGAGTGGGCTCTGCGGCTCCCTCGGGGCCCGCCGGCCTTTCCCCAGTGCCCGCCGGCTCCGTTTGATTGGCAGGGGCGACGGCCAATCGGGAGAAGGCCGGTTTAGGCCCATTTCGCGCAGTGGCGGCTGGGCGAAGGCGGCTGCGGGAGTGGCGGCGCTGTGAGCCAATGGCCTGCAGGCAAACCGCGCCGGGAGGGAAAGGATGTGGCGGGGGCAGGGAGGCTGGGAGAGGCAAGGGCACTCGCTGACAGCCGCTTCCGTCAGTCCTGCCCAGGCTACGTTCAAAAAATAAAAAAAAGGAGAAAGACACTGTCCGTGCATTAGCGACTTGAATGACAAGGGCCGCAGCCAATAGTTACCAAAGCAGAGGGGAAACGCCCAATCAGGGAAAAGCTTTTGGGCGGGGCTGGAGGATGAGCGGCGAACGGATCGGCCAACGACACTGAGGAAGGGTGGAGCCGGCAGGGCGGGCGGCCAATGGTCAACTGGGAGGGGGCGGGACGGGATGAGCGACAGTAGAGGCAGCCAGTCGGCCGGGAAGGAGGCGAGGAGGAGCCCGGCGGCGGGGCGGTGGTGGGCGTGGCCGTGGGCCGTGCCCCGCGCCCCGCCCGCCCTTCCCGGAGCGCTGTGACGTGGGCGGCGGGGAGGGCGGGGCTAGTGGCGGCCTTTGGGACCGGGGCGCCCAACATGTCGGCGCTGCTGGCGGCGCTTGGAGTGCGCGAGCGGGCGGCGACTGCGGCCGGCGGCGGCCAGCGCGGGGCGGCCCGCGCCTGAGGCCGAGCCAGGCCCCGACCCCCCCCCCCAAGCCCCTCACCCCGGGCCGGGCCCTGCCCTGCCCTGCCCGCCGGGAGCCGAGGGACGCCGGCGCTCCTTCGCCGACAGGTAGAGGGGTCAGGGCCGGCCGCGGGGCGCGGGCAAGGGGGTGGTGTCCGCGCCGGGGCGGGCGGTGGCGGGCGTAGAAGAGGGGAAAGGGGCCGCCGGGCTGGGCTCGGTCGCGTGTGTTACCGGGCGGCGGGGCCTGCGCGCGTGGCGTGGGGAGCGGGGCCCGGGGGGGTGGCGGGCAGGGCCTGCCGCCGGTGCGCCCCCGGGTAGCGGGCAGGCGCCGCGCAGGCCCGGCCTCCGCTGCTTCCCGCCGGGGGAGGAGAGAGGGCCGGGGGCCGCGCTGACAGGGCCTGCGGCGGGGAAGCCACCCCCCACTCCCCCCCGCCCCCCGATGTAGCCGGGGATGGGGCCGTCGGGCCCGCCCTCTGTGGGCCGGCGCGGCGGCGGGGCACCCGGCGGCCCAGGCCCCGCACGCCGGCGGTGCTGCGGGTGGGGCGGGGGAGGTGCGGGCCTGGGCCCCCTGCGGTGCGGGGAAGGGGTCGGGTGCTGTCTGCGGGGCGAGGCGAGGGAGGGGGCGCCGGTGGGCCGGGGCCCCGCACACGTGTGTCGGCCGGGGCAGCGGCGGGACCCGCCGCTTACTGACGGGGGGTGGGGGTGGGGGCGGCGAGCCGCGGGTCGGGCCCCGATGCTGGAGGGAGAAACTGCCGGCAGGCCTGGGTGCTGGTGCGGAGCTGGCGGTGTGCGGAGGGGGTGTAGGCATGGGCAGCGCCGGGGCGCCTTTGGCGTGGAAGGGGAGAGAAGTTGAAGGAGGCTGGTTCCCGTAGTTTGGAGCTCGCCGGCTTCGCGAACCCGGTGGCTACAGACGTGGATGTATTTTTACTATAATTTGCAGATGGTCGAAGGGAGGGAGTTATTTTGAGGGGCTGGAGGCAGCTGGAAAAATCTGTACGAGTGTTGTTTTGTGTGCTGCGGTAGGTTGAGGGATATGTTTATACCGTGGGGATGCAGACGGTGGGTGAAACAGCATGTATTTATGAGAGCATGTGAATTTAGGAGTGATAGGTAAACAACCTCGTGTGTGTTGTGAGAAGTAAGGTGTTGAGTTGGCTGGCTTCTAAGGCTTGTGGAGAGGGCAGGCTTTGGGTGGTAAGCCTATGCACAACTTACAGGCACAGTGGTAACAGGTTGCTACAAGGTTCTGAACTTGTTTTGTTTGGTGGCCAGTGTGGTTAGACTTAATGTGTGAGACCTTCGTGTGTAATATGAGATGGTATGTGGACAGAAAAGCACGCATGTTCCTACCGTGTGTGAGTCGATAGGTCTGGTGCTCACACGGAGAGCTGAGAGAGATGCCGGGCTGTCACCAGCTGCATGAGCCCTGTTTCTTGTGTGTCGGGGTAAGCTAGGGCAGCAAGTAATGTGGCCTGTGTCCCGGGAATGTGAGAGGAGCTGTGAATTGGTGTCTCACCTGTGGTGAAATTGAAATGCTGATGTTTTGAGCCATGGGATACAAATTGGAAAATGTGTAGCAAATGCCATGTGTTGGGGTCATGGCAGTGCTCTTTGAAGAAAAGTCTGTGTGTGCCCTGGGGAGTTGTAGAACTGTAGGTGTCTATATTTGAGACAGGTGTCAGGCTGTGTAAATTTCTGCCTGTAAGGGCATCAATACACACTTCTTGTGGGTCTATTTCCAGGGATTACCGTGGATTCTAAGAAGACGAGGGGGCTTGGGTGAATATTTAGAAGTAGAAATTAATTGTGGAGTCTTTGAAAGGTTTGTGTACGCTTGAAAAAGGGGGGGGGGGTAGGATGAATTTGTGGGGATGATGCATATACAAAGTGAAGATTATGTTAGGCTATGTATACATGTGTGTATCAGGGGAATGGTATTTGTGCAAAAGGGAAACTGGAGTTTTCGTATTGCTGAGTTAGTGGGAACTCTGTGTATGGAGAGAGGAGGTAGGAATTTTTGGCTGAGGCTTTGAAAAGCCGAAATGGTGTGGGGGAGGGATGGTGAACTGGGTCCAGGGTCCCAGGTGTGTCCTGAGCAGGTAGGAGGCTGTGGAGGTTTGTTGCTCCTCTTGTCATGGAGAGAAGTATTTTATGGTTGTGACAGCCAGTGGAAACTAAAAGTGAATGAAGATGAGGCAATTTGTTACTGTTATGAATATTGTAAGATTAAAGGAGGCTACAGAATAGTCAAGGGTTTCTCTTAAAGGTGCTTTTCTTCGTTTATTTTGGTCTGTTTGTTCCACTGGGTAAATTGTCCATTAACTTTAAGAGTAAACTTCTGCTGAAGCTAGTGTTCATAATGGTGTTGACAAGTCAGCAGCTAACTAAAAGCACTTACTGTGGTGTAGACAAGCCCCATGTATGTGTGGGTTCGGGGCCTCAAATGTGTCTATTGTATATATTTACTATGTCTGTTATATATACCTTAACACTTTAGCTGAGTGCATGTGTCTGGAAGGTATGAAGTCTTTTGTACTGGACATATGCTTGTGTTTGAGAGGGGGCTAGTGCGTAAACATTTGAGGGTGAGATCTGTGAAAAGATAATCCATTTAGACCAGAAAGCTGTTTGGCTCAGGTGGAAATGAGGAGAAATTGCATGCGTGTATCCCATGGTCTGCGGATTTGTGATAGTATGTATTATTTGTTTACACAGCCCCTCATCTCTTGTTCCACACAGATATTTAGAGGAGGTTGTTATGTAGGATACTGATTTAATTAAGGCGCATAACATCATGGTGAGGGAAACGGAATTTATGTAGTATTGAGAGAGCTGTATAGAGCGTGCATAGAACCCATTTTTCTTGTGTTAGCTGCGAGATGGTCAGTTAGGTAGGGAACTAGAGAAAAAAAGAGTACTCTGATAGTAGTTGTCCTGGATAATCCAGTTCTCTTCTTGTCTCTGGTGCAGAATTATAATTGTTCACTTAAACTTTTCCAGTGGTGATCACTAGTGCATACTTCTGCCTTACTAAACTTGAGACCCTGTCTGGCAGAAATATAAACCCATCACAACTGAAATCAAAGGTTGTGGAATCTGCGTCTTGAACATTGTCTTTTAAGGGCCTCAGTGTCAAGATTGACTGGTCTTGGAGGGGGATGATTGAGAGTAGTGAGTATTTCTTACAGTAATGTGTTGCCTTCATATTACAGAGAGTGAAAGGCAGTAAAAATCCACTCTTAATGCTGGATGTAAAAATCCATGTGAAGTATTTGTATTATAATAACAAATATCACTCTCTGGAGCAGGGTTTATTTAGACTGCAGCAAGGGATGGGGTTGTGTGTGGAATGATGTTCAGAGAGTACTGTCCATCTTGAATGAAACAAACTGCAGCACACGTAGCTAAATGCTACCATAAAGTTCCTAGGGAGTGTGTGTGTTGTTCTTGTTGGTTTTGTGTGTGTGTGTGTGTGTTTTTGTTGTCATCCCCCCCCCCCCCCCCCCCCCCCAATAAATCTTCTGAAAATTGAAATTAATCATTTGGTACTGTCTTGGATCATCAGTCCTGTAAGAATGCCTAAATCTGCCACATAGGCCTACTGCTGTAGCTTAGTAAGTGGTAAATAGCTGTTCTTTTCTGGTCAGTGCTGGAAAATAGGTAGCAAACCATTGGTTTTTGCAAGCACAGTCTCTTTCAAGTGAATGGGAAGGCCTTGGTGAAAGAATCCAGGCTCTAGACTCCATGTGTGGATTGTGATTACTGTAACAGGTCATGCATATCTTTGTGTCCATAGTTGTGTTTTTCTCTAATATTGATTCTTTCTGCCCACCGCCTTAATTGTATCAAGTATCTGTTGTATCTAACTTTTTTAATTCTTGCCACCTTGTCCAACAAGTTTTCTCATCTCTCTGAATTCAGTGCTGCGCTAGTGTTTGTTTCTCTTCACTTCTCTGTGAAAATGAAGAAATATCCTTCAGATCTTGGGCCTTTTAGCAGCCCAAGCGATTTGATCTGAATATTGGTTTTCTCAGTAAGTTGGAGGAGAGCAAGGGTGATTTCTTTGGAAAACTGTTAAAGTAAAAATTTTTTGCTATCTTGGTTCCTTATTTGTTGCTTTTTTCATTCTGTGCTTAATGCTTGATCATCTTCAAGATTTGGCTTATAGATGTACAGGGTGTGAACTGTGGCTTCTTCCTTCTCACTGTATTAGCAGTGAGAATGCATGATAAATGTTTTATGAAACTTCAAGAGGGGTCTGATTTAGCCCTGGTCTTCAGCATATCTGGTATGCATATAATCTTCAGGGAATTTTGTTTAAAATTCTGGACATGTCATTGTCGTTTATTAATTAAAAAAACCCCAAACCTCACATTCAAATAACATCAGATTATAAAAGCCCAGAAAAGGGAAATTTTTTGCATGGACAAAGAAACATGTGTCCCTGATGCAAGAACAAGAATCATAAAAACTTGTTGTGTTTTTTTTTTGAGCAGACAACCTTGTGAACCTCTCAGCTATTTGGCTGACGTATTTCAGTCTTGGGCATATATTTAGCATGGGAAACTTTGGACAAACTGCTTAAAATTTGGCAAATAAATCTTGTCCAGATTTATACCTGTCTCATGCTGAAGCCAAATAAAAATTCTGAAAAATTAGTGGGAGGCACTCTAAAAGGAAACTGGTCTGAAAAGCTTTGCATGAGACACTGGAAAATAACTGAGCTGGTGTAGCTCACCTCAGTTTCTTGAGATGAACTGAACTGCTCGTCTCAACTTGAGACATTATTGGCATGATGAAACATGAGGGTTGCCAGTGAACATAGGTTAAATTAGTCTTCTGGCTCTTTGAAAAACCTATATTGGGAGAGAAGGCACAAAGATGTCTTAATTTAGAAAACAATAGAAGGGAAACAAACGCCATATCTCAGTGGACAACAGCCTTTCTTATAAATTTGGAGGAAACTATTCAGGCCCAGGTATTGTACTGCTAGGAAAAATAAGTCACCCACAACTTTTTCCCCATGCACCATTAGTTTCTCATTAATATTACTTCAATGCATCGTTTCATGATGTTGGTATATTACTACCTCATGGTGTAGGTTCTCTGCATCTTTGATGGGAAATAACCTGTTCGTTGAGTTTTCTTTCAAATAAATAGTGCAACTAGGTGCTTCAGTCTATTTTCACAAGAGTTAACAGGAATTCAGCTCAGAAAAATGTCGCTTAAGGATGTTTCAGTCAAGGCTACTGGAGAGCTTAAGATGGCTCTTCAGTGTGTGTGGTAATGACAAGTCAATGACCACAAACTTCCAGTTAAGTCCCAAAGGAAAACATCTGTCTGTCTTTGCAGTTTTCAGGGGATTAATGTGTTAACAGAAAATGTCGTCTTCAATAATCCTACTTCTGTGTCTGCACCTCAGTGTAGGAAGTTGACCTTTACTGAATGTAGAGCGCACATGGCTCTGCATTGTTAGTATGTGAATTAATTGTTTTTATCAAGGAGGTAATGAAGTAAGATGGTGATCACTTGTTGAGTGGAGGAGGTATACTTATTGTAATTTATTAATGTAATACTGCTTTGGCCTGTTCTCATCAGCTCGTCTGTCCTGTTAAAGCCAGGTATTATATGTTCAAAACTCATGATCTTACATTTAAAATTTTGTATAGTAAAAGAAAAAATTAGTGACTGGAGAGCAAATCTCAAATGATGGAACTATTTGTAAAGAACTGATATTTTGATTCAAGTGGAAAACTGAAACAATGAATATTATGTTGGTCAGCTTATTCAGAAACAAAATCCCTTCTTTTCTGGGCAGCTTTGTTGGTTAAGCTGATATGCGAGTAATATAAAGCATTACTGAGCACATGCTGCTCTTCCTTTCCTACCACTAGCTGTAGTGGAGCCATTGATGTAGGTTATTGGGTTGTGTTTTCAGTGTCATTTAAAAACTTCTATGAAACAGTAAATACAAGTGATGCATGAAGTGTGTAGATCTTGGTGTTTTTGTTTTTGTTTTTTAACTTGGAGAACTTTCCTAGATGTATCCCACTAGTTTTTGATACTCCTAACTGTAAAGGGGTGGAAGCAAAAGTGGGGATGAGTGGTGAGACACTGCTGCTGTAGTTACCCCAGGAAAAGGAACACTTAAATTCACAGTGCAGCCTTCCTTTTTAGGGCTGATGAGGTGTGTATTGGCTGTTTAAGTCTGTGGCTTTACTTACTGCTGCTTGAGGCTCTCTTAAATGGATGGGCAGTATCTACCACACTGATATTTACATTAGCAAGCAGTATGCTGCAGTTGGACAAGATTATGGAGTCAAACGATAAGTTAGGCAGACCCAGTGTCCACTGCGTGTGTACTTCGTGGGACTTTATTTTAGACTAGTTGTAGTCGATTTTGTGGACTGAGTATACTCCAAATAGTACTGGGTATGTAGGTGCTTTCCCAGAGTTTTTGTTTAGGTTAATCTGAGAGGTGTTGAGATCATGTGTTCAGAAACTTCTGAGAGAAGCACAGGTGATGCAGATTTACTTCAGAAGTGCAGTCTTGATCCAAACTAAAGTGCTAGTATAGATGTACCGACAGGTCTTTAAAAGGTACCTTGGAGCATTGCAGAGGGTGTTGAGCTATGTGGGGAACTGGATTCTGCCTTCTCCTACCCCCTGAGTGCTGTTGTCAGGACTGCAGAAGTTGTGCTGCTGCTCTCTCAGTAAGGATAGTTTATCTTGTCTGGTAACTGAATCGCTGTTCCCAAATTATTGTCACTTGTTTTGAAACTGTGTGTGGAAATGCCTGGTGTTCAAACTACAATTCTGAAAAGTAGTTCTTTCATGGTTTTACTTCAGTTATTCAAGAATGAAACTAGCTGTGTGAGCAACAGGTTATGAAGCCTGACTTCCTGTGGCTTTGTCTTGTGGTTGGATTTTTCTGGGTGTACTGTATTGTGAGCTCTGAAAGTATTTTCATGAGTTCGGGGCACTATCTGTCCAGCTGTCTGTATAGGAAGTTGGTTTTGGTAATATAGCTGAGCTCCTGCTGCACTTGTCCTCACGGGGCACTAGTTCAGATGTGTCTCCTTGATTTGACTGTTTATTCCACAAAGCTCATAGGACCTGATTGTCTCTGAAATATTTACCCTTCTGCTAAGGTCTGGATTGTGGCCAGTTTCAGTGCAACTTGGTGGTGGAGGGAGGGGTGTGACATACACCGGAGCTTGGCTTCCTAAGGTTGATTTTATTTATTTTCCACTAATGCTATAACTTGTTTTACTGTCTCTTTGTATTTACTAGTGTTATAAATTTCTTCTATAAGAGTTGAAAGTATTCCCTGCCCCCAACACTTGAGCAAGCATACCTAGAAATAGGAAATTATGTTCCTAATACTAAATTCTTAAGGGATGCTAAAAATATCTTCTCCATAGGATAGATAAAATTCTTGAGTATCCAACATGCTTATTAAACCACCTCCAGATAAATATAGACAGGTCTAAAGTTGCCTTTGAAGTATGTTGTAGCCTTTTGTGTTTCACACTGGTATCGCATATGGTAGTTTTGGACCACAATTCTAGGAGAGAAGTGAATGAAGGTTTTGAAAATGAATGATGTATTGAAGCCTCTGGAGTACAGCTAGATTGGATTTTGAGGGTGGTGGATTAGGAGTTGAAGGGGGCAGGGAGTTGTTTGTGATCGCCCTTGTGACCTTGAAAAGCTGCTGAAACTCTAATGTGCTTTGGAACTTTTCAGATGAGAAGTACTGTACTGAAGCTACGTAGTACTGCAGGCTGAGTTCTGAGAGTTGTCTTCAGTGTATAAAGCTAAAGAAATGGTTCCTTTTCCTTCTATTTTAAGTGGGCCTGTACTCTAAGCACTGACTTCAGAGAGCTTCTGTAAAGGTATGAAAGGTGAGCCTAGAATAGATGTTACTCAGTTTCTCTCTGTGTCCTTTCTGGTCCTGCTCTCTGTTTCCCCAGTATAGTAATAAAATACTTGTTTTATTTGTTCTAGTTGCCAACAGGCAAATCTCATCCTGGTCAAAAGGTACTCTGCATACCAGTTTGTGCACAAGACCTCACTTCAGGTATGGTGCCAGTTGCAGGCACTGGTTTCTACTGTCCGACACTGATTCTCTGTGGGGCATTTGAGAAAAATTGTTCATAGCTGATTTTTCAAGAAGAGGATACTCTTTAGGGTGTGTATTCAAGGCAAAAGTGAAGCGCTGTTCTCATTTCAGCTTCTGTAAAACTTGAATCCAGGCCTAGCAGAGGTTCTGTTGACTCCCATAGGTAGTGATCAGTCCTACATCTTAGAAGGCAAAGAAGCTCTGTCTAGCTCAATGGAGCCCCAGTGCGCAATTCTGTTCAGAGTCACAAACGTTTCTGAAGTGACACCTCTGAGGAGGTAATAAACAATGCCTAATTACAGAGGGGATTTACAGGCATCTTTAGTGAATGTTATCCAGTAATTGTGGGACTACTATACCTATAGATGTATCAAACTGACTCCTCAGATGTGATGTTTATCCACTTGCTAGCTTGTCATGTTTTCTGTATCTTTACCACTTTCCAAGAGTCATATTATAGCAAGGGATTTTTTGTTTCACTTGTCCTTTTATTTGAGATAATGTCTTTTTTAATGTTCTTTTATGGGGTCTAAGTGTGAAAAATACTCTTGTACTACTATTGATAATAAAATATCCAATACTTGATCTGGATTTGTTATCTCCTGCTCTTTACCTTCCTGATTGCTTTGGCTGGTGGATGAATTTATTGGAATTATCTGAAGTTTAGATTGTGGCTGATAATGTTTGAGGAGCACTTTTTCTAAACTTGTGCATAAAACTTCTAATAGTAGGGATTATATACATAAGCAAAACGAAAACAATCTTCTGAAAATAATAGAGCTAATATTGGGGGTGAAAGGGTGTGTGAAAATTGGTCTGTAAAACCTCCATAGGTGCACGACAATTGAACTGCTGTTTAAAAGGTAGCCTAGAAGTTCATAGGCATTCAGTCATTCAAAAGATGCTTTAATAACAGCAATTGCTTGTTTTGTGGGAGGTTTTCCAACCAACCATCCTTTAGATTCTGTGCAGCTCTTACAATGTAAAGAAACTGGAAGCAATTTAAGGTGACTTTCTTAATCATTTGTGGGATCAAGGAAAAGACAAGCATACCACCTTTGCAGACCATTATGTTGGAAAGAGAATGTTTCACAATGTTTGCTAGAGTCAAATAACTGTGCAGTCTCTGCAGGCAAGCCCTGAAAGCTCATCTGTTCTTTATAAATGGTAAAAGCTATAGTTCAATGTTTTCCTATGTTTTAAAAGTGAAATAATTAGGTTGGTTTGATGTGGAAGAAAAGCATTGTTAGGACCCTGCTATAGTGACATTGGTGTTTGGTATCCTACTTTTATATCACAGTAAACAATATAATTTACTTCACTTCTGTTTCCCCTTTGGTTTGCCTTATGCTGAACCGTGTCTATACCTCTGTATGTTTTATTACTGTATTTGAGTGTAAGAGTGATGGAGGTGAAGAGCTGTTGAAGACCAATATCTAGCTGGTAACATTAAATCCAATAGGATGCCATCTCACTTTAACTAGAATGCACCAAACATAAGCAATTCTCAGCCAGAGAAGAACTTCTCTAAAATATTTAATGAACTCAAAATAGTAGCTGTTTTTAACTATGTATGTATGTTTAACTATGTATTTTAACTATGCAGCTTACTATGTGGTTTTGACTATTGTTACAGTATTGTTTTAATGTAAAAGAAAAAAGGAATGCTGTCAACTTGGAATATCTGACTGCTTGGAGGGAAGGGGATAAAGTTACACACTGTCAAAACAATTTCTGATCTTTTTTAACATGAAGTGAGATGGGGCTTGACTTACGGAGTCAGAGGGGAAGAAGTAAAATTCCAGTGTAGTTCAGGATTCTTGAAATGAGCTTGTGCAATGCTGCTGCCAATGGCAGGGAATAGAATTTAACATGGTCCTGAAAAATGTCACTGGGGAAAGTACTCTGAAACTGTATGTTTTAAACCCTTATTAATTTATATTTGGAAAATATTTTCCTTGAAAAACACTCTATATACTCAGATATATTTAATGACCATGCTATTTTCAGTCAAGTTTTCCACATTTCTGAATCTATACAGAGGGAAAGTAGGGCTCTGTGTAGGAAAAGTACTAGTCAGTTACTACCTGAAGTGATCTTTTTTCACATTTTTTTTATTTTGTTCAGGGTTACCAGTTTCAACTGTCTTGTATAAACAAAAACTTGAGGTAGCAATTCCATAACTAAAGTAACTAGTTTTTCTGAAAGGTGTCTTAAAGTTTGTCCAGACTTGAAACCTGGTTATGTTGTCAATTTCACAAAGAATACCAAGCTAATGTGGAAAACTTCATACTATGTCTCTCCATATTGTCCCTTTCTCCATAGGTCTTGTTTTATTGAAGCACTGATTAAAACAGAAGCTCTTGCCTGCAAAGCAGACATGACAGCTTAGATCTGTCATGAGTTGTCAGGTTTGTGCTTGAAGACTTTCTAAAGTAGTGGTCCTAGAACACTGTATTGAAATCTTCATCACCCTTTTCTGCTGCTTATCATCTTTTTAGTAATCATCTTAAGCTATCATTAGTACAAAAAGAATCAGTGAACCTGGACTACCTGCGAGCAAACTTTCTTCTGCACAGTTTAATTTGTTCCAGTTTCAGAACTGTTGATTCTTTCCACTTAGTGTTCATCCTCTTCTTGCCTTAGGTCAAAGTCTGATACTGTTACTGCAAGAGAGAAACTGAAATGAGGCAAGAGAGGAAATGAAAAGTAGCATTCTTAGGAAGAAAACTCCAATGCTTTCTAAAGAACTAAGTCATAAATTCACTGAGCACTTAAACTAATCCAGAGAATACTTGAGTAGGCAGAGCACACTATTCATCGATGAGTATTCTTCTTTATTCTCTTATCACAGGGTTCTGTTTTCTGTTCATTCATCTGTTCATCATGTGAAAGATTTTTATCAGCAGATAGGCAACCTTTTATTACCAAGTTCTGCTGTTCGCCACTAGCCTAATGGAATTATTTGCCTTTCAGGGGTATCATGACTCTTTGATACTTACATGGGTAAAAGCCAACAAGTATTAGTTGACTGCTGACATCTGTATTGCTGGGTGAGATGGGGAGGATCTTTATATTATTATTCATTCCCTCTCTTTATTTTTGTTGATTGGTGCATTCCTTTAGCTCATTTACTCCTGTTGTGTCCCTTAAGAAGGGCTGGGTGGGAATGAGAGAAGCTTTAGTCTACAGTGCTTATCCCTGAATGATGTAAAAGGTTTTTTTTTTTTACCCTGAACTGTCTAAAAAGTCCTGCAGATAGAGGAAAACTTAATACGTGGCATGATCTATTCTTATTATGGATTTAAGGTGTCATGGATTGGTAGACTTGCATCACTGTCACTGAGGAAGCAGAGATTCCTAGGTGGGTTTGGTTGACTGAAACGATATACTTGGACTAAACTGCCTTGTTGAGAAAAGGAAAGGAAAATCAGAGTGGGCTGATGTGATTCAGAATAATTTTTCTATTAAGAGAGAAAAAGCAGTAAAGCTTGTTTGGTTCAGCTGCCAAAGGGTAGTGCCTTCAAAACTTTAGAGACAGGATGAAGGTAAACCCAGCACAGTTGAAGTAGCTAGCATGTAATTCAGTTGAAGCTGAGGTTTTAATTCGGAATTTCTTTTGTGTTGGTTTCTAGTCATTAAATCTTAGTCTGCCCCAGTGAGTGTGCTGGGCACTAGATATATCTGCTTCTCTTGTCAGCCAGGTACAGTTGTTATTTCTTTGCAGCTGTTTAAAAACAATGGATGTAACATCTTGGAAGCTGGCTTACTTCATGTACACGATATAGCTTTGTTTTTGTCTCTTTGTTATGGGGAATTCACTCCCTCTACCCTAACAGCTCTCTGCTATGTGCTGCCTACTTGATGAGCATCTGGTATTCTTCTTGGTTAAAGGTCCTTCGAATTTTTTTCTCCACCACTTTTCAGTGGTGATACAGTACAGAAAAGAGTTCTTGTTGGGTCTTTGCATACACTCAGGCATTTGCTTCTGGAACCCACTCAAAATCCTGTTTTGTTAGTAAAGAGGTTCTCATATAATTACCTAAATATGTTAGTGCTGCTGTATTTCTGCAGTCTTCTGCATCTGTCCATGTGCTCCTCTTCTTCCTCATGCTGATATTTGGCTGTGTTTCATCTCATGGTGAGAGAGTTGTGATATGTGTGTGTGTGTTGGGTTATCTGTTGCTGAGGTTAAGTTTTTCTTTTTAGTTCAGCTTCTTGAATCAGCTTGCTACATGAGGATATGGCAGTGACTACTGATGCAAAAATTGGAGTAAAAAGTACACATGGCCGGAGGCGGGCTTACAGCAGTCACCGGTTTAGCTTAGCGTAATGTCTTGTAAGACTGTGCCCTGAGATGTTTTAAAGAAGGTTCTTTTAAGGTGTAGTTATTAACATAGGTTCTGAACACTAATGGTTTGTATACCTGATGACCTATCTTGTAGTGGAAGTGCTAAATTTGCTTGGAATGTTATTGCTGATGAAGAGAAGACCATACTGGAAGTCACAACTGTGACGGTATTAGCAGCGTCACCACTGTGTTGCAATCCTAAAGTGAAAGAACATGCAATTAAATGTTGACTTCAAAACCTCTATCATAACTAAATTTAAAAAGACCATCTCTTCTTTTGGATTTTCCCAAAATGCATAGCCTGCTACAGATGTTGATATGACTCCCTTCACAGCAGTCATTCTGGTTTAATTAAATATCAGCACTTGCTGACAAGAATATCTTTATTCTGTGGGCACATGAGAATACAGCAGAAACCAAAACTTTACATAGCAAAGGTCATGGTAAGGAGTTTGTCAGAAAGTTTCTGAGAAAGTCAAGCTGTTTCTCTGTGCTTTTTGTCATGTTTGCAAATTTACTTATCGGATAAGAGGACTGCCTCTGCTCATCTGTGGTGTTGGCATTGTTCACTGCTTAATGTGGAGCTCAAGTATCTTATCTATTCCCTGCTTCAAGCATAAGTTTTGGGGAACAGCAAAGGGACTGAAGTATTTTGGGTGAAACATGAGTAATCTCATCACTGGTAGAGACTGGAATTTGTGGTTGTTTGTCAATCACTGATTGTTTTTGTGTCCGAGAGTTCCTGATTTTGTTCAATTTC
The DNA here is from genome assembly GCF_949628215.1 of Phalacrocorax aristotelis. Taxonomy (NCBI): domain Eukaryota; kingdom Metazoa; phylum Chordata; class Aves; order Suliformes; family Phalacrocoracidae; genus Phalacrocorax; species Phalacrocorax aristotelis. The sequence continues at coordinate 110,015,553 of NC_134278.1, forward strand.
AAAGGTCTCAGTAAGTGACTTTTCTTTTAATACATTCCAGGAGAAAATCGAACCAGTTGAAAAGATGTAAGCAATCTGAATTTCAGAAATTCTTCCTAATGTGCATAATGAAACATGTTTAAGGTCTCTTGGCCATTTGTTATTCTTCTCCACTCCTTTCTCATGCCTTTCTCTACCGCCACTTTCTATAATAAATTTTAGGTAGAGTTATGAACACCAAGTTTTTCCTTTTATAACCTCTGCTATTACTGTCTTCTTGCCAGATACCTTGAAAATTAGGCAGAAACTCAATTGTTTGATGGCTGTGTTCACTTGTTGAGACCCGCATGTTTTTGTGTGCAGAGTTCTTATATTTAGGCTTTGGAACATTTGTATTCTGCAAATTGTTGATGGTTCCTGTTCACTGTTTTAGGCATCCTTGCTATGTTACATAATAAACAAAGCTTTCTATTTCAATTGCTAAAAGCATTAAATACTGCTTTACTTGGATGGCACTATCAATAAGTAGTTTATGTCAACCTGTAGCAAAACATTTCTGGGGCCCTTAGGAGAAAAAGGATGACTGGAAGTAGTCAGCGTGGCTCTAATAAGGGTCAGTCATTCTTGATGAATCTGACTGACTTCTGTCAAATGACCAGGTCTTCAGCTGCGGGGAGAGCAGTGGGTGGTTTTTTCTTTTTGACCGTAGTAAGGCTTTTTAGTGTCCCACAGCATATTCCTATTTACAATCTAAGTGGGAGGATAGCTAGATGAGTGAAAACTGCTTCAAGAGTCATCTGAAAGGGTGGCTGATGGTTTGTACTCTGCCTGGACAGCAGCTACAACTGGAGCTCCTTAAGGGTCTGCTGTGACCTACTTTTTTTTAATGCCTTTGTCAATGACCTGGAGGAGGAGGTCAATGCACCTTCATCAGGTACGTGGTAGACACAGAATTGGGTGGCTCCAAGGCAGGGCAGCCATCCCGAAGTACTTGGACAGGCTATAGGAGTGGGCCCATAGGAATCTTAAGTTGTTCAACAAGGGTACATGCCAAGTCCTGCTTCCAGGATTGGTAACCCACCTGCAGTGCTCCAGACTGGTTGGACTGTAGCTCTACTGAGAAGGACCTGGTTCTGGTGAACAGCAGACTGAATACAAGTCAGTGGTTCACCCTGGTAGTGATGAAAGCAAACAGCTTTATTACCCTTTAGTTGGCATTTGTTCCAGATGTTTCCAGGCTGCATCTGTAATACTGTGTCCGGTTTTGCTCCTGTTTTCCCTACTACCAACAAGAACAATGTTGACAAACTTAGGGCAAGTCCACCAAGATAGTCAGGGAGCTGGAGTATGTGACCTGTGAGGGTGTACTGAGAGCCTTTGTTGGCCTTCTTTACCCTTGGATAAGAGGTGCTGCTTAGGAGAGACCCAATAGCTACCATCTGGTATACACAAGGATGGGTACCAGGAAAGTGGAGCCGGTCTCTTTACTGAGGTGGACAGTGGGAAAACAAGAGACAGTGGTCGTAAATTGAAATGGGTGGATATATGTTAAAAATCTTTGCTGTGAGGATGACTGTTAAGAGGTTATAGGAGGTAACCTGTAAGCTTCTGTGGAGGCTTTCAAGACCTGAGTGGATAAAGCCCTGAGCAACTGGGACTTGAGTTTGACATTGACTATACTTTGAGAAGGAGATTGAACTGGATAACCTTGTGGGTCCCTTCCACTCTGAATCATTCTTTGAAGAATCACCTGTGGCAGGGACCTAAGTAGCCCAAATAATTGATACATTTTGGTTTATTTGGAAGTTTGGTTCCTTGTCCAAGCGGCTTTATTTCTAATGCTGCTAAATAAAATAACTTGGACATAATAATTTGTTGACTATTTTTGATATTAAGACTTAGTTACTTGAAATCTACCTACTGAGTAAGCATTGAATAAGCAGGATGCATTCATTGAATAAGCTCATTTCATCTAAGGAAGAAAAGAAAAATACTCTTACTGTTAGAAAAGAAGTTTTAGAACTTTATTTTGATCAATGTCTTGTCTCTCACTTGCCTTCACCCATTATTCTGAGCCTTGTAGTAAAACAAAGCAATTTGAAGTTACAGGGGAGAAAGAAAGATACTGGAAAAAGAAACTAAATCTGTTTCTCTGAGACTGGTTCACTTCCCTCTCTGCCCAGGCCTATAAAAAGAAGCTGTTATCCTGGATGCTACATGTAGACATCTCCAAAAAGAAGGCGGCTTTAGTCAGATTCATGCTGCAGAAGTTACTGGTGTATTCAGGCATGGTGGGTTCAACTGTGATAGCCCCTCATGGATTTCTGTGAAAACCAACTTCGTTGCTTTCTCATAACCAAGATAATTTTGATGAATAGTCAGGTGTGTTTCTGCTTTTGCTTTTAAAGGAACCTGTAGTGGCTAGTAATAGGCTTCTTTGTCATGGTTTCTGTGCTTTAGAATAAGTTTAGATTCAAACTTCTAGTCTTTCTCCTCATTTGAGTCCAGGATCTGGATATATTCTTGTAAGCGATTGCATTAGTATGCCAGACTTTTCCATCTTCTCTCCACTTAAACATGCATGCATATGCATAAGTATAAGCAGGCGCTCTTTGTCATATGGTTGGACATACTCCTGGTTTGGAAATGGATTTGCTTACGCCTCTGCGAAGGTGGTACGTATTGACAGTGGGAGTTTTTGGCAAGTAGTGGCCACTGAATGGCATAGCTTAGATCACTTCATACTTTTATCTCTACCAAGTGAAAGACTTTCACATGATCTTTTGCTGCGTTACCTTAGAGAAGTAGGAATTTCTTGACTAACTTGGCTGCTTCCAGTGCTTCATGTATTTTATTAGTTCCGATCTAGAAGTTGCTATTAAGCAGCTCTTAAGCTATAGATTTTACTGAATGTTGTGTTGAACTAGGGGAGAAATTGGTCAATTCTTCCATCTTACTACTTTCAGACTCACAGGCTTTTCTGCTTTATTGACCCCTAATATATAAGGAAGAGTCTCTAAAGTGAATCTTTATCAGAAGGACAAAGATCTGGAAGAAATTTGTCTTTTTTACTACATTCAAGGTAAGACTTTCAAAATTGTCAGATGACAAAAAGCATGAATACTGAGGCTTGCAAATGGTACTGAGTTCTTGGATTCTTGCATATTATACTATTCCTACAGAATAATATGAATAATTATTTTGTATTAAATACTTCTGCATAGTTTTGTGGAAATACACCAATGATCAGAAGCATGCAAGCTAGCTGTGGCTGTGTTCCTTAAATAAAACAGTTCAGGAGGTTGCTACATGTAACTAATGTTTATTCTGCAAAGCTGTCTTTTGCGTAGCATAGGAGTTCCCACTTTGAAAGCTGATACACAAAGCTGCATGACGTGGAATGTCTTACTAAATTGGCTGTGTCTTTAACTCTTTTTGGCTTAAAGTCCTGTGCTGAGCTGATTGTAATTCCTCTATGAATGCAATATTGTAGCTCAAGTGACATTTCCAGTCAGTTTCAAAATATCAGGAAATAATTGCGAGTCAGAGGGCAGGTTTGGTTTGCTGCATTTTGGAAAAAATGGTAGATGCATTTCTTTCAATTAAACTGTAGCTTCAAGCACCTATACAATTGTCATCTGTCTGCAAGTTAGAGCACTGATCAAGTGGTAGAACCATTGAAGACATTCAGCAGAGAGATACCATTGCCTTCAGCTTCCATGCATGGTTTGACAAAATGTTCAATAATGTTTGTTGTGTCATTCCCACACCACCCCGAGGGAAGAGTGGAGGATTAAACAAGGACTAGGGGGATAAAGCCTGTAGCAGACAAAGTGGAGGTCCCTCCAGTGGGACCAGTCTCGGCAAGAATGTTGATAGACTGTACTGTTGACTGGGCTGGCATTGTGTTCATGGCACTCAGAAGGGAGTAACTGAAGAAGTGGTTCAGAAGAGTGGAGAGGCACATAGCTCTATCCCTTGCAGATTGGGTAGTTTGTGTAAGAAGGGGAATACAAGGCCATAGTATTCAGCCATAGAACAGATGGTGGAGGCATTCACATGGAGTCACTCAGAAGGACGTAGGAGATGTTTTGGGGACCGGAAAGTACAAGTAGCACTTACTGTAGGCAGCTGGTTGCCTAATGCTAGCTCTTCAATTTTGGGGGGGGTGGAGACCTACTGAAATTGGCACTCATTGTGCTGAATTCAGCACCTCTTTGAAGGCTCACATCAGCAGTCTTCTGTTCATGTACCTATTTCTAATTTGTTGTGACTGCATGGTTCTGTTTTTTATATAGCAGGTTTTACTGAATTATCTGTGTAATCCCCAAGCTGAATGTCTACTTTTCTTTTTAAACTGCTAAATTCATCAGATTCTTTCAGTTGCCGTTCTGCAAAAGCCTGAATACTTGAGTATTCCCTTGTGAGCCTTTACTTTTTTTTTTTAAATGGATACCAAGTTTAATCCAGGCAATTTGTTAAGCCTGGTATAGAACACATGCAGTTTAAGCTTCACATGTAGTAAAGTGGTAAGACTGAAATGTGAGAGCTTTGGAAGATATTGTTTTAAAATAACTTGGCATGTTGTCTCTATAAATGGGACGACAGAGTGGGACATCTGCCCCCTTGCTACAATTAATTGTGGTTTTATGCATCTTTGTGCTAAGGTGGTCCCATCATCATTCAGTCCAGCAAGGGCATGTCTTACAGCCAACAGTGTGCAGGAGCAGTAACCTTTGGTGGAGCTGGAGATGGTCTTAATCTGTGTTATCCAAATTTGCCCGCAGCTGATGTCTGATCTCATGAACAGCATAAAATGAATGTTGACTTATTAATGTGCTTGCTTCCTGGAATCCTTTTTGCTATCAAGTCCATGTAGACCTATTATTACTGCCTGTAATGCCCTTAAGCATCTTCTTTAATATTGATTTCTTGAAAACTGGCATGGTCGTCTTGTATGTTAGTTTTAACATTCTTATTGATAAAATTGCCCTTTGAATTTTTGCAGGTGTAGTTCGACATGTATTGTGATACTTGCATAGTGGCAAAATTAAAACAGTGTTTACTCAATAAATATATTTGAAACTTCAGCATTGAAATATATATTGCAAATCAAGAGAGTTTAAACTGTATTGGTTAGAAGTGAGTCAAACTGATTTATTGTGAAACTGAAGTTGCAGTACTAATTGGACAAAACTTTGAGTATTTAAGCTTGCAAGTTGCCAAATGGCTGCTTCTTGCCAAGTACTCCTCTGTTTAGATGACAAGTGAAGCAGTTCAGGTAGCCTCAATGCAGACACCTGAAAAAGATTCCATGTGTCCAGGCAACGATACAGGAGACTGCTGCCAGAAAAAAAGGTAATGGAAATTTGCTTCACTCTGCAGTTCCTAGAGATAGTAATTTTTTAAAATGAGACTTCAGACTTTTTCTTAAGAAGTTTCTCTAGCTTCATGGAGAAGTAGAGCATGCTATAAAAGTGCAGGGGGGAGTACTGTGTTCTCTGAAGTAGTCTGACAAGCCATCTGTGATCTGAAACCTAACTTACTATTAATCCACAGTATAGTATAGAATGTATTATGTGATAAGAGGTATATTGATCCTGTTACAGTATGGCAGTATATCATTACATATCGTGTAGGATCAGCTGCTTCTCTTAAGCATTTGTTTATAAGTACCTTAAAATGCTTTGAGATAGGCCTTATTTGAAATGAACCAAATCAGTTTAACTGGGTTGATTTAGAAAAATGATAAATCTGTATTAGCAGTAAGGGAACAACTTTTGGAGCAAACAGACCATCTTCAAAATGTTAAGATGTCTTCACATTTCGAAGTGCTGATTCTCTTCGTACTGATACAGTAGTGTCACTGAAGTAACTTTGCTAATAGGTAGAAAAAATTTCTTAACATGGAAGAGACTGAGGAAAAAAGATGTTCTAAAACTGTAATTGAGGTATAAAAATAACTATGTATTTTAACATTTCCTATTTGGAGGCTTCAGTTCCTGTATTATTTAAATTAGTTCTTTTGGAAGACTGTGTGTGTAGGCTGCTAGTTGACATAACAGATGGTTGAATTATCTCTTTCAAAGTTGTGTGATTTGCAGTAAACATTAAAATGCCTATACCATAGTAAGCGTTAACATTTGGCAGCTTGTAGTACTGGTGTTCTTATATTACTGATTTGAATGTGCTGGTGGTTTTATTATGGGGTTGAATGACCTTTTTGCATTTATACACAAAAGGAGTTAAATTAAACCTAGGAAGTGGTAACAGGGCTAAAAAAGCCACAAATAGATCCAAGTGGCTAAGTAGTGTGCCAGAGAATTTATGCCTCCTGTAACTGTCTGCACAGGTACATCAGCAATGTCCAAGTCTTTTTTTTTTTTTTTTTATAATCTGCTGTGATGGCTCAGTTTTAGTTCATTTGTATCTGAAGACTTATCCTTAGAAGATGAGGGAAGAATAAGAACCTTACTTGCATTCTTGGAGAGAGGGGAAATCCTTCCTCTGATCCTCATTATCATATATAAAGAAATAAAAAAACACTCTTACTATCCCTTATAAACTTGATAAAACTTGATTTTGGTCACTGTCAAACATAACATTAGGGAACTACTGTATTTTCTGTACCTGGTACTAACTCAAATACTGTAATTTTGATCTTTTTGCTCATTTTTCACTCCACTTTGTGGAGTTTAAATTCCTTCTAAATTTTGGATACTCTCATGGTTCCACATAGGGTTGTGTGTATTACACATGTAAGAGGGGGAAAATGTTATTAGTTGACATGCATATATTGTAATGGTTTAATTCCCCTGATAGACAAAATGGGACGCTATTGTGCCTTTGAGAAACCTGTGTGGGGTATTTGCTCTAAATACAGGATCTGTACAGAAAAATGTTGTTGAAAGAGGGTTTAGGCTTTTTTTTTCTATCAGGAGCAGCAGAAATATAAGATGTGGTACTGAAGATAGAAAAAAATTCCATATTGGCTGCCATGGCAGTTGCAAGACTTCATTCAAAAGCTGACTTGTTCTAAATGCATTGCTAGCCACAGGATGCCAGGGTGAGATTCCTGACCCAGACAAAAATTAACTTTTGGGTACTCTAGCTGGTAGCTGGCTTAAAATCTCTGAATGCTGTTCAGGGAAGAATTAGTCAGGATAGCCTTCTGCACACAATCTGCTCTTCCCCTTTGAGAGCCTTTCATATGAGAGACTCAGTGATATCAATCCTTTGAAAACTATCAAACTTCCCAACTATACCCTACAGCTAGAGCATCTTAAAATTTTGGAGCTCTGTCACCTTTGCTGCCTTAGCAATGTAAGTAGACAGTTATGCCAGGTTTCTTACCTCTCTATCCTACAAGTTTTGAAATCTGTTTCAATGTACTTTATTATCTAAATGCACATACTTGCTAGAGAATGAACCAGTCTGAAATCTGTCACTTTCTCTGATTTTCCTGACAGCTACTTCTGTAAGAGGTCTTTATGGTTTTATACTTAAGATGTTTTCTTGAAAAGCATAGCAAGAAAGGGCTAAGCCCTTTTTACTGCATAATCAACAGAAAAAGTTTTTATTTTCAAGATTACTTCTGAATTAGAATAATACCGTAGTTTGCCAACACCTTGCTCCTTTCTTGGGGAAAGGAATGACAGACTCTAGATGCTCTTTAATACTGCTAAAGTAGCTAGAGTAGATGAGACAGTTCACTCCTGTGTGAAGTGAGGTGTGGTTTAGTGACATGCTGTTTTGGCCCAGAGGACTTCTGAGTAGATGTGAGTAATGTTATCAGATGACAAGTGTGGTGGATTCTCTCTCAGAACATTTAACCAGTGTTCAGGCTGTGATTTCTGCTTGCTTTAAGCAGATGGATGTTTACAAAATCTAAGTAATCCACCTGGAGTGACTGTATCTTTTTTCAACATTGATTTGAAGGCCAGATGTTCAGAGGCAAAACATGGACAGATGGTTGCAAACTGAGTCATTAGCTATTGCTGCCTAGGTGTTCTAGCTAGTAAGATGATAATAAATTTACCTCATGGGGGAAACACCATAGGAATGTGCTCAAAAGATGGGCACTTCAGTAATAGTAAACATCTTTTGTTGCCCATGCAAATCACTCCCGTGTGTCTGAGCTGGAGTTTTGAATCCCCTTCAGGAAGATGGGTGTTTGCACACTCTGCCCTTTGCATTAAGAAAAAAGAAACATGAACCTGTACAGAATGTCAACAGATCTTCCTTAATTAGCAGCTCCTGAATTGCTGTGGAAGGCATACACTATAAGCAATGATAAAAGCTCGTTAGACTTTTGCAAGCTATTCTCCAGAAGGCCTTAGCAGCCCCAGTCAACATGTTTGTTCAAAGTAGAAGTGCTCTACTTACAATCCTTCTTTGTAGTTTTAATTGAGATTTTTTTGCAAAAGAGCACTTAACACATAAACACAGTACGTATTAACTCTTGAAGATACTCACTCCTCAGTTCAGCTAAAGGTCAGGTAACTGAAAATGAAAACCATTTTGTGCTTGGGTATTTTTACTGAAGCATGTTAGATGGCCTTCTCCTCAGCATTCCTGAAACTGGATGTTTGAATAGCTGTCCAGCATAACTGAATGAGAGAGGATTCCATATTTCTGTGCTTGATTTATGGTAAGTATAACTGATCTCTTACAGGAGAACAGAGGAGTAAGTGCTTGCCAGCAATCTCCCAGTAGGCAAATGTAGATTGCATATGTGCATTTTGAATTCTAGTAAGGCTGGCTTTTGGTATTCCTTCATCTTCTGCTTGTATAATTCAACAGAGTTTGAGTTACTCATCAGCTAGATGAGCAGTCTGCTTCAGGCATTCGCTTGTACCAGCATAGCTATCTTTGTGGCTATGCAACAGACGTGAGCAGGGAAACAGGATGGAGCTGCTGAGAGCAAATATTGCTTAAGCTACCACTGCTGCCAAGACATCTACATAGCCATAATGTGAATTTCCTGATCTAAAGGTTACCTAAAAGATATTTACAGAGACTTCAGTAATTAAAGAGGTTCCTTACAAATATGTATATTTAGGTCTGCAAGAAAAGAGTTCAGAATAGCTTTTGTTACTGCTTTCTAGGTGTAGCAAAAGGCAGCTTTCTGATGTTGTTGCTTAAGTCCATCATTTGTCAGGTGATTCTTAGAACTATGGACCTAATTAGGATGCTAAGCCCATAGTATTATCAAGCTTTTAGACTTGTGTAAAATACTAGTCTAATAGTATGTTCCTGTTGGAAATTCAGCCTTAAATAGTTCAAATGACTAACTTGCAATAAAAGATTGAGCTGCACGCTTCAAATTGCTGAACTAAATTTTTCACCAGAACCCCAAGTAAATTTATTTCAAGGCATTCACCTTTTTAAGAAACCCTGGGCATTACTTCTAAAATGCAGTGGAAAGATACCATAGCACTTTTTTACAAAACCATAATACTAGATCAACTGCTTCAAAAAGGATAAAGCACTTAGATTACTTCATAGAGTTTTTAGTTTTGAACTTTCGTTCGTTCTCCATCCTTTAATGGTTGTCATGTGGAAGCTGCATTAAAATGTTCACTATTTGAAGGGGGGGGACGGGACACCAACAAAAAAGCCACACACCCACAAAAACACAAATCAAGGCTTTGCCCAGTGTTGGTTGATTCACAATGTTTTTTTATAGAACCAAGAACAACGTAGCAAATTCAGAGAGAATTCATTATCCTTTTATTACAAAGGATGATCTACTTTCTCTTTAGGGTGAAAGTTGTACATTGTCTCAAGTAATTACACAGAAATTAACTCCTGTTTTAGTTTGGGCTTTGTCATATATGTGGACTAAGGAACTACTGTGTGAACTTGCAGCACAACTAGTGCACTCCCTTGGTGGGTGCTCTTATATTCCCGGAAAAATCAGGTAACCTAATTAATGACTCTTAGGCGAGGGATGTTATCTTATGTTCACCATATGTTGGGAGCATGCAATTGGTAGGTTGCGGTATACTAGCTACCCCGTGGTAAGCTTACACTATTGCTCTTTTCCTTCTCCCTCCTAGTATCTTTTACTTCTGCAAAATCTTTTATGATCTTCTGCGTGAACCAGTTCACAATTCTGGGGGTGATAGTGGCAGTGGTGGTCTTGTGATGTCATAAGGTCAATTACGACATTAGATTATAGTGTGCTCTGTTAGTGTTCAGTGAGTGGGTTGGTTTGTTTACTTGTTTTAAAGTAGCAATGATTTGGTTAATTGTAGAAGGTCAGAGTCATAGTTGGTTGTGGAGCAGAGTAAAAAGAGTGTTCTTCTGGTGCTTCTCTGACCAGAGACTGGAAACTTGCAAAGGACTGGCTGTTGTAGTGGGGTTTGTTTTAAACACTAGGATTCAGCTTAAGGATCATTAGTGCTTTGCCACCAGGGTTATTCAGTATTAAGTATGTAATAATTAGGAAGACCAGCATTTGATGCATACCTTTCTATAAAATAACACAGTAGGGTTCTTCAAATTCCTCTAGACTGCATAATTCTTTTTATGTGCTTACTGTTGAATATTGAGTTTAGTTCATTAGCAGTGATTTGCTTAGGATGGCTTTGGCTGCATAGTTCTTCCCCTTCTGAAGAAAATATTGTAAACATGGTGAAATTCAAATTCTTTATTAGCTAAGGAATATTTTAAGTTGTGCTCAATTAAAAACTATTCTGCTCTAAAGTACTGCTGTCTTAGTAGCAAAAACTATAAAAGTTTACTGAACTAACTTAGTCCTACTCAAATATTAAGTGTTACATACATCAAAGATTAAGGAGCCCAAAGAAATGCTTAATACACCTTGTAGTTTAATTAAGCCTTTAATAGGAAGCATTCAGCTTCATTCTTGATGGTAATTTATGATTAGCAGTCTAGATAAAACCAGTTTGTATGTGAGCATATTTCTACACAGAAATTATTGGGGGCTGAATATGATAGCCTGTTATCCCAAAGCTGTATCATGGCTTTAAGTGTCATTTCTTGGGGGGGGGGGGGGGGGGGGGAAACATGCAGCTTAACTGGAGAAGTAGGAGTCACTACTGTGCAGAAGCAAGTAGGAATGAGGTCCCCTCTTTGTGCAGTGTTCAGTGGTAGAGTATGTATCTTAAGTGTTTTGAGACACTAAATGCTTGCATTTCTTACTTCTGAGAATTGGTGTAGATAGAATTTGGGTGAATAGAAGCATATTCTGGTGTAAAATGCTCTTAGCCCAAAGTATCTACCTTTGTGCCAGCCCCACTGCAAGCAACCTGTCTCCAGGCTGAAAGTCATCCTTGTCTAATGAATGTTCTCACATCCTCTGTAGAATAGAAGCATTTGGGAGGGGTCAAGCCTCTTGCTTATGGGAAGCATAATGCTTGTCTTCCGGTCTGTTTTTGTGAGTCGGCCACTTCTAAAGGCTATGGGAGTAACCTCAGAAGAGCTGAGGCTCTTGAGCACTTCATCACAGAAGCACCCTGTACCCTCGCAAGTAAGGGCATCTTCTGAAGGCGGGAGACAGTGCTCAAAGGGAATTGTGTTCTGGTCATGCACTCTGTTCATGCCCTAGTCACTGGTGGATTTAAGAAGACGGGTTTAAGCTATTTTGTGCAACTTTGTGAATCTGTGCTGCTTGTGTTTTGTTTTTTTCCTGAAGTTCTTAGATGTGGAAACAACTTTTTTTACTGATAAACTTTTTAACTTTCTTTAAAGGGCTTTTGCCATGTAGTCTGATACAGTCATTTAGAATGCTTGCTGTCTAGTTCTTTCAAAATATCTCAAGTTCATTAATGATTTAGTGGATGCTGCTTAAGGTGTAATTTCACAATACTCCAAGCAAATCTGAATCCGCAGCAGCTGCTGGTTCTGCATTTATTGCGTTGGCAGTTGTCTGATCCTGCATTTCCTAGGCTATTTCAGAGAGCTCAAGTGGCAGAAGATAATTGACTTTTTCTGGCTTAGTTTGATTCCTTGAACCATCTCTCCTGTTTTGGTGCCTAAGAAGAGCAAACGTTGGGGAAAATACAGGGCTTGCAGAAGTGTAACATTACAGGCATAAAACTTGTGGAACCCCTACAATTCTTCAAACAGTAGCAAAGTATTCCCTCTTTTGAGCAATTTTCTTGCTTGTGACACTTTGTTAGTTGGAAAGCACTATTTAGTGTTTGGAAGAGGTAAGCCATAACGAAATGTTGTCATAGCTCCATTCTTTGATCAGGGGCTTAAAGTTAAGGTCTGCAGTATGTCCCCTTTATCACTCATTCAGCTTATCAGTGTGCTGCCATTAGTTTTAAATCATCGGTGTTACAATAAGGCTTGTATATCCCTCATGCCCCAGACAAAGCTGGCTGTTATCCAGGTTATAGTTCCTTCTACCAGTGTACTGTTGTGGTAACTTTTATAAGATGCAGTGGTTCATAAGATCAAATATGTAGTCCCTGATCCATGAAGGAATTTGGGCATTTGCATCCTGTTCAAAACAATCGTTAGATGCCTAGATGCTTTTCTAGATACACACATCTGAATTGTCTGTTAGTTATCTGCTTATTAGTTATCTGCTACTTCTACATCTTACGCTGAGTTTACGGTTAATTCTATAGAAACTGCTTTTAAAGAAGCATCGTGGCTCTTATTTCAGAGGAGCTGAAATACTTTTGCAACTGAAGGTTGTCGCTTTCATTTTAAATTCTTGTGCATTTTTACATCTAAGCAAGCAAAATGAAGAGCTTACGAATTGCATGTGCTGCACTTAGTGGGTTTAAGCCTTTGTCAAACACTCAAGGAGTGTACTCTCTCGAGCAGGTGAATAAAATTAAACAAATAGCACTGTTAGGTTAGCAAGCATGCAAAAATTATTCCTTCTGTTACTGAATTTAGGGTCTTAAATGCAAGCTAATAAGCTAGATGACTTCTTAAGTACTAGTTTGTGCTGGTGAAGGAAAAGAAAATTCTTTGTTAGCATGAATCTTTAATATGGTGTTTACAGAGTGTACTGAAAGGTCTTTTGACATGCAGGCGTAGCTGTAGTTTAAGCACTTCTATTTAGAAAAAGTTGTATTCATGAAAAAAATTCATGTACAAATCTGTTGTAAACCGTCCGCAGTAGCTAACTACTTTCTTTGTTACTTTCTAGGAAATACCAAAATAAAGCAGATGTTGTGTCCTGTACTGTTATCTCAAGGTTTTGCAAGTCATTCTCTTATGTGCTTCTTGGCAGCAGGAATGTAAGCTTATTCTTTCAGCACTGAACAAGAACTTTGACAAGGTTGCAGTTACAGGTAAGAACAAATTCTGCCACTTGGAAATTTATGGGAAGGTATAACTGCTTTTACTTTGACTGTGTGTTAATTTGCAATTTGTAATTGACCAAGAATTTAACAGGGATTTCAGAACAGTCTGGATAAAAGGATGGGGTTTTTTTCTTTAAATGCATTTGAATTTTGCTTAATCTTTTTTTAATAGGGAGGAGATGTAACTTAAAGTATAGCTTTTCTCTGCTATAGTACAAAACACTGCTAATAAATGGGGGGGGAAGTAATTTTTCAACACTTAAATGTGTGCTGACCAAGATTTTGCGGAAGGTATTTTCTCACACAAAAGACTGTACAGTGTCAGTGAAAGTCATTAAGTGTTTTGCCACTGAGTTGAAATCAGCTAACCGTCTGTGTGGCTTCTTTCCCCACAAAGCCTGTATTTCTTTAAATGTGCTAATTGCAGCAATAGTGTTTAAGTTTTATTTTAATCAGTTACAGAAAACATCTACATTTTTGTTACAAGTCTGCTGTATCTTCAACTCTTGAATTACCTTTTCATGGGTAAAAGTTGATGTCTTCTTTCCATGTCACTGAAAATGTTTTGGCTGCTGGTTTTGTATCATAACTTGATCTGACAATTGAGATAACTCTTGTCCCACTGCTCAAGTGCTATCTTCTAAACTCGTGTGTAGGGAACTAAAAGTCAGTTTTCTTTTACTCTGACTTTTCTTAAAAAAAAAAATCCATACTACAAAACAATATCAATTTAAAAAAAAAACAACCCCACACCACCACAGATACTTGTCATAGAGATTGCATATTTTGGTTTGTATGTTTCTGAACAATTCTGTTTTTAAACAGGGAGTATGTGTTTTGAAGACTATACATGAAATAGCTTTATCACATATGCTGAATCTGCAGAATTATGAAGAAGTTAAGGCCTTTCAGTCTTGATTTCACATTTTGGTGTCTTTGACAGGAAGAGTTGCTTGCCTTAGGCTGCACTTGTCAATAGTGGCAGGACAAGAGTCTGGGCTGTTGGTATTAAGCACTCAAATATGCCTTACTCCAAAGCTGGATGATGCATAGGTCAGTGACAGGTTTGTGTTGAGGAGGTGGCATTGATTTTTCTGCTGCTACAATGGAAGAGCATTGCTGCTACAATGTGTTTTGGGGTTTTTTTTTTTTGTTACTGTCATCTTGACTGAATATTTGTATTTGATTTGCAGTGATGTAACAGGTGATGAAAAAAGGCACGAGTCGTCTTACACTGTGCAAGTCACTAATTTATGTTGAAATGGACCTCTAGCGCTCATTGAGCCCAGCTCTTGTGTGTGACTTTGTCAGATTTGTGTGTGAATCAACCAGTCACCCCTCAATTATCTAAATAAATGGTTTAGTGTTTTACTGTGGTTTAGCAGACCTGCTACAGAGCACTTATTCTGGTCTTTCAGACCTGTTTAGGAACAATTTATTGATGATATGAATTGGTGATTCATTGCTGCCCTATTCTCACAAAAATGTGTCTGAAGCTTTTGGTAAACAAACATTGAAAAAAGGTAAGAAAAGAAGTTGTCTTAAATGCCTAAATTTAGATAAACGGAGAACTCATTTTTAGTGACATGCTGCTTCGTGCTACTGAGTAAAAAAAGTCTTCAATTTTAATACCACTAATGTATTTGGCTAAACATTGGCTCTCTTTCTTCAAAGTCTTAGGTGCTATTTCATTAATAGAAACCTGGCTGGTGGTGGTTAGATTGACTGAAAAGGAGCAAACTAAATTTAACTCAATATAGTTGGTCTCTTACTGAATTTAAAGAACAAAAAATGGTTCTGCATAGAAATAACTATAAACTTTATTAGGGAAGAATCATTGCTTTGTAGTATCCAAGTGCCACATGTGCATCTGCTTTGAATAGCCCAGTGAAGAAGTGAGAACATGATTATTGGCTACAGGCAAACAGAAGTAATTTCAGTTAATAACATGGAATATGAATCTTGTCATAGTATGGTCAGTAGGGATAAATAAGAGTATAGTGCTGTCTTCTGGGTGGTATAATAATAAAGCCCCACCTCATTGCAGAATTTGAGTTAAGGACAAAACATTACTACAGAGTTAGTAAGTCTGAACAGGTAATATCTGGTTTAACTAAGCAGGGCCATTTCACTTGGATGCCAGCGCATCAAACTCCTACTTCAAGAAAATGGTACAAGAGCATGAATACTGGCTTATACAGAGCTATCTTGGCTCTTACAGAGCCTACATTCTGTTCTCATGGGGGTGCTAGACGAGAGAGTCCATTTCCTTTGAACTCTCTGGGCCTAATGTTGTACTTGGTGAACCAGCCTGGGTATTTATATATCACTTTTTGTATGGTTAATGTATAATTCAGATAAACTGTTTCTGGATAACAAAGGGGATTGAATTTCCCAGACTTCACAGTGTTTGGAGGAAGTCTTGGTAAAGAAAACCTGAAGTTGTTACCTGGAAAACTAAGATGAGTGACATTTAATGGAGATAGACTACAGTAGTGTGTTTCTTACTGAGAATGACTCTGCATTCCTCCTCTTCAGTAAGTCCCTAGCCATGGTGCCAAAGTGAACTAAGGGCTGCTTGCTATCAGGAGTCATACTGGCGAGCACAGAATTATATGCAGCTTAAGTAGGAAGAACATTGCATATTGTTTTAAGCTTTCATTTGGCCACAAAACTGGGTGAAGTTGACTTCTGCAACTTATGTAAGAGTGAAACTGCATTATAAAGGCTTGGTGACTGTAAAAATGCATCAGCCTGGGCAATGATGGCTTTGTACTACATGCTGATTGCAAATCTAGATTGAGTCCACTTTCAAGTTTTCTGTGAAGTTAATCTTGAAAATCTGAGGTATGATCAACTTTGTACCTCCCAAACTGCATTCCAGGAAGATAGGAAGCCCCAGTACAGAAGTGTGCAACTTGTCCGTGAGACACAGACAGTTGCCATATAAGCTGAGCTTGAAGATCTGCAGTTACCTAGCTTTATCCATGTTTGAATAAGGTGCAAGAAAACAGAATATGAAATGAACCACTGAAAAGACCACGAGCATATATGTTTTTTCTGGTGTTAACATAGTTAAAAAGGTTATAGCTCTTAACCTAGCTCCTGGTGCTCCTTCCTGTTTTTTCCCCACTGTCTTCCTTGTTACAGCCCCCTTGGATCTGCCGTCTAAGCTGCTGGCTTTTAAACCCACTGCAAAGTCACTAAGTTTCAGAATACTAAAGCTAGCTTTGCACCTCTTCAGTGAAACAGTTGAAAGAGTGAAGACAAAAATGTCTCAGCCAGCAGTTCTGAAAGAAAAGAAATTGCTGGCACAATGTAGTGGTGTGTAGCTGAGGCAGAGCAGAAGTGATCATGTTTTCAGGTATTGCTACTGACATTGAAAATAGATGTGAATACACAGTAGTAAATTACATCTGAGATTGTTTTGTACCTCCAGACCAGTATAAAGTAGCTGAAGCACTTTCTCAAATCTTCATCTCCTTTTTGACTTGCTAGTTTAAATGGAAGGGGATGTTGTGTCTTTTCTTTGGTTTTGTTATTGTTTCTTTTCTCCCAACTGTTGTAACAATAAAGATGCAGAAGTTCATTTCAAAGGTACAGCTGTAGCTCCCAGGCATGTATTCTACCTGATAGTGGGGATAACTGGCAAAATTTTTTAAATTCCTGGTTTAAAAGCCTATTGTGCTTCTTTCATGTTGTCCTGGCAGGAAAAGTTTTTGAAAGTATGATCTATATTAAAGCTTTATATTGATACTTAATTTCTTTGTGTCAGTATCTTTTGGTTAGTGGAGTTCCTTCCTGATAGTGACTCCCATGGCAACAGATCAAAACAGATTAAAAACAAAACAAAACCCCTCAAAACAAATAAACCCCATTGAAAGTAGACATGAATGATAATTACTGTCCTTTTATGTAGTTCATTTTTAAGTAAAAAGAAAATATTCAGTTCTCATTCTTAAATTCCAATAATTGTTTTTTGACTCTGCCAGTACTTGTGGCTTTGTAGTTAGGGTAGCTGTTACAGCCAAGCTTCAAGTAGAACTCTTGCTCAAAAATTTAGTAACTGTTTGCCTAATGTAAATGCATGTAGTGCCAGCTTTTTTAAGGTCAGTAAGTAAAAAACAGTGCCAAGTTTTCCAAGATCAAAAATAAAGGTCTTTAAAGCTGGTTTCGGTCATCAAATAAACTTATGTTTAGTATACATACAGTATAAATAGTATAATGTAACTATGGTGATAGTATAATAGCATATTGTAAGTAAACAAGATTAGTAAAAGATCTTAGTAAAATAATATTCTGTCACTCTCTTGTAAATTGAAGGGTACAGGGAATCTTTATGAATGTCAAAACTATTCAGTGTGTGTAGACATGGGTAATTTGTAGAGTGTGTATGCACATAAATACACCTGAGCATGTGTGTAAGGTGGAGACAGAGGAGCTTTCTACCAAGGCTAAGTTTGAATTTTTTACTTAAAGCAGAGAAGTTGTTTCTTCCTGCAGTTTTCCATAAGCTTTGAAAATGTTTGTCACAGGTATTTTGATTATATTTAACTTATATCTTTAATATCTAGTGCGGCATTTTCTCTGTTGAAATGTCTTTTTTTAGCAGGAGCACATGTGTTTTGCAAGAGGGAACTTTGGCACTGTTTCTTTTCCACAGTACTGACTTATTAAAAATGACTGGCCCATTGAGTGAATTCTTCTAAGGAAGAAACATTTTATACTAGGCTTTTATGACCTAAGCCCAAAAGATTGATGTTGGACCATTCTCATTATATGAAAAGATATGTTATTGCCTTTGGGACTGTTGGCCATAAAGGTATTAGTCTAGTTCTTATGTTCTCTTTGAAACGGACATGTGATCTGAAAATTATTTTATAGTATCTACAAAAACTTTGATTATGGCTTTTAGACCTTTATAAACTAATTATATTTTGGCTGCCTTCATGACAACCAGGAAGTAAATAATTTTGCCTGTTAAATATAAATCTGTATGGAAAGCAGCATGCTTTTTATTTAAAGTAGTTGCCTGTTTTCCCTTCATGATGTAGCAGAAATCATGGATATCTCTAACTGGGCAAGAACCATTTGGCATTTTATAAGCAGGTCTTGGGGAAAAATCAGTGGGTGTGGTTGTTTCTCTTTAAACAGAGACATTCAGTCTTCACACAGACCTGATTTTAAGACCCTTTACTGCTGATCTAATATGAAAAAGTCTTCACTGTGTAGCTATGGATAAAAAGATACTTACCATGATATTTTCTTGTGTTTCAGAGGACATGGCTTCTGTCTTCATACCTGCATAACTCAAAAGGGTAGATGTTTTTGGTTTCCTGAGCCAGAATTATTGCTTATGTTCCCTGTATATGAGATAAATGAGATAAGGGCTTCATGTACAATTTGTATCAGGTAGGAAACATGAGAGAAGAATTTATCTTAGGAATTCAGAAAAGTAAGCCTTGGGTTAGGTTTTTGCCCTGGGAAAGGGAGGGATGTCAGCTGTTGTTAGAGACTTTCAGCCCTGAATTGGAAATGGCTTAGCTATTGATTTAAAACTAGAGATGAAGAGTATACAGTAGAGAGCTAGGTAGAGCTGCTGCTTTAGCAGCGCGTTGCTCAAAATCTGTTTTTTCCATTGCCAGAGAGGGGGAAAAGCCAGTATTTTTTTCCTCTAAAGGCCTTCCAAAAGCCTTTGAGCCTTGGTGATTATTAGCACTTACAGGTGAGTGATGTTTTTTTTAATTGTTGTTATTCTTCCCAGAGATGAGAAGACTACTGGAAGAAGGAATTCTAGGTTTCAATTCTTGGTCTGAAGACTATATAGCGTTTTAGAGAATAGTCTGTGGAGCATGGGTAAGAATGAAGGCCATCTCCATTTCCAAGGAAATTCTGGGAATTATAGTCAACAGTCTTGCAGATTTTGAGATTTTCAGCTAATAATCTTACATGAGGTAAATATTTTCGAGAGGTAATTAAATTGTTTTCTCAGGCAAAGGGGTGGATCCAGTTGTTGCCTTCCAACTATGTAATAGGAGAATATAGAGAAGGTAGAGCTACACTATTCTCAGAGATGTGTAATGAAAGACTAAGAGACAAAAGGACACAAGTTGCACTGGTGGGAGACGTGTTTTCATTATGAATGTGGTCAGACATGAACTGGTTGCTCAGAGGCTATGGGATCTCCATCATTGGTAGGGGTTGGAAGGGACCTCTGGAGATTGTCTTGTCCAGGGCTTGAGCAGGGACACCTAGAGCAGGGGGCACAGGAACGCGTCCAGGTGGGTTTTTAATGTCTCCAGGGAAGGAGACTCCACAGTCTCCCTGGGCAGCCTGTTCCACTGCTCTGTCACCCTCACAGGAAAGAAGTTTTTTCTCATATTCAGGTGGAACCTGCTGTGTTCCAACTTGTGCCCATTGCCCCTCGTCCTGTCATTGGGCACTACTGAAAAGAGCCTAGTCCCACCGTCCTGACACCCACCCTTTAGATATTTAAGTATTGATGAAATCCTCCTTCAGTCTTCTCTTGTCCAGGCTGAACAAACCCAAGTCTCTCAGCCTTTCCTCATAAGGGAGATGTTCCAGTGCCCTGATGATCTCTAGCTCTCTGCTGGGCTTGCTCAAGCAGTTCTGTGTCCTTCTTAAACCGGGGGGCCCAAAACTGGACACACCATTCCAAATGTGGTCTCACTAGGGATCTGAACATCCTGAGCCACCTTTGGTATTGGATATCATGTTGAGTGAACTTTGAGTAGGGTTTTGGACTAGATAAGCTCTAGAGGTCTCTTCCAGCATGAATAATTCTATGATTCTGTAATTTGTGAACTCTGACCTGACTTAAACAGTATCTGGGTGCTTGTGTCAAGACTGACTTTTATCTAGCCTAGCATGCTTCAAATAGAGATGGAAACACCAGGTTAGATCTATGATAGGCTTTGCTTTCTGCAGGATTTTTGCAGGTCAGTTTGGTTGAGTCCCATTTTTAGGTGCTCAAGTCTGTTTACTGATCTGGCCTGAAATGTTAAAAGAGGGACAAAACTAGATGCAAGTACCAGGGTACTGTTTTTCCAGTGGAGATGTTTTCTTTTTGTAACCTTTCATTTTGGAGAAAATAACTGGTGTTTTGTTGTGTTTCGGGGTTTTTTTGGTGTTGTGTTGTTTGGTTGACTTTTTTTAAGCTGCTTTGCTAAAAAAGTGAAATTTGGCATGATACCATAAATTTCATTAAAATATCTTCGACTTAATTTGTACATAGGTAAATACACAGCTGAGTTTACTGCAAGAGATAGTTGTATGTGTTGACACCATAGGTGTGAAGTTCAAATTACACTTGTGCATCACACATGATAGGAAGATACTGTATTCACCTGTATGCTATGTCATTTGCTTTTTTTCTTCAACTTCCTAGTATTTTTAAAATGCTAAAATTTGTTACTGTTAGAAATGAAGTTTTTAAACAGGTGTTCTTCCATTTCAAGTCGTCTTTGTGCCTCACTTACTCACTTTGAGAACCTCAGTTTCAATGAGTCAGTGAAATAAATGACTGTTCTTCTGTGCTCACTGAAATGGCTTGACTTCTTTGGCTCATCTTCAAACCAGTTGCTGCCTTATATAGTCTACATAATATAATAGTGATAGAAAGATTTGTGTTTGGTGTCTTTTATAGGACCAGCCGTAAGTTGATTACCAAACTTACTGTTTTTTACGGATTAAGTCAATCTCTGCATCCTTTATTAAAAGTTTGTAATACTAAGTAGGGTATTTAGAATATCAAGAATATAATCTTGAATAGTATCACCTTTCTTTTCAGGTTCTCTCCAGTACTACCTATGAAATTGGTAAAGCTGAGATGTGAAACGTGCTTTTGGAAGTTTTTTAAACAGTATTTCTTATTTTGTATGTATAAAACAACGCTTAATATTGAGCTCACAAGGTTTTGCAATTAGATAGGGTTTGATCTTTTTCCTTAGTCATATAATTTCTTCCACACTTGATATTTAAGAACATAAGGGCATCCTCTATTTAAAGGAATCTCATAGAAGTCTGAAGTATTGGACGACTTCTGTCATTTTGGCAGCATTTCAGTTGTGTATTACATTTTACCAGTAAGAATGTTTTTGTGTGCTTTTAAAGTAGTTTTATATTGTGTGTAACTTGTGAATGAGTGGTCATCAGCTATTAAAATCATTTCAAGAATCTGCTTTACTGATTTTAGTTGAACTATTAAACTACGTGGAACTTGTTCAGCTCTTAACTGACAATATCAGTTGCTGAGAGCACTAAGAGCAGTTGTTTGTGGTCATGTGTGACACTGCCTTGCTTTGCTTTTATGACACCATTTGACACTGATATATATTTTTTTTCCCAAAGCAAAATCAGCAAAAGGGTTGTGAAAAGCATTTTGGCTGTGTATCTTGCTAAGTAATGAATACCTCGTTTCTGTTGCTGTGTTCCTTCTACTGATTTGCAGTTCTGGTTTAACCCCAGCCAGCAACTAAGCACCACACAGCTGCTCGCTCACTCCACCCCCCGGTGGGATGGGGGAGAGAACTGGAAGAGTAAATGTGAGAACTTGTGGGTTGAGACAGTTTAATAAAGTAAAAGCTGTGCACCCAAGCAAAGCAAAACAAGGAATTCACAGAATCACAGGATGGTAGGGGTTGGAAGGGACCTCTGGAGATCATCTTGTCCAACCCCCCTGCTTGAGTAGGTACACCTAGTGCAGGGGGCACAGGTGGGTTTTGAATATTTCCAGAGATGGAGACTCCACGACCTCTCTGGGCAGCCTGTGCCACTGCTCTAGCACCCGGACAGCAAAGGATTTTTTCCTCATATTCAGGTGGAACTTCCCGTGTTCCAACTTGTGCCCATTGCCCCTCGTCCTGTTGTTGGGCACCACTGAAAAGTCCAGCGCCTTCCTCCTGACACCCACCCTTCAGATATTTATAAGCATTGATGGGATCCCCTCTCAGCCTTCTCTTGCCCAGGCTGAACAAACCCAAGTCTCTCAGCCTTTCCTCACAAGGGAGATGCTCCAGTCCCCTGATCATCTTGGTAGCTCTCCACTGGACTCTCTCCAGTAGTTCCCTGTCTTTCGTGAACGCGAGGGCCCAGAACTGGACACAGCACTCCAGATGTGGCCTCACTGGGGCAGAGTGGAGGGGGAGGATAACCTCCCTCACCCTGCTGGCCACACTCCTTTGAATGCATCCCAGGATACCACTGGCCTCCTCAGCCACAAGGGCACAGTGCTGGCTCACAGTCAACTTGCTGTACACCAGCACTCCCAGGTCCTTCTCAGCAGAGCTGCTTTCCAGCAGGTCAACCTCCAACCTGTACCGGGGTGTGGGGTTGTTCATCTGCAGGTGCAGGATGTACTTGCTCTTCTTGAATTTTATCAGGTTCTCCTCAGCCCAGCTCTCCAGCCTGTCCAGGTCATTCACTAGTAGTGAATTCATTCACTCCTTGCCATGGGCAGGCAGGTGTTCAGCCATCTACAGGCATGCAGGGCTCTATCATGCATAATGGTTACTTGGGAGGACAAACCCCCATAACTCTGAACATCCCCCAGTTCCTTGTTCTTCCCCCACATTTATATGCTGAGCATGATGACATATGGTGTGGGATATCTCTTCAGTCAATTGGGTTCAGCTGTCCCAGCTGTGTCCCCTCCTAACTCCTTGTGCACCCCCAGCCTACTCGCTGGTGTGGTGGAGTGAGAAGTAGAGAAGGCCTTGACTCTGTGTAAGCGCTGCTCAGCAGTAACAAACACATCCCTGTGTTATCAACACTGTTTCCAGCACAAATCCAGAACACAGCCTCCACAGTACTGTGCAGAAAATTAACTGTCCCAGCCAAAAACAGCACAGCAGCATTGAAAGTATTATTTTCAGATAAAGAAGGAAAGAAAAATAATGATGAAAATAATTGTGGGCAGAATGTAACTTACTACTTTCACTTGCAAATTACATACCGAGTGAAGCTTACAATGAATAACATAAGGTTGTGTAGTCATTTTATCTTAATCTTTGCTATCCCAGGTAATATGATTAGAAGGCAGTGGATGGTGACTACAGAGATAAAGAATAAAGATAATATTTGTGGTTTCTTGTGCGTGAAATGCTTTAGATAATATCATAAAATTGAACTGATTGGGAAGGTGAGTGAAGCTTAGGATGGATAATTTGTGGTTAAAAGGGCTTAATTACTTTTTGAATTTGTTAAAAGTACAGAAAGTATTTTGAGAATGTTAGATGTGGGTTTGAAGACATTCTGCAACTTG
Source organism: Phalacrocorax aristotelis (assembly GCF_949628215.1). Taxonomy (NCBI): domain Eukaryota; kingdom Metazoa; phylum Chordata; class Aves; order Suliformes; family Phalacrocoracidae; genus Phalacrocorax; species Phalacrocorax aristotelis. Next base: position 110,039,109 of record NC_134278.1, read on the forward strand.
CTTTTTTCTATTAAATGTGCCATAAGCTGTGAAATCAGTACTTCTGATTTTGCTTTATACAGCCTTGTTTATACAGGACTTGTTTATATGGAGTAAAATAAAATTGGCAACAACCTTTGAGCATGTTCTCTTAACAATTCGGTTTTACTATAGATTCTGCAGCTGAGGATGTGTACCTTGTACACGGAATGCCCATTTTGGAGAGTGTAAAAGGCTCAGGACACTTTTTAATGGCTAGTTAAGACAACTTACTAAGTACAAGACTTGTGTTATAACATCAGACTTCTTGATAGCAGAATAGGAGTACATAGAAACAACTAACACAAGTGTAGAGTTCCCTAATAAATGAGTAATGATCACCAGTCTTGGTAGTATCTCATAGCTGACCTAGAAGGGGTAATTGCGCAGTGTTAGCATATATACTGTCCATGCAAAACCTCAGTTTCTAGCTGAATGTTTAAAAGAATCATCTTTAGTAAATCTTATAAACGTGCAATCTCACTAGTGTTTTATTCCATGTCAGAACAGATAATTTGAGACTTGTAATTAGACCATAGCATAGTCCTGGAACATGAGAGTTTTTTAAAATCTGGCATTTCTCAGTTGATTTGAGCTAGCCAGGTGCTTGCTTTCTGCTTTTTTAAAAGAAAAAGTACATCAAGTTATATGATGTTCAGTCTCTTACACAAAAGGCACAGTGTGGTTCTGTAATGTTAGTAGCATCTGAATCAAAAGGCCATTAAAACTGAATTAAGGACAGGCAGTGAAATTAGACCAAAAAGTAAACCAGATATGGAGTTGTTGCAGTATTTGGGGAAGCTTGTCTAAATTTGTCCTGAAGTAAGAGTGGGAGATATATTTCAAAAAAGGTATAACTGGTAAGCAAACTGTTGGGGTCTGCGGAATGTTAGAGATGCTTGGCACTTCATGCAGAAGTTTGGATTGTCTAGAGGAAAGTCCTACGGTTTACCCTAAAAAGGGAGGTGGGGTGCAGAACCTAACTGTAATCTCTTCCTCATTGCATTGTACTATTATCTCTCCTGTCAGAGTAAGCTGTGTATGCTGAGAATGCGTTTAGATGAGGAGAATGGCAGAAGTAAGGATTTCTTAACCTCTTTTTCTGACCCTATAACTCTTAAACCAGAACTAGATTATCATGACTCTGCAGGCTTGGTGGATACTAGTGTGTCAGAGGCCAAGTGACTGCTCAGAATCAGTCATGGCAGAATTCTCTCAAAATCCTTTTGAATGAAGGATCTGGAAAAATCCTTTGATTTTTCACATCCAGTCACTAAGGGTTTCATGGGCAGTCATTTTTAGCTTGTGGTATCTGAGTTTCTGAAGTTTTCAGAACAGTACTATGGAATCTGTAGATTAAAGAATGTATTCTCTGCTGACTTCATAAAGTGCAAGGTAGACTAGTACGGGAGAGGAAGTCAGAAGTCCTCTAAAGCTTCAACATAGGTTACTCACATTTTACCTGCAAGCTTGCTCTCTGGATATGGTTGTTATATATTTTGAAGTAGGTCTCCAGATATTGAAGAACAACTGCTTCTCTGTAGATTTTCTTCACATAGGTAGCTCATATCTCTTGTAACTGGATACGTATTAAAATCAAGATCAATGCAATTAAGATCAATAAAGTTAAAATCACATGTAAACACAGGAACATCTTTTTAGGTATGGTAAAAATTGAAATGTTGTTTTACAAAGGACTATATAATTAAGAGAATCCTGTGGGTTTTCTTGGATCAAAGTGGGATTTGTCTTCTTGCTTCCTTTGTTAGATTATCTAAGGTCCCCTACTGTCACTTTTGCCATCCTTTACAAGAATACAGTAGCAGCACAGTATGTGCAAATCTAATTAGACTAGTTGATTCTTATTTATGAAGTATTAGGTTTTCTTCATGCCACAATAAAACTGGAAAGAGAATAGGAGTAATAGAGTGTTTTTTCCAGCATGAATTAGCTTCTGCAGAGAATGACAAAATTGGCAGGGCTGCACAGGTAAGTGAACTACTCTGCCTTCATATGGAGAGTGTTTATTTTGATGAAGTAGCTCTTTAAAGATGAACCACCTCACCAAAAATGCAAACGGATCTGTAAGTTCACACCTCATTCATGTAATTTATAAATTACTTTCCCCCCCATTATAGTTCTTGACTTCTGTGCATCTGCATGCCTTATCACTTGTTTGTAAGGAAACAACACAGGAGAGGGAGACCAAAGCTTATATGGAGTGGTGGTTTTATAAATAAGACTTTTCTTCTGTTTTCCAGATTCAATATTGCATAAACATGGGTGCATTTTTGGATAAACCAAAAACTGAAAAACATAATGCTCATGGTGCAGGGAATGGCTTGCGTTATGGCCTCAGCAGTATGCAGGGATGGAGAGTGGAGATGGAAGATGCTCACACAGCTGTTGTAGGTATTCCCCACGGCTTAGAGGACTGGTCCTTTTTTGCTGTCTACGATGGTCATGCAGGATCTCGTGTTGCAAATTATTGCTCCATGCACTTATTAGAACACATCACTAATAATGAAGACTTTAGAGCGACAGAAAAACCTGGATCTGCTCTTGAACCTTCAGTGGAAAATGTCAAGAGTGGAATCAGAACTGGCTTTTTGAAAATTGATGAGTATATGCGCAATTTCTCAGACCTCAGAAACGGGATGGACAGAAGTGGTTCAACAGCAGTGGGAGTTATGATTTCACCTGAGCATGTATACTTTATCAATTGTGGTGATTCACGTGCTGTTCTCTATAGGAATGGACAAGTCTGTTTTTCAACACAGGATCACAAACCTTGCAACCCAAGGGAGAAAGAGCGAATCCAGAATGCAGGAGGCAGTGTAATGATACAGCGTGTTAATGGTTCATTGGCAGTTTCTCGAGCTCTGGGGGACTATGACTACAAATGTGTTGATGGTAAAGGCCCTACAGAACAACTTGTTTCTCCAGAGCCTGAGGTTTGTGAAATTTTAAGGGCAGAAGAAGATGAGTTTATCATCTTGGCTTGTGATGGAATCTGGGATGTAATGAGCAATGAAGAGCTCTGTGAATTCGTTAAGTCTAGACTTGAAGTATCAGATGACCTGGAAAAAGTGTGCAATTGGGTAGTGGACACTTGTTTACATAAGGTATGTAACTGTTTTCTCCAAGTAGCTGTTCTAAAATTATTTTCTGTTTAGATGGGTACAGTGTTAACAGCAGTTCCTGGCCTACTCTTCCCCTTCTCCCTCTTCCTTCCCTCAAACTTGTGTACCCGTTTGACTATATGCTTGCTGAAGAATATACAGCCTTATCGTTTATGCCTGGAGAGGTGATAGCATTTGCAAAAATAAAGGTTTGTTATTTTCTCAAATAATGCTTGCATATAGTTCCAGCTCTAAGCTTTCTTTCCAAATACAAAATATTTTAAATGAATAAATTCTCTGCAAGGTATTTTGTGTGGGGTTTTTTTGTTCTTTCAAGTTGGGCAGTGTTCGTATCCTTTGCATCAAACTGGTGTTTGTACTATCTCCCCTTCAAGGTGTGGTTTGCCTGTTGTCTGAAGTGGTGTCTTCCACTCATTGCTGTAGCTTAGATCGAGAAGCACTACTTTTGCAGCTGAGCTTGCTTGTGCTCCACAAATTTAGAGTTTGTTTGGAGCAACTCCAGGTCAGTCTACAAATGCTTCATAGATATAACCTTCCCAGCATTCCCTGAAAAGTGCAACTTCTACTAGTGCAAATAGAGTTTCTTCATTAGGCCACAGACCAAACATGAAATTTGGGGGGAAATATTAAAATTCAGAATTCTAACACTAAAGGGTAAGTAACTTTTTCAGGAATAGAGGTGTGTTCCAGCATATACCATACGTTGTATGGTTGGTTTAAATGCCGTGGCTTTTTTGACCAAGCACTTGACAAATCTTGTTAGAGGATGGTCGCTCTAGTATACTTTGAGTAAAACTGAGCCCTGACCTTGTGTGTGTTTTATGAATTCAGATCCTGGATCTCTGCAGTTTGTAACGATATTAGAATGTTGTCCTCTGTCTTCAGGATGTGTATTGTACCACATCATAACAACTGCCGTAAAAGATACATGTCCACGTATGCTTGGTATGAAAGGGAACATAGAATAACTCCTGAGTACTTCTGAAGGAAGTTATTCTAAAGTCAAATTCCTGCTTAATTTCTTCAGGAGAAGGAGTAATTGTGATAGATCATAGGAACTATCCAGTAGGTTGGGTTCATGCAGAAACATGTAGTGACTAATGGCACCTAAATTTCTACAAAAAAAAAAAATTGACCTTGACTTCGAACCAGGAGTTTAAATTATGGCCCTGTGGGATCTTCTAAGAGACTTAGACACTGTGTTTTTAAATTTAGCTATGGATTATAATTTTGAAAGTTAAATATGAGCAGGAAAGCGGTATCAGAGTTTACTAGTGAAGAACTGGCATTAAAGTAGGTATCTGAAAAAGCTGTTGGCTGGTGTTGCTGTCACATAAGTGATAGTCTAAGATCAGCTTGGCATACTAAAGGAATTAATATTTTGCACTTTTCAAGTTGCTATTTATGACACAGGTGCATTCTGATAAACAGACTTTAATGAATATAATATGTGAATGCTCTCAAACTGAGGTAAATTAGTAGCTGGAGCTAGCTATTCTTGTAGTCTAGGATAAGTATTCTGCATTTTGTTTTGCAACGAGTTGTTTAACTTGGCTTAAGGTAACGTTAAATGGCTATGTAATTTCTGATCTGTTTTCTTGATACTATTTTTAAATGTTGACATGTAAATAAATCCATTAAATATTTTAAACTTCAAGACTTAATGTGCAATAGTCAGTAAGATGAATTCTAGTAAAGAGTTTAGCTGGGAAACGTAGAGGTTCTTATTAATCAAAATGCAGTTTTGTTGCAAGGCTTCTTTTTTAGCAAGTAAATCTTTAGTATTGTATTTGGAACAAGTAATAATGTGACTAGAATACAAAAAATGAAAGATACAACTAAAGATCCTAACTCTTCTCCTTTCTTTGTCATGTAGGGGAGTCGCGATAACATGAGTATCGTACTAGTTTGTTTTTCAAATGCTCCTAAGGTCTCAGATGAGGCAGTGAAAAAAGATGCTGAGTTGGATAAGTACTTAGAATCACGGGTTGAAGGTAAGAAATCAATTTTGTTCATTAGAAATGCTGTCATAACCTTCTTGAGCATGAAAACAGAAACCCTGAAAGCCATGATGCTGATAATACGTTGGGTCAAATTCGGGCCTGGTTACAACTCAACTTCTGTGTGTCAGGAAAAATGTTTTAAGCCCTGTGGTTAGTTTATCCTGGTATTCCACAAGTGTTTTCTTAATGTGAGCTTTAGGTTTTTACCTCTATTTTTAAAGGTCAAAATGCAACCACGGACCTTGCAGAGTATTATATCAGCTCAGTAAAATGTGGTATTGCTATTGCTTTTAAATATCGTTAAAAGGGATACTTGTGGTACTTTTTGGAAAGCTTTTGACAAAAAGCTGTATCGGGTTTTCATGAAGGGGCAACTTATCCATCTAACTATCTAAACTTTTTAACTGCCTATTTACACAGCTGTGAGTCACATTCACACCAACCACTGTTTAAAATGCATTTTTGAAAACTTAACAGAGTATAAATGATCTCTATCTATATATGATAGATATAAAATACCTATGAATACAAGAGCCTTAAATTATCCCTTTGAATTCTGAGTGCTTACCAAGTGTATGTATGAAAAAAAAAAACCATAATCATCTAGAACTTTCATGGAGGACTACACTTAATTCCTAACCAGTTTCGTTTAGTCACTGATTTTATAACTCTCTCTACTTATCCAAAAGGTTGAATTCAACTTCTTCCCTTAAGCAGAAACAGTGAAAATTAACTTGACTAAGAATGAAAGACTTGCCCTTGTATATTTATTGCTTTTCTGCAGCATTATTAATGTTAGAAAAACTGACATTTGAAGCAGGCTTTCAAACTGTTGCTTCTATTTTAAATCAGTTATCACTGGTAAGGCTGTTCTAAGGTTTGATGGCAGCTCTATGTAGTGGCCTCCTGGTCTCTTCAATCTTAATTGTTCTAGTGATCCAGCTACAGCTCAGTTTTGGTAGAACTGACTGAAATTGAGGGGTGATATTAAAGGCTTGCCTTTTTTGTAATATTGTTCTTATGTTGGCACAGGTTTTTGCAGATGCATCCCAGGCGTGAAAATAACTGAGTTCTTGGAACAGTTTGTCTTGCTGTTACAAATGTTGCTAGGATAATACTGTGAAGTAGCATCACTGGAGAGAAGCAGTCATCAGAGGCTTTTAAAGCCTTGTTGTTATGATTCTTTAAACTTCTGTAATCTCATCAGAAGAGTACTGAAGTGCTGTCACCCGCTTACAGTGATGCAACTTATTAACCCATTTGCTGGAGCTATCAGTTACAGCAACAGTATTCAAGGAAGGAAAGGGTTTACTGAAGACAAAGCTGGCTGAGATAATTTGTACCGTTTCTTGACTTGTTTCAGGCCTGGACTATAATATTCTGATCACTAGATCCAAGTTTAACTGTGCTTCATGAAGAGGTGATCTCTTTATAGATGGATAATGAGTTGTGTAGCCTTCTTAGATGTGGTCGTTCCAGGTGCTGAGACCAGTGGTTTAGGTTTATACTATAGTATTGCTGTCCTGATGGTGATTTTCTGTGTTCATATTGAAAAATATAATATTGGAAATCTACAGGATTTATCAGAGTTCCATGAAAGTCATTTTAAATTTGGGTGCCAAGATGTTTGGAACTTTGCAGATCAGAACCAGCATGAGGCTACCATCTTGGGGCTGCAACAACGTCTCCATGACATAAGCCTTAGCTCTGGCTGCTGACTACCTGAGCATTTTTTATGAAAGAAGGTGTGACTGACCAAATTTTCCCAACATGGACCTGGAAACTTTCCAGGCGTCCAGGACTCCAGCACTGCCACATAGAAGATAGATGCTACTTCTGTTTTTCCTGTTAGTTTTGGTTTATTTGAATATCTGAGACACACACTGGTGCTTTAACATGCTGTAATGGATACTGAAAGGACTGATTGGACGTGCTTTCATTAGCAAGTAACTTATATCCAAATAAGTAGCACTAGGTATAAGTGAGAAGTAATCTGTAGATCCGAGGAGATCAAGAATCTTCTGAGTGTACAATAGCAAAAATACCACAGCTAACCATTCATAACTTCTTAACACTAATTCAGTGTAAAATGTGACAGTGACATGGAAATATACCTGCTTGCCACTGTAAGCTGGTTGCTGTGGACAGCTTAGTTTTGCCACCGGTATCAAAAATTCTCAAACTTATTTTAATGCTAGAAATGACACTGTAGACATTTCAACATTAAATTTTTCATGTGTGTGAAAAGCTGTGAAAATCACTCATGTTCTTTGTCTAGATATCTTTTTTTTAATTGCACTCATAAGCAAATGAGGTAAACTGAGAAATTTTTTGTTTGTGTCAGTGTCCCAGTAATCTAGATAGTTGATGTAACAAACCTTACCGTTTAAATATATATAAGAAGGCCCTCAGGCCACGATACGAGTTCTTTGAATGTGCTGGTGTTGTGTGTGATGTCTTTCCCTCTTGTTTAAATGGGATCTAAGTTGAAATGGCTTGCATATTTGTAGTCTCTCTTGAGATTAGAGAGAGCTAATGGTCACTTCAAATGGTAACTCTAGGCATGTTTCTCAGAACTTGGCTTACATCCCAGGCTTCCTAGATGACACTAGTTAAGATAAATACCTATTATCTTCCTGTGTCTGAGTACAGAAGCTGTTAATAGGCTCTGGGCGAGTGCCAGGAGCAGTTACCTTCACTGACTGACGGCAGTCAGTGTGCACACAGTGGTTACAGGTTAGTATTCCCAGCTTCTTGGTGGCTCCACTCTCAATTAGCAAATAGGTGAAAAATGTATGGAACTGCAGTGTATTTTATTGTTTTCATAAGTTAATGTTAAGAATATTTAATAGAAAAGCTGTCAAATAACTTCGGATCAGAGTGACTGGATTAACTGAGAATGACATGCTCAAGCAGGGGGGTTGGGTGAGATGATTTCCAGAGGTCCTTTCCAACCCCTACCATTCTGTGACATAGGAAGCACTACTAGCTAGTAACAATACAGTGTTGTAGCATAATTGAGTTACTACTTTATTGTATCAAAACAACTTCTTAGCAGAAATGTATTTAACATGTTTAACAAATACTACACGCGCCAAAAACAAGTGGAGAGTCTGTAGCCTCAACTGATGCAGAGCCATTCCAAATGTAACTCAATTATTAAGCTTAAGCGCTCAAGAGAAATCAGTTGCTTCAGCTCTACTTGATTTTTTTTCTGCATGAGTTTCATGTGTCATTCTGTGTCCTGCTGATTGGACAGAGTGCAAGGTCTTTAAATGTCAAGTATTTAGCACAGAATGAGAGTTAGCATATTTGAGGAAAATCTGTCAATAAGTGGAGAAAATAAAGGAAACAGACTTCAGAACAACTTGAAATATTTACCTGTTTTATAACAGATTTTTGCATTCACAATAAATTCTATGAAATTGTTCTTTTGACACCGCCTCCTTAATTAAAAGAGTTGTTGGACTGCAATTTTTACCTTACATTTGTGCTTTAAGTATTGTTAGTTCAGAAATGATACAGGGAAGCTTTAAACAAATGTTTCAAACCACTAAGCAGCATGGGGAGAATTGTTTGGAAAGATGTTGGATTATTTTTAAAAAGTAGTCCAATTGAAAGTATTTCTGCTCACTACCTAAAACTATACACTTTTAAAAAAAAAGGGGGGGGGGTATGATCTCAGGTGTTGGAGTAGTAAGGAAAAGTTTTGGAAGGTGGAAACATCTTTTTGATCAGGTAAGGACAACTGCCATAATCTAATTTTGCTTATGTCTTTAGACTAAGTGTAGTCTGGAAAACAGTGCGTAAAAGAGCTGTACCTGAAAGGTTTAAACTGCCTTTAATCCTAAAAACTTAAAGCCTGTTAGAAAAGTTGTGATGTTGATATGGATTTGGTTGTATCTTCTAATCATTTTCAAAGTACAGAAGTTGTATCTCTTTAGATGTATTCTAAATATAGTTTACACCTCAGGATAATCTTGTTCAGGGAAGTATATTTGTTATAATTTATTTATAGTTCTGATGTGTTTTGTGAATGTGTGTTGTGAATGGTAAGCTAGGCAGCTAAGTCCAAGAATCTGTTCAGTTACAGCAAGAGACTGTATAAGTGAGAATCTGTAGTAGACTTACTAATGTTTAAGCTACTGGACTAGATGATGACTGTTCCTTTCAAAAGGCAAATAATGGGCTTTATTTATGTTAAATTATTGTGTGCAACAATGTTTCTTTATCTGTTAAAGAATTAACAGTTCACAAGTTATGTGCAGTTGGTTGATAGCCAATAACAATTTTATTTACATATGTAGTAAAAATATTCTGAAAAGACCAGCTTGTCATAGAACTACTAAGCTGCAAAGATGGAGATGTCAAAAATACAAGCTATGAGTCCTTAGATACTCTTGTCTTTCAGCAAGTGACTAATTTATATTAGGGCAGCCTTGGCACTTAGTATAAAATCCTTTGCTTCAGGAGTCCCAATTTTAGTTTGATCAGTGATATTTGTTCTTAATGAATGTGCACTGTTCAATATGGAACACTTTCTGTTCTCTTGTGGACCTTAAATTTCAAGCTGACTGGACTAACCCATCAAACCTTTTAGACAACAAGTTTTTTCACTGCTACGCTTGCGCACTTTAAGCTCTGGCTTGGAGAGAAAGGCATTGTTTGAGGCATGCTTTTTGTTTTTAAAAATAAAAAAAAATCAGTGTTCAAAAGCAGTTGAATACTTACACATGTAACATTTGTAGTCTGTCTTTGTGGATTCCTACGTTGAATGCTGAGATCCTCTGTTTGTACAATGGGTTGAGCTAGTAGTTAGAGATGATCTTTCTGGAGTTATTAATCAAAATAGAATTATTATTTTAATACCAAAACAGGGTTTTTTAATGGTTATTAAAAAAATAAACTCAGCAAGTGTTAGTTCAGAGATTTCTGGTGGAAGAACTGTATACCAAGGCCCTCGTGCTAGTTTGGGTCTTGAGGTTGACAGTGTGTATAACTGCATTCCAAAGCTGCCTATTCAAGAGTGTTCTGAAATACTTGTGAGGTTGTAGTCAGTAGCTTGTGACTGAGCCATTCATGATGATGAGCAGAGCTGTGCTTCTGTTTTGAGTCACTTAACTGGTTAATTTCCAAAGTAATGCAGGTGTTGGACAACAGTTAAGTTATGCTAGGTCAGTCTTGTCTTACTGCCACTTTCAGATGCTACTTTCTGTTCTCTGTTTTCTGAGACCTGAAGTTTGGTCACAGGAAGAGAAAACTAGGCACAGAGATCAAGTCAATTCTCTGACCTGTTTCAGTTTATTTGAAAGGGTGTATCAGATGTGCAGTTAAAAAAAAAAAAACACACACACACACCCCCCCGAAAAAACCCAAACACAACAAAACACCACAGAACACTGATCCCCCAAATCATAACTAGGGGCACATGTTATATGTAGGCTTAAACAGTCTTAATAGTAGATGAATACTCAGTTAATACAGTGAGTTGGATGGTGCATTTTACATATGCAAAATATATACTGTATATAAAACTGATTTGTCATAGTCTTATAGCTGGAAATCAAAGGAGATGCCGGAACATAGGAAACTGGTAAAAATGTCAAGTAGTGGAATTAAATTATATAAAATTGAAAAAATTTTTGTCTGAATTTTTGAAATTAAGTCTGAGTTAAATAGTTAAACTTTTTGTGATAACTGTTTTAGGAGTAAAGTAGAGGACCTCGTAGTGGACTTCCATGGATTTGCATGTGTGATAATGTCAGGAAATTATTCTTTAAGTGTCTGCATTATATTAACAATGCAGGTGTAGAAGTTTCTACAATCATGTTTTGCAGATTCAAGGAAAAAATTAATTGCGGGGTTATTCTTAACATCATAGAGATGAAGGTGAAAGTGTTGTAAATGCCTATAAATCTGTTTGTGAAAACATTTGGTTTCTTTCTCTAGTGTGGCCTTTGTCAAACAAATACACAGTGTGTATCTGCTAACTGATGTGTAATGAAATAAGGTCATGTTTGGTCATTTGCTTTGTTCTCAGATATCCTATTAGGAAGCTTTTATTTAAGGGAGAGAACATGTTCTGGATGAAATTATTCACCCTAGTTTCAGGAAAAGAAAAAGGAGGTAGTCAGTTTCACCAGAATTCCTGGTTTGGCAATTTCTAGGTATGAAGAGATGCTCATGGTTCAGTTCAGCACTCCTTGTGAAGTGGTTATACAGTATCAAATAGAAGTTTCCAGTAAGAAGAAATATACAGCAATCCTTAGTTGTCATTGCTTTAATTCCCTTTTAAGAAGATACAAAAATCTTGTAGTAATAGTTAGTAATCACTTAATTCTGTAGCCTTTCTGCTGCTGCTTAATTCTTGCTATTTGTCTGCTTTTAGTATGTACAGAACCAGATGTGCTCTTGGTATAAAAAGCAGTATATACATTTCCTATCAGATGTGACTCAGCAAAATTATAGTGGTAGTCTACTTCTAACTAGGTAGAACTGCACAAATGGAGGCAATGTATAAAAGGACTTGTGGCTGATTTGTGTGAATGTGTACAGAAGTAGTGACTAAAATCCTAAGATTCAAGCATATGTATTCAGCTGTCATTTCCTTTGGCCGTGATTCATTCATAATGGATGTATGTATGGTAATATGCATAAAGTTTCATGGAAGAATGTTTAACCTCTTCTAGTAGTAGTATACCTAGCTTATTCATTGCAGAGATTGTATGGTGCTGACTTAAAATTGGGCCTTGGAAGCATAGCACCTTATTTGTTACAGGGTAGTAAAACTATTTTTAAAAGAGAATTGCTTTTTGGGGGTCTTTCCTATAGATCACCCTGATACAAAGTAATCAAGTACCTTGCAAGCACTTTGTTTTCAGTAGTCCTGAGAGAAGCCTGCATACCACTTGCTTTCTAGATAGGTGATAAACATCAAGAGGTTTAAATACCAGGAAACTTGGGATGCAGTGTTTAAAGTAGGCAAGCAATGTGCTTTTCTACTAACTTAAGAAACTCACATTGTAGCTGCTTCTAGCTTTAGTTGCAGGCTCCAAATCAGGCATCCAGAATATAATAAATTTATTGTAAGAAATTTAAGTGATCTATTTGTCTTTGGATAGTAGCCAAGATACAGACTGACTGACAGTTGTTTTTTTGTTTCTGGTGGTTTTTCTAGTATATTTGAGAGGATTCATTCTTCTTAATTCTTTAGCTCAAACAAAGAATTTTTATCTAGAACCATGTCTACAGGAAATGGCCCTCCATTCCTTAATTCATTTTCAGGAAAAAAAAATCTTAAAAATACATGACATGCATACAACTACAATTTGTAGTTAACTTAGTGAACCTTTTTCTGCTGTGGTGGTAGTTGAATGACTAGAGGCTGATGACTAGAAGCTGGTAGTGTTTTGCCTATGTGAATGTATACACAGCTGTTACGTGTTCACCCTGCAGCAGCTTTGAATAAGAACATGTGAAGATTTACTTCAGTTTAGGCAGTTCTTTTGCAAGGCGGAAGAACTTACTAGCACTGGACTTGTGTGATTTTTCTGCTTTGAAAATGGAATACTGTATTATTAATTATTCGTCATCCGTTCTATATTCTGTTTTGGCCACTTGAGAAATAATGGGCCATTATATATGCCTCTCCACTGCATGATGGTCTTAATGTTTATGCACTGGAGATTCAGGCCTTTGAGAACTCAAGGTGTTACTCACAGTGAAGTATGATTGAATTCCTGGGAAGCATTGGCTTTATGGCATGCAACTACTAAAATGTTTTGCAATGCAATGGGAAGGTAACTGAAACAGACTCCCAGATGTCTTCCTTTTGAAAGAGAACAGGCTGCTGTCTCCAGGATATTTCATCCAGTTCACAGTCTGCTTCTGAGTTTCTCTGAGAGAGAATGGCTAGAAGCATACCGGAAAGGCAGGCTATGGATTTTAATAGCTCTGTTCCACCATGCAAAGACTGTTTACCTAAATTTTAAAGAATGTTTTCCTGGTTATATGTAACTCTCTCATAACGCATCTGTTAAAAAGTGATACTATCTTGTATTTTAGTGACTTAAGGAATGGGTAGTATTAATCCAGTAATCAAAGGATTTTTTTCTGTTTTTAAATTAGAAATTATGGAAAAATCGGGTGAAGAAGGAATGCCTGATCTTGCTCATGTTATTCGTATTTTAACTGCGGAGAATATCCCCAATTTACCACCAGGAGGTGGTTTAGCTGGCAAGTGAGTACAGTACTGGAGTGTCTTGAACTCTTTACTTCACAAAAAAAGAGCTTATTTAAATGTTTTAAAGCTTTCTTATTGTAATAGCCGTACTCAAATTATCGAAAACAGTTAGGTTTTATATTTTAAGCCAGTTTACCTTTTGCACTACATAAACATTTGTGTCACCGTTCCCATTACAAATGGTAAGATGAAACCGATTGATCGTATTCTAGTACATAACATACTAGTTTACTATTTCCATATGGCCAATTAAAAAATAAAAAATATTTCTTCTTGGCTGTTTACTGCTTTACATCTGTTAAGAACTATCAATAATGTAATCAGAATATCAAAATACCAGCTCAATTTTCCTGATGTCATGTTCCCTCGATCACCTAGTATCCATTATAAGTTTGTATCAATGCTTATTTGCTTGGCAAGCATTCTCATAAGAAAATCGTTTAGTGTTGCTTATCTAACGTTCAGTTTAAGAATATTGAACTAGGATATGCATTTTGAAACTTAATTGGAAAAAACATTCAGAAATTACGTTGTTTTTCTGGGGAGGCTGATGGTGATGATCTAACAGCCTAAGGATTTTAATGAACATAATTTAGGATTGCATAAATAATTTTCAATCTAGAATGCCCCAAACAGTGAGACCCATTATTGCTCCCTGGCATAGGTTGCGTTGCTTCTGGAATCTTTGTGTGTTTCAAAATATGAAGCCCTGTCCTCTGAGCGTTTGTGTATACATCTATTTTCATTGCATGTACTTATTAATGATTACTGTTTGCTATTATTTTTTTAGCCTTGAAAGTACCTGTGCATTTTGAGCCTTTTTCTCCACTTATGTGCATTCCAAGCATTCAGAGAAGTTGTGGTGTGCCTATTCTTAGTGCCTCCCAACTGCTGAATGAGTTGTTTTGCTCGTTAATAACATGCCTCATGGACTACTTCATTATTCTGGAACTTTTGCATATAAATTATATTTTGATTTGTTGTAACCCAGGTTACATTTTTAATAGGTTTAGATTCAGAATTTGCCTTTTGATGCCTTTCTTTCCATTTTGACTTTTGGAAGGTCTGTGTTAAGAGAACCAACTTCAGGAGGTGTTCTGCAGCTTCTTTTAAGATAATATAATACAATATTGAGTAACTTTTTCTTAACCTGAAAACTTGGGCCAAAGGCAGACAGTGATGTGTTCAGTTAACTTCATTTCTGAGATTGAGCTCCTGAACGGACGTTTTGAAAAAGGTCAACCACACAACCCAAAACCATACACCGTGTAACTTTTATTAGCTTTACTTTTGTACTAACAAGAAAATATTCTTTATCTTGAGATCCTTCTTCTGTGATGTACCAGGACGTGGAGAATTCGCATGTCGTCCTTCTGTTTGAACTCCAAGACCTAGCTCAAACAGGTTGCAGAAAGCTTGTCTGCGGCTGACATACTTGGTTTTAGCACCAGTTATAGTTGCTCCTGGTTTTTAGTATGTTTGAGTTGGAGAAATGCAATGTGATGTTACCATGACTGGATTATGTTTGCAAACCTTAGGAACCTCTGAAGTAGTTCCACTTCTACTGGCATTGTATAGTTCCTTCAAACATCCCACCTGAGTAGAAACCTGTACTAGCTCCTTCTTTGAGACAGGAGGTCTACAGGTGTCAACTCTCCTGTGGTCACTTGATGGTGGTGTTTTATCTTTTAAAATATTAGTTTTCAAAGACTGGCTTCTGGCTTGACGCAGATCCCTCTGTAACTTCAAATGCTGCCAAAAGAATGGTCGCTTGTTGCCGAAGTTATGAGCCATCCTGTCACTTGGACATTAGTACTTCCACTCAACATCTTGCTCCTGAATTTTCCCTTCAAAGGAGACTACAAAGAAATATGCTGTTCAGAGAAAGGTGAATTGCTAAAGTAGAAAAACTCTCAAAGGCTTGAGTTTTAAGTCTGATTTAAATGCTCTGCAGTGGCTATCTGCTGCTTCTATGGCAGCCTTGCTTGGACTGTCTGGGTGTTTTCTGTTACATTGGTGTGAGGTACCATTGCTCTCCATAGAACAGACATCTGGTCAAAATTGTGCCATTCCACCATCACTGAACATGGAACTGAATGGAGAGAAGAGAACCCTTTCCTGTATCATTTGCATAAAGATTCAGTTTCCTTTCTCTAGGAAAATATTCCATCAGTGCAGATGGATCCCATGCTAGCTTAGCCATGCAACCCTTCCAGAATTCTTCAAATATTGACTTGAACTGATATGCCCTTGGAGAAGTTGTGTTCTTTAGTGGACTTTTCATATTGGACATATTTTTTGAAAGTGCCACCATCAGTTTAATTCTGAACTTCTTTCTTGGAAGTCATTCAGAAAGAGCCCAAAACCTTTGTGTGTGGACAAGCACAAATTGCATATACACAATTGCCTTGAGGCTTCAAGTTGTCAGGTGTATCTGTTGCGCCTGCCTCCTGCTAGTCTTGGTGTGGTGTGTAGAGAAACACTGATTTCATCGTTGCTGAACACACTATAGCACAATTTCTTTTCAGTGTTGTAGGTTAGTGGTCATCCTGAGATTTGATGCACTGGCCCTTGGATTCATTGATCTGTAAACCATCTCCCAGAGCTCTGACTATTCTAGTAGGTACTATTTTAAATGCTGGATCATGGCTGGAAAAATACATTCTGATGCCGGACACTAGATATTGAGATTACCTAATCTATTGCTTTGTCTCAGAAGCTGACATACTTGCAAAATTCCATTCAAAAACTGAACTCTTCTGTTTTGAGTGTGCTTTGCTTCCATGGTGTGAACATAAGAACCTTGTCATAGTAGATCAGAGTGAGAACTGTTCTAGCTTCATGTCCTGTCCACCTGATAGCTGAAAGTAGATGCCTGGGGAAGAATATAAACCCAGGAAAATATGTAAAATATTTCCTCTATCATTATTATTTTGGTTTTCAGCTTCTTACAGCTGAGGTGCTTCCTGATCTTCAGGTAGTTTATGTACTTAGTGACTAAGAATTTCTCTTCCATGTAGTTAAATATGTTCAGAAGGGGCTTCATCAAACTTTTAGCATCCTCAGTATTCTGGGGAGGAAATTTCTGTTGCATTGAGAACCATCACTGTGTATTTTTTGAGACATTTGCCACTGTCTTCATTTGCCTGTGTGCTCTTTGTTTGGAAGAGTCAACAGTCAGTGCTTATCCGCATACTGTAAGATATCATTTTTATAGATCTTGGCTACTTCCAGACTTGAGAGTCTTAGTTCATGTAGCAGTTCTTTTTTCTTTTGTTGAAGCTGTTGATAGCTTTGATCATATTTATTATACTTGTTTGAACATTTCCTAATTCTTACTATGACTTGAAGATGTAGGGACATAACCTCTTTCCTCTCAGAAGTCTGTTTTTATTTTGGGTTTTATTTTTTGAGTAGCTTTTCATTCTTATCTTGCCTGCCTGTGAAGGTGTGGACCTATATGGCACTGCCAGAAAAAAGTCTAGATAGTGGTGTTTGGGTTTTTTAATTTCTGCAGTCAATAGATACAACACAACACATCTCGGAGGTTGTATACCCTGGGTACAACACTTCAAAAGTTCATAGGGAAGTAGTAACCTGTGTATGTGTAATAAAAATGGGGAAAACCCCAACTGTCTTCAAGTTCTGCATCCAGAAATACAGCAAGAAAACCAGTAAAATTGAATAATTTTGAAATAATAAGCAAAATACAGATTTAAATGTTACTCTTGTCAAAATCTGACTCTGCAACTTCTAAACTGCACTCCTAAGGATGGAACTTCTAAAGATGTAAAGGGGTAGACCATGGGGAGGGTAAGGTAAGAGTGTTTTGCCTTGCTTAGTGTTTATAAATCCTGTCTTACTGCTAAACCCCCAAACATCATATTGAAAGTGAGTAAAGAAACTGAGAGTGGGCTTAATCTTTTTAAGAGGCAGGTTAAAGGCAAAACGTCTTCAACACTTGGAAATTATTACTGTGCTCAAACCTTCTAAGTTCTTAATGTTTTGAAATCCTTTGTGATTAATATTTTTAAAACTTCTCTTTTTAGGCGTAATATTATTGAAGCTGTGTATAGTAGGCTGAATCCACACAGAGAGAATGAGGGGGTAAGTTCCTGTTTTGATAGCTACATCTCTTTGTTAATGAGAACATCAAAGTAGTGTCATCAAGCAAAAGTGTATATCACTGCCAATGAAGTATTATAAACACGTTGTAGCATATAGTTCATTTTAACCTTGTTTTGGATGGATTTGATTTAGAACTTTATCCTGAAAAAGACAGCAAATTGACACCCAATTCTGAAAGGCTTTTTAAACATTTGACTACTGCTTTTTCAGTCAAACCTGTGAGGCAACAGTGCAGGGTTTTTCTAAATTATAGCTCATTATTGTCAAATTATGGTTGGCATATTCATTACTTAACTAGCTGTTATGTCTACTGTCCAGCAATTTAGTAGAAGAGGGGGCAAACACACTTCCTGTTGTCTTCCGTAAGAGTGGAAGACCTTGGTACACTGCATAGAAAGGGTAATTGGGACTAATATTGACTACTTTTTTAGTATTTACACTCTTTTTAAATATCTTGTGTCCAGTGGTTTAAGGAAGGTGTAAAGGGATTTTATTTATTTCAGTTTGGTTTCTAAAATGGCTTATATTCTTCTGCCCAGTTACTAATAAGTTGACTTTTAAATAGCATGATGAAATATGGTTTTGTGTAACTTCAAACCTGATTACTAGGTGGTTCTTAATGTCAGTATAAAGAGTAATAACTGGTGTTCGTATCAGTTGCAGTTAAATTTGTTTTTAAAAAAAATATTGGGAATACCGAAGAACTGATAAAGAACATCACTGCTTGTACACATGCTGTCATTTCCTCTAGAGTTTGTCAACTAACCTGTGAAGGTACTATTCACCTTCTAGTAAATCCTTTGTCGTATTTTCTCTCTTCTGAGATGGCTACAAGGTCCTCAGTCAGGTAGTCATTACAATGAATTGTGTTGGGGAGATGTCAAATTTTATTTTAAAGACACTGAAATTTTCAGTTTTGCCCCTTGAGGCTGTGAATATGCAGTCTCACCACAACTATTATTGTGGTATGTCCCTTTGTTTCCTCTGTTTGGTTTATTCTCTTAAGCTAGAAGGCTTGTGTAGGTGGAAGGGGCCACTGTTCTGTTAGAGTACAAATAGTGAATCTCTTACTTTTCTATTTTTTTAGCAGTTCCTTTTTTTGTTTGAAAGTGACAGAGTATACATTTTTCATTTAACTTTCAACAAATTGTGCAACAGGATGACAAAACGAGCTAGACAAAATTTTTCTCTTTTCAGCCTCTTTAGTCCTTCAGGAAACTCTGCACCTCTGTCAGCCTGCTACTAGCTTTCATATTAAGCCATAATTTTGTTCCTGCTTTGGGGGTGAAGTTATTGGTAAAATGGTTTATTTGAAGATTATAGCATAGGTTTCATAAGTTGGTTGGGTTTTTTAAGTGGGGGGGGGGGGGAAGGTTGTCTAATGGCAACTTCCTAGAAATATCACATGCCATAGTTGCATTTCTGATGCATCTTTTTTCCTATATCCAAATTTACTTTTCAGTAGCCTTGCAAGCTTGCTGGGTCCTAACATACATTATCCTTTTGTGTATTGGCTACTTCCAGGAAATTTTTGTATATCAGCCATTTTAATTTAATAAAATGAGGTAACTAAACTAAATATGCAAGTTACTCATGAAAGAATATAGCTTTAACCCATATTACTATTAATAGCTTTGACCTTTATTGCCATTAGAATCCCTGGATAGTTGGTTTGAGTCCTTTTAATTTGGCTTCTTTAATATGAAATGTCAGCAGTACACCCCAGTCTACTTTGTAAACTTTTCCTTCTGTTGGTGTTTAGTGCAAATCGCGATAAAGGTTTGGATGATGTGTTTTAAATACAGTGGAACAAATGTTGGTTTGATCTTGTGGCAAGATGTCATTTGTCAGGTGGTACCTTTTCTTCGTTCTGTCCTAAGTGATTCTGACCCAGAGCATTTTGAGAGGAGGATGTGCCACTGGGTGAAGGATGCAATTCCTGTTTGTACTTTCCCAGCAAGTAGGAATTGTTACCTTACTATCCTTGAATAGACTCATTTAGTGGGCCTCATTTCTGAGGTGATGAAAATGTGACTTCCTTGCTAGTCTTTCTCAGTTCCAGGTATATAAGTGGTGATCTCTTAGTCTTTTGAACTTTAGTGCACGGGGTGAGTAAAAGGGAAGGAAGCTGTTCAGTTACTCAACATCAGACTCTCCACAATGTCTACACGCTTGTGATAATGTTGCTACACATCTCACATGTAAACAGGAAGCAAAGGTAGGAAGGAAACGTGGTCCATCCCAATGATGACATTTCCAAGTGAGACCGAAATGTAACTAATAATGCCCCTGTTATAAACCAGTGTGAAGTGAGAGCGGATCTTCATACTAAAAATTATGAGCTGCAGACAGGTGCTGTGTGCGGAGTATGAAGGTGCACTGACTTGCACTTGAGAATCTTTCCCTGTGTCTGTTGGAGCCTGGGTATAGTGCAGTATGCTGGTGTTACTAACTGGAAAGTCTACCTGTGGCAGTCATCTTCATCTGATGATTTTATGTAAGGCTGGAACCATTTTTTTACATTGACAAAGTAATAATGTAACTGCTAAAATATTAATGCACATGAGTAAAAATTTTAAAAACCACAAAAACCACGAAAACAAATGCCATAAAACATCAACCCAAACCAACCAGATTAACTTTTGCAATTGAGAATATGGCATCTTTCAAAAGACTATACTCTTGTGTTTTAACAGTTTAAACTAGTTCTCCTGAGTTACTGTGAACTGGATCATAATAGCTTTGCAAATAAGTTCTTAGGAGGTCTATAAATCAAAACCAAGGTGGTATCTTTTTCTAGATTAGCTTCATTTGTACTCAGCACTGTAAAGATTTCTGTGCTGTGCTTAGAATTTTTTTTGTCATCTAAGCTAGTGGTTGTAACTTCTTCCAGTTCTTCACATGTGCATTTTCTGAGAATCTTTAAAATATATCCTAACTAAGATGTTGTGTAGAGTGAGAGACTGAGTGAAAGAATGTTACTACAGGAGTATTTAGAGATCAGTAGTGGGGCTTCAGGGTATAGCAGTCATAAGTTTGGGGGGCAGGGTTTTTTTTGTGGGTGTTTTTGGTTTTTTTTTCTCATGCATCTCAAGCAGAGTACAAGTATTTTTTAAACCCGGGACTGGGTTTACAAAGAGCAGCTTTGCAAGTGTTTCAGCAGAAGGACTTCTACAATAAATGTGGTGGCTTGTGCCTTTACAAGGGCAAGTGAAAAAATATAAATCTGTTATGTATTGGGGCTTGGTGCTTTCAAAACTTTAAAGGGAATTTAACTTCTTCATAAGTAAATAATTGTTACCACTGTGATTTTACAGTACCACCAAGTCAGTGTTCTAGTTAACATGTTGAAGTAGTATTCTTTCCCTAATGGCTCTACTTCTTCAACCGTATTTTTGTGTTCCTAAGAGTAGGAGGCTACTATCCAATTAGGCTACTTGGGTGTATGTAGCCTAAAACAAGGAACAATGTTAAAATTGTTGTGGATGTGTTAATAGTTTTAGTGGCATTTGTTTTAAGCAGTGTTTGAGCATCTTGTTTGAAACCACTCTTATTTGTCTCTTGCTTTTACTAATACACTGGCACTTTGCTACATCAAATCATATGTCATTAAGGGCTGCTACAGATAATTTTAAAAATGTAAATGGACAAAATTCTTACACCCTTAAACATTGTAAATCCTGTCCCTAATACTTAGTAGCCCTTTTTATATACAAAATTTAACATAGTAGAACTGGTGTAAAAGAATTGTGAATGCTTATGTTAAAAATAGCTAGTGAAAATTTATTCATGTTTTTATGGTCAGTAGCACTAAATTGAATTAGAACATGAAAGAAGACGAACGCTAACTTGCACAATAATCTTAGGTTTCAGGGACCCGTTCCAGCCACTCATCATTAGAGAAAAATATGCATTACAGTGTATATACAGGCTATAGTATATAAAAGAGGCAGTTTCTGTCCTCCTGCTTGTAGGGTTTCTTGTCTGATACCACTGAGGGAACAAGGGTAGCACAAAACAGCCTGCTGTCAAACAGGGTGCAAAGCAGGTTTTGAGTTTGAATATCAAACACTAACACCAGCACTGTTACTTCAACTCCTACTAGCATTTGAATTGCTTAGGAATCTCAGAGCTGTGATTATATTGCTTTTACTCCTCAGTGTTGTACGGGAGCAAAAGTATTCACTTCAATCTGCCAAAAGAATTCTTAAAGATCTGAATATTGTGAAATGTGGAGATTCAGGGTTTATGTTCACTGATGTCAACCTCAGAGCAAAGCTGATGGGCTGGAGGAACTGTGGAATTTAGATGTTCTCTGAACTTTAAAAAACTGGATTTTTTTCAGTTCAGTTTTGCTGCCTTGTTTAATATTGGCTAGATAAATACATAAATAGTTGTGGGGTTGGTTGTTTTTTTTTTTTTTCAAAACCTAAGAGGATACATCTGTATCTTTATCTTGCTGCCCTGAGTTTTCACTGACTTTGTGCTCATGAAGCATTAACAGTCCAACTTCATACATTAAAACCACTTCCTTTAACTTGCTTCTCCTCAGTGGGCTCTTGAAGAGCTATCTGAATATGAAAATGCTGGTACATGGGAGTCAACATCTCAAACTAAGACAAGCAAACCACAGTGGAAGTATGTTTCTATTTATGCAACAGATTAAGCTTAGAGGGATAGCATTATATGCAGTAGCATTCATTTTTGTGGTAAAATTGTCCCCTTTTTAACTTAGACTGTGCTAATCAGCCTTGGGGCTTCTATTCTAGGAACATTACACCATCTAAAATCCTACTGAACCCAAGGTAGTGTCTTAATGCTGCTATTAAGCTTGTAAATAAGTGACTACAATACTTGTAGTTTATGAAGCTTTTGGGCTAGATGACAACAAAATGAGGTCAGCATGAGAAAAAGGCACCCTGCATTTTGCTTCTAATGTATTGCAAAATCTGCTGGCTCCCAGAGATAGTTCCATTTGTCTAACTTGATAACTTGCTAGATATTAATAATTTAGAATGTACTATTCCCTTAAAGCAACAGTACTGCTTTAGCACTTGAAAGTTACCAAAAAAAAAAGTTGTCCTCAGCAGAAGGCTTGTAGCCAAATAGGTGGTTTGCCAAGGGGACCTCCATTCTTTAACCATGTTTATTACTCAGATTTTGTGCTGTACGCTGCTAGATTTTGCTTTGAATAGCTGTTCTACCTGTTAATTTTTCTAGCCAATATGCACATCTGCCAGAAATAGTCTTATGTTGTTCAAACACCACCGTTCCTGGTGCTGATAGGTGGGCACATGTTTCTTTCATAGCAGCATTCTGCATGCAGAAGTCAGTCTCTGATGTAGGGGGATAACTTTGAAATAAATGCTCAAAGTATTTTAGAATGTGATGATTCAACTATAAACTGCTAGCAGTAGAGTTCTGTATTTATTCTCTTTAGTAAGTTTTTCACAGGACTGTGTTGCTATTGGCTGTGCAGAAATTCACAATTAAAAATATTGACCTGATTGCTAAAGAAGCTTAAATTTTCAAATTTTCACTGACAATTGAGGTGTGGGGAATATCAGCTATATTCATCAAAAGCCAATTTGAACCAAGATGGAGTAAATTGGGAGGAGGTACCATGTTGACACTCTCTGGCTCAAAATAAATTGAAATTATGAAAAATGCTGATGTAATAGGTATAAATTCTTAAATTATTATGTATAAAATAGACAAACACAGATTATATTGTTCTAAGATATATGTTGCTAATAAGGTGTTTTAGATTCAAATAGAGCAATGCTGATGTTTTCTCAGTCAGAAAAACTGTGTGTTTTTGTTTTGTTTAAATGTCATTAGACAATATCCTAGTTTAACAACTGATTTTTTTGGGGTCTTGAATCTTAAAAAAAGGACCCTGGCGAAGCCGAGGAAAGTGGAACACAGGGAAAATTGGTGGAAGCGCTCAGGCAAATGAGAATTAATCATAGGGGGAACTACCGCCACCTTCTGGAAGAGATGCTGTCTAGTTACAGGCTAGCTAAGATGCAGGCAGAGGAGTGCACTGCTGAATCAGCTGCAGCATCTACTTCAGATACTCATGCTGGACCCAGTGACCCCGTACCAGACACCCACACAGAATCTGGGAATCACCTTGCTGAAATACAGAGCTCAAATGAAGATTCAGGGATGAATGAAATGAGTAATAAACAGATGTAATGTTTTCCATAGCGAATTTAACGTTCCGTTTCACTTGGCATGTTTTCCTGTGTTTATATCTCAACATTTGTCACATCTATCCTAGAAGTCTGTCTGTTTTTCCTTTAGTTATTTGTACAGATTGTTTATATAAAGCTCTCTATTCCTTAGAAGTTCAGCTACTATGGTATATTACAGTAATTGCATCTTATGTTGTGTAGCAAGCAGTTAACTTCCCATTTGAGATCTTTGATTTTTTTTTTTTAAATCCTATGACACAACAGTAGGAATCTAACAGGCTAATTCAAAAATAAATTTTAAAACTTTTCCTTTTAAGTACGTTCTTAAATAATAAATTTGATGGTATGTGTTTGCTAATTGTAAAGTAATTCACATCTTAATTGTATCTTTTTGTGCAAAACTGAATTATACAAATTCTTCAGTCTTTTTTCCCCAGCATCGTATGCTGCATGTTTGTATTTGAACTGTGTGTAGCTTCTATTACAACTACATTACAAAAGCTATTACCTTTTAGGCTGTCACTTATTCTTCATGAAATGTGTTTGGTTTTTCCAATTTAGATTGTATCCATTGTTCATCATAAATGCCTATTTTCTAGAGGACTGTATTATTACTTCCCAGGTTGTAGAATAACATATATCCAGAAATGAAAATGTACTTAAATTGAGTACCTAGTGTTAAGTTCTAAGCATTTGTGTTTAAATGAAAATAAAGAATATGCTGTGGAATAATATCTGTATGCATATTGACTCTTTTAAGCAAGTAATAAACTTCCTTTGAAATGCTGTCATTCTGATATGACTTGAAACTTTGCATAGCTTCTGATATTGACTCATGATGTTTATTAGTTTCGACAAATATTTGTGTAACTTTGGGTTCGGCACATTCATCATAATCCTCTATTTGGGCAACGTACCTCAGGTTCAAGTTAAATACCAGCCATATAAATTAATAAAGTGGCTATTCTACCTCAGTTTACCTTCTGCCAAATCTTCACCATGTCTTTTAGTGTACGACACGTATGTATGTGCGTTTGGGTGTATCAGTGATAATACCGGGTAAACTACCAGTGGTAGTAACAGTTTGCTAATAAGTTAAATCTGGAATTCTTGTGTAGGTGGTCAGTTCATAACACTTGCACAAAAATATCATTGTTCAAAATAGGTACAAATTTCACTGTCTTAATGAAAAAGAGCATGCAGGAATTTCTTGTGGACCAGGAATACCTGTAGAGTTGTTCCTTAGTACTTTATAGATGATTTTTTTTTTAGTAGCCTATAAGTGTAGCATCTATTGATAGCCATGATTTAGTACCACTTCAGATAATATTTAATTTTAAGTCTTTATGCTTATAGCCTTACTAGGTTCATGTTTTAGAAAAGTGAATTCCCTCATGAAATTGAGGAACAGACAATGTGTGTGTGCGGAAGTGGGGCAGGTATGGCAGAAAAGGAAAATGTCTGTCTTATGCTAGTACTCTACTTAATTATGCCACTTAAATCCAAAGTGCAACAGAATGTTTTCATTTGTATTGGTGAGTAGTAATATTTCTCCTCTTCTTTTCCTGTAGGGTGCTGGAGATCTAGAAGATCCGTGGTAGCCTTACAAATCTGCTAAAATGCTTTTGATTCTGAAAGGGGGAAAAAAACTTTTAAATCTGTTTTCTTCAATACAAGGGAAAGATTCTGGTGGATTTCCAACATTTTGTGAAATGGGCAGAAAGATATTAGAATTTTCCATCATTTGTTCATTTTTGTGTTTTCTGATATTGCCACTCTTAGCATTGCCTGTACTACAGTATTTTTACCAGCCTCAGGCATACTGATTACATCTGTAATGAACTTTGGCCCTAGGAAGGAAGGAAGGATTCTCTCAGCAGATTGGTATATGTACCTGAGGTGCATGGGATTGTAGGTGTACTCTGAAGATACACTGTGGTGAAATGAAACGTGGAGCGCACAAGCATGAGAGAGAACAAGTAATTGTTTGAGACATTACTTAATCACGTTACCAAGTTGGAAGGCTTTGCAGCTCTGTGGCTTGGAAGTAATTTCAATTGGGCAACACGCTATCAGATGTGTATTTTTTTAATTTTCCAGTTTTACCTGTATTACCAGACCGTTAGGTTTCCCTGCGGTGTCCAAATTGTGATATGTTGCCTACTGCTTGCTTGAAGATAAGTGTATTTGGCAATAATATATGAAGATTCTAGGCATCTAAAAACAGTAAGAATTTTACGCATGTGTACAACACACCCTTAAACTCTTGCTAGAGAAAATCTTTTAAAACCAAACTGATGAATTTATAGTTAGTAGTGACTTGCTTTGACATCTCTCACAGCTGCAGGTTTTTTTTAAAAATGCTGAAGATTTGCCTTTATTATAATGTAAATTGTGATTATTTTTTTGTTCTATGTGGTTTTCTATAGTTTTTTGATTTTTTTTTCAGCTTAAGATACAGACAAGTCTTGTGTAATATGGGTATAATTTTTAATTGTTTGCATTATTTTCAAAGTTCAAATTATCACTTTGAGATTACTATAAATACACTTAAAATTATCTATTTTAAATTAAGAAAATATTAGAGATATTTTCATGGGTTCAATGACCTTTCATTTTATAAGCAATGGGCATGGTACAGAGTGGCTGTCATGTAAGGTACTTGAAGATTCTTAGTTTAATTCTATTTTTGCAATAACCTTGACTTTTTTTTCCTGAATCTCCTTTGAGTTGTGCATGTAATGATTCCAGTAATGCTGAAAACGGGGAAGAGTAAAGTATTTATCTAAAATAAAAGCTATTGGGGAGGGGAAACAATGAATGTATCCATCTGTACATGATTTACATGCTGTGGATGCCTTGTAGACATTTTCCTATTTGTTTAAACTGTGTTTCAGCGAGGATGTAATTGCCCTTGTGTGTAGTTTTAAGCTAATGACAGTCATCAACTGGTTTTGTGTGAAATGGAATTCATGGTATTTTTCTGTAACTTTATCCCCATGGTGAGTCTGTAAAAACCACACGCTCTTTCATACTGGTGCCAAAGGCCAGCTTTCCCAATCATTTTGATTCACTGTGTATCTGATTTTTTTTTTTCGGTCTAGAGAGGTTTATTGCCATGGTATATTTTATTTATTCATTAGATTTTAGCTTTGTAAGTTAAAAGTGTTCTAAATGATGATGTTAACAGGTATTTGTCCCTTTACTGGTTTTTTGGGGGTTGTTAAAAGATAGGGAATGAAGAATGCAAAATGGTTTATTGTTCAGACTGTCCGCTCTGGTCCAACCCTGTACTGATAGTACCTTCCCAGTATGATATTGTGATGTTTCATACAATACAGTGAACATAACCAACTTGTTATCTTCAATAAAGGATTGCTAAAACAGTGTGATATGCTTTATATTTTCTCGAGAAGCGTTTATCAAGAAGCTGCAATTCTTCTACATAAAAAGATAACCAACTAGGATTTAGAGGTATCTCTTAGTGATGGATTTGTGTTTGCTCTATGGCAAATGTGGCTCTTGGTCACAGTAAGCTAGAAGTCTCAAAGTGGGCTTCTCTGTGGGAGACAGAAGAGTGCAAACAACACTTAGAACTCCTAGGGCAAATCCATCCCAAATTCAGCTGCAATGAGACACATTCCAGCTACAGGAGAGCATTCATTTAAAGTCTAAAAAGTCAGATTAAACTTGACTTTTTAGTCAGCTCATTTATTGATGTTTCTTAAAGATCTGAGGTTAGACCTATAACATCTTACTCCTGTACAGTGTTTTGGATAGAAAATTCTCTCATATTAATGCTTTCACATCAAAAAAAAAAAAATCAGTACAAGCTCTAAACTTCATTAATGAAGTTGTTTAACTGGGTGGGAAAGGAAGGAGAATGAAATCCTCCACGTTACTGATACTGCATGGTAATAACCTGCCTGAATACTTAGTGTTACTGTGGACTGGGTGTATTTATGAACAACCTGTAGTTTTTGAGTCTAAGTTCTGTGAACTTTTTTGTTGGATCTGCTTGTACAGCATAACTCCTGCAAGCTTTCCTTGGGAGCAATTTAAATACCTTGTTCCACTGCTAAGAGTTCTTGTACTCCATAGGCTCCAGTCCTAATAATACTTACATACGAAGGGTTTTTTTTGCATCATGTGGGTAGTCTCCCTGGAATGAAAGGGTTTATGCTTTTATTGTATAGAAGTGAAGCATGCACATAGCTTTTTCGAAAGAAGGACCATGGCTTGCACACTAAAGCAAAATGTAAATCAAGACTTCTTTTTTTGCCTCTAAATTAGCACTACATTCCATTCATGCATCCACTAGGTTCAAATCCTAATCATGCTTTTATTTTAATCAAAATACTGCTCAGACTTCAGCAGCCTGTAAAAAAAACCCCTGCGCTTTTTGACTTTGTAGTGTGAGAAGTCCTTAATATTTGATAAAATTTGTTCATGTATTTCCCGTAGCTTCTCAATTTTAACATTTGATTTAAAATTATGTTCTCTTAATTATATTGCCACCCGGTAACCAACAAAGATATTTCTGTAGAACGCTAGGAGTGGGGAGTGTCTTTTCCACCTCAGGGCTTTCTGGCATATCAAATTCAGCTTGATTCTTCCTCCTCTTCATTTTTATGCCTTCTCCTGTAACAAGACAAAGTATTCTATGTCAGTTCTCAAGTCTGCTCTCTGATAATCTTAAGCAAAATAAAGATTTGTTTTAACTGATCGCTAATGTGTTACATGGAATAGGGAATAAAGAAACGGATGCAAATATAAGTTGTGTCATCCTGACTTAACTACAGTGAAAGTTTCCACTTAGACTGGATTGTCCTGTGCTTATTTGAGCCTGCATGCAAACGTTTGCAGGACTTTGTCAAAATATCCATACTTGCCATGCCCCTTATGTGAATGAATGCTCATGTTGCTATTTAGGTGAAGGAGGGAAAAAAAAACCCGAACACCAAAGTCTAGGCTTGAAATCGGTATGATGTCAATTCTTTCAGCACATCACAGGCTAGCTATTAGTGACTAGGTAGCTTCTTGGTGCCATATGTAAAATGGAGTTAAGTCAGCCGCTTCATCCGTGATCTTTCCTATACTGTCAGCCATAATCATTGGCTGAAATCTTAAGAAGTAAAACTAGCTGAAGAAAAATGACTGGTTTTCTGGGGCACTTTAAAGGTTCATAGTGGAAATCAAAATCAATAAGAATTAGTTACAGCACTGAACCAACCTTTATTGGGCAACGTTTATTCCTGGAAGATGAAGCAAAAAACAATGCTGCCTAACACTAGGTGCCAGGTCTATTCTGGCAAAAAAGCTACAGTGCGAAGCAGGTTTTCAACTATCAACTAATACAGGTTTTGTTGGGCTGAAAAGCTAATTTTTCATTTAAGGATTGCCTACTGAAGGCACGTTGCTTTTAGTTCTTTATAGCTGTGTTTTAGCTCTAAAATAAAAATGAAGTCAGAGGGAGGTAACTCCACTGATGCAGATGAGCAGCTGCATGGGATGCTCCCAGAGATGAAGGCAATTTGACAAAGCCACAAGAAAGTGCCCAAGTCGCTGAACTTTGGCAGTATCATCCAGGTAAGTATACAGTTTATGCAACTGAAACTCCACCTGGGGTCTCGTGTCTCTGTAACCCCTTTCTCTCTATGCTAATCTGATCTTGTCCTGCTCTTGTTTGTTTGGACTGTTGCTGTATAGATCTGACCTAGCTATGCTTTGCTTGTACTGTTGTATGTCCCTACCTAGTTGCTTTTCTGATCAAAAGACGAGTTGGTTTTGCGTTTTAGCATGACTGCGCCTCCTTTCTGTCTTTAGCTCCCTGCTTTGAGGTCATATCTCACATCATTCGCTTTGTTACATGCTTAATCAGTGCTGCTGTGCTTTGCCCTTTTTATATCTGAAAGGTCATGTTCCTCCAAATACCTTGTTTTTCCTTCTTCAAAACCCTTCTTACAGCTCTCCTTTGCTGCAAAGCTTGGATTTAAAGACTGATTGGTATTATTGAGAACTTCGTTCTCCATTGATGACTACTTCCAGCTTCTGTCCTTGGCTGTCTGTATCTCTCCATATTTGTCCTAGGAATTTCCAGCAGAGAAAGCTTTGCTGTGCTGTTACTGTGATGAGCAACTGCGAGTTAATGTCAACTAATGATTGCCTCAGTACCTGCTTTTAAAACTTGCCAAAGACTGATACGGATTCAGGTCATGGGGATGGGCTGCGGGGCGGGGTGGGGAAACACACTGCCATTCTCCATCAGTTTGGTAACTTTTCTGTGAAAGCAGTTGCCCTTGCTAATACAGGAGGAAAACCGCTGTGTAGTAGGAAGATGCATTTTGAAGACTTTCGGCAACTAAGTGAAAGAGCTTTCCTGGAAATAATTCTATTACCTGTAGTGTCAAGTCTGTTTTGGAAATGACTGTTACCCTGGTTTTCTGTTCTCTCAGACTTCTGGAATTTAAGGTGAGTTGTGGGAAAGTTGTCTATCGTGTACATGAGATATGATCATGTAACATGTAAAAATGTTGTAATAGCTTTTTGGTATTGTCAGGACCCTGCCTTTGAGTTTCTAAATAGTTGGAAACAATCCAATTCATGGGTCCCCTTGTTACTATCTTGGGGGTTCATCTGGTCTGTAAATATAGAAATACTGATTTTTCTGGCCTTCTTCAAGTGGCTTCTGGATTCTTTTGGGTAATTACGGGATGTTTTCAAGCCAATATTTTTCAGATAACTTCTATGCAAAGTTATGTCAGAAAATGATCGCATGGGATCTGCTTTTATCACTTTGAAAGAGCTGCAAAGCTGAAGTGAAAGAAATTGGACAGAAAATCGTAGAATGAAAATTGTATCCTGTGAGATAAAACACTACTTTCAGGAGTTAGTCTCCAGAATATAGAAAGGGTACTCAAAAATGTTTGGGTATGTTATATTCCTTGCAAGAGTAATTTCTCCTTGAAAAATCTGAATTGTCCTTTAAAAAAAAAATTGCGAAAAGAGAAACTGGTGAAAACACACCTCTCTAACAGCTCTCTACAGTGGCGTGTTTTAGCTGATTTTGGTATGGTGGGGGATGAACATGTAGTCTAGTAACAGCCTACATTTAGAAGTTGGAAACTTTAAATACGTACATGTTGAAGTCTGATTGTATTAATGAAAACTATTTCCCATTATTTTTGTAAGGAAACTTCTTAACAGTGTCCCCATCAAATTCATTCTATCTATGTGTATTGTTTCTGTTTTGGCAGGTTACTCCTATGCAAAAAGGTGGATGTCTGCTTAATCTTGGACAAATAATCTTCAGTATTTAATTGGTTGTTCTTAGGAGAAACTGGAGAACGTGCTCTGAGATTTTTTTTTTTTTTTATCCTTTATCCAGTGGTCCTCTTCAGTTCATAAACTTGTCTAAGTTTAACTGTGCAATAAGGATTTTGGCCTGGGTATGTTTTTTCTAGTGTGTTTAAAATAATAATAACATTTCAGTTTCAGGAACAGAGAACGTGTGAAATCAAACCGAAATACTTCTTCCAGCTCTCCTAAATCTATATTTTATTTGGTAGGATATAGTTGTAGGAAATACTCTGCTAATACAAATAACGTGAGGTGATTACAAGCATGGCACTTTACGACAACTTCTCAGTCTCTACTTCTAGTCATGGACACTTTTTTTTTTTCATTGTACTGGGTGACAAATTGTAAAACCTATTGCACCATTTTAAATTCATCTCTTCACTCCTACTCATCCTCACCTTAAAAACATTCAGTAAGTTCCATACTGTTGCTCCAGAGATTACACTTATTGCATTTAACTCCCACTCAACTTATTTGAGGGGAAAAAAATGGAAAGATCCAAGTGTGTGAGTAACTGCAGCAACATTTTTTTATATGCAGTTACCACATTTCAAGTCCTGCTTCTGTGAACTGAAAGAAAAGGAAAAAAAACACCACACTATATCTTGTAGATATAATTTCTAATATGGTCTTAGTCCCTGTGCTGTGAACTGCATTAAATAAATGGTTTTGGATTAAACAAAGGAAAAGGAGGAAAAAAATTGTACAAAATGGGTATTGTATTATCACTGACTTAAAGATGTCTGCCTGTCTGTCTATTCAGCCTTCAGTACTGAAATATTTGGAAGATCTGTTTTTGAAATGCAAACTGTTTTGGTTCTGAATGGATTAGAGTCCCTCTGTACTTGGTATTACAGACACCTAGACAGCATGGCAGAGCTAAAAGCATGAGAACTATGAGAGAGTGCATCTTAAAGGTCTTTTCCAACCTATGTGATTCTATATAAAGACAGACAAGACACTTGCTTTAATTATCCTCAGGGTAGGGGAGAGGAATGGGTATGTGTGATAGTTGTCACTCCACTATTTGAGTGACAGGGGCAGGGGCATCTAAATGCACACTATGCCCACTTGCTGAATGTGGGATTACGGTTGTCCCTCCAATTCACTAGTACAGACGAGCTAGGTGCCTGAAACTATTTTATGCAGATACATAATGTGAGATACGGCACCAGAAGAGCCCACCCAATTCAGTGGATTCATTGAGTTCAAAATGGAAAGCCTGGTGTTCGCTGCAGGCAATGCTTCCCTCACCTTTCACATAACTGCCCTCACCTTGATAACGGGATCCTTGAAAGCCAGGCCATTCTGAAACAAAGCTTCAAACTGTGAGGAGTGCTTATGCAATCACATGGCATATAATGTTACAGCTCTGTTGCCAGATGAAAGCTTCTTAGTTTCACTTCAAGATCTCACTTCAAGGCAAAGGATTATAGTGTATAGTTCATAATCCTGAATGGTATATAGCATGGTGAAGACCTAACAGAAATTATTCTTGCTGGGGGAAAACCAGCAATAATCTTAACAAAAAAAAAACAAACTCACAAACAAACAGAAAACCAAAAAAACCCAACCAAAACCCAGACTGCACCCTTGAAAAAGCCTTATTTGACTATGTTGACTTATCACTGTTTTTAGAGCAGAGTCCCTTTGAGCCAGTGTAGGAAGAAGCAGACTCATCTCATGGGGGCTTTGCTCTAAGGAATGTTTTATTACTGGTTTTTTGAGACCGTTTGGAAGAAAAAGGTAGCTGTTGGGAGGTCGTCAGTATGGCTTAGGCTAAAAATACCATTGTCCAGGGCAAGTGTTTTCAAATTGAAACTCAGGAACGTTTCCACGAGTATTTCTGGCTCCTGGACTTCCATTCCCCATCTGTTAATCAGGAGTGGTGCTATACTCCGCCCTTCCAAACCAGTGAGAGGAGAAATACCTTAAAGCTAAAAGTCCAGTAATTTGGTGTTCTTTTCCTTCCTGCGGCAGTAGTATCTGTGGCGGTGTTGGAAAGCTGTAGAGGGTTACGGTTCTGGCATTACACCACCGCAGGTTCAGTTTGGCCTTGCCGAAATGGAGTTGCATACAATGATTTGCATCACACTATAGGTACCTTATATAAGTGATAGGATGGCTGAGGCATGTGATGTGGACTGGGCTGTTTAGCAGAAGGGTGCTGTTCATAAAGGGAGACAGATCTAGGGAGAACTGTAGTATTACCTCCATGTAAATGAGAATCTGCCCTGAGTTTTGTGCCTTATAAAGCCATTTCTTGTGTATGAAAAAAAACAACCCTCCCACGCTAAGCAGAGTAAAATCTGTATATTTTTAGTACATACGCAGAAACAGTATAGTTAAGAAAAATAACCCCCAAAACGTCAACCCTAAAGAAGGCAATATAGAAAACTAAGTATGGCTAGTCACTGTCACTTCCCTGCGAGAATATTTCTTTTTTTAATAGTAATAAAACCCTAGAACGTATGGATCACATATATGCCTCTTGGAAGTTTTTTGTGTGCTGCTGTCCAGTGCTTTTCAAACAGTGGTTTTGCCAGCATGCTTACCGTGCGAACACTACTTGCTTATGTACTGCATGCATTGACAGTGTTTTCCTAGTGGTGGTGGTGGTGGTAAGCGTGTCTCTTGTATTCTCTTTGGATTTGCATTTCGGTACAATAAATGCGCAACTGAGAGGTGCTTTATACCCGTACAGAAGATGGGTAGAGCAGCTGTGGGTTATTAGAGAAACTGGAGTTAATGTTGGTGAGGTGGTGTGGGAACAAGCAGGAAGACAGTGAGGCTGCAAGTCAGAGGTGTGAATGTGCTGTGGTCAGTTGTATGTGAAAGGAAAGCAGCATGCCTGTGGAGGAACTTGGGGGAAGTTGTGCTATGTGGCTGAAGAATGGGCTGTGGGGAGATTCATAGGGTGGTGTTTTAGAGGTTATTACTTGAAATCAGGGTTTTAGCAGTTTTTCTAACTACTGGAAAGTAAGCATTGTCTTCCATTGCAGTCTTTGTATGCTCAGGCTAGTGTGAAATTGAAAATTAAGTTCTACCACCTATTATGTTGAACGGTACATGTATCTGTTTGGAGGTGCCTTCCTGGAGTTGTGAAATCTTTCTTTGCAGAGGTCTGGTTTGTGCTGGCCAGAGAGCACCATACTTGAGTATAGACCCTTTCACATGCCAGTTCTTGCTGTGCAGTAGGCTAGGTGAGTCCATCTGAGCTGGAGAAGTGGGCTTTTTGTTGGTTTTGTTTGGGTTGCGTTGGTTTTTTTCTGTTGTGGGTTTTTTTTTTGGTGGCTGGTTGTTTTTTTTTTTTCTTACAGGAACGTATACTTTCAACTCTTTGGTTTCACTCCCAGTGTTCACATTCACTTTACACGCTCCCTTGCTCATGTTCCTGTGGCTGAACTGTTGTGGTCTGATGTGGAGTCAATGAACTGTTGGCCACAGACAGGCATTGTAAAAGCCTTGGGGTACAATTCAATAGTAGGAGTGTGAAGTTGTCTGTACAAAGATTGGAAATTTCTGACCAAAACTGAGCTCTTTCAGTGGGAAATTATTTCAGGGGAGCACAACATGAGTAGGTTTGATAGTGATATGCTTGCCACCAATTTGATATATGTGGAAAAACGCAGATTAGTTGCAGGAGGTCCTACCGATATGCACTGATAGAGACAGAGAAGGCATAAACTCATTAATCTAAGCTCTGGTGATGCTCAGTGGAGTGCTCTATATAAATGTGTGATACTACATGTGTATAATTCCTGTGAGTACAGAAACTGAGGCACTGTGGAAAGCAGTACAGCTTGTATGGTGTGGTGATAGCTGTGGTCATGCAGTGTCAGCCCAGCAAAACCCAGTATTCCTTGCCTGACAGCTCCTTGCTGAAAATCCTTTCATCCTTCCCCATGAGGAAGTGCGTAGTGCTCAACAGGCCACAGTTTGCTGCTCAGTTACTATTCAAGTGAATGTAAATTGTTGTAAGAGAGAAGTTGGAGCATGGATAGATGTTGCTTGGTATGGGGTGCTGTCTTTTATTAAC
Source organism: Phalacrocorax aristotelis (assembly GCF_949628215.1). Classification (NCBI taxonomy): domain Eukaryota; kingdom Metazoa; phylum Chordata; class Aves; order Suliformes; family Phalacrocoracidae; genus Phalacrocorax; species Phalacrocorax aristotelis. The sequence goes on from NC_134278.1 coordinate 110,074,241, forward strand.
CCAAAGAACAGATGTGGTAGTGATGCAGTGCAATGCCATTTTAATTTTGAGCTGCTGCTTGGCTTCCCGTGGGGCTGCCTAGCTATGCTGTCTGTATTATCAATTTCCCATGTCAGAGGTCTTTCAGTAACACCAAGTCACTCTTGAGTGTACAGCCATCAAAACTTCAGCAACAGTCATTCAGGGTTTAATATTGTGCTGAACATGCCCAGCTCAGGCAAAGGTAAAATCGAGGTCTGGGTCTCTCACTGGCAAAGCTTTTAAGGACTAGGCTGGAAAAGAAAATTCTTTGAAAGTTGTCATCCCCTAGGACAGAAATGTGATGGACAATTGCTGTAAAGGGAAGAGTGGTAACAGTGTAAACTGAGAAGGGTGCAGTTACGTGAATGAGTTTCTTCCTGGAGAGGCAATAAACCTGAAGTTTAAGTTTTTCTATGGATGTGTGACAGCATAGTGTTTGAACCATCTGTAGAGGAGGGCATCCAGGAGGAGTCAGCTCTGCGTGCTGCCTTCTTCCAGCTATACTGACAGCAAGAATTAGAGGATGATTGTTTTAATCAAAAATAGTGGGAGAAGCCAGCTGTGCTGATCACCCGTGGGGGCAGGGGCCAGGTGCCTCCTTCCCCTGAAATCTTACCCCTGAAAATCACGTGAGCCAAGCAGTAGCTAATTACGGCATTTATAACGCCATTAACCTTTAATCGCATAGTCCATTAGTGGACTAAGAGCATTAAAAAAAAAAAAAAAGACACACACCGAAGACAACCCCCACCAAACCCTGTCACAGCGTCCCATGCAATTACATTTTGCCACCCTCCAGGACTTCAGGCTGATAGCAGAGCCCTTGTGCATGGGCAGGGATGCCCAGGGGAAAACATACTGCATCAGAAACTTGGCCCTCTAGAGCGTCTCTCTCTTGATGGCTGCCCTCCACGTCAAGGGAGGACTTTCTTAGTGCTGAACGAAACGTAGCTTTAAAGGTCAGATTATCCATCAGTCTTGTGGGAGCCACTGAGGAAAAACTGAGAACCCCACAGCGTTTGCCTCTTTACATGGGTGTAAAGCTGGCCCTGATTCTGTAAATAATGAGGTTATATTTAGAGGTAAAGTGCATTATGTCAGACCAGTTCCAGTGGTAACAAACCACTTAATGAAAAAGCATTAAGCAAGAAAACTTTTTAACAATAAACATCTTCCTACACTTAGCACATTAGGGTGCTTAATCACCCCTCTGTGTGGTTTTTGGTGTGATACGTATGGTATCGAATAACTGGCAAGCTCCTTGGCATTTGTATAACATCAAACAGCAGACTACTTAGTCAGCCCGTGCATCTAAATAATTACATGTAAGAACCACTCGTGGAAATTAACCCCTCCATCTTATAGAAATAACCATGGCAATCCGTGTGGAGATAGCAGCTATTACCGCCCACATACCGGTTGGTTTTGTTTCCCTATCTAACCCTGAGGTAAACAGAATAACTGGCACAGAATGTGAAGTGTTTTCTTTACTATTTAATGCTTTTCAGTGGATTCTGCTAACGCAGTTGCATTGGCTAGTTACTCCTGCTAAACTATAAAATTGCTCAGGAGGGAACCGTTTCAGAATTGCTTGAGAGCAAGCCAGAAGCATAATGCCTGCATACATAAAATATATTTTAAAAAGGAAAAAGTTAAAGCTCAGTGGGAATTGTTGGTGATCTGCCTCTCTTAAGATGAAGTTTACGGTTGCCCTTTATCAAATAATTTTAAGGTGAGCAACTGAAGTTGAGGAAAGGAAAAAAAATAGTCTGTAATAAAATACCTGTGTGGTTTTATTTTTAGTCTGAGGAGAGGAGAAAAAAAACCTATAGGAGGAGGTACTAGACTCTTGGGCTTGTTCCCCAGGGTCTGTGGTAGGTGATCATCCATACCTATTGAGCGCCATGGCTGTATTTTTACCTCCACGTCTTCTAGAATAATTTTTGGTATTCAAGGTCCATATGTCCAGCCTTAAGTGTACCTGCGCTCTACTGGTACCTGCTTGTGCTGCAGCTCTTCTTATGTAGCAACGTGGTGTTGATCTGAAATACGATTGAAGCCTGGCTGTAAGCACAGTCAGTCTGGCTGTAAAAACCATATGTTCTCCAAGGCAGCGACCTGGTTGTTTCCAGGATGGCTTATGTTCTGTTTTAACCTTAAAATAATTCAGTGTGTCCCTGTATCTTTGCAAGTCCCGTAGCCGCTGGAGGAAGGTGGAGGTAGGGCCCATGGATTCATCTAAGCACAGCCTCTGGTTCGTGCAAGCTGTGTTTATCTGCCACAGCAGCATAATCCTCCTCTTTTCAGCCGGACGCTTGGCAATTAAGACATGGTCTGTCCTACTTAAGGTATAAATAAGCCTTTAATGTTACTTAGGGATTACATTAGGACAAAAGGGGCTCTTCTGAAGACACGGTTCCTGTGCGGCAGGGTTTGCAGAGCAGGCCTTGGCTGTTGTGCCCCTGCAGGATGTTTGAATCAGGGGAAAGTACTGGTTTCCCAACCATGCATACAGAGAGCAGTTGCAGCTCCTGACTAGGGAAATACTAAGTTGGCCTTTATCAGTTGTTAGAAGTATGCATACAAAGGGTAACCTCCCAGTATCTTTAGATCAAGCGCACGTGTCCATGCAGGCGATTATCACCATTAAGTTTACCGGCTTGAAGAAAAGGTGGGGCTGAAATACTCTCTTGGAACCAGAGTTTCAACAGTGTTTTGGGTAGCAGTGGTGTAGTACTTGGGTGAAGTGGGGTTAAGTCCCTGATCCTCTGCAGATTTCATGCATGATTGTGGGTAAGCCATTAAAAGAATTTAAACCCTTTCCCTGTTTTTGATTCCAGGAGCATTTGTGGGTGTGAGATTTAACTGCTTTCTACTCCCTTTCTCTAAAGAGCAGACAGGAATGTGCTAAAATGAATGTTAGATGTGAAGGCTATGATTTGTCGGAAGAGTCGCCCAGTTGAGTAGTTGTGCTCTGTGTCCTGGCCCCTCTCCCTGCCTGTCCTCCTCTTCCCTCTTCCCTGTGCTGCACTGACAGAAACATTTGTGTGGCCTCATGGGGACCAGGTGGATTAAGAATAGAGCTGTCTGAAGAATGAAAATTTTTTTTCAGCTGAATCTGGTTCACTGCACAGCTGCCTAAACACTTCACCTGCCATGAGGCAGGGGGCAATGCAAGGCAGGAACAAGCAGTCAGGGATAAGAGTTGATTAAATTAGCATTAAATGCTGGTGAATTAGACACAAAACTGCATCTTAAGTCATGGTCATGTAGCATTGCCTATTGAGCAGCTATTTATTATGATAAATTACATGTCTGTCCCAGTGGTGTGCCAGAGATGCTTTCTGGGACTTGCTGAAGTGCAGATCTGCATCTGGAGTATGTAAATGCTTTGACACCTGCCTTCTCTCATTGAATGCCCATGCTGCAAAATGGTAAACATGAGGATCCTCGGACTCAGGCTGCATTCTTCAAAAGAGACACTGACCGTGACTTGCGGCAACTTCTGTGTGACAAACCAAGCAAATCAACAGCAGGGCTGGCCTTGGCTCTGCAGGCTCGTGTGGCAGGTGTGATGTTACAGAGAGAAACGGAGAGAGGAAAAAGCAGTGCTGAAATCTGCTTAAATGGTACTGTTAATGCTTTGCTATTTTGTCATGCCGTTGTCTTCCAGCATGAATACATCCTCTGTATTTTCTACAAATGCAGGGGGTTGTCCCAGTTAGCCTGGTAGGAAAAACCTGGAATGAGCAGGGTGGTGGCTGCTCCTGTCAGACATGATGCTATGGCTGGGAATGCATTTTAAAAATAAACAAAAAGCAAATAAGCAAACAAAACAACAGGGCTACTTGGATAACTAGTGTACAGCCTGCTTGTCAGTGTTACTCCTACTTGACCTTTTTTAGTGAATGTCCTTGTACTGGGTTTGTGTGGCAAGGTTTTGGTAGTGGAGGGGCTGCAGGGGCAGCTTCTGTGAGAAGCTGCTAGAAGCTTCCCACATGTCTGATGGAGCCGGTGCTAGCTGGCTCCAAGACGGACCCGCTGCTGGCCAAGGCTGAGCCCATCAGTGACGGTGGTAGCACCTTTGCGATAACGTATTTAGGAAGGGGAAAAGGAGGAAAAAAACCTGCTGTGCAACAGCAGCCGGAGAGAGGAATGAGAATATGTGAGAGGAACAGCCCTGCAGACCCCAAGGTCAGTGGAGAAGGAGGGGGAGGAGGTGCTCGAGGCACCAGAGCAGACATTTCCCTGCAGCCCATGGTGAAGGCCATGGTGAGGCAGGCTGTCCCCCTGCAGCCTGTGGAGGTTAACAGTGGAGCAGATATCCACCTGCAGCCCGTGGAGGACCCCACGCTGGAGCAGGTGGATGTGCCCAAAGGAGGCTGCGACCCCATGGGAAGGGCGTGCTGGAGTGAGCTCCTGGCAGGACCTGTGGCCCCATGGAGAGAGGAGCCCACGCTGGAGCAGGTTTGCTGGCAGGACTTGTGACCCTGTGGGAGACCCACACTGGAGCAGTCTGTCCCTGAAGGACTGCACCCCGTGGAAGGGATCCACGCTGGAGCAGTTCATGAACTGCAGCCTGTGGGAAGGACCCATGCTGGAGCTGTTTGTGGAGGACTGTCTCCTGTGGGAGGGACCCCACACCGGAGGAGGGGAAGAGTGTGAGGAGCCCTCTCCCTGAGGAGGAAGGAGTGGCAGAGACAATGTGTGATGAACTGGCTGTTACAACCATTCCCCATCCTCCTACATGGCTGGAGGGGGAGGAGGTAGAGAAAATCAGGAGTGAAGTTGAACCCAGGAAGAAGGGAAAGGTGAGGGGAAGGTGTTTTAAGAGTTGGGTTTGTTTCTCATTATCCTACTCTGATTTGATTGATAATAAATTAATTTTCCCCAAGGTCAGTCTCTTTTGCCTGTGACAGTAATTGATGAGTGGTCCTTCCCCGTCCTGATCTCAGCCCAGGAGGTTTTCATTATATTTTCTCTCCGCTGTCCAGCTGAGGAGGGGGAGTGACAGAGCAGCTTTGGTGGGTACCTTGTGTCCAGCCAGGGTCAACCCATCACAGTCATCCTTCAACTTTTTTTTTTTTTTACATACTACCTACCTCTCTCTTTCTAAATATCAGAGCAGGAGCCAAGCCTCATCTTATAGGTGTTGATTTTGCACAGTCTTGTCATCTGGGAGACTTGGCTTTGTTCTTGTGGTGAGTGATGGGATTTTGGGAGGGTCATATGCATCACTCCGGGGTGCGTGTACATACATATTCTGTGCCTGCGTTTTTATATCTATTTATATATAGATCCATATTCTCAACCCTGGTTCTGTATTGTCAGCCACACCATTTAGAAACATGCTTATGGTCTAGGAATTAAAAAAAGGCAAAACAAACAACTGAAAAAAACCAACCAAACAAAACCCAACAACCCACAACAGAGGGTGCTGTGAGCGTTCACGGATTTTCCCAGCCTGGGCGCTGAGCCCTCTCTGTGGGCCCGACCGTCCTGAGCCCCCTTGGTCTGGCTGACCCGCATGTCCGTGGCAGGCAGCTGCAATTTGGTTGTCCTTTACTCTTGCCTCTGACCCACTTTGCTTCCCCCTGCACTTGGGTGCTTGAAGGAGCTTTTGCGAAGAAAGCCGTGAGCATGTTTAAAACTCACAATATGGGCAAAAAGCAAAGCAGGGAGTACTGAGGTATCGAGGCATGTGTGATGCAATCTAAAAACTTCTTGTATTTACATGTTTGCCATTTTAATCTGAAATGAAGTTGAAGTGATATAAAGGGGATGGGGGGAGTGGTTGGTGTTACAGAAAAGACGAATGAAGCATACAGCACACAGAGACAGACACATTCAAACCAGGTACCAAATACAGCTAACGCCCTGAGTGCCTGTGCCTGCCTGGAAACTTTTACAGCTTTCTGATAGCATGATCTTAATACTGCAGAGGCTGTTTCAGATAATTTCCCAGCAGTACGGAGTTAACAGGCACTGAAACTACTGCCGTTATCTCAAACCCTCTGGCAACTGCATGACTTTGCACAGGCTGAGGTTGCTGCCAGGCACTGCTGTGAGGAAGGGGAGGAAAAGGATTAAATCCATCAGAGAAAAAGACGACTTCTTAGTTCAGCTACAGAAGCAATAACATGTTTTTGAAACAATTGAATATTGCATGATGGACTTTTTTCAGTCATTAGTTTATAAACTACTTTTATGGTTGAGGCAAACATAATAAATACTTTTTTGAGGCCAAAATCAACATTTTCTCCACTGCAGTTGCCCATGGGAGTTTCCCTGGGACCCTGACCCTATGGTTGTGGGCAGGTGTTTGCTTTTACATACTTTTACATGCAGCTCTTTGGTAAATGTATATTGCTTTGTGTTTCCTTAGCATGCCTGGGCAGAGGGCACTGGCTGGAGGGGGCTGTCTTGGGGGATGCAGGGCTTGCTGGCTTCAGGGCAGCTGGGCCTTAGGGCACACAGATATGTAAATCTGTGCATGCTTGTGCAGACTTAAGGCAATGCTTTTTCCTGGCTAGAGTAGTAGAAAGGGGGGAGGGGGAAAGGAGAAAGGAAAAGTCCCTGTCCTTTAAACAATTAAAAGAAAAAAGAAAGGGGAGTGTGTGATTTTAATAATGGGCAGCAGGTTTGGGTTTTTCTCTCTTGAGTCTTGCTTTTGCCTGTGCCGAGCTATCCGTGTTGTGACCTGTGGGGATAGCTCTGGGCGTAGCAACCTGTCACATGCTGTGAATCGCAAGATTGGTATGTGCCTTATCAGGGTTACTGCTTAAGAGTTCTGGGTGGGCTGGGTTGGGTTAGTTTGGGGGGCAGGCAGGGGGGTGTTTTTCTAAGCTGTGAGAAAGGAAGCGCAGCTAGCCTTTGTATTTTCTTCTTAGTTTGTATTTTTGCTTTTGGACCAGAAGTTGTCAACACCTCGTTCTTGCTGTCCATGTTTAAATTACTCATTAATGCTCAGACTGCTTTAGGCAGGGAAGACCATGACTGGTCTGGAAAGCTGCAATTTACTAAATCTTTTACTTGGTATAAAACCCCAAATTTTCCCCTGCTGTCAAAAGGAAGGTAAGTTTGGTGTACTGGAGAGAGCAACAGTAAACTTAACTCTGCTCGGCTGGTACAAGCGATTGGTTTGCCTCCCTGGAAGACTGGGCTTTCTTGTAGTGTTTTCTTATCTTGCTGAAGATGCCTATTATGCAGAAAAGCGGGAGCACTTTGCCCTTTCTGTCTCTTTTTGAACTTTGACCAGTTGGTCATGATTGATTATAAACCCAGATGCTAATTACACTGCTTCTTATTTTGCTGGACAAAGGTGTGTTGGTGTGTTTCTTTTCTGTGGCCAGAGTTTCCAGGACAGGACCTGTAAAGTAAAATGGTTGAGGAGGAAGCTAAGAGCTTACCTATGGAGCTGAGTGAGAAGGGAGGTGTGGAGAATAATGGATTTGTTCAAAATGAGGCTTTTGATGACAAGGAGACAGATACCAGTAGCCAAGAAGAAATGCCAAAAATGTCCATTGTTGACGTGGGCCCAGCAGCTACAGAGGAGCTGGTGTTGAAGCCCTATGCGGGGATGCCAAAGGAAGTCTTGCTGAAGTTCTCCAGCCAAGCCCGGTACAGAGTCACCAGGGAGATTCTCTTCTGGCTCATAATCACCGCTGCCGTCTTGCTTGTGTGTGCTACGATTGCGATTATTGCTCTCTCTCCAAAGTGCCTTAACTGGTGGCAGGCTAGTCCTATTTATCAGATCTATCCTCGTTCCTTCAAGGACAGCAACATGGATGGGAATGGGGATCTGAAAGGTGGGTGAATTTCCATTCTTAGTATGTGCAAAGCTGTGTAGAAGTAGTCTGTGTGTGTATAGACATGTGTATATACACTGATAGAAATCTCCTGACAGAGAAAGCCACCATACTGGAGAGAAGAATAAAAGTTGTCTGACTAATTATTCACATTGTCATTGATAGATCTAGGAGCTTCTTGCGCAAGTTGTTAAATCTAAGCCTGGAATTAGAACAGATGTTTAGAGGTGGGGCTGAGAGAGAGCAGCAGCACAACTGCCATGAGGGTAAAACATCATGACAATATCCAAGAAACATTTGGACAATGCCCTCAGACACATGGTGTGAATTTTGTGCTTGTCCTGCACCGGGACAGGAGTTAGACTCGATGATCCTTGTGGGTCCCTTCCAACTCAGGACATTCTATGATTCTATGATTTTATCTCCACAAAACTGAGGTCAATCAGGAGGACCAGTGGTGCTGAGCACTTTGTCATATTAGGTTGGCTGTGTCTCCATAAGAAAAAGTGACTGAGGACAGAAATATGTGTTACTTCTTGTGGTGTTCATGGTCTGGGTGTGTTTGAGCTCATGAATGCATTGAGAAGAGGTACCTGATACTAAGAGGTAGCGTAGCTGAGACTTAGGTTTCAGAAGGGGAAGGTTCAACACCATAATAGACAATAAACCTCTAAACAAGAAGCACTAGCTAGAATAGACTAGTGGCAAGTGAAGAGAAGAAACTGCTTCTTTAGTTGCATGCCAGTAGTAACATGTCAGGAAGATAGGAGAGTTTGGGGTTTTAAAATACTAGGGGAGGCTGGAGTGAGACATCCTTAAAGAAAACAACAGAAAAACCCCGTACAAGTTTTTTCCTAGTGGCAGCGAAAACCTAGGATCTTTGCATTAAAATTGTGCTTCCCTTTGGATGGTCTGAGGATTAACTGATGTTCCATGAACATCAGTTGCTGCATTTTAACAAAATATAGGAGTTTGTTTTCAGATGTGAGTGTTAAATTTATTAAATGAAATTGTAAATTTATAATCCAGAGTGGAAGTTTGCTTTGATCCAATTTTTTTTTTTAATTCCTGCTGTATCTTCCTTATACAAGTGGCTTTGAATGGTTTCCATTCTGTGATCTCACACTATCCCTGAAGAAATGTCAAGTGAAAATAGGGGATGGTGATGTATCAAAGGGATCTCTGTACCAGCTTTGAGAGCCCACAGCAAACATATTTCAACAAAAATACTTTGTCATTTCTAAAGAGGTGATGCCCTTTTCTTTTGAACAGGTATCCAAGAAAAACTGGACTATATCACATATTTGAATATAAAAACCATCTGGATCACCTCTTTCTATAAGTCCCCCTTAAAAGACCTTGGATATGGAGCTGAAGACTTCTATGATATTGATCCCATGTTTGGATCAATGAGCGATTTTGAGAATCTGCTTGCAGCCATACATGATAGAGGTAAGCTGCAACTCTGAGCAAAATAACTCTATTAAAAAGACGTCCACTCATATTATACAGGTGTACCTTGTAGCGCTAGGTTAGATCTGAGATTTCGAACTGTGCATCTGGCAGTTCCCCCATGGTGGCATTGAGCAGAAGCAGCTGGAGGTGCCAGCAAAGAGTACTCGTTAGCTCCGCAGCAACGCAAGCTCTGTGATTGCAGTTTCCCGCCCCTGGGTGCTGGGGAAGAGCTGGGAACAGGACCAAGGGTGTGGGGATTTACAACAGCAGCATCAGACTGCGGTACATCCTCTGCAAGGCATGGTTCTCTCCGAGGATGTTCATGGGTGGTGGGACTGGCATACTGTCTGTGCTCCCTGGTGCATATGGGTATGGGCATCAATAGTCCAATGGGGTCAAGGCTGAAATGCAGTTGCTTCTGACTTTGAATTTTATGACTGATGGCTGCTTTCTAGAAAAAGCAGAAAAACAATTACAGGGTTGGGAGAGAACATAGACTTCTTTCATGCGATTGCATCCTTGGTTGGTGCATTTATGCCTTAGACCAAATATTTGCTCAGGTGTTTCTCCTCATAGCTGTTGGGCTGACTGGAAAATTGTTTTTGGCTGGCAAACCATCATCTAGTCTTTAAGAAGGGTGAGGAAGAATGTGTGTTCACTGATGCTGGACTGGTAAAGTGCCTTTGCCACCCAGGAGGTGCCAGACGGATGTTGAAGTCAGAGTGAGCAGAAGTGGTTCATAACAGCAGAAATCTGTTCTGATTATTCTTCCTGGTCCTGTTCCTTCCCAGCAACAGGCGGGGGTAAAGTACCAGCAAGATGTGCCGCAGCTACTTGCAGACTCTCATTAGACTAACTGCATCAGTAGTCTGGGGCTTTTTGTTCTTGCTTGTGCATTCCCATACCAGCAGCCAATGGAATGGGACTGCGCTGGCCCAAAACGTAATGTGCTCACCAGTCCCTTGAGCCTAAACCCTTCCAGCAGGAGCCTTCTGGAAGGCTCTTTGGCCAGACCTCTGGAAGGAAGAAGCCCAAACACTTCTGATATTGCATTAAGAAAAAATGTGAGCTTTGTCTTAAAAGGTTGAATTTTTTTTTTTTAATGGTTTGATTTTTTTTTTTTTGGTAAGGGTTAAAGGTGATAATGGATTTAATACCAAACCACACAAGTAACAAACACCGATGGTTTCAGCTGAGTCGCAATCGGACTGGGAAGTACACGGACTACTACGTCTGGCAGGACTGCACGCAGGCTGATGGTTCGGTCACTCCTCCAAACAACTGGGTAAACACAGGAAGGGACACGTGCAAATCGCAAGCTAGAAGTGGGTGGCCACATAGCAAAAGCAGCTGTAACGTAATTGTCCCAATGTACACTGGGTTAGAAATGCCTGTTCAGAGGTACAAACTGATGTAACTAAATGAGCTAGCGCAGATTAAGATTTAAACCAGCTCAGGGTGGATACGTTTCCTACTTCAAATTTTAAAAAATGACTTTTGTTTCTTTCTCTCAATGTTAAATCTTCACTCATTAAACAAACAAAAAAGGCATAGTTGTGAACAATTTGTGCACAAGTTTTTCACAGTACCCCCCTTTGGTGTCTGGGGACTCCACTCTAGAAACTTCATCTCAGCTTCACTGAAAACATAGTTGGTGGGAAGAGAAACAAAACTGTGTGTTCTTGTTTTTTTCCTTTTTCTGGAAGGTGATCAGGCCAGAAAGTGGGTTGCCTATTTAAAATATATTTATTTGAAATTTGAACTGATGGGTGCATGATTAGGGACTTGTATATTCTAAAAACTCAAAGTAGAATTAATATCTTGTACCAGCTAGTGTAATTTCACTTTAAACTTAGAGTCTTGAGAGCTATCTTAGCTTTTGGAATCTTTTGTTACAGAGATGATGTTAACATTTTACAATGCTGACTGTTGTTGGCGCTTCAAAGGGATAATACCAGACTGCAGAAAGCTCTAAGTTAAATAAAGCTCGTTTTAATAAGTTTTAGGAGAAACAATTCCAAAAGAAATGTTCCCACCCATGTTTTCCTCCCTATTCTGAATAATTACCCGTGAAAATCTACTTTTAAAAAAAAAAGAAAGAAACAGAACATTGAACAAGAAATACATGTGGTGAAGCATGACTAAAGGGAAAGAAACTAGCAGAAGGAAATGTAAAACAGAAGTACCAAAATTACTCAAAATTTAGTCAATTGATTAGGTATTTTGTGCTTTTTTTATATGTTTGTAATGCACCATGTCTTAAAGTATGCATAGGAGTGTTTGTTAAATTAAGAGTTCTGATTATTTCCCCCCTCCTGTATATGAGCAGGTGAGTGTCTTTGGGAATTCCAGCTGGCAGTTTGACCATGTGAGACAGCAGTGTTATTTCCATCAGTTTGGAAAAGAACAGCCAGACTTAAATTTTCGCAGCCTTGCTGTCCAGCAAGAAATCCGCGTAAGTATGTAACCTGCTGCTACTACACCAACAGCAGAGCACCTATGTCTACCTTAATTTCTCTGATTATTTGTGCTACACAATTTACAATCTAGTTGGAAGTAATTCAAGGGTTGCAGTGTATGTAAACAATTGAAACAAAGATATCTAGACAAACATTAAGTTTACAAGCAAAATTCAAGCGCTGTAATGCTTCCAGTATCGGAGCTACTTTGCTTCAAGTCTTTTTTAATTTAAAAGCAAACAAGCAACCAAAGAAAAACACAAAACACACAGAAAAAAACCTAAATAAAATTGTCTTTGAGTGGAAGTACTGGCAGCGGGTGGTGTTGCAGTATGACTATTGCTTTTTCTGCTGGCTTAAGTCTCCTGTCACAAGCGCCTGGCAAAATCTTGATGGGTTTTTGGAACAGGCTCTTTTACTTTAAAAGGAGCTTCCTCTCCCTTTCTCTTGCCACTAAAGGCTCTCTTAAAATTGCTCTGATGCTTCAGGAGCCCTCTACTTTTCAGCCTAACCTTTTTCACAAACCTAGCTCTCTATGAACCAAACCTGTCCTTCAGCTGAAATAGCTTTTCCCACCCTTGTTCATGCTTACTTGTTTTTCAGCTCCGAACGAACACACCCCCCTTCAGTTTTTTTTAAGCTAGATTAAATGGGGTGGGCTTTTCCAGTCTTCCCTGAAGTGGGAAACTCTCCATCCATTTGTTTAGCTGCTACTTATTCCTCACAGTGCTTCCAGCCCGAGGTTTTTCTCAATGCAGATGGTCAGAATAAAACAAATTTAACAGAAAAGATATCTGGGCAGAATCTTGCACAGTGGTGTAGGTGCATCTCCCCCTATATCCTAAGGTTGCTGTAACTCGCTTTGAGGGTGGTGCTATTAGTCAAATAATCCAGCATGACTGCTGTCGGGAAGCAGTTAACTGCTATCAGCTCTAGTCTCCATCAAGACCCAAGCATGAAGGCACTTAGCACCTATGGGTGTTGTACCAAGGACAACAATTGATGAAAGGATTGACTGGAAGGTAAAGCAGCTCTTGCACTGAAGCTGTGCTGAAACAGAGCTGAATCATTGAGAGTGAAGGGTTTTTATCTCTGTTGATACAAGAAACTGTTTATCAGCCAGTCAAATGTAGGGATGGCACCTTGTTTTAGCAAAGAGATGTTTGCATTTTCAAGGAAGTGAGGCAATGCTGATTTGAATTACAATGAATGCCCGGGCTTGTGGGTAAGGGGGAGACAGTGAACTTCAACCTGTCCACATCTCTGACTTTACTGGGGAGAAAGGAGGACAGCCCTCACAGCAAGAGTGCTTCACAAAGCAAGGTGGTGCTCTGATGAAACCCTATGCTTGTTTGCATCATGTCTCCCAGCAGACAACATGGAATCCATTAAAATATGGGGAAGTGGGCCTGAATGTGGGGAGTCTGACAACTGCTGCTTTTTTTTTTCCTTTAACTTCTGCCCCACCAGGTGGTACAGCTGCCTCAAGTGTTTTGACTTAGTCCTTAGGTGTTTGCTACTTTGTACTGTTGGGTTTTGGTGCATTTCTTTGGTGGTAGCCTTCACGGCTGTCCAGTTACACTGTGATCATCTCACTGTCTCTCTGGGTCCTCTACCCTCACCGCGGGTACTGCATGTGCGTGAAGAAACAAAACACCTTTGGTCACACTTGTTAACTAAAGAATGAAATAAGAGCGATTCTTGAAGAACTCCACTAGTAACCTCTCTAAATCTTGGTACTTCCCTCAATGCCAGATCTTTCCACTCTCACCTTTTTTCCTAGCATTGCACATACTTTCCAATGGTCCGTGTTAATTTTTTTGAATGGTTGTTGATACATTACCGAAGGTCCAGTAGCAAATAGATGCTGCATTTCCTATTTAAGAAATGAAATGGAAATGAGTAAGTTTGGCCTGACAACACCAACATTTGGTAAATGCTTATGAACGTCATTAATTGCTCCAGCATGTTAAGGAATAATCTTTGGCTAGTATCTTAATTTAAAATCCTGTTTCAGAAGGTTAGGTCTGTGGGACTGAGCAAGAAGCAAACTTACTCTTCTAGATAAGTCTTTGGTTTAGCCAAAAGGTATGTGGGAGTAATGCAACTTAGTGGCCATTATGCTGTAGCTTTCTTACAAAAGTAGTAGAACCTTCTCATTGAATACCACATCAGTGCTTGAAATTTGCACTGCTGGATACCTGGCGTTGCTTTTGTGATGAGCACATGCATAAATGCAAATTAATTTTTGTTGGAGTCAATACCGGACAGACACCATATCGAGAGCCGCTGCTTTCAGAATGTCTCTAGAAGAAAGTACAACTCTGTCAGACACAGTCTTTATTTGCCAAACAAACAAACAAAAATCTGTAAAGTTGAGTGTGGACTGGTCCTACTGGTCCAGCCTATTCAGATAAGCGTACTTCATACATTCAAGAAAAGGTAATTCAATAGCTGTCTTTAAAAAAAAAAACAAGTTTGTCCTCAGATGAAGAAAAGTATTTGGTTTAAAAGAACATTTGGAGAAAACACTCAAGGAGGACTGAATTTTAGGACTGTTCGCTGAAACTGGAGCAACTAAAGCTGTAGTAATACAATAGCTACTAACGTAGGATATAATTTCACTAATAGTGACTAACCTCTGAATTCAATACTGAAATTACAAATTGATAGTAGTTAACTTGGATAATAACTTTTCATGTGACTGCAAAATCAACAAATAAGTCTGAAAATTAAAAATTTCACATCAGGCAAATAAAAGAGAATAAATGTTTTAAGAGCTCTCTTGTAGAAAAAGAAAATTGGTGACATAAGGTCTGTGCAGAAAAACATATTCTTGCGTATTTGAATGAGTGTGTTCTAATTGTGTGCAGTAATGACGGGTAATGACGGGTGTTCACCAACAACAGCGCTTAGCATGAGCCAATTGTTTTGATGGATGAGATTAGGAATGGCTTTTAGTGAGGCATGCCCTGGCTTTGGTCTTGTGAATTACAGACCAGACTTTTCTCTACTGGATGAAATAATAAGACATGCTCTATTTAGATCTTAAATCGACACGATTCACTTTAACATCTAGTAAAATTTTAAGTACAAATTAAAAACCAAATAGTTATGTATTAATACCTGCAAACAGGTTTAGTTTTCTTTTTAAGTATGTACTATTTTGAGCATGATGAGCTCACTTGGAATTCTCAACTTTTACTTTTCTCTAGGATATTATCAAATTTTGGCTCAGCAAAGGAATTGATGGATTTAGTTTCCATGCTGTTAAATTTCTTTTAGAAGCAACACATCTCCGAGATGAGCCTCAAGTGAACAAGTCCCAGAATCCAGTAACGTATATGTTCTCTCTTTGCTATTTTCCTGAGTATTTCCCAATGGGGCAAGAGGGTATATATTTTTCCTCTTTTGGGTCCTAATTATGGCTTTGGGAAGACTGAGTCAGTTGTGTCCCTTGGAAGGCAGGTGGCTCCTGGGTGCTCTGTAGAAGGAGCATAGACAAGAAAGAAGTCCCTGGGCTGAGGGTGTAGGTCAGTCAGATACCTGCAAGCAGGAGCGCTGTGGGTGGGAAGATAATTGTTCATACACCCTTCATAGTTCTTTTCTGACACTGTTCTTTGAATTTTCTATTTCAAATAATTTGCAAGACCAGTGTTGTGACTTTTATAGATAATTGCTTGTCTTTGGGGAGCCCACTACAGGAGGTAAGCTCAGAGCTCTTGCCCACTTGGCATCCTGTAGCAGTTGGTAGCACATTTTTCTTCTACATTGCTAGTAGGCATCAGAGTAAAACAAAAAAAACCCCTTGTATTGGCAACATGTCACAGTGAGAGGTGGCCAGATGCATTCAGAAGCGTGCACCCTGTTATTTATGCTAGTTGCTTTTGCTGAGGTAGTAAACTTGGTGACGCTCCCAGATAGTGCCATCACTAAGAAACTGTTCCCCTGTGGAGCTGAGGATCACACAAAACTAGTCAGCCCCACAAGTATTGATGCCTTTATAAGTCACAACAACATTGTCCGTCTTTCCAGCCTGGTGTGCGGCCACAGCACCTGCTGTGCTCGCTGCTGCAGATGGGCTCGGTTGGTTAGTGTTGTGAGTGAACTCTCCCTCTTGAAGGACGGCATCCAAAATAATCACCCCTCTGCTATCATATCTTTAGAGTTCCCCAAGTGCAGTTCAGCTCTGGACTGTTAATGTTAGTATGCTAAACTAATTTCAGTTAAAATTTATCTGGACTGGTGCATTGTCTCAGAAAAGGATGAGAAGAATTTGGAGAGTTCTGAAATCTAAAATATTGGTGAACTGGTGGGAAATACTGCATTCTTCTTTAAGGAGAGTATCACAGCCTATTCCCAGCTCTACCATGACTACACGACCACGCAAGTTGGTATGCATGATATCATCCGTAGCTTCCGTCAAACCATGAATCAGTTCAGCAGTGAACCTGGCCGATACAGGTAATCATTTTTACAGCTAATATTTATCAACCTCTAGCAGTAAAATGGTTCTTTTAATAACATAATGTGCCATAAAAAGTTTTCTTCCTCAAATGTAAATAATGGTACATAGGCTATATTACCTTTTCCCCAATGTGTGAGGGAAAGAAAATGAATTTGCCCTGGTAGTTCTGCTGTATCTATGGTCTGTACAAAAGTAAGCCGAATGGGCGACCATTTGGACCACAGAGACACTGTAATTACTCAGCCCTGTTGCTGATTTATTGTATAGCATTAGTAGTACTGTTCACATCAGACACATAGTCAGAGATTGTTAAAATCTCAGAACGGCTGGGTTTGGAAGGGACCTCTGGAGGTCATCTGGTCTGACCCCACTGCTCATCAGGATCATGTCCAGATAGCTTTTGAATGTCTCCAGGGATAGAGACTCCACAGCTTCCCTGGGCAACTGTTCCGGTGCTTGGTCACCCTCACAGTGAAAAACTGTTTCCTGATGTTCAGAGGGAACCTCCTGTTTTTCCGTTTGTGCCCATCGCCTCTGGTCCCATCACTTGGCACCACTGAAAAGAACCTGGCTCAGTCATCTTTGCACCCTCCATTCAAGTGTTTATATACATTGATGAGATTCCCTTCCTGAGACTTCTCCAGTCCCATCTCTCTGCCTCTCCTCATAGGAAAGATGCTTCAGTCCTTTAATGGTCTTAGTGGCCTTTTGCTGGACCCCCTCCAGTACGTACACATCTCTCTTGTACTTGTGTATGAGAGTACAAAGGTGTGCCCTCGCCAGTGCTGAGTAGAGGGGAAGGATCACCTCCC
Organism: Phalacrocorax aristotelis; assembly: GCF_949628215.1. NCBI lineage: Eukaryota > Metazoa > Chordata > Aves > Suliformes > Phalacrocoracidae > Phalacrocorax > Phalacrocorax aristotelis. The sequence continues at coordinate 110,091,264 of NC_134278.1, forward strand.
TTTGACATGCTGACAGCACTCCTTCTAATGCAGCCCAAGATACCGATAGCCACCTTTGCTCCAAGGGTACATCACTAGGCTCGTGTTCAACTTGGGAGACTCCCAGGTCCTTTTCTGTAAAGCAAAGCATGGAAATTGCTGGAATGCTGTTACGTGGATGTGGATTCAGAAAGATAAGACTTCAGTCAGATACTTACAGCCTTTTGTTGGCTCCTGTAGATTTTTCTCCAGAAATTTCCAAGAAATATTTCTCCTTGTCCACTTTACAAAATATTGTTTCTCTGTATTAATCTTTTTTGATGGGGAGGAGGGAAGCGAACGTAATTCTTAATGCTGTGTTATTTTCTAAGTATGTCTAACACCATTCCTAGCCTCCTTCCGCTTTGTGTAAACCAAGAATGAGCCAAAAAAGGTGCTCGTGTACTTCTTTGCAGATTTATGGGTTCTGATGGTGGTGAAAAGGAAGACATTGAAGCGACAATGATGTATTATGGAACAACTTTTATCCAAGAAGCAGACTTTCCCTTCAATTTCAACCTAATTAATATGAAAAATCTATCAGGCAACAGTATTTTTGAAGCTGTCAACTTGTGGATGAAAAACATGCCTGCAGGAAAATGGCCAAACTGGGCGGTAAGAGTTCTAAGCCAACTCTTAGAGGAAGGGCTTATTTCTATAGAATGATAGAAACCTATAGGTGATAGTTCCTCTTACGGCGACAGGAACCACCTGCACACACGCACGCTGATTTCAGTAGGATCAGCAGCAGCCTGGCCCCATGGCCGATCTATAGTAGATATCTAGGTGAAACTCTGAGCTGCTGTTGTCTGTCATTGGCATTGGCCAGCTGGCTGCCTGTCCTGCCTGTGTGCTGAATTATTTAGCGCAGAAGTTTGTGCTGGCACCATGATAAAAAAAAAAATTGCCCTCACAGGCCTGGAGGGGAAAGATAAAATCCCTACTACCTTGTTAAATTAGTTAACCAATTTCACACATGCATGGAATTTTATAATGTGTGTTTAACAGAATGGTGTTTTCTTCAGGTTGGAAGCCCTAATGCTGCTCGGATTTCATCTCGGATAGGGAAGGACTACGTAAATGTTATAAACATGCTGCTTTTAACCCTCCCTGGAACTCCTGTAACTTACTATGGTGAAGAAATAGGCATGGAGAACATTGCATCAGAAAATGTAAGTGAAGAACATATAAACTCTGATCCTGTTGTTGTTGTGAAGTGGTTGACTCCACCACCTTGGACACACTTAAGACTCAGCTGGAGAGGGTGCTGGGCCATCTTGTCTAGATTGTGCCCTTACCTAGGAAGGTCCCTTCCAACCTGGGATTCTGTGATTTAGTTCCAAGTAACAGAACTTTCAAAAATACAAGAACTTTTGTTAACCAAACCCAGTCTTTATCGCTGTTTAGGTGGTTTTCAGTGTTCGCCATGGCGAAACCACTGGGCAGCAGCCAGAAAAGGCCAGGCCAGAGACCAGAACCAAGGCCCTGATGTGTGTCTGAACTGCTAAACTGCAATCATGGTCCCTGATTTCTGTCCTTCGCCAGATCAGTCTTGCATGGTTTGCAGCAGTGTTGCTTTGCTTCACTTCAGCAGAAAGTGCAGCAAGCACCACCACTGGGCCTGGGCTAGTGGTTATGAGAGGTGTGTTGCAGTTATCCAAGGCAAAAGGAACTGAGTCACTATCTCCTTCCTGCCACAGAAGTACTCTAATTGCTGGCAAAGTCCATTATTTCCTGTCTGCTTTTTAAAAAGAAATCAGAGTTCATGAGAGCGTAGCTACAGTCACTATCTCCTGCAGGCTGCTTTGCTCTGACTATGCAAAGGCACCAAAGCCACAGCCCTCCACACCGTGCCCAAGCTCTGAAGAAATCTCCAGAGAGGGGTGGGTATACAGACCAAACCCTGCTGAGCATTGCCCGGTGGCAAGCAGAAGTGGCTTTTGCTTGTCACAGAGGCTTTTTGATTTGCCTTTAGATCCCTTTCTATAAAGGATTTAGGTACCTGAGCCTAGGAACCAGGTGCCTAGCTCACTTGATCATAGCTACAAGTAACACATGGCAGGATGTTTGTGAATCATAGAATGTCCTGAGTTGGAAAGGACCTGGAAGGATCATAGTGTCCAACTCCTGTCCCTGTGTAGGACAACCCTGAAATTCACACCATGTGTCTGAGGGCGTTGTCAAAGTGCTTCTTGAATAGTGTCAGGCTTGGCACTGTGACTACGGAGCCTGTTCCAGTGCTCCACCACCCTCTGGGTGAAGAGACTTTTCCTAATATCCAACCTCAACCTCCCCTGGCACATCTTCCTGCCATTCCCTCGGGTCCTGCCATGGGTCACCAGAGAGGAGAGATCAGTGCCTGCCCCTCTGCCTCCCCTTGTGAGGAAGCTGCAGACTGCCATGAGGTCTCCCCTCAGTCTCCTGGAGGCTGAACAAACCAAGTGACTTAGCCACTCCTCATACAGCTTCCCCTCTAAACCCTACACCAACTTAGTGGCCCTTCTCTGGACACCCTCTAGCAGCTTATACCCCGAAACTGCACACAGCACTAGAGGTGAGGCCGCACCAGTGCAGAGTTAGAGCAGGACAATCACCTCCCTTGACCGGCTGCAGTGCAGTGCTTGATGCACCCCAGGACTTGGTTTGTTTGATTACTGAAATTTTCAGCAGTAAGTTTATTCAAGGTCAAGGAATTAAAGCAGTGTCTGTGCCTCTCACGCTGTCCTGACCTGTGTAACTTAAAAGTTTTCACATGCAGCCCCTGTAATTTCTTGTCCCTTCTATGATCATACCTGACTTGCGTTGTGTCTCATTATCCAAGATGTATGGGCCTGACTGGAAAAGGTCATGCCCAAAAGGAACAGCTCAGCTCTGCCTCTTCTGATCACTTTTGAGTACCACGAGAACATGGTCCTATGGCAGATGCTGTTTTCACTGTGGAAAGCCTCTGCTAGGGAACAAGACAGCCTCCCATGACGTTACCAACAGTGCTGGCTAGTTTTGTACCAAAGCAAAAGAGGTACTTGAGGAAGCACAGGATGATCACCAGGTTTGTTTCATTCAGATGTGGGGAAATGATTCACTGATTTAAAAGGAAATCTCATTTTCTCTGAGAAACACCTAGGTCAAAATACCTCCTGCATTTTTTTCCTGCTGCTGATTCCTGCTGACAGAATGATACTCTTCAGGAAAGTGGCTTGCCCTCGGCTCCTGTTGTAGTTTAACCCTAGCTGGCAAGTGAGCATCCCCCCCCTTCCTGCTTGCTCACTGTCCCCCGGTGGGATGGGGGAGAGAATCAGAAGAGTAAAATACAGAAAACTCATGGCTGACATAAAGACAGTTTCATTGGTAAAGCAAAAGCTGCACACGCAAGCAAAGCAAACCAAGAAATTCATTCACTGCTTCCCATGGGCAGGCAGGTGTTCAGCCATCTCCAGGAAAGCAGGGCTCCATCACGCGTAACGGTTACTTGGGAAGACAAACCCCCGTAACTCTGAATGTCCCTCCCCTTCCTCCTCTTTCCCCCAGCTTTATATGCTGAGCATGATGACATACGGTGTGGGATATCCCTTGGGTCAGTTGGGGTCAGCTGTCCCAGCCGTGTCCCCTCCCAGCTTCTTGTGCACCCCCAGCCTACTCACTGGTGGGGTAGGGTGAGGAGCAGAGAAGGCCTTGACTCTGTGTAAGCGCTGCTCAGCAGTAACAAACACATCCCTGTGTTATCAATACTGTTTCCAGCACAAATCCAAACGCAGCCCCATGCTAGGTACTGTGAAGAAAATTAACTCTGTCCCAGCCAAAACCAGCACAGCTCCTCAGGCTTTACTCTTTTAGTGGCTACCCTGTGGCTCACGGCTTCGTAACAACACAAAACAACTCTTCAGTCTGGAGAGGAAGAATCCCCGATTAATGGGTGTCTTGGAAAGATGGAGAGTGTTTGCTCAGGGTATAGTTTTTAGCCCCAGTGTTTGAAACACTTCAGGAGAAGCTCAAAGAGGTATGGATGAAAGGGAGTGTTACCAGCATTAAAAATTTTGGATTTTTCCCCCCCTGCTTTTCAGAACATGCTAAAAGGAGAAACCCTTTTTTTTATAATGTAACAAAGCAAAGTGACAATTTCTTTTGTTGAGCTGCTGTTCTGACAGATTGTATTGAAAAGTAGCCTTTCTATGAAAAACAGTTTTAGTGGAAAACAAACACTTGAAGTATGTGCAAAATATTTTATGCCCACTTGTATCATTAAACTTAAGTGTCAGATCTTTTGGCAAGCTCTTCAACAGCCATGAGGAAGCTTTTTTAGAATTTTTCAGAATCCTTCAAAATGAGAACTGCAGAGTTTTTACATCGACACTTTAATCAGCTAAAAGCTGGTGTTCAATAGTTTTTGCTCTTGGAAATAATTCTGTCTAACACAATTAATCCTGTCCAAATTGTACCTCTTGCAAATATGAGCTTGAAATGTTCCAAGCTGAAAAGTGTGATGGCCTCAAAAGAACAGACACTGAATAGCATTTGCCAGTTGTTGTAACAGCATGTTTTCTTAAAGACTCCTTACCTCATATACTCACTCACTGCAAGTCTGGATGTTTATCAGAATATCCTGGTTGGATGAAAGTTTACTAATGACAGCTATCTGTCACAAGGGGAGACAACTCTAGCAGAGTCATTTGGGAATTCCGCATTTTGCCCAGTGATGCTGTATCCACGAGACCCACTGTTCTCTGCCATTTCAGGAACTCTCTTGCTTTTTAATTTCTCTTTAAATTTGGAGCAGGATTAAATCCTCCTTATTAAATTTTAACTTAACCCAAAGAAAGCAATACTGAAATGGTGATTGGAAGATATAAGAACCTGCTATTTAAGGGATAACTTTCTAACATGCTAATCAAAACAAGTAACTCCTTGGTAATGGCTCTGACACCACTTTTTTTTCTAGGCAACCTTTCCAGAGAAATCCCCCATGCAGTGGGATGGCAAAGTTAATGCTGGTTTTACTGAAGGCAACAGTAGCTGGTTACCTGTTAACTCTGACTATCAAAGTGTAAATGTTGAAGTAGGTATCCGTATGTGTGACTAGCTCTAATGGTTTGAAAATATTTTAATGTATCTATTTCGCTCTGACTTCTTTACTTAGTGGGAATTGGTAGTGTAGCTAGTAAGAACAAACTCAAGGGAGGAAAATAAAAAGGCAGTGAATCCTAACAAACTTTATTAGAATAGGAAATTCTTGCATGAGCAGCAAGTCTACTTCATCTATATTCATTTAAGCAGGGCAACTGCAATTAAAATGTAGATGTGGCAATTTGGCTCTTTACAATTACTAAAAGGATATTAACATTAAATTGAAATCTGGTCATCTGGTCTCTTTTTCACTTCTATTACTATAGAAAGCACTGGCCTTGTAAAAAGAACTTAACATGGACCATCTTTAACATAAGCAAATAAATTTTTTTTCAAGACAGTTGGTTAGTGAATCACAGGTTTTGCTGATCTACAGTGCTGACCAGAATTGAAGACAGAAAAAAAATAAATCAAAGACAGGAAAAATAAAGCAGAAAACAAACCCTGTGACTTCAGTAGAATACACTCAGTGGAAAAAGTTCAGTATCAAACTTCGAATGGCTGTAGCTTTCTCCTGAATAAATGGTACTACAAGAAACCTGTGGGAGGAAGAAACGGTGTCAGAGCTGGGGAAATTCTGTCCTGCCTAATAACCTCTGTCTCTGCCACTCCACAAATGTCGAGGAAGTGCAGGAGGAAAAAGCAGATTTTCAGTGGAATTTGCAGGCGAATTTGAAGAGAGGTAACTGTCAAAACGCAATTCTAATAGGTGTGTTCTCAGCAGGCTGCGTGCGTGTGAGGGGTAAGTAATATTTACAATCAGTGCGAAGAAATGACCCTGATAATGCTGACTGTTGCAGATCCAGATGACCTGGTCCAACTCAACCCTGAATTTGTACAGAGAGCTAATTTCACTTCGCAATGATGAGCTACCCATTCATCGGGGGTGGATGTGCTACATCTGGAATGACAGTAATATTTTTGTGTATGTGAGGGAGTTGGATGGGTTAGACAGAGTCTTTATGATGGTTCTCAATTTTGGGCAGGAATCGACAATAGACCTGAAAGCTGTAGTTCCTAGCCTTCCGTCTGAAGCTATTATAAGACTAAGTACTAATTTTAGCAATGCTGGTAAAGCTGTCAATACCAAACTAATTAAAACAGAAATGGGAGAAGGCCTGGTCCTTGAATATAAAACAGCACAGCCTGTTCATACTATGGAATCTTTTCAAGGAAATTGTTTTGTGGCAGAAAAAGCTTGTTACTCCAGTGCCTTCAATTTACTTTATGTGAACTGTTAAGTGCAGGAGTAGAATAAGCAAGCTAGCAAGTCTTCAGGTTAATTTAGAAAAATGCTGGTTTCCGGGAAATTTTCAGCTTTCTTTTTTGGCTTTTAAAACTTTGTGTACAAAACCAACATCCTGAAAAATAAAAGATACCTAATTGTCTTGCATCTGTATTGGTGATGAAAACTCTCCCTTAGGGTCTGTGAAAAGTAAACCTGTCCTAAAAAACTGTCCACTTTACGTGTGTGTATTTTTGTGATGGAAAGAGAACAGTTGCTTTCTGGGTGCTGCCCCTGACCGTAGCTAGTCATTAAGAGCTCCTGTGGAATTGACAGCCTGTGGCAGTTCATAGTAACTTTTTAAATGTCTGTCAATATGTAAAACTTATTCTAAAGGGATGGCCCTATATTTGTTACAATAGGTAAAAGCAATACTAAAGTTGTGATGGCTTACTTCTTCTCTCAATTCTAACAGCTCTGATTATCCTCAACGTTACAAAATATCGCTAATATGTCTAAATCTACACTCAGGACTGTATTTCCAGTTGATTCACACACCACTCCTCCACACACCCCCACCCCCCCCCCCCCGGCCCATTGAGTTAGAAGCCATTTTGCATTCTCTTATTTCTTTTTCTACCCTAAGGTTGAGGTAAGGGGTGCACATGTTAATTCACAGTAAGCAACTGAACCAGCTCTACTGCATGTCACACTTGTTCACATGCGTTGATTTGCATTTGGGGCACCTACAGTGGCTTACGTGACACAAAGGAAGGCTAAACATTTGACTTGGTACAGTCTGTTTTGGGCATGGGGATGCTCTGGGGAACGATGTTTTGGTTTGAGGACCTTATGGCCACACAGCATATTTTCCACCAATTGCTTGTACCAGTTGCTGTTCCTAGGTGTGCACCATGCAGCTATCTTAACAAGCAACGCGTAGCAGTTTTGTGCCTTGCTCGGAGGTCACCTAAGCCATGGATCAGGCTGCTCTAGTGGGGCGTTCTTTCTGTGTTACCCTCTGGATGAACTCCGGCATCTCCCCTGGGGTATTCATCTTGTCTTCCGGAGGGACTTTGGCACATCCTTTTTAAGGTTACTATGCTAGTTAAGGTAACGACATGATTTTTAATCTACTCAGATGAAAGAGTTCTGCGAAAATTCCTGTTCTTGAGAGTCCGTTTCTTCTTTGCAGTTTGTTCAATCCCACCATATGATCAGTAGATTAGCACCGCTGTGCAGCTATGAAGGGCAATAGTCATCATCACCTGTGTATGTGGATTAGTTTTAAAGACCCTAGTGAGACTTTTAAATCAAATACTTCTTGTGAGTTTTATTGCCTTGTGTAAAATGTGGTCTTGGAAGAGAGGTCGTAGACTGGAAAGGCTGCCTGTACAAAGTGCATGCTTTCACATGCTAGGCTTTAAGCACCAACTGTTGTGCTTAAACTCCATTTGTATAGTGCTGCACTGCTTGCTTATGTGAACAGAACTGTACTGAACAAATCAATTAATACAGGTGGCTACTGCTGTACTGTCTGGCAGGGGAGAAATTCAGCTTTTAGTTTGTATGTTTATAAGCCAATGCCACTCCCAACTTTTAACTTCTTGTCTGCTTATGCCCATAAAGCAGTGATCCAAGAGGACAGATCCTCTGGAGAACCTGTTCACTTTTCACATAAATGAAAACCTGACCTGAAGTTCTTCAGGTCTTCAAGGTGTTTATTAGCTAGTTGCAAGATTTCGTATGATGGTGGAGATGGCATGCTTCCTCAAGTTCTTTGTTCAGAAAAGCAAGGTGTCTCGCAACCTAAAATAATGAAAATATTTTATTACAAAATAAAACAATTCTTTGCCCTATAAGCCTTCATGTTCTTGCACAGCTATTCTAATCGTCTGTCTTTCCCATACTAACGCTAAGCAATACCTTGCCCTAACACAGAACAAGGGTTTTCCTGAAAGAATTCATTTTGGCAATAACTGCCACAGCAACCAAACAACATGTGTTAGGATTTGTTAAAATTAACAGTATCACAGCTGGATACAAATTTTTATTAGTCTGAGACATCAGTAACAATGTGGCAGGTCTTGGCAGTCTGTTGCTTTTAGCATGCACGCTTGTACAAAGTGTAAAATGTTGAAACCTAATTGTAGTGGCGTCCTTTGATAGTACAGATCATGCATTTCAAAATACAAAGATCAAACCCATCATATACGTTTTACTCATGGGGAAGATAGAAGTAAATAGCCAGTATGACAATTTTAAGCACTTAATACTCTACAGTGCAAGACTTTTCCTGCTGGAACAATGTTTTGCACAACTTGGAACCTTTCATTCAAATCTCTCAGCACATTACAGTGGGAGTTTAACACTATTTTGAGGCTTAAAGCACAATGAGGTTCAATGATCTGGCTCTGTCACTGGCTCTTTATATGTGTATATATATAAAAATATGTATCAATATATACAATTTTGTGTGTGTGTATATATATATATAAAACCAGCAGTTGCTCTTGCAAAATGTATGAAATGTTGCAAGAGCAATCTTAATTCCAGAAGGGTGGGTTTTTTTTTTCTTTTAATACTTCAAAGATATGTTCGATGACTGAATGAACTACTATGGTTGAAGTATCAATTGAGGGGACACCTCCCTCCAACATGTTAGGGATATGTGCAATAAAAGGAACATACCTCATTCAGTGAATTCTCCCAAGATGAATCACAATGACTGCCATTTGCCTGGATGTCTAAGATGATATTAGGGATCCAATTTCCTGGAACAATGAAGCTAGCAATCACTTGACATTGAATGAATGAGGAAAAAGGTAAGCGGGGATGTGAGTTGTTTAGGGATAGATAATTCTGTCTTCTGTTCTGACAGAATTTCTGCTGTGCCTCAAGGAAAAAAAGTACCGGAGGGGCTTGCTGGATGAACTATTTGTATTTCTATTAACTACGTATTTGAAAAATATTTATATATTTAGCGTGTTTGTTCTCTCTCTGTGTCTTTCTGGAAAGATGTGCTTTTTCTTTCTGAGCAGACTGCAACAGCAATTGCAGCATCTGCTATCCTTTCTCAACTATTGCAGTTGTGCTGCTAGCAGAGATGGGCATACTGAAATTTAAAAGAGCTAATTCAAGATCTGTTTTGGTACTGATGGTAAAAACCTCTCCCCAGATTAGATGGTACTAGAAAATAATAAGGCTTGAATGTACCTTTTGCTGGAAACAGTCCCAAAGCTAGTGTTAAGTTTCAGGTATAAAAGCATCTATGACTTGGCAAGGTTGTCATTCTAACTTGGACTAACACCTGCAGTTTTAGCAAACTGGGAAAAGTAGTGTTTTATGGAGCAGCGTGAATAAAGATTTTTATCCATGTATTGTTGAGGACTATGGTCTGACCGTATCATTAGCTGGACTAGACAGTATGGGTTCACCTAGCCGTGCCCAACAGTTGCCATATGTTTTGAGGCCCAGGAAAGAATGTGCCCAACTCGTATTCTCCCAGTCTTTTTTTTTTTTTTTTTTTTTTTTTATTCTTCATCTTGGTGTTTTCCTGAGCCTGTTGTGGTTTGTCACTATTAATATTTAACACATATGTGTTTAGCTGTTTTCAGGGAGGTTTACAACAGAGATATCTGCTCCCTCGTAAGGCTCTGGAAAGTGCATTTTAGAAGCTAAGATTTATCTGTTTGTCAGCATGACAGCACATCTCATCTTTGCAGATAACTGAAATCACTTCAGAGCTTTATATACTGGATCATGTTGTACAAATGAATGCATTTAAGGAGAAGTCAATATTTATGTTTAATTACGTGACTACTAATACTCTGGTTTAGTTGGCTGCATGTATCTGTAATACTCTTATTCTTACCTTTCTTACTTGTTCTTTTGGTGTGATCTAGTGCAGCCTTTCTAAGTTTCTGAACATATCGTAGAACTCCGGTTAGTGGTATCCGTTGATCATTTTCATATGCCGTGATAAAAACTGAAGGATAACACTGAGAGTAAAATACAAAACCAGTTAAATACATGACAACTGATTTTTCTCATAAAGTGTGTAACAAATTCTTCTCTATTTATCTTACTGTACTGCTTCTTAGAGCTTACCTAAAACCACATCTATTATGTAACTACCTGCTCTTAAAAAAAGCACTTCCATCACTCTAACTGCACAAAGTAGTCTGGTCGGAAAAATTACTTCACATTCATCTACTTGCAAAAAACAATCAAAAACATCCTCTCCACAGTGGTAAAGGTTTGATACGTGTCTGCTTGCTGATGATTACAAGAAAAGGGGAGTCATGATCATGGAACGGTTCACCTTAGAATGGTAGTTGAGATTTACTTTTACAGTCTTTCTATGCATAAGTAGTAGTTGTTTTTATATACATACATGTATATACTTAATGAAGCCATGCAACACAGGTAACACACTACTTCAAATAAAGGAAGATTTCTCTGAGATGACAATGTCAAAGCTATAGCTCCTCTTCCATTTCATTGTTTGCCCTTGAAAAGGTATTGAATAGTGGAAAATACCTCCTTCCTGTGACAAACTCTGCAAAACCCAGTAGAACAACAGAAACTCCTCACAAAATGAGAAAGTATTTTACATGTTGAGGCTTGTTATACGACAGAATAATCTATTACTTTCTGCCAGTCCTATAACAAAAACAGTTTCTGAAATCTATTGATTATTTAGGGGAAGCTGTTTGGTTAATTTCAGTAGTCACTTATGACTCCAAATATTGCTAAGATTATTACTGAAATAGTTTATATTTGTATTGATGATTCATTTTAACACAAAGCAGCAGCTAAGACAATTCTAAAATACTGGGATTTAAAGCACTGAAAAGGTAAAACAGACTTTTTTTTAAGTTCCAGTTATCCACTTTTTGTTTTCTTATGAACTGCTATACTTTATTACTGTAGTATTCCACACAGAAAGCATAGTTTTACCTGTGTCTTAATATTCTGGTATGGACAATAGCTTTTGATATATTCCATACATTTTTCATCTGCTAATGGATTTCCCCATTCTTCCTGTTCTTCAATTGTCAGTGGAAGATGAGTTTGCATCATTGTGTTTAGAACATCTACAAAAGGAGCCTTAGAAGTTATTATAAACAAAAAAGAAAAAAAAAAAAACAAAACCCAAAGTTAGCAAATAGCACACAGGACCTCAAATGCCTAGGTCAAGGTTTTCTCCAACAAATGAGGAAAGTGAATTCTGAATTGGAATGTTTCCCATTCTGAAACTGGTAGAATGAAACAGAAGATACAGTTCAACATCATAATCCATAAAAGGTCTGCAGCACCTCACCTGTAAAACCATGGCTCTGATAAGTTCTGGATCAGTGTTGCACAGGGCTCCTGCAAGAGCTCCTCCAGCACTGGCAGCTACTAGCGCTGTGTATTTTGGCTGAGAAAATCCTAGTTCGTGCAGCAGCATGATGCAAGCCTTAAGGTCATGGAGACCTTTGAGTTTATTATGCTGACATCCATCTTTGTGCCAGCTAAGGCCTAGCTCTCCTCCACCCCTGAAATTTAAAGTAATTCAAGTTGAAATGTCTTTGGAAACCATTACATGGCAAAGCTTCAGATAATGAAAGGACAGGAGCAGCCATGGAATCGCAAGACTCTAGTTTGCCTTCCCAATTAACTCTTCTTTCCGCTATTCTTGCTTTTACCCTCCTTTACATCTGAAATACACAACGTGCAAGCAAAAAAAATATCTGTGCATGATGATTAGTGAAAATCCCAACTGCATAAGGGCACTCTGTGCCCTTGTGTGCTTGTGTCCTGGAACTCACAGGAAAAGCACCACTTTAGGAGATGACACTGTCATTGTAGGCAATACAAAATCAGACGCTAATATTATCTTTTTATAAAGGAAACTATTAAAATAACTAAAAAATTTTCAAAACTTGTATCACTAACACTAGCATTTACTAAAAACAGTAAAACAGTATTTCTCAGCTCCACACTGAGACTCTCGGGATTTCTCTCTGCGTAGCTTAAATTCTGGCAGCATTAGAAAGTTGTCTTTTTTTCCTAGTTTGTGAATTTCAAATGCTACTTGAAATGTATTTTATAATACTGAATTTTAAAATTTATGTTCTTTTCTACACAACCATACTTTTGGTTCTAAGCCACCTGAAGTTTCCTTATTCAGGTTTCAAGTTTAAAACGAATTAACTGATTAGTCTGCCACAATTCATCATCTCTGGATGAAGAATCCATCTTCATCTAGGACTGACTTGCATTTTAGGACACTTACTGGGACAGGAGGAAGGAACAGAACAATGCTTGCCACTGAATATATCAAACTGAATATATTCATATGCTGAATTTGTTTTGGAACTGGTATTTCAAACAATTGCTTGTTCTCCCCCTTCCTTCCTGTCCCTGAAGGGATTCTTTTGTTATTTTCTTTATCTACTGAATTATTATCTCAATGAAAATGTGAAGCCTGTTCTACCTAGTGGTTTTATAAAACCAGTAGCTTTATAGCTAAACTGGAGGCAGGGGATTTAGCCTATAAGGGAACAAGAGGTGTAGGTTAAATGCTTAGTTGTTGCTGTACAAGGCAAGTGGCTTTCAGAAGACGCAGACTGAACATTAGTATACAATGCTCTTGGAAAGAGAGGGAGGTAGCATGTCATGGCAATTTGAACTTGTTATCAAAATTTTTCTTGAGCAAAGATGAGACAAGAAGTAATGAGACTTCAAAAGTTAGAACCATCGTGTTGATTTAAGAAATCTAAATACAAGATGTGGTCTTGAAAGTATAATTTATTTTTTTCTGAGGTAAATTTACCTTTTTGTTAAGAACTACTTTAAAAAAAGACCTAAAACGAGATGGAAGTGAAAAGCATGAAGAATTAGGTATAAGTATATGAAATAAATATTTCTGTACCTGTTCAGTTGCATATCAAAAAATATCTCTATATCCCACAGATTAAAATCTTAGTTCCATTTTATATTTGACTTACCTAACATGGCAATATGCTAATATCCAGCCCTCTTCAATTAACATCAGCTTCTCTTCTTTAAAGCTCATGTTCAAATCTATGCCATAAGCTCCATATACATGAACTAGAAGTGGTTTCCTGTGTAGCTCTTTAGAATTCATATTATGAAAAACTGTAATTGGCACCAAAGTTTCGTCCTGGAAATGAAGGAGTATTTTACAATAAAGGACATTTCAGAAATCTCAATGACACATGGCAATGAAAACTTCAATTATTTATTTTAAAACGTGTTTTTCTGATTACAGTAATTTTTTTCACTTAGAATGTACAAAGCACTCTTGAAAAATAAAGCAAGAGACTGAACGTCTGCTGTGCAGGCGTACGGACGCAGAGTATAAAATTCATTTAAGTGCAACACCTGAGGAGTTTTTAAACTACCAAAGCACCCAAGTCTTCCTTCCCCCTTTAACAGCAAGAATACCTATTATTAACAAAATAGTTTACCACTTACTGCAGCACAAACTCTTTATTAACATCTCCAATTTTTTAAACTCAGGCTGTTAAAACTTTCCTTTCTTGATCTATACTGTGCAGCTGGTTATGAGGTGTTCTTCTCAACAGCTGGCTCCTTTTTCATTTATCATGGAGAGTATGATACCATACATGAAGTAGGAATTCTAAGTTATACTATACTAAGATTTTTGACTCATCATGTACTGTAATCTCCTCTAGCATACCCAGGTTAATGGAAGAAAAAAAATCTTATCATGACTCTTTTTTGTTCTTCTCTATAGCACTGAAGAAAACACCCACTGTTTAGTAACTATAGCGCCAACTGCTCTTTACATTTTTTAATCTCTGTTCCCTGCCAAATGCATTTTCTTTAAATGGGTGGGGAGAAAGGGAAGAATAAAGGGAATGGGAAAAGGACTGAAAAATCTTACCTTGCTTTTAGCTAGTAAACGTGTAGTGTGACATTTCGTAATAATTGGTACCTCTTGCACAGCTTGTTCAATGAGATTATTTTCTTTAAATGAATATGCAAAACGCTTAGGGGGGTGTACTGGGGAGGTGAGCTGAAAATAGCAAGTGCTGGTGGTATGTTCAGGATGAGATTCCAATTCAAATTCACAGGCCCATGTAGGTAGCTGAGAAAACACAGCATTTCAAGTGAGATCCTTACACTGCTTCTGCAAATTTTACCTAGCGTGTCCTTCAGAGGAAAAGATTTTTAATATCAAGCTAATTATCTTCAGTTTGTGTGTAGCACAATCAGTATTTCTTTTAAATTCAGTAATGAAACGGTCAAAAAATGAAAGACACTGCCAAACTTTTCCCCTAAGGCCACTGGATCAAGTTGAACAATGAAATAAAAAAGTTAAATCCAAATTCAGTTTAAAATGGGCATTAGTGCAGATTTTTTTTTAAGTTAAAACATTCTTTGAAATTATTCTGCATTGTTTTTGTTTTTTAGATCCTATTTCCCCTCTGATTTCCAGTCCTACTTCACCATGTTAAACAGCCAAGTCCATGTCAGTAGTTATGCTTTTGCTGTGAGTTAGCTCAGTAATGCTAAGCCACTGAAAACCCCTGCCTCTTAACTTTGTTCCTAGTGCCAGCCATTGTGAAGAACAAAACCTTTTCCTGGCACATTCACCCTCAGACACTTACTGCTATTATATTTAAGATTTTTAACTCTGCTAAGAATAAAAGAAATCAAGATTCATTCTTCAGGAACAGCAGGGACATAGTCAAACCCTATGCCAGGCCACTGCTTACTTGGGTTAGGTTGCTAGAGACTTCTGAAATGGCAGCAAAAGTCCAAGTTCTCCAGAGTAACTACAGATCTTTTCTGAATAAACAAACTACAACCATTTTTAAAAATTAAGGTTTCAGAGACCATACAGCATACTTTGTTGAAAACCTTTTTCTGTAGCAGTTTTATAGAATGCAGCATTGGTAGCTTGTTGCAATAAACTTGCAGGTAGTTCAGATTGTATTTTTCAGGCAAACAAATCAATCAAATACTTCGTCTGAATGGTCTCCAGAAATCATGGTTTTGAATTGAGTAATTTTGTTTTTAATCCACAAGTATTTAGCAACAACTAGAGGAAGGAAGAAGTACTTTGCACAAATTGCCTGCAGTCTCAACTATTCCCATTTATTATGGGACAGTGTCCATATTTGTCTTCTGAATGTTCTAATCTTTCTACTGTGGGAGGGACTGGCTTATTTCCTTGCTTACATTGATGAGTGTAACCAAAAATAGGCCCAGTAAAACTAGGTAGAGTGTTTAGGGAATCAAGTCCTATTTTATGTTAGAAATCAGCCGTATTGTGGAGAGCTTGATGGTAAAAAGTTGAAGAAAGAACTAACTCGGAGGATAGCTGCTCTCTAACTTTATAAGTGCTACAATAAGCCACCACACGAAATCCTGAAGAACAGCCACAGGTAATAGAATTAGCCATAATGACAAACTTGGCGGTCTTAATTGTTTCCAAACGACTTCTAATCTTGGAATTTATCTTTGCTTTCATTATAATGTTATGTTAAAAAAAGAGAAATAGTGCTGGAAAAATATTATGCTGCTTAAGCCGAGCTAAAACATACCTTTATTGACTGAACTGAATGTGAAACAAAAGAAATCACAGTTAAGTAAAGATGACCAGCATTCTTCAGGAACAAAATACAGTGATCACTGAACATCTCCAAGTCTACTATCTTGGTTTTCTCCTCCAGGGCATAAACTAACTGCCAGTTCTCCACACCACTGGAAGCTACTGGTGCCTTCATCAACTACAAAACCAAAAAACAACCTCGCGTTACTAAGATGTAGTAAGAGGGACAAATGAGATGTACAGACGTATGGCAAAAAATTATTGGTTTGCATTGGGGGTTTTGCCTGACTAAAGATTGAGGTTTTTAAACTCCATTTACTTGGAAAAATGGAAGAACAATTCAGTAACATTTGGAAAAGTAAGTTCAATTCTCATAGATTAATCTACAGAAGATTTTAATGCAGTAAGTGCTTTCAGTGTGGCCTGCAGAACTGTAAGTGGTTTGGTTATATAGACCGAGTTGACTAACTTAAATTTTAACATAGGGGAAATGACTGTTAAAGCATACTAATTTCTTCATGTTGCCAAAGGAGTTATAATCAAATCGGCATGCTACAGGTGAGATTCCATGTACTGCTATCATCCTTTCAATCTATGCAGCGCTCTGTCTAATTCTCTTAAATTATTTCAGTAAGCTGTGAAGCACAGAATTAAAAGCCAGCCTTATTCTTTCTATATGATCTGTAACAGGTATCTTAGTGAATCCTATGAATCTTACTATCAGTTAAAATTACCTTATATTCTGCAGGTTCTCCATATGTAGTAAGAATATATAACTCATCGTTTCTGTGCTCAATGTGGTAAATGACCCCTTTTGTTCGTGCTTGTACAAGAGCAGGTAACTTAAAAGGATGTCTACAGTCAACCAGCCAGACTTCTGAGGTTGTTTTGCTGTTGCTGTTGATAGTGAGAAAACGCCTATCTTTTGTGCAATATATGTCCACAAAGAATCTGTAAGAAATGATTTTAAAAAAACAACAAACAAAACACCAAAAAAAAGCTTAAACTTGATTAGTATTTTCAAAATACATGGGTTATTTCAGAATCATGGGCTTCTATCTGCAAGGTAGGAAAAGGCATGCCTGTAAGCAAGCTGCAGAAATTCCGGACTACTTGGCTCCCAAACCAACTGCTGCATTTATCCTGGGATTCAAAAACCCACAATCTTGTGGCACCTGAAATCTGCATGGAAAGCAGTTCAGTTGTTGCTCAACTGAATCCAGGCTTTTGTATCACTGAGAAAGACTGGAAGTTCATTGATGTATATAGGCTTTAAAATTCTGGCAAAACCTAGAACATTTTATTGAGCTTGTAAACCTCTTTAAAAAAAAAAAAAATTAAATAATTGAAACTAATAAAGGACATCATGTGGGATCAGCAGTAACAAAAGAAAAATAGGAGCTATTATAAAGATAAATTGATCAAAAGCCTAAGTCTTACTGACCTAACTTTGTCTGAAGCAAGTAAGACAAAAAAGACTGTTTTTTAAAGAAAGTAGAGAGGCCTGTACAAGACAAGACAGACTGTGTTAGAGTGATAAAGCTGGAAAGAAGGAACTGGTTTTGGAACCATCTAAGAAACCAGGAACTATCTACTAGTTTTAAATGCTTCTAAAACCTAGAAACAGAAAATAGAATGATAACCAGTGGCTGGATGCTAATATTAGACAAGTTCAAGCTGAAATTCTGAATCAAATTTCTATGACTTATCCTAATCAACTGGAATGTCAGGAGTCAGGACAGAGCAGTTTCTTTGCCATTTTGAATCTTTACAACTGCATGTCTCTAAAAGCAAAACTGTCTAACACAAAGATCCAGAAGATTTCATCAAGAAATTGCAGGGCTGACTACCGTAATCTGCATTATACAGATAAGATACATAACTGCAATAATGATCCCTCTAGACTTCAAACTATTTGACTGGTGAAGGAAAGGATGCTTTAGATAGCATTTTCAGTGCCCTTAATTATTTGCAGGTGGAGGAACTCCAATTGTTTTGGTACTATTGTTTTTTCTAATTGCACCTTCTTGACATCTGTAGGAGGACAGGCACAGCAGGGGATCCAAAGTCTGTAAGGAATCAGCCTCCTGCCTCTCTAATACACACGAATTTGGCAAGAGCGCGACACTGCACAGTAGAGGTTCCAACAGTTCAGCTCTGCTGACCTTACATCTAAGACAGTCAAGCTGAAATGCAGGTTACACTTCTCCCTAAGGACTCTGACCTTGCTATCACAATTTTTTTTTTGTCTTTGTAGCTTTTTTTTTTAAGGAAGTCAAGAAATCTTCAGCTTTTTTTTTTTTTTAAATTGATTGCACCTAAAGGAGCCGGTGAGATGTAGAATGGAACTGCTCAATGACAATACAAAAGAATGTCTTGCCATCTCCGATGAACAAGTGAGTTCAGTTACAAGCTGCAATAGCACACGAACCTTTAGAGTAAGTTTCTAGTAGATTTACTGTAATGACTATGACCTTCAGAATTATGCCAACAGTTTCCCTGTGGGGAAGTGTCAGGTCAGTGCAACTTGATTTTCCCATAGTATGCATCAAATGCAGCTGGAACAAAAGGATCTTATTTATTCCAGCTCAATTGTAGATTTTTTTTGTGGTTTGTTTTTTTTTTTTTTAATGAAAAGTATAATTGACATTTCTTTACTGAATATGTAACTTGAATTAAGAATAATCACAAACATATATGGAATGCTGTATAAATCTACCACATGCTACATGGCTGAAAAATGAGTTCTGCACTCAATTTAGCAAGAGCCTTCTTGTCTTCCTAAACCACTGCTTAAAGAAAGGTTATTGAGAGGGTATTCAGTCAACAATAGTTCTACCTCTGGGAATCCTGTAATGATTTTGCTCATCTCTTACCCAGAGCAAGGATTAGCCTGAACTTCTGTGTTTTTTAAAAGATGTATCAGACATCAATAGCAGAGAAAACAAAATGAAATCCACAATCTGATTTACCCTGTATGAAACTGTCACACATTCATTAAAGGACACCCTGACCTGAGACTGACCTTGACATTTATAAACTCAGCTGAACTTGTGAGGTAGGAGAAGAAAGTTAAATCTCTGTTGATCACATATCAAGAGACCAGAGCACATTCTCAGAATACGTAAGGCACTACTGACAGCAGAACACAACTTAAAAATGCCTTCTACCATTTGGAATATGATATGGAAGAATTTGTTTTCCAAACCAGTTATATCTTACATATAAAATACTCTAGCATATGTAAAGGAGTTGTTATATTTTAGGTAAGTATTACCTTGCATCTTGTTCTGTATAAACTAACTTAGTATATTTCTGATTAGTGAAAGTGGTCATAAACACATTCTGGCATTTAAGGTTCTTCTGACTTGTGTAATACAGAACATCATTCGTAGCCCATTCTGGAAAAAAGACAAATGCATATCAAATTTGGAACAGTATATACTATTACTGAGAGAAAACAGAGCTCCATGAACACTGGACCCAATGCTGAAAAAGATGGCTTGCAGCTGGTATGGAACTGAGGACAGCATTTCCACATCCCAGAGGCTGGGGTAAGCCACAGGAAGATCCTTCCATGTTTTCTCTGAATCCCACAGAACAAGAATCTTGTAATATATTAGAAAAACTAAAGCAAATCAAACTAAACCGAACCAACAAACAAATAAAAAAGGCAGAGGACAATGTTCCAGGGCCCAGGAACAAGAAGGTCTTGACCCTGTGGGGATTCTGCAGATAACAGGAAAATAGATGATGTGTGGCTGTTTAAAACTGAGCAGTGACACAGTTTACATGGAGTCAGCAAGATAATAAAGAGGGTGTGAGCTCTGCACCACTGCAAGTGACTGCATGCAAACCATTTAAGGAAAAGTGATGACAGATGCGCCCCATGGGTACTGCTGAGATAAAAATTCCCCAGTTTTCTATGCTTGTACATGTGTGTACCAACATTAGACACGTATAAATACAGGAACCTTGCTATTCTGAACATTAGTAATCTGACTGATCCAGCCAAATTAATGCTATCTCTGCTTCTCCTACAGCCACCAGACCGACATAGGCTTTAAAAATTTACTGTATGCTGTTTTACAAATAAATACTCATTTTCAGTACAAAACCCAAGGACGTACCACACTCAAGTAATGCAAACAATTTGCTATCAGAACAGCACTATGGCTTCGAAGCAAACAGGTAGCTGAGGGTTCACTATGAAGACAAGCCTTTAGGATGGAAATCTAAGTTCTTCTATAGCCTAGCATTTAAAAAAACCACAGATATAAGTTCTCAATAACTTTCACTTGTCTGCCTGCTATTGCATATCATGCAATACAAGCATATGCTTTGCAAATGGTTGTAAGACTTAATTCTCTGGGTCCTGACCGAGGTAACTCTGTACTTCATGATACCTCAGTACCTCACTTACACCTGAGTAAGTTTACAAAATGGTGGCAATCTCTACCATTCTGACAGTCATTTTTTGTACTCTTATTATGTGCCATAATCTGGCACACCTATGGAGGCAACAGGGATTGGGTTTCTTAAAGGTACTGATTCTTCCAGACAAACCTAGATACATGTTCTAATCAAGTACAGTGAAAAATGTCACTGGCAAATTTTCAGGCCTGGTTTTCAACAGGCATTATAAACTTCAATTGTGCAAACACAACATTAAACTCTTGCTACTGTTCATTTCTGTAACTAGGAAAGTTTATCTAGCGTTTTAAATTCTTGCCCTGCCCAGATAAATTGCTTACTGCACTGTATGTACTTGATGACATCTAACACTGTAATCCAAAATACAAGATGTGTACACACTATAGCACTCTTTGTTATATTCTTTAACATACTATAAAAAAGACAGATTTCCCATTCCTTTCAGTTTACCTCTGCTTATTTTAACAGCAAGATAAAGCTCTCTAACGTATTCTGAAAGAACTGACTCAAAGTCTGACTGACCTCAGTGGGCTCTGAATTGTGACCCACATCTTAGAGTCCGGCTGAAATTCCAGCCAATACTTAATAGTAGGTAGCACTTGCACACCCTGCAGCAAAGCCAAGTGCCTACAGATATCAGTGACTTCAGTAGTAGCTGTAAAGCTTTAATAACTAGAACATTTCTCAGAAAGATCTTTATACTCCAAACAGGTCTGTCAGTACATTTGTAAAGAAGCTTACTGAATTAAATAAGAAGAATGATACGCATGACTCCTCAAACATGTATAAGTGCTTGCTTTTACAATGAAGGAAAACTTGTATCATGAAAGCAGCCACTTTCATCCACATCAGATAACTTGTAATTGTGCAGTGTGGAAAGAATCTTAAATAAGAAACAATTCAACAGCTATAAGGATTAAATCTAAACAATTGCTTTTTTTTTTTTTATTAAATACTTTAATATTATTTGTAGACTAACAAAAATGTTGCGCTGAAAGCTGGTGTGATCCACAGGATATTTATAACCAACTTACCAAAACTAAATACATTTGGAATTACTTTTTCCATGACAGGAAAATGACCAAGTTTCATAATAACGCAGGTTGCCTCTTCAGAATTTTCACTTTTTAAGCTGATAGCCATGTATCTCTGATCTGGTGAAATTCTGATCCGTTGAATAAAGGCATCAGAAAAGCCAAGATCTTCAGTACTGAATAAAATGTCAACATTTCCTTCATCTACTACATAAGAAGATAGCAAAAAAAAAAATAATCCTGGAATTAGGGCACTGTCAAAATGAATGGTGGGTGTCAATACCTGTATTTAAGAAGTATGCCTGCAATATTCACAAGCATACTACTGGAACTTATTAATACCAAATATTTGTCTTGTAAGATATTTGCAAATGCAGTTTGTAAAAATAAACAAAAAATTTACAGTTCCGGGAGAAAAAAAAATTCTTATAGCTATTATTTAAAATGTTTAAAAAGTATAGATCTTGGCTTCTAGTAAATATATTGAATTTTAAAGTTCAGATACCTAAAGCACAATTGTTTTTACTAAATACAATTAGTGGTTTTTTTCACCCCCCCAGAAATAAAAAAGCATGAATGTGCTTTTCCTTTTTTTAAAATGTTAAGTTAGGGCTCTGAGAAGAAGTGACTTCTCTTTTTCCTCTCCAGAACCTTGCCGTAGTATCAATACATACTATTCCCTAACTCTCTACCTCATCTTCTCAGATTCAGGATTCCAGAATTACTAATCATTACAGAATTCTATAAAAGTATTTTAAGTTCAGTCATTTTAAGAAACAAAGCAATTAGGCTTTAATATAAGAAAAGTACACTGATACATGCACAACATTTTTAACAATCATACCATGTGAGGAAGACAAATCCCTTACCATCATCTGCTTTTGAAAGAAAAATGCAGCCATTATCTTCAAAGTACACATTCTCTCCAAACCTCATCTGTTCAATACAAAACAAACATGTTTCAAGTCCAACATATAGTTAGACTGTTTCCTTAGAATCCCTATATTCATTGTTCTGTACAACACAATTGTAACATACAGAAATGACAGAATATAGCACATACATTTGATAATAAAGAAGGAATTGCATGGATCAGAAAGATTCTTTTAAAGTTAGGGTACTTAAGCACCTATACCTGCTCTAAATTTAACAAAAGGCTCAGATCACCTCAGATTGCTCTTGTAACTTACAACGTCTTGTATTCTTTATCAAAAAGTCAAATGATTATTTTATCTTTACTTGCTTTTGCCTATGGAAACATTAATGTAAATACACTATCCTAACAGGTATAAGCTGTTCTAAAAAGATAACTGTTAGTATTCACAAGTATTAAAATATTCAAAACTCAGAACTACCAACATAAAATAATCAGTAAAACACAATTTTATATCAGGAATGGCTTCACTGCCTCTTATTTGTACTCAATGATGAGAAGAGTTTGTAGTTTTTGCCACTTACCCTTGGGCTTCCTGAATTGAATGTATACTTGTGCAATTCTTCTAATTTCTCCTTGATTCTTTCTGTCATAGCGTTGTATCTTGCTGAAATGTCATTCCAGTTTTCCTGTTCTGATTTCAGAAGATTCTCGTACAAAAGCTCTGGTGTTGTTATGGATGTATTTTCCTTCCTTTTGGAAGGGATTTTTGTTCCTTCCTGCTAAGGAAAGACAACAATGGCTACAAGCCAGTACGCTGTTCTCCAGCATGAATATATTGAGGTATTAATGATATTTCCTGAGCTACAGACCCAAAACCAACTTTGCATTATTACAATAGTATGTGCCATAAAAAGAAAAAAACACAGTTGGAATAAGTTTCCCTTTTCAATTCTTCCTCATCTTTTAGGGAGGCATTGTCGAGTGTGCTTTACTTGACACATCTATTGAGGTCTTCTCTTCAAAATTTAGGGTATTATTAATGTATGCTCATAATTGATTTTATAAAAATATGTTTGTTCTTTTTGTAGAACTAGTTTTTGGTTTATTTTTATGGAATCCTGTTAATTTTCCTTCTTCAGCACTGTTTTATCATAATTTTTCTGTCTTAAGAGTATAATTTCTCATTTCCTTTCCTATCACCGATGCCGCCCACACCTCTGTCCCTGTACCTAGGAGTCCTCACAGTTTGTTCAGATTCTTGCTCTGTCTCCTCAAAGGTGTTAGTATACATGTTCACAAGGTGCAGAATGAAGTGAAGCAGTGAACTGATATGGGTTCTGCAACAATTTAATAAAGAATAAGCTTAAGGATCTGGTTTTCCACGATCCACGAGCAGACTACTACTACCTCACTGCCAACAAAGCTGTCTTCTCTTGTAAAAATATTAATGTGTTAAAATTGCTAGCACAATGCTACTTCTTTTGCTTGCCGTAAAATCTTGTTTGAGCAAATAACAAGCTTAACAACACATATTACAGTACATAACACTGCACAGATCACATAAACTAGCATTTTATAACATCCAATATGTTATGTGAATGTGCCTAAGCAGGATATACTTTTTACCCCATCCTCACTTCATATCAAGAACTGATGGTTTGCTCCTGGTTTGTCTTCGTAAATGCATGCTATCTAAAATGTGAATGTTATGAGTAGACTTTGAGAGGAGGAGAAACTATCTGCTCCAGTTACCAAACTCCTTAGGAGAGTAAACCACATGATTCATGAGAGCATGTTAGCATTCATTACTGGTTCAGGCCAACAGTACCTCTAGCTTAGAAGATCAAGTCAGAAGCACAAGTCAAAGAAACCATGAAAGCCATTAGAGAAGCTCTGGAGCAACCATGTAATTGGTCAAGGTAAAGAAATTGCAGGATGTGTTAATTGTACCTCAGTCACTGCAAAAATTGCTGTAAGAACACAACATTCCCCAAACCAGAAGCCAGTGAACAAAAACCCCACAATGGCCACGAATGGCTATTTAGGGAAGCAGAAGAACGGGACAAGCACAGATTATATTCCTCAGAGTTCAACAATAGTAACTCAGGAAATTCCTGAGCTGAATATGGTTTCTGGATATTTTGAAAAGTCTCTTTGGTGTACATGTATAATCTACCCTGTGCCTATGTAAAATTTTAGCATCCACAAGTTATTTTGGCAACTTCCACACTTTATTAATCTTTTGTTTTCAACAGTTCCCACTGTATGTATTTGGAAATATTATACAGCACTGGTGGCCACAGTGTAGGTATATATTAGAGTTGCTGCACACCTCCCCACCTGGGGAAAAACAAGTCATGTAGAAAGATTTTGAGGATGGCAGATGATCTCGATGACAACCATTTTGCAACCATTTGCTCCAAAGTGAACAGGCACAGATTCCTTTCAGGTGAAACCCACTTGTTTGTATCCTGGAACCAGTGTAATAGACCAGCTTTTCTGTGTTAGTGAACTGCCAATGAATAAACAGAGCCACACATTCTCATCCATCAAGGCTTCATATGTTCTTGAAACATTTGTTTACATTTCAGACACAGACTTAGGGACTGTTTGTATTATGATTAGAAATAAGAAAGTTACAAGAAGATGATCTTTGGGGCACCTTTTGAAGAAACACTGTCAAAATTTTAGAATAACCACACATCCATCTGAAAACATGCTTAAGATAAAATAATATACCAGTCTTTTTAAATAGCATTTATGTATTATGCATATAAATCAGTTTACAGGCTGTCATACTGCAGTAAGCTTTTATAATACCTTTAGCAAACTCAGTATTGTATACACAGAACAGCAGATCTAAAATTATTTCAGACCATTTTCTGTCTCTGTGCAAGACACATTGCCACAGATTTACAGAATATTTACTTACAGAAATAAATCCAAGTACCCCTTATAGTTTATCACATGTGAATACAATTATGAAAAGTCAATAGAATATTTTAGTATTTAATATGGTGCAAACCATGACTTACTGGTCAGCACGGAAAAGGTCAAGTTTTGTTGATGCAGCTCACGGTGGTTACTTAACCACCATCAGTTTGGACACTGCCTCTACACTAGCTGATGTCTCCCTGCAGGTTTCTCCTGACACTTTATCTGAATCTTTCTGGAATATACCAATTTTTAAAAAATTGCTACAGCACGAAGATCAACCAAAACACAGCTTTACATCAAAACAGTAAAGTTGAACATCAATTTATGTCTTTGAACATAACTGAAATCCTAGTATTTACCCTCCCGCTTCAAACCCTTTAGGAAAAATATGGGTTGCTTCCTTAACAAATGTGCCAAGGTGGTTGCTGACATTAAGTCTATACTTAAACAGCATACCTTGCAGGAAAAGGATCTCCATGGCAGGATGCTTCCAGGTGGCACAGTCCTATGTGTGCATGTACTTCCTGAGCAGTCCAGGATGTGGCATTTTTTTGGTTTTACTTTACTATAAAGACATATTGTTTCAAGATGGTTATGCTTAAAGTAGTATCTGACACTGAAGCTCAGCCCTTGAAGAAGATTTCGTAGTCCAACTCGTGACATCCTAACCTTCATTTCTTGATAGTCAACCTGAAATTGCTGAAAATCCCAAATTACACCACATATGTGAAATATACATAACATAAACTGAAGGTAAAACTTTCAAAGAAATGAGACCGATTCATCAGGTAAATCAAATGTGAAACACCAGTAAAACTTAAGCTGTTTAACAACTGGTACACACAGCTTAGCTTGCATATTAACCTGTTATGTTACTCCAAAACGTAGCTCCTGGCATTTGAAAGTTTAACTCTAGGAAAACTATCAATGAAGACAAAGGAAAGTGCATTTTTCAGTGTCGAAGAACCAAAAACTGGGAAGGCTTTGGGAAGTTCCCCCCCGCCCCCCGTAAGGATCATATAACAACAAAATCACTTTATCTCAAGAGGGTAACCTGGCAGCAAGGGCCGATCCCCCATCGCAGGAAAACCGACGGGTCGGCAGCTCTGCGCGGGGAAAGGCCCCGGTGTTTCACGGCCCGCGGCCCCTTTCCCCGGTCCCGCCCGGGCGAGGGCCAGCCAAGCGGCCCCGGCCCCGCTCCCCGCCAGCCCTGCCCCTCACCGCCGCGGAAAGGCCGCGCCAAGGCCGGGCAGCGCCCGCTGCCCGCCCGGGGGAACTCGCCGTGGCAGCTGGGGCTGGGGCCGGGGCCGCGGCCGGGCTCGGACCCGCTGCCCTCCGGCGGGGCTGACCGGGGTAAGATGGCAGGTGAGCGGGAGCGGCTCCCAGCTCTCTCGCGAAACTGCCCGTACCCGAGATGGCGGCAGGGCGCTTCAGTCGGCCGCGGCGGGCGAGCACCGCTGATGTCAGCGCCCGGGCGCAGAGACGCGGTAGGCTGGCACAGCTTCCTCAACTCATTCCCGTTTCATGCAGTTTCTGCCCCGGGCGCGGAAACCACAGGCGACCCGTTCTGAGGCGCGCTCCCGCCCCGCCGGTGCGCCCGAAGAGCCGCGCGCCTCCTCGACAGCCTCTCCCCTCAGCCTTGCCCGTAACAAAGATGGCCACCCATTTCCTCCCTCCCCCCCAGCCGGAGGCTCGGCGGCAATTCCCCGCCGGCCGGGGCAGCGCTCCCGGGGCGCGGAGGGGACTTGCGCGCTCCCCGCTGCCGCATGGCCCAGGCTGCCGGCTCTCCGCGCCGCCCCGCCGCGGGCGGGTGCGAGGCGAGCGGTGCGGGAGCGGCGAGAGCCCGCTGGCGGCTGCTCGGACAGGTAGGGGGAGCCCGCGGGCGGGAGGGGCTGCTTGGGCCGGGGTGGTTCGTGTCCCCTCCCGCCCCTCCGCGCCGGGCGGCCGCACCCCCGGGAGCGGCGGGCTGCCGCGGGTCGGCGTGGCCGGTAGCTCGGAGCGGCTGATGGGCCGGGTCTACCCCGGGCGGGAGCGGCGGGCCGGGTGTCCTGCGGTGTTAGGGGCGTGCGGGAAACCGAGCTGCCAACAGCTGCCCGCGCCCCTGACAGCAGTGTTGCGAGGAAGAGTATGCCAGGGCTTGCAAAGGGGTTTGCAGCCCTTTTCCTGGAAAAAAGAGTAATAATAAAAATACATATACACACATGCATGACTGTTTTAAGTGTGCCTTCAATAGACCCCAAAAGCAGTCCGTGGTCTTGTAAGCAGTGTTAACGGGCGGTGGGCCGGCACCCTGCAGCCTGAGGGCGCTAGCTTGGTGTTTTCAGGCCATGGATTGACACCTGTCCATGCCGCTGGAGTTGGTTATAGTAGCTGCCACCCTTTGACCCCCTCCAAACTGCCTGCCGTGGGGAGCTGGGGCGAGGCCCCGCTCACCTGACAGTGAAAACCAGGCGTTGCTGGCAGTCTGGTGAGCTGTGGTGCCCGTAAGAGGGTGAGGAGGAGGCAGCTGTTACACCTGTCTGTGCTCCGGCAGAGCAGCACCCTGCCAGCTCCAGCCTTCCATACTTTTCTAGACCCTGTAGGAGCGATGCAAGGTTGGAAAGGATTCCTCTGCAGATGAGCATGTGTGTAAAGGCTTAAAAACCCGAATCAGTTTCATTAGTTGTTGTTATTATTGGACGTGATATTTACAGCCCTAACTTAAATGTTTGGTTTTGTGCAAATGGATGAGAAGGCAGAGTGGTGTCAGCGGGTCCAATGACGGCAGCTGGGTTGAAAGGGGCACCTGGCTGCCATCAGGTAGCAGAGCGGGAGGTTAACATTGCCCTTTTCTTCGTGTGTGTTTTTGGTTTGTAAATTTGCCAGTCCTGTTCAACAGGACAAACTTCTGTTACATTATACTCTAAAGCAAGGAATGTCGAAGTTATTGGTAGGAATATCAGGTTTGTCTTTGTAGGTTGCTGTTCTAGCAGACTACACAAGCTGTGCGCTGCGGCTATGCTAGCTGTTCTTTTCAACATACTGACTTTGGCATACCCCTGTCTCTTAATATCTTAAGGAACTTTTTATAACCATTGAATGGGGCTATGGAGGTGCACTTAGGTATTTGGGAGAAGGCTTCTGTTTCTTCCTCAAACTACATGTATCTGTGACCTTTTTTCCTCTGCTGATTCCCTGGGGTTTTCCATGTTCTTTAGCATTTCTGCTGATTTTTATATGGTACAATGAGCAAGAATCAATTTAATCTTACTGGTACATCTGAAGTAAAAAATCAGTTCTGCACTCTTTACTGCAGTGGTGTTCGGATCTATCTATGGATTGGGAGAAGGTATCAACCTTCATACCCATCTTTTAAGGAACACTGTCAAAATGTTTCTTACAGTGCTTTTAAAAATGCTTTCATACTGCTTATAATAACGCCTTACATGAAATCAGTTCTGTGGTGTGTTTATATATTGAATTTGCTTTCATTCAACATATACACAAATTGATTTGCTCTGGTAAGGATGCTTTAGTGTGTGCTTGCGGATTTAATTAATAAAAAAGCCCTTTTATCAGGTATCCTATGAAGCTAGCATAAAGAACCAGGGGTTTGCATAATTACCTATGTGTTCTTTATCAATAAAATGTTTTATGTATATACTGAGTTTGAAGTTTGGCAACATTTTTAAATTTAGCTTGTCAGAATCAAGGAAAATATATTTTGCTTAAAAAAAAGAGAAAAGCTAAGGTAGATTTCACATGTAGTATGTATTTATAAATGACTGGAGTAAATTCTATAAGGCAGTGGTCTGAGCTCCATCACTCTGTCCAACTGATGGCCTTTTCCAGTCTGTAGTCCTTAGCAGAAATAGGCGTTGCTCTCTATATGTATACTGGCTCCATATAGAAAGTTGAATGAAAACTCTCCTGAAATCTGTAAGCTTTATATGTTTATCCTGCTTGTTACCTTCCTCTTACTCTTCTCACAAAATTCTTGCTCACCTGCTAATGTGCTTTAGCTTCCAGAATTGAAAAATAAAAGCTAAAGGGAAGATGGGGAGGTGGCATTTTTTTTCTTCTCTTCCTGGACAGAAGTTGTTTTAAACCAATTCTTTTTCTTTTCCTGCTCCTCTCTCTGTGAAGGGTGCCTGTGCTCCAGTTCTTTTTCCATGGTTTTGTTAGTGTTGAGTTTGTAAATAGTTTACTTAACAAATTATTTTATTCAACTGTAAACAATCTGTAAAAATAAATAATGCACAGTCCTACTGACTGGTGTAGTTATAGATTATGATATAGCTGATTACACAGAAACTTCCTTGCATGTACAAAATATATTCCAGTGAGTGCCATAGAACCGAGCGGAGCTTTGTAGACTGTCAGCTGTTACTGAATTCGGCTTTCAGTAGAACTAGGCCATGCACAATGAGAGACACAAAGAAATACAGGGAATTTCAGGTGACTGCCTTTCTCCATATATTTTTTGTTTGTTTGTTTATTTAAGAGAAATCACACATCTTTAGGTTTTATAGGGAGTCCTAAATATGGTCCTAATGTTGCCATTAAATACCGAGGGCCCTGCAATTAAGATCTGTGGTAATATTTTACGAGAATCTTTCTAAAACAGGAGACAGTTTGGTGATACTTTTAAAAAAAAATCTCTTGTGTGTTAATGAAGAAGGAATTGCCTTAGAATTCTGTATTGCTAGGTGAAGTTAGAGAGGAAAGAAAATGCAAGTATGAGAGAGGGAAAACCGCAAGGTAAAAGTGTGAGCTTGCGTTGCTTAGTTGTTTTTTTTTGTCATTGCTCTTGGTGGCTTTTTTCTTTTAATGAACCTGATTTTTGGAAGAGAATCTTTCATTACAGAACCTAGAATATTATTTATTTAGATAATATTTGTATGTATGACCTGTGTACAAGCCCAACACCTGCATGGACCTGTAAAGATCTTGCACAGAAGACAGGGTCTTTCATGACTGAGAGAAGATCTTGAAGACAGTGAAACAAGGCTTCTGGAATTTTAAAAAATGAAAATATACAGGGGAACAGCTGAAAGTTACTGAGGGAGGAGATAAAGCAGCCACCAGCCCCAACCAAAGAACAGTGGTGTCTGGTGATTCCTTGCCCACTGTAGTTCTTTCTCTCTGCCATGACTAGAACCAAAAATGGTCTCTATTCTGCTGAGAAGCCTTCAGCTTGCTTTGATATTGGCTACTGGTTTTATAGGTCCCTGGGACACAGTCATTTATTATGGCAGGGTGTGGGAAGTTAGCGAGCTTTACCTTCACTGGAAGGGCATCAGGAAAATAGAGAAGTCTGTCTCTCAATGTCTTCAAAAAACTATTCCGAGTTTAAATACGTTTGTTACCTGGTTTTTGTCAGGGGATTATCCTGTAGCAGCAACAGCGTATCTTTGTAGCTTGTAACACAATTGTGATGCTTTTAGGAACTGACTTGAAGAAAAAATATTTTGATCCTAATGTAAAAATACAGAGTTAGATACAAAAAATGTAACACATTTGTGCTCTATTTTCTCAGTTATATTTAGGTTTTTAAAAGATTTTACCTGGTCTTGTAATTTTCAGATCTGTTTATTTTAGTTGGAGGCTGTGGGAAATATGTTTTTTTGAGTGCTCAAATACTCATGAAACTTTCTGCTAACCCAGAGAATGCATTTTACAGAGTGGCTAGAAGTTGTCTCTGTACAACAAGAAACTGAAAAGTGTTGTCACTGCTGGACTTCTTTTTCCTATTAATAATGGCTTACCTTTACTTTAAAAAAGCCCCCAAACAACATGGTTTTCTTTAGTTGTCAGTTTGGTCCATTTTGTTTGCAAGCATGCTGCTGTTATATGAAGGTCTTCATTCTGCTAGCCTTTTCATTTGGTTCTCCTGTTTTGATATTTTTGTGATTTCCTTCATATGTGTATTTTTCTCATGTGTTACAAAAGTAGAAGGAGTAGTGTGGACACAGCCATTTTTAATACTTTGATGAAAATGCCTGTGCCTTTCATATCCTGAGACCTGCCAATGAAAATAGATCCAAAAGCAGTAAGCCCGATGCATCAGACCTGCTGTTAGAAACTAACAGCATAGCAAATACAATTGCTCTGCTTACATATGTAGTATTTCCAAGTATCCTGCAAAATAACAGTCATGGTACCAACTTGTAAGGCTGTTGGAGGCGAGTGCATTTCCATTTAAAGCATGGTCAACAAAGGTTGGGTGCAGCAAAAAACCCCCAACAACTCTGACCTGTTGTTTTCTTGTATGCATCCCATATGCAAAGCTTCCATTTCAGGTTTCATAACTCTGGAGAGGTATTTCTTATTTGACTTCAGACTTAGCTCTGGTTGGCAAAAAACTACATTATGGTGCTGTCCTACTCAATAGAGCTATTCCTCGTAGCTATTTATGGCAATGAGTTTATTTCCTGCTCCATTTTTTTTTCTTCTTTATGGACTGTTTGTGCACCTTCATTTTAAAAATGCAATGGCAATTATTTATGTATTCTGTCCAATGTTAGGAGAAATAAGTTAAACCCAGGACATCTCTCCTTCCACATCACAGACCTAAAGGATAAGCCTTTTTTGTCTGGCAGGGAGATGCTAATTGTCTTCTGTGCAATGATACAGCTCAAATTGGCTGGGTGCTGGGTCTTCATGTACGGAGGGGTTGATACCTCTCTCCCCAAAGTCAGTTGAGTGCAGCGGACTATGCAGGGTAGTGAGCCTGTGTTTTCACTTTCCTGAGTGTTTTAATCATTAAAAAATGCGAGCAGTCACACCCTGTCTCTGCCACTGCCTCGAATTCTTTAGTATCTTGGCGCCGAACTCAGTGCTGTCAGTGTCATTTGGGGGCTCGTGTAAAGGTTGGCTAATGCATCAGTCCCCTTACAGGGGCTTGGTAGGCAAATATGCAGTTGTGCCATCTCAAAGTCTGGGGCCTGGGACAGGTAGCAAGTTTCTCAACTCAGGCAAGTTTGGCAGCAATTCTGCAAGTGCAGACTAGACTTCTAGTCTAGGAAGTAGTTTACCGGGCAAACACATATCACTCGGGCACCTGAGGATCGTGTTTTGGGTTTAGTCATTTAAATTCTACAGAAGATACCCCTGCTTTTTTTTTTTTTATCTGTAGGCATGTCTTGCTCTGTGAGACTTTCATTGTGGTGCTGATGGGAGGTTAAGGGGATAACCCAGTCTGCCTCTAATTCTGGTGTGGCTTTGCTGGAACAGGAGTTAAAAAAGCAACTTTGTACACTTGTGAACACAGTAAATTTGCTTTGCAGTTATTGAGACATAATAAATTCATAACCCATTCTCTTGACTCCACCATCGATACCACTGTTATTTTTCTCAGGCTTGACATACTTGGTCTAGTTATTCATAACTGTCAGCTAAGAGCATAGCTATTATGGTTGATTCCAGACTTGCCTCTTCAGTTAAATATGCCTGTGTTTGTTCTTTTCTTGAAAGTTTTATTCTTAATGTTTAATTTGTTCTTCATTTCAAAGGTTCTGAAGAAAAAGCACTTGAAAGATGTGCATCTCCAACAAGTGTCTGTAAGAAGGTTTGCATCGTTCAAACTCTTTTCAGTAGAAGACCAGAATACAGAAGAGGAAGCTGGGACCTGGGTTCAGTATAAAAGCATCTTTTATCCTGAGTACAGCGTGTCCTTGAGGTAACCATCATTTAAGTTTTAAGTACTTCTTAAGATCTTGTACAGGCCTCAGATATGAAACTCATTAGTCATTCTCCCAGTGTTTTGTATAACTAAGGCACAGTTTACAAATAAATTGTTAGATGTTATTTTTAGTTATTTGTTACAATAAGCAGCTTGTCTGATTTTTTTATTTTTTAGTACATTTCACTGAAGTGCCAGAGCTTGAATGAAAATACTGGTGATTGTACCTATAACAGAATGCAAATGTGAGCATTTATTTTATATTTCTAATAGTTCTCTGTTTTGACATTCTTCTGATTATAAATAGGATGTAAAAAAACTGAACACATTTACTTGTAATATTAATAAAAACTTTTCATGACATGTTATTCATAAAGATCTAAAAGCTTTTTGGTACTGATCTATATCTTATTCAATTTTCTTCTTAATAGTTCTTGTAAAACTCAATAATAATTTGGAAGCCAATTTGCAAAACAAAAGAATAAAAAACTTCCGACAGAAACATTAGTTTATACCTAATGAAGAAATCTGTTTTATAATAGAGCAGGTAAAACAAATGAAGATATCTGTATTAAAAACAAACAAAACAAAAAGACCCAAACAAAACTCACACAAAACTGAAAAAACCCCCAAAACTCCCAAAAGCCTCCTGAAAGAGTGCAGTGAATTCAGTAGCTTTAGCAAAACAGAAAGGTTTATAGCTCACTTCCATTACTATGTGGGTTTTGGTTTTTTTCCTTTCTCCTGCTTTAGTCTCCTTGTTCAGTTTTGTGCATATCTAAAACTTGGTTTTACCTCAACATGTATCACTGCAACAGTAACTTAAGCATCCCTGATTCAATACTTGTTTGCAGCCTTTAATTAGCCCTGCTGAGGGTGTAGGATTTTGCATTCTGTGCACAGTAGAGGATATTCTGGAGAGCATGAGTCATCGAAACTGTAAAGCGCATTTTGACTTTAATTTAAAGGTTCCAGTTAAATAAATCTTAGGTCTTAGTTTCTAACACAAACAAGTGACCATCATTAACCATGACATTTTTGGAAGGTTACAAAACAAAACAACAAAAAGAACAAAAAAAACAAACCAAAAAAACCCACCATAAAACCAACCTCAACCCTACAACACTACATGCAGGCTGCCTTAAATTTGCAGCTGGGTGAAAAGTCAAATAAGAAATTATTTAGAGCTTTATAAAGCCTTAATTTTCCATTTTCCAAGCTTATACTTACTGACACTAAAAGGCTTCAAAAGGAAATTTTTCCACGTGAAAATGCTGCCTATTTGTAATAGAAGTAGGTACAGTGTTTCTTCTGTGTATGGACTTGGGGAATGCTACAGATTTACCCACGTGCTTACAGTCTACCTTATCTCTTTGCACAGTGTTTCTCTTTCCTGGGTTTAGGTCCTTAGAGTCACACTGGTAATGGGAAATGTAAGGCGTTTAGGTAGAATTTAGGCTGAGCAAGTCTGCGATTCTTTATGCTGCAGTCCTGAACTCTTCATTCAGATTCTTTAGTTCACTACCATGGTTTGCAACAGTTGTTGCAAACGAGCGAGGACTTACTTGATTTACTCCTTACGCGAGTTTTAAGGTAGGATGCAAGCTGAGGTTCACCTGTGCTGGCAGTACAAAAGCCAAGGGAATGTCAGGCTGATCTTGCTCTCACATTTGATATTTGTGTACTTCTGTTTCCATCGCTTCCCATGTCATCATTTTATTCGGCATTTTTATTTGGCTAATACTAGCTTCACTGGTAGTAGGACACAGCTCAAACTGTAGGTTGCGAACAAGCGTGTTTTTTCATGCATGATTTTACTATTGGGGATCATTATATAGTATTCTAAGTATGGGGATTTTGTTTTAATCTTTTATGTTCCTCTGAGCTTGGCCAATGGAAATGTGCAGCTCGTGTGCTGGAGGATGTTCACAGTGGGTTTCAAAAACTGTATATTGAGGAGAATAGGGAGATTGTCTCCTGGTGGGGATTTTTATTTTCTCCCCATATTTTGTTCTGTTCTAGAAGGTACTCAGTGACCTACAAGAATGGTAATCACTGATCATTTTAGGAATAATGATCAGAACTTATACTTACAATTCTATGTTTTCTCTCTGTTGAAGTAGTGACAATAGATAGCATATCCTTATTTCAGAATATTGCAGGATGATGAAGGGAAGGAGAAAATACTTGCTCTGTGTTTTGCTAGGGACAAAGTATAAACCCTGCAACAAAATCTGCTTTACCTTAAGTCTGTATTAAATAAAGTTTCTTCTCTGTTTTTGCAGAAGCAGTAATTTAAGCAGGTAAACTTAACAGTTTAACATACGTAACAGAGCAACAGTTCTCCTTGCTGAAGCTTGTGTATCTAGAAGTTAAAATCTTGGAGTAAACATTGCTGGATATTTGAGAACTGATCCTATCTTGGAAACTTAAGGATCGTCTGTATGCCTGACAGTCTTACCTTAATTTTTCTCCTCCTATTGGCAAAATGTTAATTATTGTCATTTTCATGAATAGAAACAATTTTAACAAGATAAGAGCATATTAGTAACAATAACATCAGTCAGGTAAACCCAGAACAATGTGCTTGAGTAGGAGAGCCTTTTTATATCTATCTTTTTGTCAGGAAAAAATGTTGCTATGGCCCCTCTAAAATCTTGACGAAAGTGCTTTTGAATTTTCATCTACATGTTTTCCTTATGTATTAACATCTTCTTGGGAAAGCTCATTGCATATGTTGGATGTTAAAAGGGTTGTTGGCTAATATCTTGACAAGACTAAATACTTAAGAAAGTTCATAAGGTTGTTAGTGGCTTTTGGCAAAGAGTATAAAGGTCAAGCTATATCAGTTCAAGGGCTGTCAAAACTGATCAAATTGTATATTCAGATATGCTATGACCTAGCTGGAATTACTGCTCTAGAGGGACTTGGGGACCAGTTTGTTAGGCAAACAGAAGCTTCAGGAGGAGCTACCAGTTTTGTGCCTGCTTTTCTGACCTTCTCAATGTAGTTTTTTTTTTAATCAGCTGCTTTTTTTCTAATCAAAATCCGGTTGGGTTCACATTTGGGAAAGAAGAGCTTATGCCGTGGGTTTTTGTCACTAGTTTATTTTAGAATTATTCTTAATAACAAATCTGCCAAAGCAGGAAGTCAGAAGCCCTAATATAAGGCAATTTTTGCTTAAAAAAATTTAAGCTGCATTTATGTGTCATTTTGACTAGATCCTTGAGGTGACAACATCATTGATTAATTTTGAAAATCCCCATAACTCTTCTGGTTAAACACTGCTCTCTAGTGTGCTTAATGAAATGTAGATTCATTATACATGGTGGATGGTGGTCTCCTGAAGTTTGTGTAGGTACCGAAGTGCTTCACAGTAGCTCTGGGGTATGAAAATGTGTGTCCGAGGAGTGTGATTTATCTTAGCAGTATAAGATGTGTCAGAATGAAATTTCTTGTGTTATAACCCAGAATCTCATTTGACTAGCGTAGTCCCATTTGGATTTGTACTATATTTGATGCTCCTACACACTTGATCCTTGTCTTGATGATATGAACTGGGTGTAATCTAGTAATCTGATTAATCTAGTAATTGATCTGAGTAATCTAGTCTGCAGGTGAAAAATATAAACCTCATTTGGAGTGAAATTTCTTGCAAGCTTGACGTGGAAAAAGAGATCTTTCATTACAGATATTGTCTGGCCTTCTGGGCTTTTTCTCCATTAAAATAAGTTTTTATTAATGAAAATGCCGTGTTTATTTGTTAGCTTTGTTCAAGTTCTTTTTAACTTTGTGGGTATTTCACTTTGTTGTTAAAAATTATGCATGTGTTAAATACTTGTTTTCTTGGTCATAGGAAGATATAGAGCAAGTAAAGACATTTTCAAGTGTCTATTTAATATTGGTTTTCTAAATCCTTCTATTCTTAGTCAGGAATATGCTTTTAAATTTAAATTTTGTATGAATAGATCTAGCAATGACATGATTATAGATTAAAAAGATGCAGTGTCTCACTGCGGAGATGGTGTCTGTCTTTTAGACAGGAAAATTATTCTTTTATTAGAGTTAAAAAAAGCAATCAATATCTTCAAATTTTTTAGTTCAGGATATGGATTTACTTTAAAATTGTAGGCTCATTTTAAGCAATTAGAGAAGAAATAAGTTATTTCTGTGGTAAAATATTTTCTATTGATCAGTCATTTGGTGTTTCAAATACTAAAATGCAGAACTGAAAAGAAGTGTGTTAGCAGCTTACAGGAAGGGTTACATCTTTGTAAAGAGTGTTAAGTGTTCTTTGCAAGGTGTCATGCCTTTATTCTGAATATGAATGAACCTCTAGATGAAAATATGAAAGAAATTATTAGGTTATTCTAGACCTTTAGTTTAGAAATGAGAGGCATGTTATTTGGCTGTGGCAAGTGGTATGTTAGATGGTTTAGGAGTGAATTCCATTGGCTGTTTCTATAGGATATTTCTGCTAATAACATCTTGAAGTTTTAATGGCTTTTTGTTTTAGGGATAGACATTAAAAAAAATGAAGGGAAGCAGATTTCAAGGAATATTGCCTACTCCTTATGAACAATTTGTGCAGATATGATAAGCGTGCATTCTTCTGTTTACTGCGTGCAAAGAGAAAACTTGTGGATTTAGCAGCATAAGGGCTTGGCCGCAGGAGGAGGAAATTGAGGGAAGAGATAAAAAGTGATTTGGTAACATACTACTTTCATTCACTGTTGAAGCTAAGACTCTTCGATCATGTTGCCCAAGATATGTGTATTTGTGAAAATAATTTGTAGTCAAAGAAGGCACTGTTTTGGTTTCTTACAATATTAAGCTGAGATCTTGAACCGGTGTGAAAAACGAGCTATATTGTTTTGCTATACTCTGGCCCAGAAAAAAAAATTTGATCAGATAGGAAAGTTTGCAGATAACTCTGAGATCCTCACTGGGCCACAATGACAACTGATGGCGACACGCACCAAGCCTTTTTATAAAGTACCCTTAGCGGTAGCTTTTTCACCCTTATCTTGTCTTTCATTTTCCACAAATACTGTAGTTTTATTTTGTATCCAAGCTAATAATGTACGGTGATGTGTTGTGGGTTTTTTATTTTCATATGGAAATGTAATCTATCTTAGGTTTTGTAGTTTTTAAAAGTTTGCTATATGTATTTAGTTATTTGTATTATTATTTTTCCTCATTTAGATGAAGAATAATGTAAAAGAAGAGAAGGAACATAGTTTCGTTTCATTACAGTTGATGAAAAGCATACATTAATAGGGAGCTACTGAAGGATTTTTTTTATTCTACTGTCTACAGCTATTTATAAATACATGTAAAAGTCTGTGACTTGTGTCACCTGAATTGGAGAGGAAGGAATATTACTATGGTTTAAAGATACCTCTATCTTTCTGTGGCTTCATTTATACATCCAAAGTTGATTTATTCATAGTCCAGAATAAGGGATTTTGCTTTGCTTCATATCAGGAGAAACATGAGTTAATTTAGTTCTATAACTTACTGCCTCAGCCATAGAAACACTGTAGATCAGATTAACCATGCTGGCCTGAAATTCACTTTCTCCCTATATTTGTTTGAAATACTTTGATCTCAGCAATCACAGCTTTTAACTTCTTTGGAGTTCTTTGAACTGTATAACATTCATTACATATTCCAAAGCACTAAATACTAAACGTTCTTCTGTATTTTGAGATGCCTGTGGAAATTTATGGGAATTTTGGGGTTATGATTTAACCACAAGCTCCTGTGATTCCTTTCCTTGACTTCCATAATTCAGTGCACATGGCACTTAGAAACTCTTTATGGGCAGTTCGTAAGGCATACTGTGGAAAGCTGTGGTCATGACAGGCATTCATAGAAACAAGATGTGACACGTATTGGCAGTTTTCTCTGGCCTTGGTAATGGAGGAGGAGCTGATGGGATGGGGCAGTGAAGCAGCAGCTGTTACAGAACTGCTGGGGAGGTATATACAGAGCAGTGGATCCCAAAATAGAAGCCGTGGTTTTTAGGTGCAGGACTGAGTAGCATGATATTTATGGCAGATTTGGCACTAGAGAATACCTGTATTTGCAGGTGCATTTAATTTTTAATCTGCAAGTCAGATCTGTGATGGAAAGATGTTGGGGAGTAGCTGGTGCAGAGTTTGCAGGCTCTACAAATAGAGTCATCCCAATGGAGAAACATGTGGCTATTGCTATTGTTTGGAAGTGTGTCTTCCTGAGCTCTGCCTTTCACAAATAGATCAGCTGTTAGCATGGTGCTTTCCTCAGTCCTAAAACTTGTCTGAAATAGAAGTTATGATCAATTCTTAATTGTTTGGGTTCCCTAACCATTAAGTGATTACCAGTGGAATTTAAGTGCAGCTTCTTTAGCCTGGTATAGGGAGAAAAAGCTTATACCAGCAGGAAGAGGCATTTTCCTATCATGCTAATTGACTTGGGAAGATTGTTACTAATGTGGCGTAGTCTTAAAATAGTCCATAATGGTAATATAGTTAAGACCTGAGATGTGATTTTTTGGAGTAAATGAGAGCAGCTTTGCTATCCAGATCACTGTTGAGATAATGGCTGCTCCTCTCATTCTAGGAGCTTGAGCTTGGTCCCTGCTGTTGCTCAGTGAAGGTTTCATAAGCTGATCAGACTAAACCTGAGCCCTGTCCTGTTTCACAATGAGTGTGGAGTAGATCTGTGAAAGACCGAGGAGAAGGGGGGAGGTCCCTCATAGCAAACCTGGCTGCTTCTCATCGTTAAATTATGGCTCACTTAGGTGCTTGCCATGAACAATATTTGTGAAAGTGAGAAAGAGGTTGTTGAGACTGAGAGACTTTGACTGTTGCAGGCAGCCAGAAAAGGGTGACTGTGCAAAATGCCTCTGCTGGCCAAGAGAGCAAACGTTGGGGTGTGTTGTGTTCGTACTTGGACACTGCAAGCTTTTGGCCACTGCATGTTTGAAATTTGTGGGTGTTGATTTTAAATTATGGAAAGAATGTTTTATAATCAGAGGAAGAACTGATCCTTGATGAAAACTGAGTGTGCCAAAAATAATAATGTAGGTGAAGAACATTCACTGAGTCGAAGAAAATATCACCAAGATTTCAGGTCAACCTTAAAAACATTAGGTGCATGGCATGCATCTCTTGTGGAAGCTTAGCTTATTCTTCAGGCTGAGGTACTTGGAGCTGTCCACTTCTCATCTCCAGTTATAAACTGTTGATTTGGAAACAGCCTGAAATTTGGCTTAGTGATAATTTTAAGGCCAGTGCTATGGTTGTATCATTTCTCTTTTTTGCCTTTGTCTACCTTTTGACCCTGAAGTATATAAATTGTATTCTTTTCTAAACCAGGACACAACCACTTCTGTTTTTCTTTCTTCACAGTGTTCTGTTGAACTACAGGTGCTGATGGATGGCTAAACTGTTCATCCTCACCTTTGATTGCTTCACTTGCAGATTTGTGTGATAATCTCCTTTATATATGGTCTATGTACATAAAGAAATTGAGGGGAGGAAAAAAACAGACCAAACCATGTTATCCCAGGACTAATCTACGTGCCAACAAAGATTAAAATGTTTCTATACTGTCTTAGCATCTCCCCTCCATCTTACATTCATTTAGAAGATGAGATCGTCACAGCTGCCTGAGAGACCCTAACTGTTTCAGACATATGCACAGATACGGAGTTTGTAGGATGCTAAGGAGTCAGCGGGGGCCAATTTAAAGGGCAGCTTTGTGGTTGCAGAACTATTGATCCTGTCCAGTTTCTTGACACTTCCCTTGAATTAACTCTGTTACATCAGTTGTCAAATTTGATGGAAAATAAACTTGCCAGAAAAAAAAAAAAAGGAAGAAAAAGTGCATTTTAAGTACAGATGATCCATCAGAATTCTTGTAGGCTCCACTGCAGCTAAGGAATGTATTTTTGGTTTGTTTTTACCTAGCTGGGAGAAGAGGTCTAATGTCCAGTTGAATCTCATGTAATATCTTTCATCTATTTCACTGCCCCTGTTTTGAGTTCATTTCAGTTTGTTAACTTCATTTCCATTTGATTGTCATTATTTTAAAGAATTAATCTAGTTGCTGTTTGGTGCTTCTCAAAATTTAACATTTCAATGTCTATTTAATGCTTATGCTCACCAGAAGCTATAAATAGCACTTTTTTGCACTATAAAAACGCAATTTCATATTTGTGACAAGACTGGGTGTTTGGGGGGGGTTTTTTGGGTGTGGTTTTATTTCATTGTTACAACAGTCTTCCTTCAGGAAAGAAAAGCTGAGGGAATGAGAGAACTAATTTTTTAGGTGCTAGAATTGTTGGATTCCATCCATTTTTGCAGTGTTTCAAATTAGCATGTTCCTAAAAAGCCCTAGAAGCTGTATTTGAAACAGTATTAAAAGACTGTATTTTTGTATTTTACTGCCTTGTGGAATTCTTTTTAGATTTTTTTGTAATGCATTTGTGAAACAGCTTTGTGATCTGATTGTTGTAAAGTGTAATTTTTGTATTTTGTTCATTTTGGGCCTAGATTAGCTCAGAATAGGTATAAAAAATTTTAGTTGCTTTTTTTTGTGTGTGAATCCAAGTAACCTGACATTGATAACGTTTGGAGGAAGCTTCTTAGGCAAATTTTTGTTCAACTTTTGTGCAGGTTCTTTCTGCTGCTTTCAGTGTATTGCTCACTGTGTTCTAAAATTCGCTGTTGGTATGTGAAATTCAGTTAATTAATTTGTTATCCCCAGTTTTGAATGTTTATTTCTCTTGGGTTATGCAAATGTAAAACCAAAGAAAATGCAGCTCACTGAACACATTAATGAGTTTCATTGTTCACATTAATTAAATGAAGTGTTCTTGATTTTGTGGGAGAAAATAGGAGTTTGTGTACAGCTGCTGTTCAAAAATAGTCTGTTGTTGTTCTTCTTCAAAGCCATTTGCTTTTCCAAATTCTTCCTTTCCTATATGTGACTTCCACAACTAAACAAAAATTTATGCGCTTTGGAAATGTTTTCCTTTTGATAAAGTATTGGTTTCTGAGAAACATGTTCCTGGTTCATGGATTTCAGTGATGGAACTTTGAAGACTAGTGATTGTCCCCTTGTTTTCCCTTGGTAGCTACAGTAGGACCTGTTTGCTACTTGTCTCTGAAAGGGGTTTGTGAGAAGTGAATGCAGGCAGTGGACTTCTTCTCTGAAGAGGCAAGATGAGGTTGGGGTTTTTTTTTTTTTTTCATTGTTTATATGTTGCTAAAGTTACTATGTTTTCTTCCAGATTTCACAATGGACTCTTAAATGTTAAAGATGTTCTCACAAGTTTTGACAACACGGGGAATGTGTGTAAGTCATTGTTTATTTAAATATAGTACTATGTTAATAGAGTCTAATTGTATCAATATAAAATATTTCTCTATAAGCCCTCAATAACCATTTCATTTAGCTGAGGAACACCATCACTGCAGTCAGAGGTAATGGATCTACCTACCATAGCGTTTTATGTGTTACACTGTTTTATGCAGCACAGTTTGTGTGGACATACTGTTAAGTCATCCCAGTGCAGGTTATTTTTGGTTCTGTGACTGCAGTGGGAACATTAGAGCAGCTGAACTGGATTGGACAAAAAATTAGTTTATCCCGTTGATTTGTGTTGGCCAGTGGCCAGCACAGGCTATCTGAGGAACAACAGTGCAAGAAGATGGGAAGCAGACAATGATACTTGGAGAGGGTGAACTCAAACCAGAGGAAAACAAAAGAAAGCACATAGTCAAGTTGCAAAATTCCTCTCCATAGAATGTTTTGGATCCTAGAACATTAGATAAATTCAGGAAGGAAAGGGGAAAAAGTTGTGCAAGAAAAATTCAGTGTGGCTATTAAATATAAAGACATCGCTTATGGCTTAGGAAGTGCTGGATGTTAGGAGAATTAATGTGGCAGCAGGATGGTTTGTTTGTCCTGATCTTTCACTCTTGTCTGAGCATCAGTTACTGGCCACATTAACCTGAGACAAGATGAGCCATAAGTGGACCTTCAATGTTTGACCCAGTATGGCTCTGCTTCAGTATACTTATTAGTAAAATTATCTATTCTGTTAATGGACTTGAATTATAAAACTGTCCTAGATCATGGAAAAGAAGCTAAGCAAAAATATTGAAACATTTTTGATGCAATGAGTAATAACTATTATATAACTAACATTTACAGACATATAATTCTTGCTTGATTATTCTGCGTTATTTTTCAGGTTCGTTGATTTATTTTCAAACAAACAAACTGATAGAATAAAGTTGTGGGGGGGTCTCTGTAGGTTTGCCAGATATTAAAGAAATGTTCATTTATCTATCCCTCCTTACCAAAGCAATGACATAGAAACTGTTCTGATATATATGTGTTTCATCTTAGAACTCCAGTCTTAGTCTTCCAAAGCTATGTTTCAATAAATATTGGCTTTTCACTAGCAAAAATGTAAATTTATTTAATAAACTTTTGCCTTCAAAAGGAAAAATAATAATAAACTACGTGCTCTCCTTTTTAAAACTTGCCAGCTTTCATTCAGTTCTGAACATTGAAGAGAGTTATGTGGTCCTGCTACAAAATACTTCAGGATATGTTCTTTAGCTGTTCTCAAAGAGAA
The DNA here is from genome assembly GCF_949628215.1 of Phalacrocorax aristotelis. Lineage (NCBI taxonomy): Eukaryota > Metazoa > Chordata > Aves > Suliformes > Phalacrocoracidae > Phalacrocorax > Phalacrocorax aristotelis. The sequence goes on from NC_134278.1 coordinate 110,134,807, forward strand.
AGCTTTTCTCTGATCGAAAAATATATTTAAGGGATATATGACTATCCAAATTAAAAATACTAAGGCTGACAAAGAAAATTCACATTTGTAACTATGTTGACGTCAGCTACAGATGTAGGCATCATGAGCTGAATGATAAAAACATTTAGATTTAATACGTTTAGGATCTGGAAGAAAATATTTTGCTTAAATTACGAGAGGCGCTTAGAGAGATTTGACATTGTAGATTCTCAGAATAAGAAACTAGGAGTCCTATAACAAGTTACTTTATTCTCATAAACTGTTCTCAATAAGGGAAAAAATTTGGGGAAAAAATCCAAACTGGGGTTTCAGATCCAGAAAAAATATTGTTATATTAGCTCATTAGATAACAACTTGGGTATTTATTTTGAACAGCAAAGAAAATCCCCCCCCTTTTTTTTTCCTGTCTAAAGTGCTTCGCATAGTGGATCAAGACAGTGTACTTTACTCTGTTAAACATACTAACATGATTTCTTAATCTTTATTCTTTGTGTAGATTGTGATCAATCTACACAAATTTCCTTGTTAACACAAAGAATTTACTCTGCTAAAGTTTTCATATGCTTTCCTGTTGATAGATGTGCTGTCAGCTCTTATGTGAACTTTTTCCAGTATTTCAGCTACTTTCTTACTGATTGCAGATGGTAGAACAAGACTTATACTTTAATAGTCACACTACCAGTGCTAACATAGAAGTAATATGATATTTGTAGTTCTTACTGTTACCTGTGTATACAAAGATTCACATTTGTCCTTTTGGATTCAGTTTTGTTTTGAGGGTTCATGCTGTGCTATTATATACAGTGTTTGCTAAGTCATTGCCAGATTCACTCTTTCCCCATTTTTAAATGTCTGTGTCTGTAAGTGTCTGTATTGATGTACATATTGCTGATTTATGCCCATGTTACTAAAGACTCTAGATTATGCTCTGTTAGGGTAACTGTAAAATAGTTATCTTCTGGCAGCATGCACTACTGGCCTGGAGGATAATAATCATACTTTTCTGCTACCACCTGTATGGAGTAAACGTCCCCAGTGTCCAACCCAGAGTAACTATGTGTGTGTCACACCATCATAGTAAAGTTCCCCCAACCATGTGTTTACTGAGCTGCTCTATTCAGATCATACCTGACTGATTTCAACTGGCTCTTTCTTTGACCTTTTTCTGTATATTTCTTGGCTCTCTTTGTTTTAACCCACAGTGGAAATAGGTAGTAATCCTGCCTCCTTTTACCCCTAAAGGTAACGATAGTTCTAATATTTATAAGATTAGGTCAACTATTTTTTACAATTTACAATTGGTGTTCTTTAAGGACGTTGTATTATCAAATTACCCAAAAAGAAACCCCAAACATTTCTAAAACGATCTTTAGCAGTATTAGGTATTAGAAGAAATAATCTAATATTAATGAAGCTAGCCAGTATTGAACATATTATCAGTCCCATCTACAGTAGCATGCTCTGTGAGGGGACCCATTGTATAATTCTAGACCTTAATGTTCTTTTGGCACACACTGCATAGTCAGAATTTATTTACTGGGCACTAAACTTCACTTAAATGATTTGGACTGAGTTATCAGAAAACAGTTAAATGTTTTAGTGTTCTGTGTGTTTGTTTTGGCTGCCATACTGAGTATTTATCAAGAAGATTAATGTTTTGCTAGAGGTTATTAGATTATGAAATAATTGCATATTAAACAGATTAGATTTCATAAAAACCTGAAACGTGGCATATTATGTCCTTTTTAAACAAAATAATTTGTTTCAAATAACATGGTTTGTATTGTTTTGGGAAGAGTTTTTTTGTTTGTTCTAGTAATGTTCCTGGGTACCTTGTGTTAAAACAAGCTCTTTCAGGGAGCATTTCCATGGTCTTTTTGTTTCACTTTTTGGTCTTTCTGCTTATGGTCTTTAACAGCTTCATCGCCATGCACCATCAAAAGAAGAGTGGTAGAGCATCTCTAGTTAATACCACTTTCTCTACACTCCCAGTAGATACCAACCCAGTGCAAGATGTGCCACTAGCTGGCAGCATTATATAAAATATCAATAAGCGGCTTTTAAGGAATACTTGTGACTGCTTCCAAAAATGCTGCCTTATACCAGTAAGGCTAGTAAGGACAAAAGTGGAGCCAACTGCAGTAGATGTAAATAGCATATTGCAGGTTCCCAAGCGTTAACTCTGGAAGTTGCCGCTGCACAACGTCTTGTTCAAACTTGCTACCTACACTTGTATTCTGTCTTTTTAAAAAAGATTTCTGAAGGTGCATTTTCACTCTATGGTTGCTACTGTCAATGAAAAGTCACACTACAAATTACAATTGGTTTTCACTTTCCCAGAAAAACACGGAAATTTTTCCTCTCCTGTTCATCCTTTGTAAGAGAGCAGTTTGTGAAAACTCCAAATGAATTCTCCACCCAGGCAGGATGCAATGCTAAACGCACTTCATTCAGCTTTAATTCTATGCATAAACAGGAGGCAAGGCAAAGAGGGCTGGAATGAAGGAAAGGATTAGTCTGTGCATTTTAGACAACAGTGTGCCATGTTAAAAAGATGGTACATCCTGAGACCGTCACTAGTCCTAAGTCCTTTAAAAGAACTAATGGATCCCAAGCAGAAGGTTCAGTGGTGGCATTGTGGGATAGCATCAGCTGGCTGCAGGAGCCACATGCCATACTCATCCTTGCAGAAGAAAAATCTCTTCTGCAACAGACTGTCCAAAAAGCAAGGAAAATTCTGCAAGAATGAGCTTTTGAGAGTATCACCTTCCCCTGCCTTTTCTAGTGGGAGAAAGCAGTTACGACTGAAATGCTTGTATAATTATATCCCTGCAGTAATCATTTCAAATTATGTATATATTTAAATTAAGTGAAATGATCAAGGGCCAAAATATAAACTGCTTTACTAATTATCACCAGTCTAAGCAAGCTACAGTGTCTGTAAAGGAGAATTTTAAGCACTGAAATAGAGCATGTTTTGGGTTTTTCATCTAGTATCTACCTGATGTAACACAGAAACAAGATATTCCAGAGTGCTTACATAGTATAAGATTGCAAATATACTATATGTCATAGCAAAACATTTTCTTGTAAACTGTGCATGGCAGTAGTTAATAATGTAATCATTTTCAAGAAACAGCATGCTCAATACATCTTAATTTTATTTTCTACTTTGTTGAGTGCTCAATTCCATGTTTGGAACTAAAAAAGCAGCAGAGGGTGCTACAGTTACAGAGCTACCCAGGCACATATTCCAAAGTTGTTGTTCCTGTGGGCAAGTAGATCCTGCAAAGACTTAAGCTTTCAGTTTGGGGTAGAGCTAAATAGGATAGCTTTAAATTCTGTCACCTCTGTTTATACAGAAAAACAGGTAATCAATGTGAAATCCAGAAAAAGTAGAATTACATATTCACTTGTTTTCTTGAATTTTTTTAAAAAAATGTTTTATTGCTGGAAAATGTTGCATAGTTTCCTGAAGACATAGTGTCTGGATTTAGCTACCGTTAGAAAACATCCTCTCACCATCTTTAGAACTGTGTTTGTGCTAATTTTACATATAGAAATTCCTGTCTCTGCAAAAAGTTTTATACTGGAAAAATTCAGGGTTTTTTTAACGTGTGTGTGCTTCCCCCCAATAAATGAGCTAGCAATTTGAAGAATATTTTTGCCTCTTCATATAATATTTTTCATGAAAATAAGAGAGAAGGATTTTTCTTAAATTTCAGGTCCACATTGGTTTTTTTTTTTTTTTTTGAAAGAGCATATCAAGGAAAAAGAAATTAATTATTTTTCTCCTTTTAGTTGTCACTTCTTTTTTTCAGATTTTATTAATTTTAAAATTATGCTTATTTGAAACTGGTAATCTTGTAACTTCTTTTTCTTTTTATTTGCATTTAAGAAATTGTAAAGATCTACTTTAAAACAAAGAACTTTTCCTTCTTTCTTCCTTCCTCTCAAATAACTAGAATGAGACGGGTGTCTTCTTTCCTGGTAGTAGTATATAAGGATGAGTTCAGAGAGCTGCTTGTTTCTTCGGAGCTCTTGCGGCATGACTCGAAGATATCTGAGCTCTTCTATGGAGAGATTGTGGCTGCTATGCTACTTCTATGCCTGGAAGGATAGACACCATCAAGCTACCTGGTGAAAAGGGTAGGACAGCATCCTAATCCTTAAAGCAGCAGAGGTGCTCCTGTATTTCATGTAACATTGCCTAGAATCACCAAGGGAGCAGACGGCATTTTTCAGGTGCTACCATGGAAGTTGCCCCCTTTTTTTAGAGGAAACATCTTGTTTTCTGTGGTGAAAAGCATACCAACTTGAATATGCTTCCTCCTCTCCGTGCCTCAGTAGGTATTCTCACCTGAAGAAACTGCCACTTGTTGTCTGCTGAGCCTTCTCTCATTTCACCGGTGTGGCAGTTTGAAATTGTTTACCATGTCAGAACCTCACACCCTCTTGAAAAAGTCTTCAACAAAAAATAAATTGACAGGAAGAGTGTTTGGATAGCAATGATACATGTCATTTTGAATGAAATAACGTATTTATGATACCTACAATTTACTATTCACTATGCAGCTTCCTTTTAAATAAAACATTTCATGATAAAGGTTAAGAAAAGCCAGCTGTTTCCTTCCATCCCTACTCCCCCTCCCCATCCAATTCACTTCACTGATTCGGTTTACAGCATCATCCCGAGCAGTCACATTGACAAAACTGGAATAAAGCTTATGGAATGGAGCAGAAAATAAGTATATGGGGAGAAGCAGGTACCTTTTAAATTATTCTTGGTACCAGAATTGTTTTTATGGAACTGTTCTCTCATGGAGCATCAGTGATTTCTCTGTTTTAGAGTGCTGTCCCTGCCATCTTCTGCTTTTCCCCACTCACTAAAATCTTCTGTTTATGAGGAGCCTAGATGTGAAAAGAATAATCGTAACTGTGATCAGTGATCTGTTTCCTCTCAAGGTTTGGTTGTTCTTTGTGGTTTTTTTTTTTGTTTTTTTTTTTTTTTAATACTACGTATTCCAACATAACCTAACTCAGTGCCTGTACTTTGAAACATGGCACCAGCTCAGAGGAGTAGGAGTTGAGGGAGACCAGCTGAGCTCTTCTGAGTACACTCTTTCTTCCTTGATATGTTGGAAGTTTTTGTAATAATTTGTAATTTGTAATAATTGATTCTCCTGCTCACAATATTCCAGTGAAAACCTTTTGGTAAAAATATATGAATATGTTAGAGCAACTGCAGTTTTCTGTATTGCTGAGTAGTGTTTTGTACATTGGCACGCTGATTAGCTGAGTTTTTGCGTCACATCTGTTGTCTTAATCTGTATAAAAATTGTTGGCATGTTTCTAAGAGTACTACTCATGCTGGTCTGACTTTATGCACTGGTGTTGACCTTCTAATGCATGGGTGTTGACCTTCTGAGCAATCTGAAGCATTTTTGAAAGTATTCCATGTATTCTAAATGGATTATCATGAGAACTTGGATCTTTCAATTTAAATTAATTAAAATAATTTGAAGATAGGGCATAACACCTTAAATTAGATTGGTAGAAGAAGAGTGTGAATTATTTGAATTCATTTCATGGATTTTACTTTTACATTAGATAACTTACCTCAATCACCTTTTTAATTGAGATAGGGTAGGATGACAATGGTAAGCATCCATTTAAGATGTACTATGTTATTAATTAAGCTTAGTCTTTTGTTGCATTGTAGAGTTTTCTCTTAGAATATTTCAAATTTGAGCATAATTAAAATAAATAGTTTCAAATTAATTTTGTTTAGCTTGCTGTGCAGTAGGTTGTTGCAGTTTGGAACTTGCATGTTTCATTGTAATAATTCTTTTTGTTTTCACCATTCCTTTTACCTGCCATGTTCTAGCCATACTGTCAGTGCTGCTCTTCACAGAAGTATAGGCATGAGGTGTAAAACATGTTCAGGAAATGCCATGCTTGGAGTACATCCTTGAGTAGCTACCTTTTGGTCAATACCACACAAAGTTGCTGGTGAGATCTGACTTACATGTCAGATGTGCCATTTCTCTGATTGTAATACAGTCTCATCAGTGGCTGTAGTGTGGAGGTAGCAAGGACAGTCCCTGTTCTTTGTTTTCTCTGTACAAATGTAACTCCAGAGTCAGTTTTCTTGATCAGCTCTGCACCTATCTTAACCAAATTTTATTTAGGCTTTGTCAAAAGACTTTCTAAAGTTTTGATGTAAGACATCTACTGCTGCAGCCTTATATACAAGCTTCTTGTCTTGTTGCTCTGGTGAATAGTTTTTTAATTACAGGTTTTAATTTATTTTTTTGTTGTTATACTTTATCATGAAATATGCAACAAAAGAATGAAAGACATGAATCTTTTTTAGTTTTTAATTATGTGAAGATGAGGGAGAGGATGAGTTGAATGAAATATTATACTTAATTATAGAATGCATTATTGTCTTCTGTACTGAAAGTCACCTGATGATTTTCTGTCTTAAAATTTTATTCAGTTCCTGAAAGCCATTGTTTTAATAATTTGAAATACAGATGTATCATATCTAAGCTTCTATGTATAATTTTGTCTTGTAGTTCTTTGCTCTCCTGGAGAACTCTAGCTACACTGAGCTGTGTATTGGTTTTGTGATGTGTTTGGTAGTCTAGCAAAGATTAGAATAGGATTGTAATAGCCCTCTACCCTAGTACTCTCTACCTCCCACCTTCCGACACGGTAAATGTGACAGAATGTAATGTGACAGGGGCTTTTTTTGCTAATTTGGGAGTACTCATATGTGTTTGTGCTTCTTGCACCTGAGAAATGGAATTCTACAGGTCATATTCAGGACTAAAAAGAAAGTAATTCGAGCCTGTTATACTTTTGAACATCAACTCCTTGTTTAGTGATATTTTTTGTGGAAGTGTGACCTGTGCTTTGTGAATTAAATTTTCATTCTTTCCATCCACGCTAGTGCTGGCTGAATGTGCATTTCACGATCTAGATTTTTTTTTCCAATTCAATGTCTAGGTTTTCCTTTTTATTTAGGCCATTTCTGATATTTTAAGGTAGTGTTTTTTACCCTTGTTTAAATGTGTGTTTTATATCAGCTCAGAAGAGGGTAAGTATCGCATGATACTCTCAAAAGCGCTTTTTTGGTGTTAACAGATCTGTGCAATGTCACATCTGTGAAATAAATATTAGATCCATTTTGCAGGTAGGAACTCTCGTAAGCCTCTGGATTGATTTGTTACAGAGCTGCTCTTGAGGTAGAAATGGGAGACAGAACCAAGACAAGTTAAAGTGGTGGTATGTTGAGGGCCACTAGGAGACCTGACTTCTAACCTCTCCCACATATAGTTTTATTGTAGGCTCTTTGTTAAATTGTGCAGTGCTACATTTTCAGGAGTGCCTGCTCATTTTAAATGCCTCCCATTTGGGTTGCCTAAAGTGAAGGACTTAGAGCTGTGTCGGAAAAGAGATTTGGGCATTGCTGAACTGAACTTCAGATGCCATGACAATAAAATTTAATCCTTCTTCACTGAAGGAGGTGTTTCTGCACATGTAGTGACATGGGCTGGAATTTACCGCAGGTGGCACTCCAAGATTTGTGTGTCATTAACTCTCTCCATCTTTGGAGTTTCAGTTCAAACTGATGCATTCAGAATCTTAAATCTTTTCCTTTATTTAGATGCTTCAACTGTGCCCGACAAAAAGTATGGAAGGAATAACTTTTTTCTTTTTTTTTTCCTTTTTTTTTTTACCCTCCCATGTGGCAGCTGCAGATTTTATGTAGAATTTATTTGTTTTCAGACACAAGTCTAGTGGTTATAAGAGTCACCAGGTGGCTTCATGGAAGTAGGGGAGGCCAGCACACCTGAATTAGCAAAGGGAATGGGCTTAGAGCTTTTATGTGCTCATTTGCTGGAACTGCTTTTGGACAGTAAGACAAGAAACAATATTACTGAATGTATTGGGTAATCCCTCGTGACAGTATGCCAGGAAAAAGTTCCACTGCACTCTGCCAGTAGATATGATTTTAGAATGTGAAAAGACCATCTTTATGCATGCCTCACTGTAAGCATGTACCCAGTTCCATGAACTTTACCTGTTCACACAGCTAAAACACTCTATACTCTTAAGCCATTTTATGAATCAGCACTCTAGTATAAATTCTGCCAGGCTAGAAATACTGGAATGCCTTTGCAATAAAAGATATGATGGCTAAGCAGCTTGTATACGGGGTCCTTTTTTGCTGTATATTGGTTCTCATTTTGAAATTGTGGCAATTTGAGCCAATTCGTAGATTTATTTTTTATTTAATTGGATGTTCCCAAAGCAGAAAATATTATTTCCTTTTGTTTCCTTTAGACTCTGCTAAAAATGAGCTTAGCCAGGTAAACCAAGTCTTTTTATTACTACTAAGAATTAATTTTATAATTTTGTCAACAACCATAATCCGCTTTTAAAATCATGCATTAAATTTTCTGTTGAAAACTAATACAAATTCCCTATGAGGAATGGGTGTTCATCTCCTGTGAGAGAGGCTTAGTTACAGGTGAATCTGAGTGAATTCTAACATTATTTTCTAGGTTAAAGAGGAAGATGTTTTAATCATAGTTTGTCTGAGAAAATATTTTTATGTGGGTGGTTTTCGATTGGTTGGTTTTGGTTGGACTAGTGCACTTACTTAGTAAGCAGCAGTGAACTATCGGCATTTATGAACTCTAATGTTTTTCTCTTTGACCACTTAGTAGGCATTGCTTTCATGGGTGGGGGTGCGAATTAATAACAAGGGCTGGTTTTGTTGCCTCTGTTTTTAGTTCAATAATAATCTTTGAAAAAGGTTGAAAATCCATGGGTCTAAGGTATGAGATGAAGGTTATGCTTTTTGTTTCAGTTTGTTTGGGGTTTTTTTTGGTGGTAAGACATTTGTCACTTTCTTGATCTCTATTTAGGTTTGGTAAAACACAGTTTACATTGTTTTTTGAAACAAAACTCTGATATATAGCTGTCAAGTTAAAGGATTTATGAAGGAGCAAATGCACACAGCAATTTAATTATCCTTTGCTGTATGTAGGCACACTCTTAGCAAATGTTGAGACTTTTCTTATGAAGAAGCAGACTTTTTACTTAGTATAAAAGTTGGGCATTAAAATTAGAACAGCTTTGTAAGCCTTGACTTAAAAGTAATAACATTTAAATGGTAGTAGTATCAAAAGGCAACATCCTCCGATGATTTTAAGCTACCTTTTGAAGATGTATAGCTACTCAGGAAGGCAGTAGAACCAACAAAATGCTTAAAGATACACAGGAATGAAATGGTCATGCAGGTTTGGCATTTAAAAGCGAGGATCTCCCATCTAGTTTCTAAATGGACAGTAAAACATACTGTCTTTGAATTTATCATAACTTTAAGGAAAAAAACCCGCAGGTATACACTAAGAAACTAGAATCATGAATCAAGGGAGCGACAGACAGCTTTTGGAAGCTCTCCAAATAATACCTGCTAAATGTTTGCTCAGCTAAGCTTCCTGTTGAATTCTTTTCCTTATTTTCAAAGCACCTGTTAAAAAGAAGTATTTATCCTTCCCATTCCCATTGAATTTTCCAGTTCCACAATTAGAAACATGCTGTCATATCTAGCATTGAAAAAAGTTAAATTATAGTGGTGATATTAAATACATATTCAAGATCAACTACTTAGCAGATACTTTGTTCATTGCAATCTTTTTTTCTGATAAATGCTTTACAATGTAAATGTTTGCATAATGTAGCAGCTGCATGCATGTCTTCTGTATTAACCTCCAGAAGTTATAATAACTCACACTTTCCTTTGGCAGGCAAAAGTAATTATGATAACAATCAACATATATAATACAGAATTCCAAATATTTAGTTTTCTTGACAGTACATACAACACAACAATATAGATGATTTCAAATGAAAATTGATAGAGATAATCTAAGTGCTTTAAATCTGCTGTGATTCTCATTATTTCAAATATGTATTTCCTCATAATTACTATAGCATTTTCTTTTGAGGATTCTATTTATGTGCTCTTCAGAAAATGATATGGTAAATATTTGGTATTAAGGTACACAGCCACATGTTTTACTGTTTGTTAGGGTAAATGACAGCCTAACAGAAGGGGAAGATGTTATGCCAGATAGTTCTGCAAGGCTGATCTAGAATCAGACTGAACTGCTGATGAGTGAGAACAATTAATGAAAATTCTGTGTTTTCATATATCGTGTCTTTGCTTTTTTTTTTAAGAATAAGCAGATTTGTCTAAGTTTGGCATTTAAAGGGCTCTGTACAACTGCTGTAAAAATTGAGCCTGAACTATCAAAAACAAATAGGCAGAATCCTGAAAATGATGACGCCAATTATACCATTTAAGATCCTTTTACAAATCTGAGCATATAAATATAGGGATTTGATTTGTAATTGCAAAATGTTTCTTATTCCAAAATGAGAAATAGACATGTACCGATCAGAAAGTTTATCCTGTGATTTTTAAGTAAATCAGTTTAATTGACGTGGACTTTTTAAATGTGTGTGTATTCATATAAATGTATATAGAGGTGCGTGTATATATATAGAGGTGTGTGTACATGTCTGTATATAATTATTATACATATACTTTTTTTTCCCACATTATATATATGGAAGAAGAAAACCTGTTTCCTTAACAGGGTTTTTTTAGTAAGATGTTGTCAAAGATTTATTTTACCTGACAGTTTACTTATAGCCTGCCTAAAATAAGATCTTATTGGTGACATATTGTAAGATGATGAAACTAGAACTTCAGTGTGCCATCTTTCCCCAAATGTTTGAAAGCATTGTCAGCTTTTGAATTAGTGTCATATTTTTTCGATTGTTTTTAGTACAAGTCAAATTTGACTTGCCTTAGTAACATAAAAAATCTCATTGTCTTCAGCAGGTCTTGTCAAATGAGTGAGAAACATTGTCTTCTCTCTAAAATTGATTACAAAAAACCCCAAAATATTTTAATTTGAATGAGGTGAGAATCTGGTAAGTATTGAATTTTGTCAGTGCTGAATAATAAGGGACCTGATAATTGCAAGTTGGCATAGATATGAGTAGCAAATTTTACTCTTCCTCCTCTTTTTGAATTGGGAATTTGAATGTTAGGATAGCATAGAAGCAGACAACAAAACAAATTGAGTACTTGATATTCCAAAAGTACCCTTCCAAAAAAGAATACTGAAGTAATACAGCTAATGCTTTATATGTATTATTAATTTCATATTAATATATTTAATATTTTGTAGATTTTGTAGATACATATTTAATAATTTGTATGTATATATATCATAATTTGTAGATTTTGTAAATTTCATTCATGTATATTTATATACTGTGAGGTATATTATGTGGCAGTATTTAGGTACATGTCACTTCCTAAGGCATACGTGCAAGACAGCTGTGCTAAGGGTATAGTGGCATTTCCAAACTAATTTTGTGATTTCCTAAATCAAGTATTTTATTTTACAACCTTGATCTGACTTTAATGGAAATGCTTGCTGTAATTTTGTATACAAATTTGTGCTGTAACAATTCTATGCACAGACTTCGGATCACAAAACCAAACATCCTTCATGCCGTGAAGTAGCACTTGCTGAGATAACTGGCATGCTTTTGCAGAAAATGTACCCAGAAACAATCATGTTTTTTTGAAAGTATTATACATCTTCATATGCATGTGTAACCCTTACACTCTGAATCATCCTGTGATTCATAATGCTGTTATGTTTTAAGAAATATATATATTTCTATTTTGAAGTGCATTACTAGTGCATGGTGCTCAAATTGCATACAGTAGTATAGCAGTTGGTGGTAGATTTCAGTATCCCTGCGTGAGTCCAAAAAATATATAAAATTAAGCTTGTGTTGTTTTAGGAAGCATCTAGTTTTTGTACCTTTTGTTACAAAGTTGCAAAAACTTATGGTTAGAAAAAAAATTGTCACTCTTCTAACTGTTGACATTCATGTAAGAGTCAAATTCTAAAGAGTAGCAAAACGTAATGTTGCTATCTGTTTTCCTCAAGACCTACCTAGCCTCAAAGTGTGCATGGGTTGTATATTACACTTGAGAAAAAAAATGTATGTACAACCTATGCCATCTCTCTAAGAGGCATGAAATCCAAATATTTAAAACCCCACCTTGCTAGCACATTCGGTACGTGTTGCTGGCACTGTAAGCACTTTCGATTTATTGTATCTAGTGTAAATGTGGTCAGTTTAACAAACTTTTAGTTTGTTGTTGTGAATAGTCATATAAACACTGTTTCTCTCGTGATCAAAGTTAGACTTCATTGTTGCACAGAGCCTTAATTTAGTAAGCTTTTGATAAAGGGATGTTCTTAATTTGGAATAGGTATGTAATGAATACTAGGAGCTGGTAAACAATAGCAGGGAATTTTAAACAAGTGTTGACTGAGAACTTTAGAAATCCTTATTGTCCTTATATCTACTTTGAAAGTTACTTTATTCAGTTTTCTGACACAAAGACATCCACCCCTATTGTGAAACCGAACCCGAAAGCCAAGTATTGATTTTTTTTGTTGTGTACATTGATTGTATATTGAACATAGAATCAACCTAAATATTATATAAACAGACCTTCTACAAGATCACAGAACATAAACTGTCTCGAAACTGCGTGTGTATAGATAATAGCATACACCAAGTATACACCAATCTGAAGTTTAGCAAATGCAGTTTGAACCACTTGTGGCAAGTACCAGTCTATTTTACAATATATATGCCAGGGTCTTAAACTCACCGCTGGGCCAAGCTAAAAAGGTAACGTTTGATTGTGATATTACTGCAAGACAAATGGTAGCATGCTACTCTGCTTGAAAACATAATGGCTTTATACTATAACCTTTAACCCTGAAATGATGCTTGAGTGGACCTTAACTCCTAAGTGAACATGCCTGAGTAAATAAAACTGCGGTTTCACATAACAGAGAGATAAATTTTTTAGATCCTTTGCTGATTATATTGTGTGAAGGTCAATCTTCTGCCCCATTTCTGAAAGTCGGGTCAGAATAGAGATTTTAGGGTCATTTCTTCAAGTATCTAAGCCATTACAATGCACTAATAGGCCCTGATAGCTCATTTTATAAGTTCTTAGCATTAAGCTGGACATTGTTTGGACTCATTTCAAATCCCGCATGTACCCTGCAGGGTTAATTAACATCTTTTTAAATGGATGTCTTTTAGTTATTTGGAATTAAAGTGCTTTCATTTAGTTTGTCACTATTTACTATCGTTTACCATATGTAAAGACACAGAAAATTTATATTCATTTAACTCAAGATCTGTGTATTGTTTTGAAATTGAACTGTTGATTTTTTTTTTTTTTGTCATTTAAACATATCAGGAGTGTAGCATGAAACATGCAGTGGTAGACACAGTTGAATAGCAGAACAAAGTCATCCGGAGTGGAAAATTTTACTTATCCATTCCACCTATTTTTTGCACAGTGGAAGTTCAGATTATTGTCCCCTTCTATGTTACTTATGTCAGTGTTATGAATATTCTTTAAAGGATGCTGAGATCAATTAATTAACAATTCAATTAGAATGATAAAGCAAACATGTAATTAGGCAGCACATTTCAGTTTTCCACCGAGGTAAACAGAAGCATATCAAAAATGACATAATGAATTCAAATTAAAATAACTCTTTTTTGAGAACATTTGAACACAAAAGATCTGAAAATAGTATAGAATGGCATTTGAAATCGTAAAAGTAATCTCGCCTTCAAGAGCGTGCTTCAAACTTAACATGTACTTGTTTCAGAAAATGTCTTTTTTAGCAGATCTTCAAGAGTAGTTAGCAGTTGTTTGGAAACAGTCTCGGCACCACCTCTTCCAGCCTTGTGTTTGGACTAATATAAAACCTTAATTGTGCTGCTAGCAGTAGCTCTCTGATATGTAGGTATTCAGGATGCAGATTGAATTTGTGCTGCTCATCAGCAGGTAAATTGATCACTCTATGCATCTGGAATGTTCTGTCACAGTGTGGTTCCTTTTAGATCTTGTGAAAAAGTATTTAGAAAGGTAGTTGGTATGTATATGTTCTGTGCTGTGAATTCACAGAGCTATTGCATACAACTACAATGTATCTGTAGTTACATTGAGGAGGAGAAAGCAGTAACAGTGGTGTACAGAGCAGCTTATCCATAAAGGTGCAAGTACATAGTCGAAGAGGGTTTTTTTGAAGGAATGTGGATTAATGCAGGTGAGGACTATACATGTGAAACTCAAGTCTGTGCTTTGTCTTGCCATGGAATCATAGAATGATTTGGGCATGGTTTAAAAATTTGTTAGTTAAGCACGTTCTAAAAAAGAATAGGAAAGCAACCTCCAGAACATATTAGTGCTTCTCTACTCAATTAACTTTAGCTTTGAGATAATTGACTACTGATCTGTTGAGAAACACGTCTAAGTTATGGTGTTTGTAAATGGTAAGCTGGACACTTCTGGTATTATCCCACCATACACTATGCTGATCTAGCAGCTTGCTGCTGCTTAAAGGAGGTAGTCCTGTTTTATCTCCTGTTTTATCTCTTGTGTCCTCCCAGTGCTTGATCATCTACTCCCATTGCTACGCCTTACTTAGGCTCTAAAGCTTTTGATACCAGTCAGTTGGATCCATTGGTTGATCTAGTGAAAAAATAGCTGACCTTGAGAATGATTGTTGTGTTTGGTTTGGGTATTTTTTCAGATTAACAAACCCATCTCACACTCTATATATCCTCCTTATCACGAGATCTGACACAAAGAAGGTCACCGTTTATGTCAGAAGAGGGAGGAACTGCTTATTTCAGTTGCTGAGTTGGTTAGACTGAAGTAGGTATAGTGTGAAAGCACATCTAGGATAGATGTTTGTTCTGGAACAGAGTTTTCTTATTTCCTTTAGGCTGGATACTACCTCACTTAACAGGATGAAGACATTAACTAACTTATTAAAAGCAAGCTATTTGATCTTCTTTAGCTTTTTAGGTCTAACTGTATAAAAGGGCACTAAAGCATATCCTTATTTGTCATTATGAGAGGTAAATGTAGCTATGAGTAAATAAAGGCAGCAAGTTTGTGTGGTAAGAATAGAATTATATTTTTATATGGTCACTTTGCAGAGTAACACTGCAGTTTAATTTCTTCCAAAGCAAGAAAATTAATAGGTCAAGAGGGGAACAGCTAACTTCCCGAAAAGACTGAGATCAGAGCATGTAGGCCTTTACAAAAGTCTTTTATTGTTCTCTGTACTCCCCATCTTAATATTCAAGGAACAAGAGCTAAGAAAATATTATGTACGCATGTTCAGTATTTTTCAAAATGAGAATCTTGGCTGTTGCCAGTTTAGGGCACAATGGACACTGATTGCCTAAAAATTTATTTTAATAATTCAGCCTTTTAGCTTGAGGTTTAGGGCAAAGTGTTTTGAAACCATTACGTTCCTTTTCATTTGTTGTATAACCTAAAATGGATAAACTAATTTGTGCTTTGGGGGGATGTAAATTAAGGTATACTTTGTGTCTGGGATGAGGTATGGGACAATAAGTTTAAATCTGTAAGTATTTGAAATTATTGTACTTATAAATCCCTGAAAATATGTCTTTAAAATAATTAAAAAAAGAATTCTGGCCATTGCTACTCTATCAAATGCCTCATAGACACCTTCAAAAAATCACCCTCTTTACATGTAAACTCTGTCTTTTAGCATGACCATGCAATGAACATTCAAGAAAGAGTAGTTTATAACTGATTAAACATTTGTAGTCTTTCCTTCCTACTTTCCCCCACAGAATCAGAGTCTGGTAAATGCAGAGTTGTGGACTCTTGACATTTCTGTATTTCATTGCTCTTAATATATCTATCATTTTCATACTCTGTGTTTAGTCGTTTCTATTCCCTGCTCTTCCCAGACTTCCATGATCTTTCCCACCACTCCCACCCCCAAACAGTGGAGAGAAAGGCTTGAGGTGCATTATTGCACTGGTAATTACTTTGGTGTTAGGAAGTCTTCTCATTATACCAAAGGCTCAATGTTTGTATCCATTCTTAAAGTGCCATAGGTAATCATTATCCTGTATGTTTCAATTTAAAGAATTCATTGTGGTCAGATTAACTTTAATTCTCCCCACTTCTCCCTCCACCCACCCAAATGGGGCTTGGAGGGTCTCCACTTCTCTCAGGTGTGTGAGCCCTGGCATTGTTCTCTTTGTTGACTCTGAACAAAGGTGTTACAGAATTGCAAACTTTTGAGTCAGGTACTAATGTTTGTTTGCTGGGTTTCAGAAGAGGCTATTTATTTTAGCAGGCAATTTTCATGTGCGACAAGGTGAAATGTTGAGAAGGCAGCCCCTCATCAGTGGACAAACAATTCCTAAGAATTTAGCTAATGGCCCCCCTTCAGTGCAGAGAATAGATGGCAACAATTGTACTTGCAAACTAAACCAAGAACTACTTGTTTCGCTGCTAGGTGTTAATGCAAATTTGTTCTTCAGCTCATTCAACCCTAGGGCTACTATCCTTTGATTTAATTAAATGTAATTGGTTACATTGCTCCTCCCAGGCCCCTGAGGTGTTTTTGTTTATTGCTCACTCTTCGCAATAATGCTTCAATTCAAGGCACAAAATGCTCGATAAATAAGAGCTCTTTATCCTGTGTTGGATTTGCAGGGAGATTATTCTCCTCAAATAGTTTGGGTTTACTGTTAAAAGTGAATGACTAGCGAAATAAACTCATTGGGTGGCAAACCTAGCATATCCAGAAGCAAGGAAATAAGAAGGGTAAATCAGATGAGATTAGAACAAGAAATGAAGCTGTAATGTTAAATTAGTAAGGGATTGCAACTGGTGTTGTAAGAACCAATGACACTTTTAAATGATGCTTCAATTAACAGGATTGCTGTTGATGCACTAATATATTTTGCAGGTTGCTTTTTCAAATTTATGATTCCATCACTTGTGTATTTTTATTAACGTAAGGTAATATTTTAAATAAAAAATGCATCAGGTAGCAAAAATTGACCTTAGGAAAATATTTAGCATGTTTTTCCAACTGGCAATAATATAATATTTCGTCTGGATAATTACATTATTCCATTCTGGATTTAAAAATTTAAAATAGTTAAGTGCTTCTTTAAAAGGGAGGTGTTATTCTATTTACAGCTAACTTGTTATCGGTATGTAAGTGCATATGGAGTGTATATCATTGTTTAGAGATGGCATATTTGATGGCCTTAACAATTTATATTGTGAAAGTCCCTCTGCTACTGTCCTAAAGATAACTTTGAAAATTTTAGATTTATCGGTATCTTAACTTTCAGCATTTAAACACTCTTGCATCCAAGTGGTCCTCTTTCCTCTCCACAGTGCTCAGAGAAAAGGCATCTTATAATCCATAGTACTTCTGGCTTTATTCAGGCTTTGCTTTCTCTCTTGAGGACAGATATATGGGATGTGACTTATTAACGCACCTGGCTCTGTGGGCATTAACATCACAGGATCACTCGTAGTAGCTGGTGGAAAAGAATGAAAATCCATAATAGTTCGAGTTTGATTTCACAAACATTTTTAAGCCCATCTAAAATGGCTCTGCTGCCGAAGGGGAAAACTGCCCTTCGTATCCTTCCCCCAGACTCTCATTTCCATTCTGCCCCATCACCAGGCTCAGGCAGTAAAAGAATATGAACAGCAAGTGAAGAGGCAGGACTAAAAGTTTAGGTCAAGGGGGATGGCAGAACTAAACACTTCAGGCAGCATTGCTGATGTAATCATGCTCATGTCCTTCTATTTCTTGGCTGTTTCATGTTCTCACTTAGGTCTTATCCTGTGATGAGGCTGCTCAGGGAGCTCTTTCTGGAGAGCCAGTACAAGCTGGAGGGTGGACCTTCCCCCTCAATGTTATGTGTAGAGTTGTGCCTTCTGGTAGCACTGGGCATTTCAGTGATACTCGTAAGGAGTTGTCTTTTTTTTAATGGTACCTTAAATTTCCCATGTGTGTGTAACCAGGGTGATGGAATTAACCAACCATGGATGTTGCTATACTCCTTGTACAGCCCTATCCAACTGGACATTAAGTCTGGGGACATGGAGTATACAAATCAGTGTACTTGTTGATCTGTATTTTAGTCTCTAGGTAATAATTAATGTGAACGAAACAATAGACAATGTGTTTCTGTCAGAAGAGGATGACAAAATGTGGTTTTGTGTAGTGGACCAAGAAAACTGACCAGGACTGCCAAGATTAAGAACCAAGTAGGTCAAAGGTAATTCCGGCAGGGGGAGATCACGACCACCGACTCATGGACCACCTACTCAAGTAACACCACCTACTCAAAAGAGAACAATGGGAAACGACAACTGTGTCTGCGCAAGCAAGTTTGTGCCAATCACCAAAGAGAATAATACTGAATATGTATGGATAAAATGAATATGTATATTTTTGGTCTATATAAATCACATGGGAAGGGTGTGTAAGGTATGCATGTTAGGAGGAGCGAACCCCTGTGCATCCGGCACTGTAAATAAAGAATGCCTGCCTTTTAACACTACATTGGTGATATGAGGTTTATTCTGGATTTCGGTGACGTGAAGTTATTTTATTCTTGAGCATGGTATGTGTTGGTGTGGCTAAACTATCCACCTGTGCTTGGAACTTCCACGGAGACAAAATGGAGAGCAGATTGTTAACAGTTGCTAAAGCAAACAATTTTCCCTCAGCATCCTGTCACTAGTAGGTGACAATAAGTGAGGGTGAGCTGAATTCATGGCAAAGTCAGTGTGAAACAATGAACCCAGATGAGAGCAGATTTGAAGGAGAATTCTGCTGTTGAAGGCCTGGGAATATGAATGCTAAATGTTTAGCAAACTAACCGAAGGCTAACCTGACACACAGCATCTCAGCTATTAGTTTAATAATCTGGCTGATTGTGAAATAATATTTTGTTTTGGAAAAGTTGTCCCAAGTCTTGGCAAACATCTGCTGTTGTTACAGGAATTGTGAGGTGCCACAAATTTATTGCTTTTCTGAAACCACTGGAAAAAACAGATTCTGAGTCACAAATGTATTCTAGCTGTAGTAAGATGATAGCGCTCACCTTTCTGACAGAGTATTAGACCTGGACTTAACTCTAAATGGACACTCATAAAAAAAAATTAAGCTATCAAACACTTATGAAATCCTGTGAAGTGAGAGAATCTATTTCACTGCTTTGTTATTCAAGCCTATATTTTGTGGGTATTTTATTTGGATTTGAAAATATTTACTTAATTTATTTTTATTTAAACATCATCAGGTCATTTTAAAAGATGCTGTTTCTCATTGTCCACATAGTTTATATCCACCTAAGTAGAAAAAAATAAGTTTCATAGTCAAAAGGCTCTATTTAAAGTTATCGCAATGTAATAAGATGCCTCTTGTATATTATGTAAGGCCTGCTTTCACTAGGTGAAGTATATTTATATTAATAAAATAATACAGAAAAAAAATCATTATGTGAATAGAAGGCCCTATTCAGAAAAAGTCTTCAAATTTCTATGTGGGGTCAGAACACTTTCAGAACTATGAAATGGAACATAAGTAATATTCCTATTCCTGAGCTGTTATAGACAGAAATAAAATTCTTAGAAATATAACTGTACTTATAACCCACAGCCAAATAATGGCATTCATTCAGCAAAGAAAAAGAATGAATTTCTATTCAAGTCATGGTTAATCTGAACAGCACCCTAAAGCCTGGTACTAGAGCATTGTAAAATGGCATGAACGTACCAAAAAGAAAAATGGATAGGTTTTTTTTCTCCTCAGAATTTCTAGTAAGTGTGGTGGGTTTTTAGTGAAAACGTTCTTTATTATAGCAGTCAAAATCATAGCTAAAATTTATGCTATTTAGTGCTTTATTGTCCGTCCCCCATATGAAACAAATAGAACATTTAAAATGAACTGTGGTAACTTCAGGATGTTAGGATTTTTTTTGAAAATTCAAGCCAGAAGCATGGATGTAGGTCCTCAGTGAATAGTTCACATTGCCATCAAATTGAAGCAAGATACTCACCTATGAGTTAATGTTTTGAGTTCAATGCTTTTCACTGTGCACTGAGTGCAGTTATATGTGCGAATAAGTAAACCATATGAAGACTGCATCAAGAAGCATGATTACTGCTGAGTTTTAGACATGACATGTACATTCTCACTTTGCAAGTTTTAACAGCTTTATTAAAAATGTCTGCTACTACGGGGGTGGCTTCAGAGTAGGTTACCCATGCGCCATCCTCCTTCTAGGGGTATACCTGCTCTGGTCTTCTTCTAAGCACGTGTCTCCAGCAACATCATCTTCCACGTGTCTCCTCCTGTGGCTGCCACTCCTTAAAAGATGCCTGAGCAGAAGCACTGTGTGATCCTTTGGCTGATTGAAGTTTTCTTGGGGAATGGGTTGCCTCGTTTTCAGAGGTGGCTCTAGCTGCCTGGCACAGGACAATTCACAGCCTTGTCGCACACAGCTCTTTCCTAGAGCCCCCTGTTAGCAGGCCCTGCCCTTTATGCCCACTATATTGCACTATTCCAATAAAGTAAGCATAGGGGATTTTCCAGCACTTCAAGGGAACCAGATTCTGGAAGATATTACCTAGCTAGAGGGGGAGGTGAAAGCAGAAGTTTTTTAAGACCACTGTATGTGGTCTCTCTTTTTTAATGGTAGTTGCAGCACAGGATTGTGTTACAAATCTGGTACAGCAAAAATAGTTTGGAAAACATCTGTTATTAGGACAAGTGCTTGTGTTTTTATTTTTTATGTATTTACACATTTTACAGAACAGCTGCATGTGCCAACAGACTTGTGTTGATGTTGAATTTTTGTCTTAGTAAGTTGGATTAATTTTTCTTGTCTGAAGAGAGAAAGTAAAATCTAGATAAAACTACATGGGACTGTCATAGACAGTATTGTAGGCAGTATTAAATTAGAAAGTACATAAAATTTTTTTTTTAATCTTATTGTGAAAATTTTCCTAGGCTGAGAGTGCTGTACAGCAAACACATTAACTGGCAAACCTGAAGTTTGTGTCCCATTTGTGGTAGGCTGTCGATTTATCAGTCAGAACATATGGATAAATATCACGTTGTGACCTACATCAGAAATATAACTAGCATGAACTCACTTACGGATGAAGAATGGTGGGGGGTGTTGGAACACAGTTAAATCTGTGCTGGAATATTAATTGCAGATTTCCTGAGTTGCAAGTATTTTGCTGTGGGCTTTGTTTTTTAGCTATAACATCACATTAGTGGGAATTCACATACTGTGGTGATGAGCGCAGTATAATGTAAGGATTAGATAGGAGCTGAAATAGAGCCAACTGCTGGGCTCTGTTGATACAAGTCTGCCAGCAATTGCTGTTCCTATACTACTCAGTTGTAGGCCTGGATTTTCAATAGATGTGCCAAACAATTTGAGTTTTGTACATCAGTGGGGAAGCAAGTTTGTTTGAAATCTTCATGTAAGTCGCAGATTTTCCACCCCCACCTTCCCATCTTCTGGAAAAACTCAGCTTTCATCTTGTTTTCTTCTTCTGGGTTTGAAGATACAGTCTGCCATTGGAAGAACTGTTTTACTAGCATCATCTTCCCCCTGTTCCCTCCCAGCAAAGGAAGGAGGGGTTGTTTTATTCTCTTTACTCTCTGAGGTCCTGCTTTTTGGAGGTGGTACTCAGAAGCATTCCTATTCTAATATCCTTAATGAGGCATATTAAATTGTTATGGGTGATGCTATTGCCAACAGAAAGATGATGTTTCTTGTTTTACTAACAGAGTCTGTTAGAAACTACTGGCTGATACTTCAGACTGGGTTGCAGCTGCGTATCTACTATGCTCTTTGCTTGGCCTAGGAATGTTTCCAGGGGTGTCCTGTATCACATGTGTATGCTCATGGACCATCTTGGTTCATTACAGAAGCTCTGTTTGTCCAGGCAGACAAGAGTCTGTTTTATCAAATAAAAGTATTTATTGCATAAAGGCAGAGGAAATTTCTCTTGAAGTCTATGGATGGGACATAATACTTGTTGAATTGTTGTATGACGATAGACCCTAGATTTACTATGGCAGATGGCAGCCTGATCTGCACTGTTCCATCTACTGCTTATTTTGTACTTTTCATTGTTTATCTATGTGCAGAGTTTAACTCACTGGGATTTGGAAATAAACAGACTTTACTGGTATATGATTCGAAGAGTTAAATTACTTTTGTTGTGACAAAACAAAAGTGCCATATTTGGTGCTGATAAATCGTATTCTCCAATAATTACTTAACTCACTCGCAGACTAAGCCATTGTTATGGGAGCTAGCTTTCTATTTCCTGAAAATCTGATTAATAATTGTAATATTTTTATGAAATAATGAAGTTGGTAGAGAAACACTAAGTATCTGGCACATGGAAGAAATCAATAAAGAATATTAACTAACTTTTTTTTTTTCCTCCTTAACACTATAAGGTCTGCCAGTTTTGTATAATCTGATTCATTGTTAGGTCTCTCTGTTTACTTTATATAAAAAGAAACCCAATGCAAGCAGTGTCACTGCTGCTTTCACACCTCTCCTCCTCAGCACTCCCTTCAGCATCTTGAGGCGATGGTAAAATTTTTTAAAGTATTAATTATATTCCTAAGGCCAAAAGAGCTGGAAAGTTCTGTATGTAATGTTGGTGTTATTGCCATTGCTATGCTGTGATATCAACATTGCTCTTAATAAATTCTTCGTAAATGTAAACATCATTAAGTCTTTTGAACAACTAAACATCAACTCATGAATTTACATAAACACTGCTAATGAACACTTATTTTATTTTGTGTCTCTGCAATTTAGTTACAGATTTTCAAGACAATAGTCAATTTTGTAATTTTAGTTTTATAAAACCGCTAGTATTTTTTTGTCCCCTTCAACCATTTAATATGTAAATTAGGTATTCTCAAGCTTAATGTTATTCAATTTTTATAAAACAAATACACCATTAATCTGATTAAGTTCTTGGATGAGAGTGCTGTCCTCAGATCATTGTGGATCGTTTATTGTTGGGCGTACATCCAAAAAAATAGATTCAAGCATGGCATTTACAGTCTAGGTTTAGCAGAACTGTTGAAACCCTTAAATGACATTTTTAGAGGAATGGAAAAGCAGCGCTTACTTGTAATGGCAAGCATTATGCAAAACTTAGCAACATTTCTTATGCTTAACTGCAGCTCACGGATAGTAGTTCAGAGCTTGGAAATTATGTTGTTCTTTGATGAATTCTAAGAGCATAATATAACAAAGTGAGCTTAGCGTATCCTAAATCCTGTCATTATCGAAGTGTGTTGGTCACCACGAGACACATTCTGCCAGCAACACTAACCACTGTACAGCCGCAAACCCCTTCTTCATGAACCCTGAGGTTGCCTGTGGCTTTCCTGTTAACAGATGACTTCAGGTCATCTTGAACACCCACAAGAAGCCATTAACAAGAATACAAATTTTGTGCGTGTCCTTGTGAAAATGTGTTGGAAAAAAGCTAACAACTTTTCATGTGTTGTAAATTCCATGACTACTTGGTACTTTCTAATCACTGCTGTTAGAACTACACAGTTCAACGTCAGATCAGATTGTAATGGTTTTAAAAATTGCTAGATGGTTGGGTTCTTCTGTTTTCCTAATATGCAGCACATTAAAAAGGAACCCCATTTATGTGTGCTCTAATACCTTTGGTAAAGGCGTGAAAACTGATTGCATTCAGCAGTAGTTGTGCAACTTCATGGGATTCTGAGAGCTGCTTTAAAGAGAATAAATTTAGAAAATAATAATTGGTGATATTGTTACACAAGAAGAAGTAAACTTTTTAAAGTTTTTAAGTGAATTTGTTTCAACAGAATAACAGTCATAATGTCCTTAGCAGCAGAACAAGAGGATGCAACTCTGAAAACGGTTTGGTGGATAAAATGGAACAATTTTAAAGTCAATGTTCTACTTCTACTTCTACTGAAAACAAAACCTTCCATGTTCTGCAAAAGATATATAGCAAAACTAAGTTTATAGAGACTTGAAATACTTTACCATTTACATTTTTATGTGAGTGACATAGGAGACCAAGTTTCAAGTGGAGGGTAAGTTCCATATTTATTTAAAATACTCAGACAGTTATATCTGCAGTACTGAAATGATACAGGAAAAATTGTAGTCATCTTACAAGGTGCAGGCCTAAGGATCATACTCATTTTCTAAAATGTGACAACAATAATTTGTAGATTTTGCGTTTGAGTAAAATCCTAGTCATTCAAAATGCCAACAAAATTAACCCAGGTCTGGGAATACATGCATTTGGAAGTAGTGCCTATATATTAGAGTAGCTACATCTTTTTTTATAAAAACATATTAAATGTGCTTTCTGTAATGCCAGTACATTATCATTTTTTATTAAGTGTACTAAAATCTCCTTTTTAGTTCTCTATAACAAGAGGATTGGCTAATGAAGCCACTTAGAAAATTTTATAGCTAAAAATGTCTTCCAAATGGTTAATCTTCTAAGAATGGGTTCAGGGGACATTTAATATTTCAATTTGCTGCATTTTGTCTTTGAGACTATTTTAAAACTAGGACTAAAGCTTATAATATTTTAAGCACTATTATGATATTAAATATTTCTCACTGATGTAGGTGCAGTACTGCACATAATTCAATGTCACAGTGTCATTGTAGATTAAAAGGATGTTCTGGCCCAGGGTGAGTGCTTTATAAAATTTTATTCTTAGTTTGAAATATTTATAAATTTAAACACATCAAATACATTTTTCATTTGTCATCTTGGAGAAAATGTCAGTTCAGCATAGATAAATGTATATATTACATTTTAAGACAGAAATAGATGTCTTTTATATGGGTGAACCAAAAAGATCTAAGTAGAAAGAATATGAAGTAATAAAAATACTAATTAATGGCACAAGTAGTTCTTAGATCTCTAGTAAAGCCTATGGATTTTTACCTGCAGATCTGAGTTTTGTGACTGAAAGGTTTTTTTAGCATGTACAAAGAAGAAAAACAAAAGCTCTGGGGCATTCACATCTTCTCCAGTGTGCTGTAGTACCATGTCCTCTTCTGTATGAACCATCTTCCACTTGAGCAGTCACTGGCTGAAGCAGGTTTCTTGTGCTCCCACACAGTCAAAGGAAGCCTCAAGGCTTGTCCCACTGGTACCCACTGAAGCAGCAGCAAATGAAGTTCCTTTCCCCCTGGTAGAATGGGTGACAGCAGCAAGGTTACATCTGCTACATATATGCCTTTCTTGGGTTGTTTTGCAGGATTCATACCTCTGGTAAGTATAGTCTTTTGAGAAACGTGAACTAATTTCAGCTTTTCAGATGTGCCATTTTAGACCATGTTCATTTTTAGTCAGCTATCACTTACTGACTGTGCTCAAAGCATCACTTTAAAACAATAATGCCTGCACTTCGATCTGAGGATGTATTTTAACAATATGGCTGACTACCACCAAAAGATTTGAGCCTACTTCCTTTCTTTTGTAATTTCTGATGCTTTTTTGGCTCCTAATTAACAAGTTTAGAGCTTGTTTCTTTGAATATATTATTGTAGAATTAAAAATTAAATAATAATTTTACAATAACCTTTTCTGTTGACATTACTGTTCTGTACTGTGCTGTACTGTAAAATTGAGTTTGGAGTTAAGTTAGCCTACAATATGAATGCTTAGCAGTAGGTAGGTCTGTTGATGCAGAGAGCTAGTATGAAATAGCTACGATTATTCTAAGCAAATTCCTTAGTTGACACACTCTCAGGGAGCAACATGCAAAAAGCTGAAATGAAACAAAGCAAGATCCTCCCTTCCCAATCTCTCATGTATCTTTGGAAAACAGGCTAAGTGAATATCTGACTTGCTTTGTCATCTCCGCTGACCTGTTAGACTGTACTCACACTTTATTCTTTCTTTGCTGTCTTGCAATATGATGAATATCATCTGCTTTGTAATACTTTGTGAATGTTTTACCTTGACTCTACTTGTTAAAATGTTATTTTTATTAATATGTTGGCTTTGTTTATATGGGAGTTAATGAACAAGAAATGGAAGAGTTGGTTGAGATAAACTACCAAAGTAAGGACTCTAGGGACAGTGTTTGTGAAGACTTTATCTCTAAGTTTTACTTGAATTGCAAAAAATTAACATGTAGGACCAAGACTGGGAATGTAAAGTTCTACAAGGGATTTTGTCAAGTAAAAATGATGTTTCTTTTTCTGTAGGGAAGAGGATTGCCTTCTGTAACTCTGACAACTGTCTCTTGAAGGTCTGTTAAGCAGCTCTTGGCTTAGCACCAGTTCTTTCTGCTTTTTAATGGCTTGCAATGCAAGATTTTTACAGGCTGTGTTGTTATGTTGCACCTTTTTTCCACTCTTAATGACTAGATCCAGAATTATGTGGCAGTCTCTGTTAGAAAAGAAAATATGAAATCTTCCCCAAAACCTTTTGACATTTATTAGGGCTCCAAATGTTCCCCAGAAATGTCATATATATTAAATTCTGGATTGGAACATTGGATGAGTTATATGTCTACAGTAACTCTTCTAAGTTTCACCTTATATAAAATTGGCAGAACATTAATCATTAAAACCTAAGGGACACTTTAGACTGCAGAGGTTTGATACTACAATATATTGTTTTTCAATACTTTCTTATAAACTGAATGTGAGAAGGAAATGCTTAAAACGATAGCAATAATCTTTCCGATTATGTAAATCAACAGTATTGAAGAAGAGCAATTTAACATTTTCCTGGAGCGAGTTTCTTAGTTTGTGAATTTAATTGTAGGTTTTGCATTAAACTACTCTCTATTACTTCTATAACAATTCCATACATCATCTGATTTGAAGTTTAACAAGTTTAGTCACTGCACTTGGAAGACTTCACCTTCACACTGAGGTCAGATAATAAAAAAAGGTTGCTCATGCAGAGCAGGATGGCTATGACAATGAACAATGAAACTTGCTAGCTTGCTGTTAAGTTTAGTTCCTAGAGCCTATATTTGCTTTCCAGTAATATTTTCTTAGATACATAGAACAAATTTGCTAGCTTGCTGTTAAGTTTAGTTCCTAGAGCCTATATTTGCTTTCCAGTAATATTTTCTTAGATACATAGAACAAATTTGCCGTAAAACAATTTTATAATGGCTTATCTCCAGCATAGCCTCACAGATTATGCAAATGACAGCAAAATTATTACTTTGTGAATTTTGTATTACACATTAAAATTACAGACAGAAGTTTAAAAGAAGAAAACAGTGTTTAATGCAACATAAGACAATATGATTTGTTTGTTGAATGCACAGTAAGCAGGCACGTAGCATGGACAGCAGAATGATACTCAGTTGTTCCTCATGGGTCAGGAGTTTTGTGTTTGAAAAGCTACATACTTTTCGTTATGGTTCTATAAAATTATAAAGGAAACGCATGTTTGGTTCTGTTATAATTCTATTCTGTCTCATCAGTGTTAGGCGCTGTGGTCTACTTCTAACTTTTTTAAAGAAACTTGGTTTCTGTGCAGCTGTATGTTAGAAATCTAATTAAAGAAACCAGTTTCCAGGGCATATCTTGTCTAATAACTTACTTTTACAAACAGAATGTGCTTATTCTGAGGCCCCATTGCATATCAAAACTGAACCTACAGTAGCCTCTACTTGTGAAATTGTATTTGGTAATATATTTTTGCTACATCTTCAAACTTTTTTTTTTCTTTATTGTAGCAGTAACTTCCTGCCCGGTACTAAATAAAAGCCTATTGTAACGCTGGTCTGTGAATAGCTTGAGGTTCAGCATTCTTTCCTCTTCTGTGCCAGATTCTCTGTCCCCACTGTTGCAGAGGATTTTGTTTTATAAGAGGAAATGAATGGTGAATTGTTGATCTTCTGAAATGCCCCATTGGATCTTTCTGTTCAGAGCTCCACCTTGCTAGAACCGAAGTCCAGTGCTCTCCAATTTTATTGAGTTTAAGGGCTGTATTTGTGTAAGGTTGGACAATATGTGCTGCACGTGAGGCTGAATTTTCATGAAGAATGTTTTAATGGAGATGCAAAATCTTACCTTTCTTTCTTTATGTATCTTACATAGATCCTTTATATATCTTACCCATCTATTTATCTATGTATATGTACATTAGTGTGAATTGAACATCACACCTGTGTTAAAAACTACATTTTTTCAGTCCCTTTCTCAAGATTTTCAGTCCCTTTCTCAAGATTTTCAGTTATTACTGAGGAATATGTAATTTAGGTATCCAAAAAAATAGTTTTTCTGTATTGCTTTTCAAGAATGACTGTACCAAATTTAAGCAATTTTAATATGAAAAATTTCGTGATCTTTGGAAAATTTTTAACTGGTTTTCAGTGGGAAAATCTAGTTGAATACTTAAAATTATTTTAAATTAGTCCGAATTTCAAACCTGCTGAAGCAGATACAGTTTTGACATTTATTTTCACAAATTGTTTTCCCATTTGTCAATCTGTTACACTGCAAGATCTTCACTGGGTCAAGTGTCAGTGCTTCTGAGCCTGCCCTTGTTCATAATAACCGAAGACAGCTCTATTTCTCTGGGACAATGAGGCACATAGTTTTCAGGATAAAACTTGCACAAGCTTGAAATGAAGCATTTGTGCTGCATGGTTCTTTAACAATGGAAGAAGCTAATTTTAAGAGAAATGATTCTTCAGTGTATACTGGCATCAGCTTTTGCAGTCACCTATCAACAGTGACTAAGGACAAGAAATCACATGACCCTGAAAGCCACAAGAAGGAGAATGGGAAAAAAAAAAACAAACCCAAAGGAAGAAAACAGCAATATGACTTTAAACTGGAAAATGGGAATAGAACTTAAAAACTAG
Organism: Phalacrocorax aristotelis; assembly: GCF_949628215.1. Taxonomy (NCBI): domain Eukaryota; kingdom Metazoa; phylum Chordata; class Aves; order Suliformes; family Phalacrocoracidae; genus Phalacrocorax; species Phalacrocorax aristotelis. The sequence continues at coordinate 110,163,759 of NC_134278.1, forward strand.
ATTTAAGTACTACAGCATATAAGTATAGGTAGAGATATATACTACTACATTGTATGCTAAACCTCCTGTAAGTCTGGACCACAGCTGATTCTGATTTAGTACTGGGTAAGAAGTTACTGCTACCATAAAGGAAAAAACCTTCAGCTGTTTTATGCTTCACGCTAAGCTGGGTGTCAAATATAGTAACAATGAGACTGCACAGTTGGTACCAGATGATCTGGCTAATCTGATTTTTGTTTTGGTAGGGTTACTTTTCAGCTGGATCAGCTCCCCAATCCAACTTGCTGTGCAGTTGCATGAGGAATATTGAAGTATGTCAGGAGAGGGAAGGAACAGGACTGTCCTGTTTTAAAAGCAGGCCATGGTTAGCTCAAATTAAGTACAAATAAAGCTTTGAAACTCAATCATTAACTGATGGAAAGTTCAGTAGATAGAAGAAAATTTGGACCTGAAATTTTTGAGTGGAATGCAGTTTGTGCCATTTCTTGTTCTTCTGTGTTCACTGCTTTAATTCTATGTCTTTTATTAAGGTTTTGCTGTTGTTTTTTTTTTTTTCAAACATGATGAACCCAAACTGAGTATGTAGGTTTTTAAATGTACTTCATCTCTGCACAAAACCCTCTGATGTAATTTTATCAGTGAGATACAATTATTTGATTGCAGCAGTATACTTCATGCTTACGTAATTTATTTGTTCATAGTATTTTGGCTACTTTTTCATTGGATAGCAGTTTTCTTCCTCTCAGAATGATCTTTAATCCATAATCTTTAGGTGGCTGTCATTATGATGCCTCTTCTTTCTGGAAGAAGGATATAAGCTAGCCCACTTTTTCAGGCTTTTACATTTATGAACAGCTGAAACTATTTAATAACTTGCTGCTGCTGAAGGTTCTGATGTTGCATATCTCTTCTTCTGAGCACCCTTTTCCTCAGTCCTTTTCCTGTCCAGCAGCAGAGCAACTCATGTGCTGAAAGATGTTCTTTCATGAGTTCATGCAATTTACTAACACAGTAGAAACCTGTACAGTTTTCTGCAAATTTAATACATTTAACTAAAGGAGTTGTCCGACAAATACCAGCTTGCATGAACAGACTGTGTGTCTTACGGGACCACATGGCCAGGAGGAAGGTAGGGAGCAAAGGGAAGGATGGACCTTCTCTCTTTGATGGTGCTGTGTTATTTAATCAGCTCACTGAATCCGACCACTGTGATAGCTGTTAATTCAGAACACTTAGTTTGTGGTATATTGCAGTATTCTGGGTATTTCCTGCGTTGTCTTCTGAAGATCAGCTATCTTACCCTTCCTATCTATTGCAATAAAGTGGCACAAAACTTATGAATGTCTCATGAATAACTATGCAATGTATTGTAGTTATTTCAAAGTAGATAATAACCCTAATTTATAGTTAGAAAACTACTTGAGAGTGTTCCAGCTACTCCCTTTTATGGAAAAGTATACGAAAAGTCTTTTGTTAAAAAAAAAGTTACGACAAATTGTAATCAAAAGTCATATTTTACTTCTTCAAAATGTATTACTGTTTATTATTTACAGTATCCAGAAGAGATGCAAGGTGAAGCAAACATTCTTCAGCTCTAAATATAGGAAGGGGCTATAAAGCGGTTATAAAGCTTTACTTAGCACGACATTGGTAGCAAGTGAAGGACTAAGTTGACAGCTGTACCATTTCTCATATATTAATAGCAACATTCCTCTTGTCTGCATAGGACCAAAATTTCACCTAAAGTATTGAAGATCATCCTGATCAGCTATTCTCACTTGTCTTTCAGAGAATTTGACTGAAGTTTCAAACCTATGATAACCCATGATACTACTACGGTCAGACAGATTTTCCTTTGTCACAGGCTAAGTAACCATGACTCAGGTGATGTTAGGTAACTGGCTGTGATGCAGTAATTTGATTGAGAGTTTGAGGCCTTAATAATGCCTTTATTAAATATATAGCTTCTTGATGAATTAGTATTTAGCTTTTAGAAAGATGCATAATTTTTATTTAAAGACTCAAAGAGATGGATAATCAACTATCTTGCCATACAAATCTTTCAAATAGTTAATTATCTAATTAAAATTAGCACCTTATTTCTAATCTGGATTTTTCTAGGTCTGTCTTATGCCTTTGGATTTTTTATTACTCTGTTTCTAGATTAGAGATTGGTTTACATTTTTTGGGTTTCATTGGCATACTTTTACCATTAATCATTTTACAATTTTGACAGGTATTTAAGTAAGAATAGATGCTATTAAAAACCTCTTCTGTCATAGCTGATTCTGTCTACACTTAGCATTTGAAATTTAGCAAGATAGCTTAACCTTCACCTATATAATATATCCATCATTAATTCTTTTTATTAATATAGTTTTAAAGTTGAGATATAATGTTTGCTAAGTCTCACAGCACTTTGTATTACAACAGCAGAGGTTCCTCTTGGGACTGAACATAAACTCTCATTAAGAAGAACAAGAAAATTTGCACTCAGGTTGCTTAACAAGTCTTACTGCTAATTATTCTCATTTTCTAGAAGTAAGTTGACTAACAGCTTTGGTTTTGTTTTTCTTTTTCAAAAATATTTGTAAATACAATATTTGGTTTGTCTCATCTTTTCTTCCTTTTCCATTTTCTCGCTTAAAAGAAGTAGGGGAAATGTGAAAGGAAAGAAGAGGTATCCTTACCTCCACCCACAAAAAAACACACTGTCATAGAAGAAGAGAAAGCAGAATGATTTCTGAATTTCATCAACAGGTGAAAAATATGACCTTTTTCTCAAAAAAAAAAAGTCAGTACTGTCGCTTTTTGACAAAATGTGTTCATAATCTTTTTTTTCTTTTACTGGACAACATCCAGAAGTAACACAGTGAGTAACCCAGTACCTTTTTTTTACTGTGTTCTATTAGACGAGCTGTTCTTCTTATTGTTAGTAATAAGCACTAATAGTACCTGATTAATCTCAGATTGAGGAGTAAGCCTAGTGAAGAAATTTGCTTAGTTTTATTTGTTGATCTTTTACAAATTTGTTTGTTATTTTGTAGTTTGAAGTTTGGTGGAAGTGGGGTCATAATGCACTTGGAGACCTAGAGTAAAGTAAGAGTATTCTATAGAGGGAAGCACACAATATACACTGTACTTTTAACTATGTAATACTTAAGTAGATGTCATGTCATAAGTCTTTTCTTTAAATGCCTTTTACCATGCTGTGATGATAGCTATAACCCTGCTCTGTGTGTGGGGTTTGTTTGGTTTGTTGTTTGAATTTTTTTTTTTTTAAATTATCATGGCTTCATAGTAAAAGACATATCCTGCAATTAATTAATATTTGGGCTTAACAATTGTTCTCTGAGCAGAGCAATATTTACAGTTTTTGTACCAGTTTTATTACAAATCATGTTTTACGTAAGTTAATTACCCTTTATAAATGTACTTCAGTGTACTATGTACTAAACTTATTCCCCCTAAAAAGTTCTCTGTGTTTTATTGGTTGCAAATAATTTTTAACTAAGAGGGAAGAAATGTGAGTAATGGTGTTTTTAAAGAAAATATCAGACTCTGTGATAACCAAGGATGTGCTCAAGTGGCATGAATACTTCAGTTCTACATGGGTCAGCTTTAGGGGTCAAGTTGTGAAGAGAAAGCCATCACACACACTTCATCAACACCGTGGAATGAGAGACCAGTGCATTTACTGAGCAGTGGATTTCCAGTGAGCGTATAAACTAATTGGTGGATGAACATGCCCCAGGAGCAATGATTTTAAGGTCATAGCAGGCTCAGTGAATTGTGCTGACTTACACTGTGTCTCACTGATAGCTGATCTTACCAATGAGCAGTTTAGAGGCATTCAAGCCTGAACTCTCTTACATGTGCCTTGAATGGCATGTCAGCGGTCACTGTTTCTGACATCCTTTATATTTGTCCAGTCAGCTCTAAATCTTTAGGTTGGGCTTCAGCATACTCAGGAAAGAAAGGAGAGAAGCAATTATTTTCAGTCATTGAGTTCTGAAGATCTTAGTGTTAATTATGCCAAACACGGTTGGTTCATCAACAAACTAGAAATGTGGAAGAGAGAAGAGAGAGGGAACTGACATTTTTGGTGATCAAAAGTACCCCAATTATAACTTTCTATTTCTTAGCTTTTACATTTATTTCTTCTCATTAATTTCATATTCCCTTTGAAAACAATAGTTGAGTAAATACCGATGTTTATATGACATGGCAAATTCACAAGCTGGAAGAATTGCTGTAACATTATTTAAGAAATTAAATAGTGGACATCTCGGTCATATATCCCTTCCCTGCTAGTGGTACATTGCTTCCCATGTGAAGCATTTTCTTTTGTTTTGGATAAATGTTTACTCATTCTTTGTCTACTGTGAGTACAAAACAGAACCATGCAGAGGTCCTTTTAAATTTGCAATCAATTAAGGAATGCTACAGTAGCTCTAATTCCCTTTTGTGGAGGGGAGAGGAAAAGCTAATTTGTTTTATGATTGTTAAGCCTTTGTTGAGAGGGTTTTCTATAATCTTAATAGTAATTAAGTAGTTTAAAAACAACTTTGTTAATAATTTTTAGATAAAATTCAGCAGCAGGTCTATACAGCATTGTCTATGAGCATGGTCACGCGTTCATTGATATTTATAAAGTAAAAAAAAAAGTTAACATGCTTTTGGCCTTAGCATTTAACATTTAATAATGATGACACTCATATAAAATGAGTTTTTAACCTGAACTTTTAGGAATGTTTAGGTACAATCATTTAGTTCTAAGTACTTTTGTGTATGTTTATACATACATATATGTGTGTGTGAATTAGATAGTAGGTACAAGTATGTGCATTCCTTGAGAATGTGGACTGAAAATTATAATAGAATGTTGTATTATTAATTTTTGAAGCAAACAATTTATCATCTGTAGTGTGTGAATATATGTGAATCATCTTCATCTAGGAAGTGATTAGCAATCAGGTATTAATCATAATTATTTTTAAGTCAGAAAAAAAGCTTGATTTCATAATTTGATGTAAATAGTATGATTTGTTTAAGGGAAGTGGCTTGCTATGACCTTCCTCTACAACCTTTGTTTTCCTCAAAGCTCTCCCCTTAGACACTAAGGAAGCGACCACAAACATTCCTACCCATATGAGTTAGAACAAGCAGTAGGATTGGTTGATAGTCTTGCATACAAGATTAAAACTTTACAAAACTGTTGTGCTTGTCATTTCCTAAAATATCTCTACACAAATTTGTTCCCACTTCTATGCAGCTGTATACCTATTCAGAGCTTCATGCTGTTGAATCGAACTCCTAATTTACAGGATTTGACTTTAGTTCAAAAAGTCACAGAACTTTTAAAGTAGATTTTACAGTTGTTTAGCGAACATAGACCTTGAATATTCTTGGCAATTCTCATTCTCAGATTAACAGGCAACAATCAGAGTTAGAACCAAATATGGAATTAGTTTATATCCTTGCTACGTGTATTAAAGGAAGCAATATTGTAATTAAAATGCAGATAAACACTGTGGAAATCTCACATAACTGTAATAGAATGTCCTCATCATATTATTTCACTTCATTGTACTTTATTACTTTATCCTCTTGCTGTGACTCTGCAGCTGCTTTGTTGGGGGATATCAATGTTCAATTACAAAAATTAAGTAATCAAATCAAATTTCTTTTATATTTTCTATAAATGAAATTTAAAAAAAAAACACCTGTTTCTGAACAGATCCAGACCACAACTGCTTCAACAACTCAAAAGAAAAATTGCAGATTTTGGCCATTACAATAGTTCTCTAGTGTTCTGAGAACATGTTAAAATATTAGTGCTTATGCATCATCCTTAATATGTTAAGAACATTTTAATGTAATGTTAGCTGGCAAAACCAGGAGAATTATGGCCAGCAACCTCTTCCTTATTCTTACCTATTCAACCAAATAGTAGCATAAATGTCCCTATTTGAAAAGATTGGAATATTTTTTGTATGCTGTTGTATATTATATGCCATTTTAACTTTCAGTTTTATAGTGCTACTGGCTCTCTTGGTGTGAAACAAAACGAGCATCTGTGTGGAGTGTGACTTTTCTGTGTAATGATGAAAGATGGATCTGCTTTTACAATCATTGTGGGATCACTGAACATCAGAGTATCTGGGCTCAGAAATGAGGAAAAACAGTGCTAATAGAATTAGCAATAAAAACAGTGTAAGTACTGAAAATTGGAGAAGACTAAGAGATGAGGAAGAAATTTATCAGCTGGTGGAATTTTAAAAATCCTGGATGATGAGTGAAAACCAGTGTCAGGATTACAAATTGGACACTGAGATTGCGGTGTTTAGCAACTGAGTCAGTGACAAATTTATCAAGTATAAGACAGTACAGTAACAATGGTCAAAAAGCTTTTTTTATGATAATGTGCTAGCTGGCATGGGGGAGAGTGAGTCAATGACAAAGTAGGACTCAGAAGATGGAGAGAGCTTAGTTTGCTGACAGAGAAGTTCATATGAGTTTGCAGATGGAAATATTAGGAGAAATTTGAAGAAGACTTTAAAGCACATACAAGGATGTGAAGGTTTCTATGGAAAGCTCCAAAGAGAACCTGGTAATTTACTGAGAAATGAAGAATACTTTACTGTGGGGAAGAAAATTTTTGTAGAGGTTCTTACAAACTCAGAAGAGAGAGTGAGAGGGAGGGAGAAGAGGCATGACCTATGGTACCAAAGTCTAAGGAGAGATCAAAGGGTGAAAACGAATAAAAAATTCCTTTCAATGTAAGCAAAAGAAAGGTGCCATCATCCTGGTAAATGCCATACCTGTAATATGGAAAATACTGGAAAGAGATAATTGATGAAGAAATGAAAGTAGTTTAAATAGGATAAACAGAGTGACTTGAGCCAAAAAAGAAGACGGAGTCGTAGCAACAGATGGGGCAAGGAGAGTGGTACAGAGAGGGCACAGAGCAAGAGTAGTGACTCTGCTTATTTTTGCTGTGTTAGAGAAACTCGAATCTTTAATTAGAAAATGTCCCTTTACTTGGCTCTTCTTTTTTCCCTTTTTCCATTTAAGCATTTTTTCTCTTTCTTTGCTCATAGTCACCAATACTTAGATCAGTTTCTAATTCCTGTGTGTATTTAAAATATGGCTCTTTTTTCTTACTCTGTTCTTTCCTTCCACAGTTGGTGTTTGTTTATTTTTGCTGGTTGTAATTTTAAATATCTTAGAATCAGTTTCCAAATGCTTCTGTGTTATTTCAGTGAGTACACTGTGAGAACAGATGTGTTCACAGTGTTTTCAATAGTGAGTAGAATCCCCCAGTAAACATGTGCTACTGTTTTGGAAGGAGCTATATGTAATCACAGAAAATATTACAGCAAGTAAATGGATGGTGTCTTAGAGCCTGAGGGGTATGTATGTATGCAGTCCATCTCCAGGGTATACTTGAAAAAAGGAAGAGGTTTTAAAAATATTTATCTTTGTGTCATGAACTGATAATGTTAGAATTAAGATAAATCCTTAAATTTTCTTACTAAGAACCATTCTGTGCAAAAATTTTAATATAATTGAAAGATGGCATTTACGGAAAGATAAAGACCAACTTTAGAATCATATACAGTGTTCTTTTTAATGTCAAAAAAGAGAACTGGAAATAATTCATAAATAATTTGATTCTATGTTCTACAAATGTAAGTTCTTTTCTGTGTTACCTTGTTCTTAGTAAATCTTCTCACTCAGTGCTATGTCCCACATTATATAATCTTTCATTTTATCTTTTCATTCTATCAAGGCACAGCATACCTAGCTAATCCATCAGAAATCCCTTTCCTTATCAGTCACTCAAGAATGGTTATGCTGTACAGTATGACAGCATTAGACATCACGTACCTTCCTAAAGTACAGGTTACTTGGGAGAAAAGTATTTTTTTGTGTTTGAGGATGCCTTGACTTCATGGCGACTTCATCCTTTGTTTTCCTAGTTTTCTGCTTTTTCCAAAACGACTAAAGAAGATGCATCAAAAGTGTCACAAAGATACTTTTATAGTACATACCATTACATTTTTTTTAGTCTTACCTTTCTGTATTATTTTTTCTGCAAACTTTTGGATAGTCATGCCCTCTTCCATTGTTTTTTCAGCATAGTGATTTAACAACATAGTAGAAGTTTTCTGTTGTTTAAGCTAATTTCCATCTTCATAGATGAGGAGCTTTGATAATACTTTCAGATGTATCAAAGATCAGGGGTCTGTACACCTTGACAGCCTACTTGAATAGAATTTTTGACACAGTAGATCACAGCTGCCTCTTTGGAGGTGTTATAATATATTGTGTCATATTTTACTGTAGAGCTGTTAACGGATATTTGGCACTAGATACTCTGGTATTTTCAACTGATAATATACCACATACTACAGAAATATTTGCTATCATACAGTCCTTACGTTAAGCCAGGTGAGAATTTCAGTATTATACCTTCAGTGTCATCGTGGATTCTAGTCTGATCATCATGAGCATTTAAGGGAATTGCATAATTTTGACATAAAAAGACCATCTGTCATGGTTATTAATGCTTCTTACCAGAACACTGAAAGTATTTTCATGAAAGTTAATAAATTTAACGTATATTCCAGATGGCTCTGTCATCATTGTGTGGTAGGATCAAGTAAGAAGGGATGAGTAGTGATGTCCCTTTTGTTGTTAGAAATTGGTTTATTCCTGAAGAAAAATATGGCAGACATTAGGCAACCCCTAAATAGCAGAAGCTTGACTCTCATCAAATAGGTTTTATATGCCTATGTACTTAATTATAATTTTTTTAAACAGCAAGATAGTCAAAACTGAATCTTTGATTCATTCTGCAGTCATTGAATGAACCTACTGGGTTTTGCCAGTTTTTAGTAAACGGTGATAAGAAGAGGGTCTGAATGAAAAACTTCTAAAACTTTCAGACTTAAAATACTGTCTATTTCAAATATTATTTAACTTTGGCATAAATAAATAATAGTAAATATAATATAAAAGTAGGTAATGGATATATTTGGCTTTGTCAATTCTTTCAGATGAATCAGGAATGAAGGCATTTCACTTGTTTCAAGCAGAAGTTACAGTATTATAGGAGTAAAATATAAGATATTTCACTAGGTCTCAACAAATTGTCAATAACAGAATTCCAGTTAGGAATTTCTACATTAGTCTGTAAGAAAGGCCCAGCTACTGGAAAGAAGAGTTTTGTGTCTTCTATGCGCTCAAACAAATCTTAGTGTCCTAAATTCTGGTGAGTGCCCAGTATCCCTTCTGTCCTTCATGTAGTGCTCCTAACCTCTGTTGGGCTTTAGACAGTGTACAGCTCTTGTTTTCATGGGTTTGGCTTTTGTTCTTTTTCTTGATTATAAGCCTAGGCAGCTCATAAACAAACACGTAACAGACAGGAAGGATGTACAAAATGTACTGAGCTTTCCAACTGAACTTTCAGGTTATCGAAGAGCATAAGAATCCCGCATTACCTATGGTAGTGAATGGAAAAAACAACCCGCCAAACTTCTTTCCCTTATTTGTTGAAATAATTGTCTAAATGCCTTCTTTCTTGAGAAGGTAGTGGTGCTTTATTAATCGAATTTATTTGAAATAGTCATTCCAGTGATCAAAAGTTGTGGCACTTCTTAAGGACTCGGTGAGGAAGGCACATAATGTGTATATGAATTAGCCAGGAACAGGTTTTCAGAGGAAGAGGAGTTGTCATTTATGGTAAATAAATGAGGTACGAGTTGATTATTTGCAAAGTGATAAAAGTTAGCAGTAGTGGTTCTGATATGGAGTTTATTGTTCACTGTACATTTTGATTTTAAATTATTCTTTGAAAAGATTACTTTATAATTTTTGGAGGGCATTTAAACTAAAAACAAAGAGTAAAACAAATGAGGGGGAAGGGACCCAACCTAGGGGACTGAACTTAGGCCAAACCCAATTGTCTTTGAGTGATACTGCTTCTTATAGCTTCAGTATTATTTAAATTGTTGCCTCTAGTAGTCTTCAGAGAATTGTTTGAGCTACAAAGCAGGGAAGTGCTGCTGCTGCTGTAGAGCACCTCTTGCTCTACCTTGCTGATCTTTCCGTATTACAAACCTAGCTTTGAAAAAAAACCTCTAACTCATTTTTGGCTTTCTCCAGAGGCCTGGCACCAAACAACGATGCAAAGGACAGTGCAAAAGTGTATTTAAACCATGCATACAAAGAAAATTTAAGTCCATTATAATTTTATGTTAATTTAATTTAAAGAGAAAAATAAAGAGAAAATTAGGGATTAGTGCTATCCAAAGGTCACTTTGTCACACTGAGTGTTGCAAAGATTATTTTACTGATGCTGGTACAATGTGGAGGATTGTGGATGTACTGCTGAGTGTACTTGTGAAACCCACTGCAGCTGAGTAGGCTTGACCCTCATTTATGTTCTGTAGGCTATCACCTGCAGGCTGCAAGTCTATTATTTACTAAAGATTCTATTATTAGTTAGTTTTACACAAAGGATAATGTTGGTTTTGTACAGTGCTTTTTGTGTGGACACTTACTCGTACATCTGTACTGCTTTTTCTTGCTCTTGATTGTCTTGGTGCTGAAAATCTCTACAGTCTCTTATTAGCAGCCTTCCTTATTTAAGTAGAATTACAGAATCAGAGAATAGTTTGGGTTGGAAGGGACCATAAAAAGTCATCTAGTCGAAGCCCCCTGTGGTGACCAGGGACACCTTCAACTAGATCAGGTTGCTCAGAGCTCTGTCCAACCTGACCTTGAATGTTTCTAGGGATGGGGCATCTACCACCTCTCTGGGCAGGGCAACTGTTCCAATGTTTCACCACCGTCGTCATAAAAAAAATTCTTCCTTATATCTGCCCTCTTTTGGTTTAAAACCATTACCCCCTGTCCTATTGCTTCAGGCCCTGCTAAAAAGTTTGTCACCATCTTATAAGACCCCTTTAAGTATTGAAAGGTTGCAATAAGGTCTCCCCAGAGCCTTCTCTTCTCTAGGCTGAACAACCTGACTTTCTCAGTTTTTCTTCATAGGAGAGGTGCTCCAGCCCTCTGACCATCTTGTGGCCCTCCTCTGGACCTACTCCAACAGGTCCATGTCTCTCCTGTGCTGAGGGCTCCAGTGTTGGATGCAGTGCTCCAGGTGGGGTCTCATCAGAGCAGAGTAGAGAGGCAGAATCACCTCCCTTGACCTGCTGGCCATGCTTCTTTTGATGCAGCCCATGATACAGTTGGCTTTCTGGGCTGTGAGCACATGTTGCCAGCTCATGTCCAGCTTTTCATCTACCAGTACCCCGAAGTTCTCTGCAGGGCTGCTCTCAATCCCTTCAACCCCCAACCTGTTTTGATACTGGGGGCTGCCCTGGCCCAGGCGCAGGACCTTGCACCTGGCCTTGTTGAACCTCATGAGGTTCATTTGGGCCCACTTCTCGAGCTTGTCCAGGTCCCTCTGGGTGGCATCCCATCCCTAAGGGGTGTCAACTGCACCACTCAGCTTGGTGTCATCTGCAAACTTGCTAAGGGTGCACTCAACCCCACTGTGTTGTTGATTAAGATATTAAATATGGTCATGATTAAAATTAATAAATTATTTTTTTTTCTCTGATGCTAAAACTCAGCCTGACAAACTTCATCATATAGCAAATGTTTTGCAGCTGAACTAAAACTCTGGAAAGTAAGATTTCTATTGGAAACTGAGGAACCGTAAAGCCCAATTTTGCTACTTAACCACTGAGTTGCATCAGTGGTCTTCTTGTCTTCCTAAACTAGAAAAATAATTTGTTTTCTCACAAAACAATGAAGGTATAGAGCTTTTTACACGTTATGTGAGTTGTTTGTTGTTTTTTGTTTGTTTGTTTGTTAGTTTGTTTGGTTTTTTTCTTCTTCCTTTATTCTGCTGTTTCGTTAATGAAAATAAAGAAGTCAGTGATTTGGCCCTAGAATTCATTATTTATATTTGCAAGTCATCAGATCTTGTTTTAATCTCTTTTTTTTTCAGAGCTGTGAGCCATTCTGGCATGCCTTTAGGTTTATGACATCCTGCTGTGTAAGGATGTTTCAACTGTGGATTCTAGATATCTTTTTATAGTTGTTGGTGTTTTTTTTTTTAAATAATATGCTAAATTATATCATGAGCTATTAAGACAGGTTATGCATTTGTTAGTTTAAAAACATTTCTAATTATTTGACAATATTGCTGCATATATGCTTCAGGCATGATTTTTTTGCTAATGACCTATTATGAATTCATAGGAGCAACAATACCAATTCATACCATTGGGAATATTGTTTAGTTTGGCAAATAGGAGTATTTTTAGTATTCATATGTTGTTTAGAGTAAATATATCTATGAAAGCAAGCACAAGGATGAATATACTATATGTTCACATTCAGTAAATCTTTTGTTTTACTTCCATTAAGGCCCAAATTAGTCAGGTACAAATGGAAAATCTGTAGTAGCTTTAAAGTAAAATAAAATTGGTTTTGATTTAGTTCAAGTCAACCATCTCATTTAAAATTAGCCCAGGGGTCTTGTAAAAATGCTAGTAATCTAAACATAATAATGCACATTGCCCAATTGCTTCTGTATATGATATAGGTTCAGTGCTGTAATGCTTTGACAGCCCATTACTGAATGTAATGAACAGCTATTTTTAAACAGAAGAAATTCAAGTTGACAGCTTGGCAATGAAATTCAGCTAGTGGCATAATTTTTGTCGTCTTTGGTATGGAGAGTGGGTTTCAGTTCAGTTTAAAGAAATTTGTATCGTGGACTTCATGGAGCAAGCATTTTTTTGCTTCAGTTTACTAAATACTTTTTGCGGTGCTTGAACTAAAACTGCATTTTGTCACATCCTGAAACCTGGACTCCTGTCAGGGTAGAAGACACTCTGTGAGAAGTCAGTGATTAATAAAAATAGGTTGAAATCTTAAGGAAGAGAGTGTACTGGAATTGAATTTATAATCACAAACTCACTTCTTTAGCTCTTAGTTTAGAAAGTGAAAACTGTAGCTCTGTAAGCCGTTCCAGAGGGATTTAAGTATGAGTCAATAGGAAACTAATAGAAGAGACAGAGAAAGTAGCTGTCAAATTGCGGGTATTTTGTGGTAGAAATCTATACATTCAGGCCAGGCTTCCATCTATCATTTTCCTTATCTCAGTTGGCTACTGTATTGGGAAGTGAACAAGATTCTGGTTTCTTTCTGTATGTGTGAAGTGTTGTTTGCTCAGGGCTTTCTTAAACAGCCTGTGGTAACAGCACTAAGCCAACACTGGTGGATGGACTATGGAAATGAATCAATGATTTTGCAGCCATCCCACTCCCTCGTCCCCAGTTCTTGTGCTTGAGAAAAAGAAAGGGACTCTTCTGGCCTGGTCTGCCTTCCCTGGACTTCTCTAGGGTATTGGAGTAAGACAGAAGTTTAAAGCGTATCTGTTTCTGACTCTTCTTAGTTGAGGTTAACAAAAAGAAAAAAAATCCCGTCGGTACCTCTTGGGATCATTAGCCAGTAAGCCTTAGGGCAAGGAGGAGGACACTCCTTCTGCAGGGACTAACTCTTGTGCTGCTGCTGCTGTTCCTTCCTGCTGGATTGATGGAATCCAGCAGTGCTGTGATGTGATTCTTGGCACACCTAGCAACTCTGACCAGCCCTCTCCTCCTTTCCTCTCGGGGTCACTCAAACACTACTTGACTGAATGCCATGTCACCCTTTTGATTAGTTTCATGTTGCCATTCCCTTTTTTTCTTCCAGCTTCTTCCTATACCCATTAGCCATCTTTCCAGACCACCATACAGATTTCTCTTCAGGAGCTATATTTCACTTCCATGTTCTGTAAGTGCACTGAAGTAAAGAATAATTTTCTTCACTGCAGGGTTTTAGGAAACAACATATAATCCCAGGTTCAGTGATTTTTATCTTACCTGTGGAGTATACATAACTCTGAGTCTAACCAGTTCTAAAAATCATCCCATGTCTTGCTCCCTTTCCAAAATTATTGCAGTAAACAGACATAAATCCTCCTCTGCTACCTCAAGTTAAGTGAATCTTCTAAATGACTTCTTTTTCTGCTGACTTCCATCTCACTTTCAATTGTTAAATCCATTTCTGTGTCCCCATAATCTCTGGTCCCAATTCTCATGCCTTGTTAACACTTTTCTTTCTGCATTCCACATTACATCCAATCCCTCTGGAATAAACCCTTTCTTAAATCTATCCTCATTCTGAAAAAATTCTTGCTACATGCTATGACCCTTGTTTTCCATCTTCATTTTTCTGTCTGGGGTCTGCCTCTGTTTCCTGGAGAGCACACAATATACTGCATTTTCATGTTCGGTCTGTTGTTCTTCATGTTATTTGGTTTTATGAGGCTTGTTTATGAAGGTAGTGTGACTATATCTTGTCAGATATCTATATATATCTCTCTCTAACATACCTGACTGAAGTCTGTTCATGCTTTGTGTAGTAGCGAGTTCTCTGGTGCAAGTGGATAGTTTGTATGAATGCCAAAGTATCCTTTGGGCTTGGAAATGCTAACGATGTTTTAATTTTGGATTGTTATCCTTACTTATTGATTTCAGAATGTGCTGCCTCCTTTCAGAATGAATGGGATATATCTGTTTTTTTCTTATTTTGAAGAGTTTTGTAATTCTTACATGGAGTGAAGCAGTAAAATAAAGGTACAGAGTTCCCAATGATTTTACAAGATACCATCCAACTCCTTCATTTAAGTTATTTTTGAAAGGTGCTGGTATGTTTTTTTTTCATAAGCAATTTCGCCTGCTGATCTCATCGTGTTTTCACTCTGCTGTGACAAACCTGCAGAAGACTGTTAATTTGCCCAACATTACTTTCCATGAGAAACTCCTGAATGGTTTGTTGGAAAAGAATGCTGAGGAATGCTGGTGAGAAGGGGCCTGCCAGAAAGCTCATTCTGCAGAGTTACAGTGTATCAGTTCCCACAGGGTTTGGGAAGAAAGGGGAGACTCTTACAGAGCTATTTAATAATTAAGGTGGCATGTGGGGATGATTTAATAGGATTGTAATTTAAATTATCCTTCTGTGGAATGACCAATAATCATCAGCTAGTCTGTATTCTTTTTTTTTAATTTATGTAATAAAAATTTGGTTTGAAATGTTTTGAATCATCTGAAATTCAAGGAAGGCCACATTTTGATTTCTCATTTATTTGTACATGCAGGTTGGCTGACCCAAGGGAATTATTATGTAGAATGATGACAAGACAAAACAAATGTGATAGTTTTCCTTCCTTGACTCCATTTTAAGCGCTAGAGCTCATACTTATTTTCCTTTTAAATATTTGAAGATCTTTCTGACCCCATAGTATAATGAAATCCCCATGTTAGTGCTTGAAAAAAAAATGTGAAGGGCATATTTGCAACGCATCTACCTGTGGTTCTCTGTGGGTTATGTTTCTACGTCATGTGGAGTACTACAGTGTGTACTAATTGGCACCCTTGTTGGTAACCTCAGTTGAAAGAGCAAGGATTAAGAACCAAATTGCAACCTCCCTGAAGAAAATCTTTAAAAAGAATAGTTAACTGGAAGGCTCTGTTGACTTCCTGCACTTTTTTGAGGCTCTCAGGGGAATGAGACGTATACTTGGGAGTGAAACATGTACTCTTCCTTTTTCCATTCAAAGAGAAGGATGAAAAACATTACAGACAAAAGTAAGGTTTTCAAACCCTGCTTAGACTCCTTCTAGACCCTGTTTTCGGTTGTAATAAATTATCAGTCAATGGATCTGTACAGTTTACAGCAGTGAATTTCTGACCCACTGAGTCTAAAACAGGAAACAGGTTTATAAGATAAATGGCCACAAATTCCTTATTAACAAGTATATCTTTGTTTCAGAGCCAACAAAGATTGACCAAGATTGAGGAATGGATGATGTGGTCAACTCCTAGAGCAAGACAACAGGGTGTTTTCATGGTGCTGAGCAGCAGTGCCTCTTGGTGTATGACTGAGAGTATTCTGACCACATTTCAGTTTTGCCCTCTCATCTGAGACAATGCACAGTAACACCGTGTGCCCGTAAGAGGCTATGGTCAGAGGAACTTAGCCAATGAATTCTGTACTCCTTAACAGGCACTACCTTGACCGAGTGGCCCAGCTCTTCCCTTCCACCCTTCCATGCCAAGTACCAACATGTTCATGGAGCCTGTCTCAGGGTGTAAATGGCTGAGTAGTAATTTACTGTCAAGTGTTTGTGTGTAAAGGGAAGAGTCTAAAGAAAAGGACAAGTGCATAAAGAATCAGAAATGAAAGCTCCTAAATTAATTAGGTTGGTGGTATATCTCCTAAGCTATCACATGTGTGTAAGCATTTTTGGAACTTATTTCCCCTTTCTTGTGAACTCTGCCTTTCTAAGTAGAGCCTTTGCTGTTACTCTTCAAAAACTAATACTCTGGTTATGTCTGGTCTTGTGAAACAGCTTCTCAATCATTCTTTTCAGCATCCACTGTAATCATAGCACAAATCCCTATTATGATGGGCACATAACTCACTTTCTGTCTCTCTGTAAAGACCAAATACCAACACTGCTTGATAGCTCAACAAACAGTTGTGCTGGAGAAGGACTGCTGTCAGTCTGCCTTATGCTGTACTTCTACCAATCTACCGCAAAGTAACTTCACCGCTTCATTTGGCTTTTCTTGTCTGTAGACCAAGTGTGGTTGTTACTCTGCAAACCTAAAAGTGCCTGCATTCTGTTAAGAAAATTTATTAAAAAACCTATGGTAGTTATTCAGAAAGTGTCATATTCTGAAGCAAATCCTGCCAGTACAGGGAATTCCTTATTCACAAAATATTTTATATGTGTAGTTACAATGCATTTTTGCCCTAAAGAGCAGTTACTGACATGCATTTGGCCTGGTGTAGTTCAGTTCTTTTCTGCTTTTTATTGTTATTACTTCCCCTTCTTTCCTTATCAGTAAATAACAACACGCATGAAACACTTCTGAAAGCAGTTTGTATGTCTTGAAAGACCATGAAATTCTGAGGAAGTTATTTTAGTTACCCTGACTGCATATGTATATTTTAATTTTACCCAGAAGAGAGGAGTGAGGGAGCCCTTATAAAAGCATTGTAAGTCAGTAGCAGTTTTGTTTTTCCTCATGCTTTCATCTCTGGATAAGTTAGAAAAATTTCTTAGGTGTCCTTAAACTGGTAAAGGCACTAACTTAGAGCTGCTCATAACACATCGGGTTTCAAACTCAAAGCACAAAATACAATTCTCATATTTTTACTCAGACTGCCCAAGAGAAGGAGTACTGACAAACCTCCTGCTTACATACATGTCTTGGAGGACCACTGAAGTAAAAGGAATCACCCCGCTTGGTTGGAGACCAGCCAGCTCCACAGGTTTCTCTGTGCTGCAGGAGCATTACAAAAAGGAAGGTGTCCTCTCCTCAACACGAATGCTTCCTTAATGTACATACATTTTTAAAGCTTACTGCCATTCCCTCACACTTACCTTTTCTTCCTTGTAACTGACAGTTACCAATGCATCAATTCTCTTTCTTTTTAGCAGGAAATAACAACCTCTTTAGATTTCAGTTGGTCTTTTGGGTAACCGTTCAGCCATTCATTAATATTGGATGGGAGGGTAGAAGGGCTGGGGTATTATTCTGAGGAGGAGGATTGTTCATTGATAATTTTTGGCATCATAGCATATTTATTTTTTGGGCTGATTCTTTTTAAAAACTGTAAAATTATGTATATATTTAGGTGTATGGATATAAATGCTTTCTTTTTTTTTGTTGGAAGTGGAAATATGTCAGACTCTTTGGCCACTCTAGCTGTCTGACTGTATTTTTTAAAATGGTTGACATTATTGTTGCTTGACCAAAAATTTTCTCTTGAATTCTTATGCTTTCCTGTCCATCCAGAAAGGGGGTCTGGTTAATGCCTTAATTATAAAATGTTCAAATCCATGCTCAGAAGAGGACTCTGTTGATCTTAGCATCTGCGATGGCTCTTTGTGCTTGCTTATGCTTAGCTATAAGTTTCTTGGAAAATGCAAAAATTGAGACAATTATTTATCTACATTTTGTGAAATAACATTAAGTGAAACTTTAGAAGCTGTTTTGTAGTTGTCTTTATACTGTATTGTGAATGCTGAATATTCAGGTGTTTGTTGCAATGATTATGTATTTTTAACCTTAATGCATAGTGTTCGCATATGCATCGTAATGCATAAAGCCAGATACTTAAACCAGTGTTTTTTGAATGTTATGATGCTGAAGTTTACCTGAATGGCTTCTGAGCAGAATCAAAACAGCATTTTCAAAAGATCACACTGAAAAAATAACAACCAAAACAGTAACAGCCTGCTCTCCATCACCCCCGACATTTAATCAGCAGTCGTATTAGCTGATAGAGTCCTAAGTGATTTTCCTTTCCTACTTAAGGCTCTTCTAGATATGCTCACTAAGTGGACCTAACAGTACTAGTATATTTTATGTTAGCAAGTCATGATAGAAAAGTGCTTGAAGTTCAGGGGGCATTTGTCTCCTTTCTCACAAATTCATTTAAGTACCAGTCTTGCCATAGCTTTAACTGGGGCAGACAACCATACAAATGACTTGAGATAAAATGAAAATAATGGACTGAGCTAGGTGCCGGGGGTGATAGTTACACTGCATGCACATCAATAAGCATTGAGTGTTATTCTATGCTAATGTAAGCCTGATGGATCAGCTTTCGCTTTTAGCCTAGAGGACCATTAAGCACTAGAAGCTGGGTCAAACTGATATAGTAAAGCAGACGTACCCTAACGGTTGGCAACAGTCGTTAACAAGCAGTAATTTGCTATGTGTGAGACTAATATTGTTTAAAATCTTCATGATCAGAAGAAAGATCAGAGAAAGGATAATACTTTGTTTAATTTTCTTTTGTAAACTCGATTAATTTGGGAAAAAAAATTAAGATGCAAATATGAATAAAACATTGAGCAGTTCTTTTGGAAACAGTGTATTATTGTATGTTACGGAACATCAAAGCATTGCATATGATCGTCAGAAAAAACTAAGGAAATTCTCATAGCATAATATTGCATAATTGAAATATATAATGTATTATTTTATTTCAAATTAAATACAATTCATTGCTCCTAAATTTTCTTTATAGCCCTGGAAGTATTAAAATATGTCAAATGACTGAGTTATAGAAATATTCTGAAGGTAAATTAGAAAAAATATCACTATTTGTGTAGATCTGACTCTGAAGAGAATTTTGTCTTGACATCACAAGATGATAATAAAGTATTATCTTTATTCTGTTTTGCTTATACCTAGGCACTGTTGCCTCAGATACAGACACTGTTTAAGAAAGAGGCCAGATCTAGCTGAACATACATCTAAATTCACAAGGGTTATTCGTTTTCCATCTGTTCTTTAAAATATTTTTATTTGCAGTTTTTTCAGATTTTATTGCATGTGTAGAGCTCCTGTGTGTAGAGCTTTTGATAACCAAAATTACATTTGCAATGCTGATGAATATTAACAAAAATCAATATAATGTGTTAAATAAGGAATATCACTGTCACATTTTAAAGGCGTAATGAGAAACTAGGCTGTAGTTGGTTTAGGCTTTGATCTTTTTTCTTCAGTGGTGTGGCCTTTCACACCCTCACCTTAGCTTTGTCGAGGCCAATTCACAATATATGCTGTCTGGGCCACAGTTTGTGGTGCATATTGCATTTAGTCTGTCTTCTGTTGGAAAATTTTTTTCCTCCTTGCTAGCACAGCACAGCTTAGTCGAGGAAGATGAAGTGGTCCATTACAGTAACACCATCCATAAATTTAGAAGGCTCCTTTTGCTTGTCAGGAACTAGGGAGCCCTCTCACACAGCAGAAATAGGGTAATATTACCTAGTCCACTGGATAACACAAGTGATGGCTAAAGAAATATGTGGGTTAAAGATAGGGGAATTTTTAATGTATCTGAGTAAGAAGACCTGGTTCCAGATTATCTGGGCTTCAAATCCTCTTCATGATATCTGTGTAATACAGAAATAATAGCTGTTTCCTGTCTTAGATCTAGAAATAAAAATTTCTCTATTTCAGTCATCAATTATAATATTCCCAAAACCTGCAACAGACGACTTAAGGTTTAGGGACATAAACAGTGTGCAAGAAAGGCTGTTTTGTTTTCCTTTCCACTTATTTGAGAACTACTTGTGTTGGGTTATTTTGAAGCTTACAAAGGAAAGAAGTTAGCTGTAACTGTATGTCCTTAAAATGTCCTTTGGACTGTTAGCCTTTTCTTTAGCATTGTTTTTCTAGTTTTTGCATAATATGATATAAATTTAACAGCTTTTTTTCTCCATGATGCTTTTGTGTGTGTGTGAATTATCTTTGGTTGTGTGTGTTTGCGTTCAGACTTGTTTGAAATTCAGCACATATTGAAATGCTAAACTTAAACCAGCAATATTTCTTTTACTCCAGGCAAAATTTATGTTTTGAGTTTTTTTCCTTCAGTGCCTGGTTAGCCTTGATGTTTTATGTCGAGGCATTGTTAGAAGTTGGTTTGGTATAGCATAATCTTATTGATTGAAATGTGTTTACTTTCCTGACCATGAAAATAGGAATTTATAATTCAGCTTCCACTTAATTAGAAGAATATTTGTAAAAAACGGAGAGTTATAAAACACACCCCAATTCACAGAATAGAGAACATAAAAGGGTAGTTAGGGATTTTTTCTGTTTTGGGGCGTTAAAGGAAAAAACACTATACTGAGAAAGGTGCCTGTTAATTGCTGATGTCTTCTTGTAGCAGGGGTGGTACTCTTGTACTTTGTATAAAAAGGTGAGAGTAACTCATCACAGAATGGGAGTAAAAGTCCAGAAATGAGACATTTTGACAAAAGTTTAAGGAAAAAAAAAACACCCAAAGCTTATGATTTCCTATTATTTCTAGGGTACTAAGAAAGGGGAAAGTATAATATATACTGACGAGTTGGGCAGCCTGTCTGTGATATTGCAGGATATACAGATGTTTTTTGTGAAGGATCTAATCTATTGTCAGTGGAAAAATGATGAAAATGAAAGGAATTTGCATAAGAGATTGGTCTGTTTCACAGCTACAGGCCTTTTTGCATTTTCTGAAGCGTAACAGCAGCAAGCAACAGTTTTGGTAAATGTTTCGTGTCTGTTTAACTAAAGGCAATATCAGACCTCAGTATTTCCTGCCCAAATTGGCATCAAAAGGGGTCACCAATCTTGAGTAGATTTCTGTGGGAGTTAAGTGGAAGGAGAAAACATTTATTGGCTTTGTCTCATTCTAACTAAAGCAGCTCGGCAAACATTGTGTTAATCTTTGAAGAAGCCTATACCAAAAAGGGAGAAGACCACTTTGGACTGTTTAGCATTTCAGAATTGTCGGCAGAAACTTCAAATGATCCTTTATCCACTCAGGCTGCGCTTATGCCTCTTCGCTTGTTCCCTGATGGATTGGCTTTTTGGCTTGACTTTTCAGCTTAAGTCAGCTGCCTTGACAGTAGTTAGCAAAATCAGCACACTAACACAGGACCATCTACTCAAGAGGACACAAATTTAGATGAGTCTGAACTTACTGTCCACAATGTCAGAGGCAGTTTGGAGAACGACTTACATACCCTGCTGTCTTAGTTACCACCAAGACTGTAGCCATGTTGTATAATTGATAGACTTCAAGGGTGAGAATTGCTGTCGCAAGAAACAGAGGGACTGGAAGCCCACTGTCTCCTCATTTGGGTAGGTCCCAAACATTTACTACAACTATTGAAAATTAAGAAAGAAATTGCTCTGAACAAAGATGCTTTTCCTGGCTCAGATCAGACCTGCTAAGTGATATTCACATTTTTTTCTTGAGTAAGGAATCAACTTCAAAAGAATTTAAATTGGACCCTTTGTGGAATAGGACTACGAAACACCTGCTATGAAGAGAGATGCAGTCTTTCTAAAGGGGAGATGATACCAGGTGAGCTAAAACCGCTAATGATATCAGTTCTCATAAACCAGAGCAGGGGACAACTTGCCTAGGAAAAGGGCTGAGATGCTACAGGTGACAAAGCTTATTGAGATTACATGTACTGATGGGGAATTCCAGACATATACCTAACTTGTCATTCCAATATAAATTGGTGACTGAGTGAATTGACTCTGGGTCAGATCTCTCATTCATTATCATGACCTGTTTTCTTGGTGATTGGCTGGGAACAGACTGGAAGGCGACTAAGACTTTTAGGAGTGACATAGAACTTTGGAAATTGCATCCTGAATTGCCCACAGAAAGGAAAAGAAAGTGAGAATGCTTTGGATATTGCTGTGGAAGAAAAGAGGTTAGAGAACAGGAAGAGCTTTCATTAGGGTGTTAAGTTTTTTTATGTTGACCGGCAGTATTAACAGATTTTGAAATTGTGCAAGGAAATGCAGATTAGTTCCCACCATTTACTCTGATGTCTATGACTTCCTAACAACTTGGTTTTAAAGAAAATGAGAGTGGTTTTGGGAGGGGTGTTTTCATCTGGGACCTGTACATACTTACAGGAAACCCAGGTTAAAAGGCAGGCTTTTTCCACTTTTAGTTTCTTTGAATTAACAGAAGAATTAAAAAAAAAAAAAGAAAAAGGTGTGTGTGTGAAGTAATTTAGACCATCTGTAATATATATGGAAATAATAAAAGTGGCTACTACGAATTATGATGGGGAAGCAAACATTAATTGAAACATGTGAATTGTTACATAGAAACATTACATCATAAATTCAGAACTTTTTTATTTAAAAACAAGTTGGAGTATTTCAGTAAAGATTTGGGGAACTAGTTGCTATTTCCCTTTGGGAGAGAGTGTTTCTGAAAGGAAGGACAAGATATATTAAATATGAACTGTGGCACGTAATTGATGTTTAAGAAGGGAATTTAAAATAGTGCAAGTTTACAATTAATTATATTTTAATGAAAAAGTCTTTTCATAAGACTTTTAAAATGTTCTTTCTTTTTATGGTACTGTAGATCTGCAGTGCCTGTGTCAATATTGTAATAGAATACTTTCAATGAAAAATACAATTTTGAAACTGCTTGTACTGAGTGCATTTAAAATGATATTACAACTATAGTACAAGATTCTAGAATTATATTGCTATAAAGTGGAAGTACAGGGGTTTAATAAGTCTCTGAAGTTCAAGAATTTTGAAAATTAAAGTGATATATGTCATGGTCAATGTGGTTCTCGTTCAGCTATGTATATTCTAAAGTCAGTTGAAGGGACTTGCAGCATGTGAGTATAATGTTAACAACGTGTATTTTCAACCCATTTAGTCTTTTAATAATTTTGTGTGGTATGTTAATAGCTGTAGTTTACTTTTAATGTGCTTTGTGTAATGTCCTTATGTTAAGTAAATGGAGAGATTATAGGAAATAATTGACTTTGGGTATTGTGGTTTTTTTTATTGTTTTGTCCCTTTGAAGATACAGGGCTTCATAATCACATCAAAGTATTAGTGATGACCTATTCTTGTAAAGTAAGTCAAGTAATCATATCCACATTATTTAATTACATGATTTCAATAGAAAATAAGAGACTACAATGACTATGGGAGATGTATAACAGGAATGGAAATACAATAGCTTTCTGTTTCTTGAAGACTGGATTCAAATCAAGTTCAATCAGGAGAAAATGAATGTTTTAATGTATCAGGTCGACAGGATTTTAGGACATAAGCAGAACTGTTACGTAATTTTGCAGAATTGTTAAGTTTGATTTGAAGAGGTCCAGTTTTGGTTTGCCTGGACTATAAAAGCAAGAAAGGCAAGTGAGAGTGAGATAGATTATTTAGACTGTGCTGAAGATAATTAGTAGTTCATACTTATGAAATACGATAATTCACTTAAGGGCATAGAAATCATATTGTAGGTTATAATGTTCATGACATATCCTGTTACTGAATGCTTAAGCGCCAAGTCCCCCATGCTTTGAGCTCTGTATGATTAGTGATATGCAAGCTACTTTAAAATACAGAGCATTACCTACACAGTCAAACACTTTTCCTGGCCATGAGCAGACTAGAATGGAGTAGAGAGCTGCTGCTTTTGCAGCTTCCTCAGCTTCACTGATTAGGTGCCAAGGCAAATCAAGTTCAGCATCCTTTGGTTTTGGTAGCAATCTCTTCAGCATGGGCTTTACCTCTTTTTTTTTTTTTTTTTTTTCCCCTTTTCTTGCTTGTACAGCAGCAATAAGTATAATAATATAATTACTTACCTAGTTACTCGACTAGCGTAAGTTGCAGGCAGATGGTGAACAGCAAGCTCTAGATGATTATATAGTAAACCCACTGATCTCTGTAAGAAACATCCCAGGGAAAACATATACAGCAGGTAAGAAGAGGATTTAGATGATCAAAACAACTAGAGAAAGAAAAAAGGCTGAATGTGACTGGGTGACTTAATACAGGGTTATCAGAAATAGGAACACTTCCTATATAGTTAAGTATAACCATCTGTTTTTTAAAAGGAAAGAAATTTCCTAGTCCACATATGATTCTAAAAAGGTGTTTCCAATCAGTACGAATACCTGTTTTTAAGGCTTATGAGATTGTTCTTACAAAACACTTGATTTTGATTGAGTAATATCTGGAATGGGTTTTTGGTCTCCAAAATTAGAGAGACATCAAGATGACAGGTCCAAACCATGAGTTACTACAGTAATGTAGTATTTTAAAGCAATCTCCATTCCTAAAACACAGGCGAATAGAAGCTTTTGTAAAATTATGGATATTACTCACAGAAAAGCCCTGATTTATTTGCTAGATTTCTCTGCTCTGTCTAAATAGGTAGCAGGTTGGGGAACAGATTTCCTTTCCTTTGAAAATTAAATTTAAAACCAGAGTTTTCAATTTGTTTATTCACCAGCCTGGAAGGGAATTAATCTGATAATGATAATTAAAACAAAACAAGACACCCGTGGGAGAGAGGAGAGCACGTTAGGCTGTTGTGTCCCAGCCTTTCTCTTTCTCTCTCTTTTTTTTTTTTTTTAAATTTGACCAAGTGAGTTATGTGTTTTGTATTTGGGGTGTGGTGGGTGGTGGTGGTTTGTGTTTTAATGCTAGCTGGAACGTCTTCCCCAGGAGAGGCCAAGGGAGTGATTCCATGATGTTAGCCATGTGGAGGAGAGAGGAGTAGTACCTCCCCTTTTAGTGGTAGGGTGTGTGTCAGCTTCATGCAGTGCTTGATCTAACTCTGCACTGCGCTCCTGCCCCCTTTGCTGGCCTTGTGCTGCTGGCCTTTTGTCTTGTGCTGGGTAAAACAGCTATGTGCCTGTGGAGTTAGTGTATATTAATCTAAAGGATTTTTTTTTTTTTTGTGGATTAGCCTTCCATTGATTTTGCTCTACATCTCAGTATTGCCAAATCAAGTGCAGGAGTGACAGTGGGAATGTGTTATTGGGACCAGGAATGAGGAGGGTAAGAGGAGAGAGGCCTCCTCTTTGGGCAGTGATCCGCCACTAGATAGGATTACATCACATAAAATTGCATCTCAAAATAGTTTATATCCCTGAAAGTAGAAGGCCTCCTTAAGACAGCAGACCCAGATTCGTATTTACTGTGATTCAGGTGGAGAAAAGACTCAAAGCTGGTGAGGTTTGACAGTACAGTTAAGCCAATCTAGTGTCTAACCGTGCCCAAAGGGCGCACCTCTGCTCCTTTCTACAAACTCCCATCCTGACTGCATTTCCCCCACTTCCCTAGCCACCCAGCATGGTCACCATTCTGACTCCACATCAAACTACGTGCAGAATGGGGGGTGGAGACTGGTAATTTTGATTTTTGTGTAGGTATAATATTCTAAACCTAGTCAGAGGAGAGTCATTCATGGCATGCCTTTGGGCTTTGTTTTCTTCCAAAGTGGGGACAGGGGGGAAGTGTGTCAGCCTGTGAAGGAAAATTGAATTGTGCTTTATGGCATTAAAGGTTTTTTTATTAATTAAAAAACAAAATTGGAAAACAAGATGGAGGAGGATAGCTTTTCTCCACCACTGGAAGAAATACTGCTCCTATATTTTCAAGCAGTGGTGAATGGCCACATATATGCTTATGTCTGCCTTTTTACAATATTTCAGTTTCCTTGTAGCTCTGTCGTCATTAAGACCTGCAGGGCATATGTGGAGAACAAATTGTGCTATTGTTTGTGCCCAGTCACAGAGATACTAGTGTCTTAAAAATGTCTCTCAGATATTTTCTCGTGTTTCTTTCCTGCTTTTGTAATTTCTTTTGGGTACTGAGTGTTCTGAGTAATATTTATTTCTATATCTGACCTCAACAAATAACAGCTATGCTTTGCAAGACTCTGGCTTTAATAATGTCCCTGTTTTAAGACCTTGCTCTTATATTATGTTCTTTTTAATTTGCTCTCATCGAACCCATAGCAGAGTGGTATAAGATATTCAATGTCTGCATAGCTTTAAGCTCCCCATTAACACTATTCCTCTTGGAGAATTGTGCCCAGTATTTTATTTATTTTGATAATGTGTGCTACTTGACAAAGTGAACCTCTATTACAAGAGTCTCTTTGCTGTAATGTTACTTTACCTAGCCTTCTAAATACGTTAAGTCTAGCTTAAATTTACCCTTTTGATCTAGCATTATTTTGTTACCCATGCCAGTCTCTCAGGCATTAAAGAAGAATGCCTTTATGTATTCAAATAGAATTATGATCCATAGGATTAAATGTAGATGAGGTAGAGAATGGAGAGAGGAAGGTGACATTTTTGTAAAATTAGATCTTTCTAGTCTTTCTGCTTGACAAAAGTAAGTTTTCTATCTCTTTTTCTTGATTTATCAACAAAACCACACTGACTTTCCACCCAATTGCTTGCTTTTTAATTGTCAGATATTTGAGAAATCTAAACAGCAAATGTTAGTGCTTTCCCATGAGTATGTATGTACCATGTGTTTGTGCATATATTGCTCAGTCTGATATTACTTGAGACTTGCAGGATGAATGTATTTTAATGTTTTTCATCTTCTTTGGAAGGTTATTCTAATGCAACACTGGTGTGTTTGATGAAACTATCGCCTAAATAGAAATGATCTTATCCTACTTAAAAGTTCCTCGGTTTCATTTCAACTTATGCTTTAGAAGAAAATTTGTTCAGCTGTGGGCCCACTAATACATCACAGCAGATAACGTGTTAACAGCAAGGAAATTTTTGGTTTTTTCTGCAAAATTGCATTTATTGAACTGAGTTAAGACTTATGGGGCTGCAATTTTCTATCCCAAATCACCTTGCTGCTACTTAGACTCCAGGCAGAAGTTGGAGTTTGTTTTAGGAAACATGAAAAAGCTTTTTAAGTAATGACTTTGAGGTAAAACATCAGCAAAAATGGGGACACCTGCTGTTAATAGAAGTGCCTGCACGTTCATCAGACTTACATCCCCGGTAGAGGGAACCGCTGAGTAGAATCCTGACCACTCTTGTTGAGATCCTATAGGTGGCAGCAGTCACTGCAGTTTAAGAGGTTAACAATGGAATGATTTATAGGTACGAGAATAAAGATGTCAGAGCTAAGCTAATGGGATCTTTCTACGGAAAAGTGCTGCTCTCTGAAATATGATAAGTGAGAAAAATGCCACTTAATTTTTTAGTTTGCGTTTAAGGCTTGACTAGTTCTTTGTCATTAAGTTATATTTTTAATATTGTTCCTAGACAGGTTTTAAAGGAGCCAGAATTTTATAGTGCCATGCTATGAAATACAGTTCTTTGAACAGCCAGAGGGAAAGACCTGATGGGAATTTTAAAAAAGAACAAACTCTTGTTAATTCTGATGCTGGGATTACAAATTCTATATTACTGTGTAAGCTTTGTCTGATAATCAGAAGATTTAATGGCACAGAGTAAACAATATTGCTTTACTTCTGAGAAGCCTGGCTGAAATGAGGATGTTTTTCTAAACTAAATGCATATTTGGTGCAATCTTTAACAACACAGTTGCTATACTTCAAACTCTCTGCATGAAGAAACCTCAGAACTGAGGTAACATATTTACTGAATTATATTTGCTCCCTAGATTGAAGGAGAAAAGCTTGCCATTTGAACTTTGTAAACATAAGAGCTTAGTTAAGTTACCCCAACAGAATTAATATGTCCTACTTGTAAATAAATTTTATTGTATGTGCCATTGTGCTAGTAGCTATGCTGTTTTCATTTTTAATGTAAAACCTCCACCTTTTATAAGTGACAGGTGAATTGAATTTGATCTATTTTCTTCAGAAGAAGTACCACAGCATGTGAAATGTCATGCCCTGCTGCTGAAAAACTAGGATTTTTCTTTATCTTTTTATCGTGCTAAGTATTTTACCCAGTAATTTTTTCAAATTGTGTTGAAAATCATTGAATCTCTTAAAACAAGTAAGAGAAGAGTACAATCACCTCACTCATTGTATCATTTCAAATAAAGTGGTAATAAGTGGCCTTTCTAATATGACAATGAAACAATTAATAAAACTGTTTACTCCTGTATCATTGCAGATCTCTCTTTTCTGGGTGAATGCATTGTTGTACCCTCCTACATACATAAATACATTCTCCTTAGATGGCACATGTGCCTAGCTAGCATTTTCACTGTTAAAGCCTTCACCTGTTTTCTATGGCATACTTTCATGTAGGTGCTATATGATGTTGGAAACTTCTCCATTTAAGTAGTTTGTGCAATATCACCAGAAGATAAAATTTCAAAGACAGCTATCGTTAAATCCCCTTTACAGGTAAGAAACTAAAAATACATCTCTTTTGTTCTATGTTTAAGAGTTTTACTGTGCTTTAATGGAAGCTTACAATGTAATAAAATTAACAGCTTAAAATGTAATGGCAGATTTTGGGGTTTGTTTTGATATGTCTGATAGTCCTATGTTAAGTCTATAGAAAGGATGGGTTTTTTGTCTTTAGAAAAAAGTGGGGCTTTTAATAGGGAAGTACTGCTTACTACCATATGCACTGAGACTCTCAGCTGGTGTGTTTCTAAATCACAAGTGAGATAATAAATGATTTCATATGGCCTTTGAAGTTCAACTGTTTTCAGTGAACTGTCTAAATAGAATCATTTATCAATCAGGGGCAGAATTAATATATAGCTTTGAATAGTCCCTAAAACCTCTGAAAAATGTTTTACAGAATGAGACAGCACCAAAGCAATTTATTAGTCAAATCTTGTTTGACATATTTGTGGCAATAGCTCTGTTTGGCAGACTTTTATGGGCCTGCTGCATGAATCAGGTGAGCAGAATCAGGACCTCTCCATGGTTTTTGTCTTCTTACAAACTGTAGCTGTGCATACACATACACAGCATTCCTCTCTTACTGAGAGACAAAAGAAAAATACATTTTTAAATGTTTGAAATGGTGAATAAAACTTTCCAAATACTCAAAACATTAATTAATTGCTGCACATCTTTTCTTCCATGCTGACAGTGACTATAACTGACAATATTTTAGGGTTGTTTTCTTAATTCTCATTGATTATTTTCTTAATTCTTTTGCTTCACGTTGTCAGTTGTTCTTTGCTAAATATTATCCAGTAATTACTCAAGTAAGCAACATTATGTTAATAACAAATTGATTCAGAATTTTCCATAAAAATCTGATTTATTTTTCTTTTAATTCTTCAGTGTAATCAGTGACAGAAAACAAAATAGTTGTTGCCGTGTGCTTTGTTCTTTATGAGAATGTCAATCACTTGCTTCTCTGCACCTAGGAGAGTTTTAGTGTTGAGAACTATAGCATATGACTTGAATTCTGTAGAGCATAAAAACATTTCTGAGAGGTGATGATCCCTCAGTTTTTGTCAGTGTAAGCAAGCAATTCGGCAAGTGGAAGCAGATCATTAGATGAAAGCAATTGGTGCAAAGGCTTATATGTTTCCACTGTAGCAGTTTAGTTCAGGGATTCTACCTCAGGCTAGTTTTAGTTTGGACCATTGGGTGAAATGCTGTCACCATAGCTGTGATTTGAAGTTGTTCAAGGGGCCAGACGTTGGTTTGGACCCCCGTGTCCCTATTATAGTACATTTGATGCACACCTAGAGTGGAGCTTCCGACTGAGTCTCCTCTGAAAAGAATCCAAGTTGGCACACCAAAACTCCTCCATAAAGGTGACACAAATGGGCTGAGTGAAGGCAGCTGGGATGTTCAGTTCATTCATACCAGAGTGTGTGTTTAGGTGCAGCCTCAGAATTCCCAATGCCTTCAGAGTGTTCCATGGGATGGAAAGACTTGGTACTTTGGGAAGTATTGGAAGGAAAGAATTGTTACCTCTGCTAAGTGATCATCAAAATCAAGACATATTTTTTGGGAAAAAGCCCAAGATGTTAACGTCACTTTTGAATTTAGCTGGTAAATTTCTGAGAATTTGTACAGAGTGCCATTACGGGGATGTTACATACTTAGGTTTAAGCACTATGATTGCATTTGATATAATTTTAATGTATAAATCCAGGGAAGGTTCCAAGCACCTTGCAAAAATACAAAAAGTACTATTCGGAATATAATTGTAAGTTAATTTAGCAACTTTTTACTGCTTTTGTTGTGGTTTCATAAGAACCCTTCCTCCCTCACCCCTTCTTTTTCGCCATCAACACCTTTCATGATTTTCATGCATCCCTCGTAGTTGTCTTTGACTCTATCTTCATACACCAAAGGTGCTTTTATTGCAAGAGAGCTGATGTGAATTATTACCTTGCGAAAAATGCTGGTGGAAATAGAAAGCTGGACAAGGTCATCAGCAAAGGGATATGAGCATAGTTGCTCTGAACTGTGCTGCAGTAACTGTATCTTGTTTCCAGTAGTAAGACAGTTCTCTAGTGTTAGTGCTTTCACTGTGAAAAAGTAACTTTTCTTCTTCTTGTCCTCGTACAGTTTCTTCTGCATTGTCACCCAGAAGGGATGTCTCTTGAATGATCTTTTCTTTCAGTTCTGCTCATAAGAAATTAGCTTAGGGGGACTAAGGAATAAAACTGGGATGTTTGTTTATTTGGAAGAATATATTTCACTATAAAATATATGTTTTTATGCCTGTCTTCCTTTACCTTTATAGTTAATGCTATATACCCATTAATGCTTGTAACACAGACCCTATGTCTTCATATTTGTTTGGACAGTGGCCTGTATAAGAATGTAAGAAACTCTACTGTATCAGACCAAAGATCGGAAACAATCTCCTTTTCTAGAGAGGTTATTGTACCTTTTCTCCTTCCTGGAGAATCACCAGAGTGCTGTTTCTCTGAGGTATTCCCCTGGCTTGTGTGAATCAGTGATTTAGGAACTTCTTCAGTTAAAGATGTTGCCTGTCATTTGTTTTAACAGTTTTAATGACGTATTTTCCATAAAGTGTCTTTACACATCCAGTGGCTGATTTAACTACAAGTTATGTAAAAGAGTAGTTTTCCATGTTTGTTTTACATTGCTGCTATATAAATATGTTCCTGCAACACAGATGAATAATAAAATTGTACTAAAGTGAAGTCCCTACAAAGAAATATCACGCTTGTGCGCACCGTACTCAGATGAGAAATTCTTACAGTCGTGTTTATTTCTCACTGTGCTGCGACAGTGCATATGACCACAGAAAGAAACATTAATTTGCCTGAGAGTATTGTGTTTCTTCAGTCCTGTAAATTGCAATTACTGGGACACAGCAGCAGCATCCCCCAGAACTCAGTGCTTATTATCTTCTCTTTGTACCACGGACAGATCCCAGGATGGGTGGGTGTCTGTCTTTCAGAATTCCAGTAAGTGATGCTCCACTTTACTCTTTCCTTTTCTTCTTCCTGCAGTGCAGCAAGTTCTGAATGGAGTGTTTCCTAGGGTTTGTCCTTACGTTTCATAGGGTTAAGGTAGTGGCTACTAATTCATGAATGTCCAAAAAGAAATAGAAGAGTGTTTATGCTGTTTATGTTTTTATTTAGTTTGGGACCTATACATATGATGTAGATCTATTTCTTATTTTGCAGTAAAAAATACTCTATTTTGCATCCTAATAATACACTGTTACAGTTACTTCTACAGATTTTTCACTTTATTTCGTTATGAGACGTTTCTGTTGGTTTTAATTTTTTCATTTTTTCCCCCCTTTTTTTGGTAATTATTCAAACATAAGTTGCCCAAATAAACCTCTGTATTGCTGATTGCTTTATGTGCATCAGTTCTATTTTTTTTTTCCTTTCCAGACACAGTGAAAAATGCTTTAACACCTCTGGTTCAGATCCCATTCCTTTTCTTTCAGAGTTTCTATTACCCTTGTGGACTTCTATCAGTAGTGTGAGCTACTTGTGATCAAGTAGAGAGAGTATTTGAGAATTTATTTCATCATATATATTACTCTTATTAAAAAATGGCTGTCCATTTGTTCGTTTGACCACTGTTTTGTGTTAAATAGGTATTTTTACTAACCTGTATACAGGAAGAAAGTTTTCCCTGAAAATAGCATTGTTAGTATAATTACTTTGTATATTTCAGCACAGCTTGTTTTAACAGGGATAATGTTCAATATGTCTAAATTAGTGTGTATGTGCCAAAATGAGGTTCTTGTTGTTGTATTCTTTTGGGATTTTTCAGTGTTTTTCCTAGCTCAGTCTGATCTGAACCACTCTGCTGCTTTGCAAATATGTGATGTTTCTTCTGTTTTGAAATCTTAAGTTCTTAATGTGGCTTTTATCTATTATACTATTGCTAGTTATTTTCTTCATTGCTTGCTGTGATTAATCTTAAGTTTATCTTTTTTACTTTATCTGGACTTCTAAAGTCTCATAAATAGGTCTTAATT
The DNA here is from genome assembly GCF_949628215.1 of Phalacrocorax aristotelis. Lineage (NCBI taxonomy): Eukaryota > Metazoa > Chordata > Aves > Suliformes > Phalacrocoracidae > Phalacrocorax > Phalacrocorax aristotelis. The sequence goes on from NC_134278.1 coordinate 110,196,601, forward strand.
TTTCTTGTACAGATTGTTGCTAACTACCTAAAGAGTTCTAGTAGACTGAGGAGATGTGCTTTTCTCTTAAAATCTGCCATGATAACAACTTTGACATGTTTATCATGGCATGTCATATATGTATCTTTAATGGTGATAACAGTGATTGTCTTTGCTACCTTCTAATTTGCCTGAACAGAGTTGGGTTTAGCAGTGGATACAATCATCAGTCTTGTTCTCTTTAGGAAGACCATGCAACGAGAGGGCTGTGACTATGTCACAGGAGGTAGGAGCACATCTATAATAACTAGTATTGAGTAAAAGCTAAGGCTCCATTAATACGTTTCCAGGGGAAAAAAGTATTATATGGCATTTTGGGGGCTTCTTTTTAATATATAAAGTTCCAATCAGTTACTTTAGAGACCTGGAGAACATAAAAAAAAGTAGAACCTACGCATTGCCACTGCCAAAATAAACATTATTGTCTTAACTTCAGTAAAGCTTTGACCAGCTAAATATTGCACAGCATATTTGTTTATTAATTTATTATATTTTATTGCTGTAACAAACTTTATTTTTCATATGCCTGCCTTTTTTTAGTTGTATCCATACTGGATAATGGAAATTTTCTGACAGAAGGCTGGTGTGCAGTAGATTAAGGTAAAATATATCTCCCTTCTCTTTCAGTTGGTGGTTCCTCAATGGTTATACTAATCCACATGATATGAATCACTTCTGAATTTGATTTCCACTAAATATTTCTTCTTTTTTCATTAGACCATAGCAATAATTTTCTGGTTTAGAAACCCGTCTTTTGTAACTAGAACAACTGGCAACAATCAGAAAAGTTGGTAATTCCATTTTGTCATTGAAAGCAGAAGGTTCAGTTTTAAACAGGCAGTAGATGTGAAGAGTTATTTGAGAGTTAGATGTAGCATTATCAATATTAATATTAACACTGTATTGATTTGGATTGATCTGGGTTAGTTGTTACCCTGAAGTACACACCCTTTCTAAAATTGATGAAGCCTATATATTAGATATGAACCATCAGAACTGCATAAGTAAGTATAAAATAAAAAAATATGGCATGGGACTCCAGGGCTAGTAGTTGTATATAAAGTAGATAGAAGTAAATTCAGAAAAAATTACTGCTGTGTGACTTGACAGAAGTGAAATTACTCCTTGCAAAATGAAGAATGTTCACTGCTTTGTCTCATGTAGTTGTCTTCTGAGGAAGGACTCTAAGTCTGAAATCTCTCCAGGTAATTGATTTCCTCGTAATATGCAAACCTAAAAGGGGTGCTTTACCAATATTTGCTCTTCTCTAGGCAGAGTCTTCGGGTCTCGCAATGGCTGAGTCTCTGTAGGTTGCTTTCCCTTGACTCTGAAGATTTTGCAGCAGGGAAGTTAACAGGGATGATGGATCTTATAAGTGAAGCATTGGCTTGAGACTCTGAAGACTGGAGTTTATTTCTTGGCTCTGCAATTGCATGTTTTTGGAACTTTAATCAAAAGATCAAAATCTGCCTCTGGAGGCAGATTCAGACCCAATGAGGTTAGAAGTAGGACTTCTATTTGTGTTAGATTGGGTTTATATGAGCACTTTACTCTCTGTTGTGTTCCATTTTCTAATTTCTGAGAATTGTATTCCTTTCTCTCTCCCCTCTCATTTTTCATATTAAACTCTAAACTCTGTTGTAGGGACTGCCCTTTGCTATATGTTTTTATTATTTAAAACACAGCAAAGTGTAGATGGGGCCTCTGCTTTTGTAATGAGTGTTGATTCTGCAATTAAAGATGGTGCTCCAGTTTAAGACATTACATAACATTTCCAAAAACTGGAAGATATACACTGGGACATCTTAACTTCTAGTCTGTATTAAATCTCTGAGTGCCAGCAATAGTGGTTACAGAACTGTTCTATTGCCTATTTTAGGATGTAAATTGGTTTGGAAAAGTGACTGTCTACTTTCTTCCCTCCAGCCTGAGGTGAAGTGGCTTGCTTATTGAATACTCTTATCCCTCAAAAGCCATGTACACAAGAGTGTACTTGTGATCTCTGCCTGAACTGGAATAGTGATCTACATACTGTTAAAGGGTATTTAGAGTAAATTCTCTCTGGGGTTAATAACCCTTCAACTATTCACTCTGCAGTCTAATCTTTTTCAGAACTGCCTTGTAAAAAATGCAAAACCAAAATAGCTTGTTAAACTTGTACTCCAAGGAAATTATTGTGTACTATATTTGAGGATCAAGCATAATATCTGTAGTTTTTTCATCTCTGATTTTCTATCCTCAGTAGTATTGTAAAAGTAGCTTACTCTGGCATTTTGAGCAGAAAGGACATGCTCAGAGTTTTTGTTTGCTTTGCTGTACCAAATGGAATACTGTGCTGGGTATATTTTTTGGCAGCTTGGGATGTTGCGGTAGCTTGTACTGTTTTAATTTTATGGATTTAACTTTTAAGATTTTCTTAAATCATGAGGCATTATTAATGCTTTGTTTTCTTTGTTTTAATATTTTGTTTATGAAGCAAAACACTTGATAAAAACTAGTTTCTGGAGCATAGACTCATGCTTTGTTTATTGGTAGTTTTTCAGACTCTCTACACATAGAACTGTTAATTTCAAATGGGCTTTATACAGATGCTCAGTTTCCTGATTATTTTCTAAAATTACATTCATTTATTTCACAGTATTTTTGTAGACAGTGATGCTTTTTTTTTTAAACTTTGAAACTTAGGCAGGGAGAGATTAAAATCCAAAATTCCTTGTATTCTTGGCTGTCCTATTTCTAACACTTTTTTCTGACCATCCAGCACTCTGTGCTGTCTTTAACACCAGCTTAAGCTCAGTTGTGTGGCATTGTATTCAGTGTTTCTGCAAATCTAGAAATTAGGGGCTTTCAAGTGTCGTACCCAAAAGACAACAGTTAATAACTGGTTTATATGCTTATATTCTACCAGACAGGAGATAAAGGTAGCAAACCACTTTCTCAAAGCAGGGTCTGGCTATGCAGGTCAGGTCAGGTTACTCTCAGCTTTATCCTGTCTGGTCTTGAAGACCTCCAAGGATGAAGACTACACAGCTTCTCAGGGAGACTGCCCAGCGCTTGACTGTCCTCATGATGAAAAAGCTTTTCCTTTCCCTCCATTTGAAGCTGTTCTTGTTTCAATTTATGTCCGTTGCCTCTTGTCTTCCTGCCATGCACTCCTGTAAAGAGCTTGGCTCCATCTTCTTGATGATGACCTTGTAGGTACTGGATGGCCCCTTGCCCTTGTCTTCTCCAGGCTGAACAACTGCCTTTCCCTCAGCCTCTCCTCGCAGGGTTTGTGCTCCAGCTGCCTGACCAGCTTTGAGGCTCTTTACTGAACTTGCTCCTGTTCCTCGGTGTCTTTCTGGCATTACCCAGCACTGGATGCAGTATGCCAGATGTAGTCTATTAAGTGCCAAGAAAAAGTGGACAATCACTTCCCTTAATCTACTGTCTATGTTTCTGGTCATACAGGCCAGGATGCAGTTGGCCTCTTTTGCTGTGAGGGCACACTGCTGGCTCATATCCAGCTTGCTGTTCATCAGCACCCTTTAGGTCCTTTCCAGCAGAGCTGCTTGCCAGCCTCTTAGTCCCCTGCCTGTGTTGTTGCAGGGCGCTCTTGCTTTCCAGGTGCTGGACTTGGCACTTGTCCTCACTGAATGTCGTGACATTCCTCCTGACTCATTCTTCCAGCTCGTTTAGGTCCCTCTGAGTGGCAGCCCTGTTTTAATCAGTTGGGAGGGAGGCAGGCAAGCATATTTGTATAACAGTGTTGCAAAATCTATTATCATGTCACAATATAATCCTCCTAACTGCTTACCAAATGGTTTGTTGGTATAAGTTAATAACTTTCATTAGACCAACTGATGCATTTAGAGAAAATGGACAAGCTTTTAGGAACACAAGCCACCTTCTGAAAAAGAAGCAGCAGCAAAATTCAAACAGATACAAATGAGAATAAATGGTTATTCTGAATTTAATGTAATTATGTAAATCAGTGAGGCAATCAGAAAGGAAAAAGTAAAAATGGGAGGGAAAACCTAACAAGGTGATAGGGTCATTGGACCTTGGGATACAGAGATAGACTGGTAATTATGCTTCTGAAATGCTGAGGGAGTTGAAGGGAGTCGGACATAAGGAAAACTGCAATATGCTATAGAATCAACATTTTACCAAATTCCTTATTCCTATTACTCAGGAAAGTTATGAATTTTATATCTTAGCCTCTATTTCCAAGATAATCAAGACTGAGGAGAGTTTACATGTTTCAAACAGTTGTTATTGGAAGTAGGTGCATTGTGAGAAGTATGATGAAGAATATGTGACTTCTGGTGATTCTCTTGTAGGGAAAGTTTATCACTCTGATTGTGTAAAGTTTTGCAGTTGATACTGAGAAAATTTGGAAGATGATGTCTTCCTCCAGTTACATTGTTATTTTTAAATGATTTTCCAAATAGGTTTCAAAAGGTATCCCACAGGACAAGGAAGAGTGTAAGTTCAGTGAGATTTTCTTTTTGTGGTAGGAAAGAACATGACACTTGGTCGCTTGATCAAAGAAGTGATCTGCTCTCAAATGAGCACGCATTTTGGGTATGAGTTCTCTTTAGGTTAGCTGGATTCAATCCTCTGAGCAAATTTAGCAATCTCTTGGGACTATGTGTCATAGACCTTTTTGCTTTATTTTGAAGTTAGAGGTGCTGGTTTCCAGAATTCCCTTACATAATGAGTTGAAGGTTGACAATTATAGGTTGATCATATGGTCTGCAAAGTTTAAATTAGTACAGAAATGTTCTGGAAGTTGTGGGTTCATTCAGCCTGCAGTGGAGTTAATTCCTTTGTTGTTAAACAGCCAATGAATCATCTGGTGGCTCTGAAGGAAAGGATGTTTTCTGTTTTCTGTATCTTCTCTTTCATTTCCAGGTTGCAATCTGATCATCTTTTGTCTGTATTTCACCTTTTTGCTACTGATCAGCTTGGGCATGTGCAAGGCTTTTCTAACAGACCTTGTCACAGCCTTTCTCAATTTTTCATTCCATTTTGCCTACTGCAGTTCACATGATATGAATTTTCCTAATTGTAAATTATTTTATTGCTAGTTTAACCAATCTGTGCCTCCAGTAAAGATCATATATATACCTACATTATTGACTAATACAAGCCACATCTTGAGTTCAACTTAGCTGTGTTCAGAGGTATAATGCATTGAGAAATTTTCAGCATCTGACACATAAAATTTCTCTAAAGACACTGCAAAACAGATTGTGCTTTTAGGCTTTCAAAGGAGCTGTGTGTAAATGATTCGTGGTACAAACAGATGGTGAAAATTTGTGTATATAAAATACAGTAGAAGTACCTATGCTATTTACAATTATCAAGAATCTCTTCCTTAGGAGGGACTTCCTTAGGAGGGACTGGCATATTTTGGATAATGGTCCAGCAAAGTTCCAGTGGATGCTTTAGTAGTGTTGCTGGTGATGCAGTAAATAGCATTTTTGTTTCTGACTGCAATAATTGTGAATTATTTAACAACTGTAAATGTGTGTTTCCAGAACCTATATGGCATCCTTTTCCTGGTCATTAGGCAAATATGAGATGGTAAGCAGTGGTGATTGGTGGAAAACTTAGTTACAGCTGAAGATGCCTGTCTGTAACAGTCCACTTATTCCTCTAAGAAGTGAATTTCATTGTGACAGAATTCTCTGGGGTTAAATCTGGGAGGGAATTAAATTATGAAATTGGAGGAGGCAGAAGTTCTATTGACAGGACTGGTCACAAGCCTGGAATCATATGAAACAGTCACTCCCCTCAGGCAAAAACCATGCACTCACTGCTGAAAGATCATCTCGCTTCATGCTACTCTTACAAAATAAATGTTACTTACACTGGGTCAACTTAAGCTGCTATCTGCCTTGTGTTTAGACTTTTTACTTTATTCTAGAAGATTGTTACCTTTCTCTGCCTCTGCTTGTAATTTCTCTGGATCAGTTGCCCCACACAAGTAAATTGGAAGTGTTTCCAGAAACTCAAAAGAGGGGCTAATAGGAATAAATTGATTTAAACAGACTCAGTGAGCCTCTAACATGAGGCAGTCAGTTCTGTTTGAGAAGACATGAGAGAAGGAAATAACTAGGTTTCACATCTGTGCCATCACTCATTGATATTCCTGTATGACGTGGTCTACGTGCTTTTGTTACACACTTAGAAGACCATTGCTACATCAAAACTTTTTTGTCTTGTAGTCATTGGGGTGCATAAGTCCTATGTCGTCTGCAGGTGAGGTACAGACTTGCCATCTCTCAGGTAGCTGGCTTTCTTCTCACACTCCTGTGCTGCTAGCCCTGTATGTTCTCCATTTACGGTGCTGTGGTGTGACTACTCACCAGTCATCTGGGTGGCTGGCTGTGTTTGTATAGGAAAAATCGATTTATATTAAAATAGAGGTTGTACTTAATTTTTCAGAATAAGCATCAGTAATTTTTGTAACACTTGAGAGAAGATGGGTGGACTTATAGAAATAAAGGGTGGAATCTTGCTAGTTTTCAAATGATTGCCCACAATTGCAGATGACAGGTTTTCCTGGAGAAGGACTGCTCTACTCTTCCACCCCACCCCATCCACTGGAGAGTAGGAGAGTTCCTGTGCCATGGAGCTGTGCAGTGTTTTTACCTTGCAAAGAATGTGTAGCAACTGGTGAAGTCGTGGTGGATGAGCTCTGGGTCTAGCTCTGTGCCTAGCAGCTACCATGTAGAAAATCGCATTCCACATGAAGGGTTATGTGGAGTAGTAGTCAAATCCCATTGTGACAGCTTTCCAGTGCAATTCTGTGCCAAGAAGACACAAGTCCTAAACAAAGAATTTTAATATTTTCATCCATTACTTCAGTAAAAAAAAAAAGCATCAATCAAAAAATTTTTAACAAGCCAATTGACATGGCTTAGGACTAGCAGCATTTGATTAATAAAGATCAAGGATTTTAAACTTCATCATTTCATTTCATTCTTAACACACGTAGCATTTTTTCATACATTTTATACAAACCTTAAGTATGTTTTAACTTACTACAAAATGTGAAGAAATGTGTTACATTAAAGTGCATGTCATTTGCTTGTGCATTTGGAGTTAGCAGTCATTTTATAGCAATTTTGAGTTATTTTTCTGTCAGTTTGTATTCCTATTCAACAAGACATACAGAAACCCTCACTTAGAACAACTCCCTTAGGGCTCACTCCTGGATGTCAGTAGTGTGAGCAAGAGGTGTGCACAACAAGAAGAGGTCATAAAAACGTAAACTTTCAGTCACTTACATGTGGTGGTGTTCTCTGTTTCTTTGAAATCCTGATGTGTAATTAAGTGAGGTCTTTTGATATTAGGCTTAGGGTATACTTTTATTCTTACTTGTAGATTTTGGAATTTTTTGTTTGCGGTTTTTTTTTTCCCCTTTTACTCTATCCCAGTTCACCACACACTGTGCTACCTGGCTGTGACCGGAAGTTTATTGGGCAAACAGATATTTAGTTACATTGCAAGATTATAAAAATCTAAGGATTGAAGCTAGATGTACACAGCTGAAAGAGCAATAAAAACATTTTGTTACTGTTGATGTATTTGCATCATTGCTTTCGCTAGGAAGACTGCAAATCAGTTAGCAAGCAAATGACTTGTGGGTATCATTTTGATCTTGGCCATAGTGCAGTGTGTAAGCTGTTCAGATACGTGATTTTGTTTTGGTCTATCCTTATGTCCAACTGTACCACAAATGCGATCCTGCAGATTATCACAGCCATTCCTGCTCTTGGGTCCTTGTTAAAAATAGCTTAGAGGCAGTAAATTAGGTAGGATAATATATACATTAAAAAAGGATGTGAACTGAAGACTTCCATGTTTTGCCAATATTCTGGCATTCTAGAATATTTACAATTATCTCTCTGAATTACAGGCTAAGTGATCCAAAAACAGTTACTGAGCTTGTTTAATACAGAATCTTTGGGTTTGGGGTTGTTTTGGGGTTTGGTGTTGGTTTTGTTTGGCTGGGGTTTTTTTTTTGTTTGTTTTTGGGTTTTTTTTTTGTGGGGGTGGTGGTGTGTGGGTGGTGGTTGTTTTTTGTTTTTTTAAACAAAATAAGAAGTCAGACAGAGCAAATCTGGTAAAAGAGGTGAAATCTTTAAGTCTTTTATTTTTACCCAGAAGTAGGTTTTGATGTTTTATATTAATATGTTTAAATGTAATGTGGCTATTGATATAGGTTGGCTCTTTGGGCTTCTTTAATAGTGCCGTCCTGTGAATTTAGCTCCTTGGGTATGACCTGGCTTTTTGTCATGTGTGTGTAAAACACCTGGTGTGGGGACTGCTTAAATTTTTTAATGCTTTTGTGGTACTGCAAAGAGAAAATAAAAAATATTTTTTGATCAGTCCTATTTTGGTAATTTATAAATCATCTATCATCTACATCACAAATATCTAAATTTCCTTACAGAAAAATATTTAAGTACTAGGACCCAGTTTGGATTTTGTATTTATGATATCAAAGCTTCATACATTTTTCATGAGTCTGCAATTTCTTTCTCAGAGTATTCTGATACTCTAAACCCATTCTTCTGACTAGACTGTTTCTGGCAGTGTAAGATATTTACAACAACACAGTAACACTAAGTTGTAGCAACAATATTCTAGAATATGTGTGTATGGACAGCAATAACTGTTTTGGATTGGATGCAATAACCGTTTTGGTCTGCCTGTTTTTTTCCCATATCAAGACCTTTGGTCATTATTGCTGCCCTTGTATGTTTTCCTGATTCTGCTATATACATTCTGAGAGGGTTGCTCAGAATTGCATGTAGTTATCAAGATGTGTGCTCATTATGGATTTATACAGTGACATAATGATGTTCTGTATTTTCTCTTTTCCTTTCCTAATAATTCTTTCTTCTGTGTTTGCTTTTTTGCCTGCTACTCAGTGTTGTGGTGGGTCTTTCATAGAACTAGCTATTTTAACCTTGTGATCTTGCAGTGGCCAGCTCTGTGCCAATTGTTTATTAGTGAATTTAGGACTGTTCTTGCTCTGTACATTGCTTTACATTTGTCTATGTAGTATTTTTTACTTCCCTTTTAATGACCATTAGAGTCTCAGTTTCAACAGTCCCCTTTAGTCATTCTACTATTTTTCAGTTGGACGTTGTATTTATTACAGTGAGGAACCTAGCTTCACCTGCATTTTCAACAGCCTTTCCAGTGTCCTAGAGCAGACTTGTGACATACTGGTGACTTCCAATCACTCTGGACACTGACAATTTACTTAATTTTGTATTATGTATCTTACAATACTTTTTGTCTTTTAATCTACATGAGAACTGTAGGTCTTATTTCAGAAATATTATCAAATATCTTTTGGAAATGCAGCTAGACTATATCAACCGAGTCTCTCTTATTCCTAGGCTTGTTGTCTCCAACAGAGGTTTGTGACGGAGGACTTCTCTTTGTAGAAGAGCTCTGGTTCTTTCTTAATGTCATATTTAGGCACATGTCCACATTACCAGTCCTCACAAGGACAGATTTCAGTGAAAGGTTACACGCTACAGTTCTGCTATTTCACCCTTGAATTCCTTTAGCACTCCTGAGTGAACTCCATTTGATCCTTGGGACTTGTTACTGTTGGTGTTGCCCATGTGTTCTGCAGCTACTTCATACAGTTTTTCCTTATGGTCTTATTTCCCTTAACTAATGGCTTCTTATATGCGTTGTTGGTGTTGCAATCTCCTGTCAAAGCTTCTCATATGTTAAAAAGTTTTTGCTTTCCTTTTACAGTTTGTCCAATACTGGCATAGCCTACTTTATTATTCTGTGTGCTCTGGTGTTAATGAGACTGATTGTCTTGTCTGTCTACCATCATGTTTCCAATATGCCTTTTATGTCAAACATTTTTAGAAGTGATATTTTGCATGTTTTTAGTAAAACCTCTTAGAAATGCCTTTCTTCTCAAAAAGAGAACAGTTTCTCTTTTGTGGAAGAGTGATTCAGTTGCCTCAGTGAATTGTTCTACAGCAATGCAGAACATCCCTTCTGCTTGTTTTGTTCAAGGCACCAACACACAGCACAGCCAATCCTCAAAAAATTTTATTTTGTCAGGATAAACATACACAGCTACCGAGATGCAGCTATACTTTATAATAAAAAGTAATCAATCATTTAAGAGATATTCAGTAATGCAAGCAAATATGATTGGATGTTACCTTTTTTATTAGAGGTACAATGCTATTATCTTACTATGAAACTTTCTTTGGGATCCTGGTATTGTAAGAATGAGATATTATAGCTCTAGTGTTCTAAACCAGATAGAGCAATAACATATTACAGAAATGTTAATCCATGAATTTTCATACATCGTATGATTTTGAGGGGGTCTTGCTTTTGAATTTTTGCTATTATGGAGAAGCAGATAACAGTTGCATTCAAATAAACTTCTACACCTGCATTAGCTACATCTAGAGTTAGGGTTTCACCTATTACTCTGTGTCAGTGCATATGTATGTGTAAGAGAGAAAAGGATAATCCTGTGTTCTTTCCAGGCAAAAGGTTTTTTCTTTTCTAGCAAGGTTTTAAAAAAATACACAGTTTAATAGTCCATTATGAGAAGAATATGATCTTCTTCCTTTCTCTAGATTTTCTGTGTTTTTCACAGGTTGTCCTCCCACACACCACCCCCCCACCCCCCTTATTTATGGTCAATGCTAAGGCAGAAACATTTTTCTGTGGTTTTGTGAGCAGATTTTTGAAGTTACATAACAATGCTTTGTAATATATGGAAATGAAAAAGGTACTGAGTGTATTATTATTTGTGTTGGAAAGGTGCTGCCAAACCTCAGACAAAAGTAAGAGTTGCTGTGTAGGCTTTTATGTAATTTTTACTATTTTTGTTCCATGAAATTTCCAATAGATTAACTTTTATTTGACTAAGTAGAAAGTACGATTTTGGCTAACGTAGAAAATATTCGAAGTGCCTGGATTGCTGAGGCTTGGTGGTAGGAGGGCATTCCATCTCTTTATACTATGTTCGATTACCTTCCATAGCAGTTAAATATTGTCTTTCCATACCCATACCACCTCTGGTTTGTGTTTATTTAGCCCTTCCTTTAGAATCATGTGAATGAATCACAAACATTGAGGGTGTTTATGTGCAGGCAAAATGTTGGGCAGCTGGTTCACTGTGAGTTGTCGCGTCATCCTAGAAAGCCACTACTGATCCTCAGTTCTGAGAGCTCAAAACTGAAGTACACAGAGGGAGGGGAGGCTCAGGTGAGCTAATGGTTGGTGGTTTAAGCATGTGGCATACAAGTAGGCAGGTACTTCTAGAGAGTTTACAACAAAGCTTCTGTTGTTAAGAAAATCTCATCATGCTTGGCAAAAGAAACAGTCAAAAACAGTTATCTGAAATGATTAATTATGACATGTCTGCATGATGACTCTGAGGTGCAGAGGTTAAAGGCAGAGCCAGGAAACTGACCTTTCCAGATCAGTTCGAAATCCAGTGATGGACCATCATCAGTTCTCTGCAGTTGTCAAGAGTTGAAGATGCAGTTCACCTCAATGGAGAGAATTGGCTTAAAAAGGGAAATCCAATTCTCCATTAGTGTTTTACTTAAAAACATTACTAACATTGGTGATCTTGTGATTAGAACAATCTTAAAAAAATAAAACTAGGTCCCTTTTCATAATCTCATAGACCTTGGTAAGGTGTGGATTTGTTTGTTTTTTTTTGTTTTTTTGTTTAACAGTAACATACAACAAAATGTAAGGGACATGTATCCTCAGTTGTCTGATTGGGTTGTTTAATTTCTGATATATAACATTTAGTTACCTCAGATATGCTCAGATAAAATGTATCAAGAGAGCCTATACAGAGACTGTGCAAATGCGAATACAGTCCTAGAGCATGTGGTAGTTCAGAAGATAAACCCAGAGGTTTTATTGTATAGGACACTGAATGGAAATCCAAGTAGCGATATGTAATACTTGGGGAAATGCACTGTCATTAGCATTTTTGTTTTATTTAAGGTTTAAGTTTTATTCTTGTTCGGAATATTTTTGCATTTAACACTATGCTATTTTTTCCTCTGTGTAGTAATTTTATTTATAATATAACATGGATGAGTATGAAAAACTCTAAGGCTATTAAATAGTTAGGATGATTAAGTTGTGTATGATTTAAATCAGCTGGCTGAAAGCGTGTAGGCATTCATGCCACATTATTAATCTGAATCAGATAAACCAGTGGATATAATTGTTAAGCAATGAAGTATTTATAATTTCCTAGTGGGTGGGCTTCAAAGGAGCCTGGTGGTTCCGAGCCAAGTGAGAAACCAAAAGAGAAAACAGAGTGAAGAAAAATGGTACGGGTATAACAAGTGGTAAAGATACACATGAAAACTCTTTATGATTGTTGGTGCCAGTGGGAATACAAAGAGCCTCTCTCCGCTTCTGAGATGAGAGTGAAATCTAAATGAACTTTGGCTGATGAACCTGTTAAGATTTGACAACTATTTGCAAAATTCAATAAGACCTTGCTTCTACTGCAAAAACTGAGTACTGTTCTACTGTTCCCTTGACCCTATGATAAACTGTTTCAGTTTAGTAACAGATTTCTGCAGTTTTAGTGATTTGAATTGGTTTATTGTCCAATAGCACTAAATCAGATATAATGTTTGTATGCAGGAGAAAAAAAGCGCTAACTTAAAAAGAAATCTTTTTTTTTGGAAAGGTAGCTTTTCCTATTTTTTTACAATCATTTGTATCGTTCAACTAACTGTCCTGTAAGTAGATCTGATAATGTTTACCTGCCTTTATGACAGTTATGCTGTTCTTTGGTAATTTTCTTTTTCATGAGTAATTAATAAAAGTTCAAAATACTTATTAAAATAATATTAAATCATACAGTAAAAAATGTTCACTGTATTATTTACATGGTTGTGAATATATACTCCCATGCTGAAGATGACCTTTCCTCAGTGAAAATCAGTAATGTATGGGCCAGTTTGACTTCTGGTTCCCCACTAGCATGCTGTGTTCTAGGGCAGCCTTTGCACAAGAATGGCATTTTTGCACCATTGCCCTACAGCAGCCAGTGGGGACTGTTAGAGTTTACTGCAGGTATACCTATTTCTGAGAATGTGGATTGCTGGGATGTTCTAGGTTCCCTTTGAACGGGTCCTCTTTGTTCTGCCTAGGAGAGAGATTTTAGTAAAATCTGAGAATATAAAACTTTTCCTGGAATTGCTAGGCATGTTCCTTCTGTCAGCTCTGACTGCACCTAGGTAGTGTGTAGGCATAAAAAGACCTACTTTTCTGAGAGGCATTGGACCTCCTAATGCACCACAGGCATTAGGGTAATTTTGCACAAACAGCTTAGGACAAATACCTTCAAGGGAAACCAGGTTGTGCCTCCTTTTGCCTGGCCAACAACTTGTTATTTTCCAGTGATAAGAGCATGTTGCTGACTTTTTTCCAGCCATTGTTAGCCTTAGTTGCACTCTGTCTGTTGAAGAATAAGTGTGGGCTGATTCTCCTTGACCTGACTTAATTGCGTTAGAGCTAAATTCTTCAAGCTATGTGGTACAAATATGATAGAAGAAAATTGGTTTCTCTATGGTTATTCTAAATATTTGAATATTTGGAGTTTAAATCTTTCTTCATTTTTTTGCAAGTAGAGAAAAGAATCATTAAAAATACATGTACCTATGTTTAAGTAATTAAAAAATTGTACAAAATGCGTTATCAAATAGCCTTTGGCTTTGGGTGATTCAAAGTACACTGTGTGTGACACAAACCTTTATTAAGCCACTTACACAGATTATTATCACCAGAAACTGTCCTGTCTTTAGACTCTCTTTGACTGACAACCAATTGCAAGTATCACAAGGCTGCTGTGGAGTGAGTGAAATGGCATTATTTTATCTCTTACTGAAAACATGGCTCTAAATTGCACTGAAGGGAAGCTATGTTATTTTCTCCAAAAACTTTTGGTCTGAAATTGTACTTCGGTTACTTCAGTTGTATCACTTAACATAAATGTAAATTGGTTTACAGGTTTGGTAGCATTTTCACAGGGTCTGAGTTAGGAAAGTAGCATCTTCATCTCCAGAGGCATTTATTCCTCTAGATAGTGTTTGTGAAATAATCCATAATTTTCTTCAAATCCTGAAGTATTTTATTATTTTCCTTGGTGAAGTATTTTCTAACTGTCCTTGTAAAAGGAAGACCATTCAAACCAGTAATGTGATAGAAAATTAAGAATCTCCTATTCTTGTTATACTTTAATGCTGTGGGACTATTAGGCTATAGTCTCTTAAAATACACTACTAAAGTAGATCTTAAAATATTCCATGTACTGGATGTCATGTTGAGAAATTATTCTGTAAAGTAATACTTGATCTTGCTTACAGGACATTTCTTTCTGTATGATCAAAATATGATGGTTTTATCTGTGTATTCTTATCATCCATCTCATCTTCAGTTGTACTGCTATTTGCTGTTTCAGGGTTTTGGATACAACCAACCATTATTTAGAGTTTAGACGAAATAGGGTGACTTAAAATTTTTTTAACACGTTTAATATGTATTCATATTCACCTTCACCTTAAAATAAGGATCGCATTAGGTTTTAGGTCTCTAGTCATAAATCCTGTTTGCCGGCCAATTAATATATTTCTTATTTTTGTGTGACTAATTTGTTCATCATGGTCATGTATTGATTTTTTGGGGCACTGCTGCTTTTTTGTTTGGTACCAGGTAGCAGATGTGTCCAAATTCAAAGCAGACACTGACATACAGGCATACCCACGAAGATACACAGGTAATGAATTTTCACACTTGGTCAAATTAAATTTTTTTTTCAATATTAGAATCAATGTTTGTACATTAAAAAAACTTGTTTGCTTTAGTTGTTGGAAAATTTCAATGTCTTGTATTCAGTATTTGTAAATAAAGGTATTTTGACTTATAGGTTTTTAAAAGGAAATCCAGTAGGTCTCACAATGTATAGTGAAAAAGCGTATAATTTGACATAAAAACAGTTAAGTAGTTGAGTCCCTCTCCTGTAATGCCCTATTTTGTTCTTTACTGACTTCTAGACCCTTTATTTTCATCGATGTCCATGTTGTTTGCATATATATGAAAAGCAAGAAGTCTCAGTTTTCCCAACTGTTCTGTGTGGCAGCTTTTTGTTTAGATTCCAGACAGTCAAATAAATCTATATGTTGAGGAGACCTTTGCAGACCTGCTTTTGCTGGTAAGATTAGAGTAATTTTTGTTCTTTTTGTAGAGAGGGGTGTGGATGGGGGCTTGGTGATAATGTTAAGGCTGCTGATATGGCTTTAGGAATATGAAATATTCTGTATTTCACGAGAAAGTGTTCTTGGTCATGTAAGTTTGTCATAGAATTCCCTCTGGTCTCTGATCATATATGCGTAAGCAACTCATTGCTCATTAATTTGTCAGGCAAGGTACTGTACATATTTTCTTGTAGCGTATGTGTCAAACAAATTGTCCTAAATGTCTAACTCTTTTTAGTGACTGAAAGGCTTCATGGAAGCCTCTGTTGTTGTTTATATGTATATGGATAAAATTACACTATGGAAGTAATTTGAGAAATTTCAACAGTTTCAGCAATAGTGATCTAGAAATCGAATGGGATGGAAATACAATACTCCCGTGCACTGCTGCATATATAATGTATGTGCAGCATATGCTGAGGTCTTTTTCAAAACATTTACATTAAACCTGTCAGGTATTTATGAATAGCAAAAATTAATTTCCCCCAGTTCTGTCATCAGTTAGAGAAATGGATTTCAGCTCAGAAGACTATCAGTGTTCCCTGCATACCAGAACAGCTCACTTCAATGTCATAGAATTACACCAGGTGGCCTGCTAAGAGTCAGCTTAATGTGATTCCAAATGATAGGGTAGAGAATGTGAGGGAAATTAAAATAGTATCATACTTATGATTTAAAAGGAAGTTAATTACAAGGGCTTGTTAATAAACAAAGAAAAATTCAGAATGTATTTTCTGTTGTGTAGCATATCAGTAGTGAATGCGATACCATAAAAAATAAAATTTAACACTGCATAACTTTACATTGGCTATGAAATATTTAATTAAGTTGTTGACATGTTTTGCTTATTAATGGATTTTTCTCTTTGGAAAGAATTACTAAAATGGTGGGTTTAGCCTTTATATTTTTGAACGTTGTCTGACAATGCAAACACAGTTGTAGCCTCTTTATTTCTTGTTCGCTTCTCCTATGCAAATACAAAATCCTACAAATGTGGCCAGTGTTTTGAAATAAAAATATTTATTCTGTTGATACAAAGTAGTTGGACACCAGAGAATACAGAGGAAATTTTCATTATTGCCTAGTTTTCCGTTATCTGAAAATTGAACATGTAAAATTGCTATGCTAAATGTTACTTAACAAGTTAAACCTGAATGATGATTTGTTACTGCACTACTTTTTATGAAGTGTACTTGCGTGTACTGGTCCATGACTGCCAGAGGTCAGAATTCAGAGAATTTTTTTTTCTTAAAAGGTAGTTCTTATAACTAGGAAAAGAAAAATTTATAGAGTAAACAGTAAATATATATGAACTTATTTTTCAGCTTCTAAATTAAAAAAAAAGCAACAAAACCAAACAACAAAAAAAACCAAACCCCAAACTGTAGGAAAATTACTTATATTTTACTTACTGTCTAGATAAAACGAACAAAAAACATGCCTAAGTCTATACAGCAGTTAAAGGGCTTTCACTGTATTACAGAATTTCTTATAATTATTTCACAACTAATAGTCCATTGAACAAAATTCCTTTCTTTTTGAACTTTGGTCATACTTAATTCTTAAAAAATGTTAATGTAGGTCTTCTGTATGAATTAAAGCTTGGCAGCTATATCTTCATGTCAAAATTCATCCGGTGTGATTTAACCTGCACATTCTTTGAGCCACTTAGAAGGGGAAAATGGTTTGGATACCTTTCTTCTCTGGGATGTTGCTTGCAACTTGAAAATGTCCAAGAAACTGGAAAATGCATGAACCAGTGTCAAAGAATATGCCAGAGTGGATTATATGTCTTGCCTCATATTCACACAATATAAAAATAACCCCCCAAAAAACTTATGGGGAAAATGGAAAACGCAGAATTCTTTTATGATTATGGGAGTTGTTAAAAAAAGGTAATCTGCTTACGAAAATGAAAAAAAAAATCAAAAAGCATTTGTGCATAAACTATTTCAAGGGAAACATCAGTTTGAATTAATAGTGCAAGTATATGAAATAAGTGTAAATAAATATGTGGTATTTTAGTAGACACCCATTTTTGCAACCCAAATATACATTACCCAGTTACATCTTTTAATAGTCATTCATTCTTTATGAAGCTTAATGATATTTAATGTTAAATAAAAATATAGGCTGAATATAAAAAGGCAAATATGAAATGTGCAAATATTTCAAATTAATTGTTAAATATTTCCTAAATTGGGACAGTATATGTTTCTCCCTGTTGAGTCAGATCTATAGTAAAATCAGCATATGCATACTTTTGTTTCTGTTTGACAGTTATTGGCTTCTGAAAGTTCAAGCTCTGTCAGGATGAGAGTCATGTTTTTAACATAAATCAGCAGGTAATGTTGGTGAACAACTTCACATTAGAATATCTCACTTCATTTTGCAAGGTTTGCTGCAAGCCCAGTACATTATTATTATTATTATTATCATCATTTTATACAGTTGAAGGGATGGATTAATTAAGTGGCTGCAACCTATCTACAGATTTCTGTTTTTCAAATGATAATTTCTTCAAGGTAGAGCTTGCCAAAAGCTTGCTTACTCAACTGAAAACAAGAAATATTTCCTAAACGTTTGTGGAAGCAACTTGGAAATTTGCTTTTAGATAAGACTTCTAAGTTTAGAGAGAGGAACATAGAGATTTCTATGGAGTTTAAGTGGCTAATGTGCTGAAATATAGACCAGGGACTTTTGCCTCATCTATATTTATGCTTGATCTACTTCAGTGCACAAGAGACAGGTTCTTTGCCCCTGAGAGTTATTGCAGAGCTGCTTACGCTTATTTGGCTATGTCAGTACAGCACGGACTGGCTAGCTTGAGAAATGATAGCTTTACAGCCATAAGGAGCTGGTTGCTAAGAAATCCCTCAAATATCTCCAGGTCTTCAGTAGGCTTTCTGTTCCATCCTACATGTCTAGTACTGCAGTAATCCAAGACAGCGGTTCCTTGAGAACTGATCTGGTCTAAGGCTGAATCCGCCTCCTGCTTTTCCGCACCCTGCTCCTCTCCAGTAGTCCTTCCTCTGTACCATCTCTGCGCTGGCTGGATCATTCTGTGAGCCAATTAAATTACCTGGCATAAAAATTACTAGCTTTTTTTTTTTGGTATGGATTTTCTCTCTGTTAGTGAATTGAATTGAGTTACAGTGGGATGAACATGGTGAGCTCCAGCATAAGGTAATGGCAGCTGGGAGCAGGGAAAGAGAAAAGCTGAAGGATGGGTTGGGAGGGGAGATGACCTCCCTTCATAAGCAGCAGTGATCCACTACTCACCCTGTATTACAAAACTGCACCCTGAGAGCTATTTAATAATTCAACTAAACTGTTCTATACCCATATATACTCCTTTATATATATGGGGGTATATATACACACACCTATATACCCCTAAAACAGTATTGTTCCTGCTCTTCACCCTGTAAGCGTGCACCATTTCTCCCTCCCTCCCTCCCTGATATAAAACCAGAGCGAGTAAGTTCAGGGAACTCAAAGTGCAGAAGAATTGGTTAGTCCCAACACCACAAACAGCTTTCAGCCTGCTCTAGCTGAGCATGTGGCTGTATGTGCAGAAATGTCTGTTGGAAAGGAGAGAGAATCAGCGCTGCTGTTTGTGTGGTGGTATCATCTTGGATTAGTTGACACCAATGATGAAATTAAAGACTGGATATTTTCCAAAATAGTTAACTGTCACTAGACTAAATTGACTTCCTCAAGAGCTTTCCTGATGGAAGGGCATTCTAGTTGGGGGATATGTATATCTTAGAGAAGGCATTCTCTTTAGAGTCTTCTTATGAAAATAATAAAATTATTTTTCTGTCAGAAATCCACTCTAGACATTTCTTAATTTTTTCTGTGTACAATTCTTATACATCTATTGAGGTCAGAACTGCAGGACAGAGCAGGTAAAAACTGGTCTCTGTTGAATTTAGCATCAAAATGTCCGTACGTATCATAGACACTACAACTGTGCTCTGTAGTGTTTTTTTTTTAAGGTTTGTTCTACCCTTAAATTTTATGGACTTAATTAAGCAATTAATTTTAAAATGGATTTACATTGTCATCCTATTTAGATTTTAAGCAATTCCAAAAAGAAGATATTGTTTGTCTTGCATGGTTTGTGTATTTCTCTGCCTTCTTTTGAAACTATTTATACATTAATAGCTGTATCTTGGGTTCCCAAGTTGTTTCTTTATAATTTTAATCAGTGTTTTATCTCTTTTATGTGAAATTGTGGTTTGTTGAAGCCATTCATTTTCAAGTCTATTATTTGTAATTATCATCTTTTATTGAGTTCTCGTGTCCTATGTAAGCATCAAATGGTATATTCAGATTTGTGATTTGATTTCTGATTTTCTGAAATAGAACATACAATGCAGGGAATACAGTATACCAGGATATTATCTTCCCTAGGTAGCTAGGAACACTTCTCTCTTTACAGACATCCTAATTACCCTTCAAAGTAAAAGTTAAATGGAGATATTTCTTTATAGAGATTGTTTTAATAGTGTCCTGGGTATTGATAAATTGTCTATTCTAACTTTACAAGAAAAAAAAAAAAGTAACGTACAGGAAAAAATTATGTATAGCTGAGGTGAAGTAGTTTCAGATTATTGAAAATATATTTGACTATTTATTCATTTAAAATATTCCATTTTTCCAATGTGGTCAAAGCAATGTTAAGAAAATACAAAATTTGATATTACTTGATTAGAATTTGGTATAGTATTTCCTCCATCCAAAACATAATGTTCAATTTTAGAATAGGCTTAATTGCCTTGAATATTCAGTGAGCGGAATTCCCTGAATACAACTGTTTCCATAGTAAAATTCCTGGCTACATGAAATAAATCATAGTTTGTCCTTTTAGTTAGATTTTCTATTAAAAGTCATTCTATCAAATTTTAAACTGATGTGACCATTACCTAGTACTAGTGTTTCACTTAAGAGAAAGTGCTGTGAAAGGAGGAAGAGGGAAGATATGTCAGTATTTAATTTAACTTGAAGCTTCTTGCCTTTTCTTTCCTCGACCCACTTGCAACATTCCACAGTCCTCGTTCCATGTCTTGATGCCAGATTTTTTTCCTAGCTGAGGGAAAATTTTAAAATGTTAGCCTGTGTGAAATCATGGTCTGCTGCTGGTGGTGGCAAAGTGTGAAATAAAAGAATTTAAAGGATTTTGGCATTATTTGGAATTCAAGATGTGTTTCTAACAATCATAGACACAGAATATTAACTGAATTACCATAGACCTCTTAAAAGTTTTATTGTTTTTTTATTTTGATTATAGCATTCATTAGCTTCCTGTATGGTCTGAGCAGCACCCATATTCATTTAAACAGATCCTAAGACCAGCAGTGTGATCTCCTGTGTCTGCAAGCTCAATATGTGACTTTGGCCAAATGCATGTTCAAGTCTGACTTTTAGTCCTAAAAAGGTCTTTTGTGGGCCTGCAGCTTCGGTTGTCCTTGTTATGGACATCCCAACCTTTAAACCTTACTTTCAATGGTCAACATTTTTGTGTCATGCTTCTCTTCTGAGATATACATCGTGCTAGGCTCAGCCTCATTCTGCCATGACCGTTTCCATCATCACAAGTACTTGATCTGTTTCACTTTTTATGGAATCGATAAATCTCATCCCTAAAGAGTCCAGCAGCCCTTTGATTCCTGACCTGACATTTGCTAATGCTATTCCTGATGACCTGCCAGTACGGATCTTCAGAACTGCAGTCTGTGTTTGACAACACTCATAATATGAATCAATATTTAGCATTCAGTAAGTGAGCTGGGGAGTCATTTTATTGCTGCAAAAGGCTACATTGCCCCTGGGCAGCTGTCAGAAATGGGTAGTTATTAATAGCCCTCTCTTTTCGCTTAGCATAGTCAGTAGGGGTCAGCCATGAAATGATTGAATCAGTTTATGATAAATGTGACAAAGAGCACTTAAAAAATGTAATCACAAAATTTAAGAAGTGTCCCTGGGCTGTTGTAATGTTTTCCTCATTTAATTTTCTCTGAAGTTGATATGGTACACTAAAGGCTGACCAAGTAAAAGGTCTGGGTTTAAAGTCCTTGTTGCTCTTCTGTCTTACTCCCCTTGTGTCCGAGTGTAGGGTTTTTGTGGGAGGTGAGTGTGGTGATATTAAAGAAGAAAACAGTATTCCAAAATGTCATTGTCTCGAGACCCCTTCCACTTGCCCATGGTGACCACATTGCTATGAGAACATTCTGTGGGGATGAGGCATTTCCACATGTTTGAAAAGGAGGAGGAACTGTCCCAGACCTTCTCTTCAAATCTTTTAGACGTATTGAAAATATGGATGCGGTAAATGGAATCAGTCTTTGGGCGGCTTAGTTTTCTGTGACTGCTTTACCACTAGAGTTCACCACAGGTCTCGCGGAACTTGACAGCGTTGTAACGCTTGCATTTTCATGTCAGTAGGTGATCTGGTCTGGAAAGATGTCTTCAGAGTGTGAAGTACAAACAATCTTGCTTCAATATGAAATTTCCCTTTTCTCTTTCACTTTTATTTACAAGTATTGTGAACGATTGGTAGAAAACTTCACTGTGTTTATCTCTGAGTTGCCCTGTGTCCATCTTGCAATCCTGAGGCATTTCATAGTGTAAGAGTTTGCATCGTCATCCTGTCCTTTTCTGAAGACCGCCTCTCCAGTAGTACTTCCCAGACAATTTTTGAAGCACTTTAAGGAGTAAAGCTGATGTTATTTTCTGTCCCATAGTAGTCATTTCCTCCTACATAATAGTGAGGCTGAGGCTTTGACTTTCAGAATGGTTGTATGAAGTTTGTTAATTATATAATATAGCTCCAAGATGTGCACTAATTGTGTCAGTAATTTAAGATGAAGAAAGCTGGTTTATGAGCAGCTTTGTCCTGGAATATGTTAAAGCACATTTACAAGCTTCTTTCCCATATATCCAGATAGATTTTGTGCATTCCCCTTGTGTAGAATATCTGCTCCTCTATGGTAGAATATTGTCTTTGCATAGTATGTTTCCAAATGTTAGAGTCAGTATTGCATGCAAATTTGCTACTAGCAGTAATAATTATCAGGATCATGGTCCTGGTGGAGGGATAGGAGATTGCAATTTGGTTGAAAGAAGTTTCAGAACCAATACACTGCAGATAAACTTGAGTGTTGATGAATCTGACCATCTGACCAAGGCGCCTTATGATGGAGAAAAGCCTTTTCAGGCAATTCCAATTAACTCGCTAGTCACCGTGGCATTAATCATAACAAAGAGTTTTTTTAAAATGTCTATCAGTGTGTAGTTGCTTCTATTGGTATCTTAGAGTCAACAGCAGCAATTTATTCTTTACTTTCTCTACATAGTTGAATACTCTCTGCCTGTTACCTTTTAAAGAACTGATCACTGGAAACAGCCCCTCTCAGATGAATATGCTGCATTTACCAGAGCGTTCTTTACAGAACACTGTAAATTTACTGAATGTTATTTACATGGTAATTCTGCTGCCAGTTAGTATTACATGTCATACTTGTGTCTCATCTTCTAGAGCTGCAAATGGAATAGTTGTTGCACAGGGGTCTCTCTCCTAAGCTAAAACTGTAGCAGCTCAGACTTTTAATTCTGGAGTTATTTCTTTGAACCCTTAAGCAATAGGAAAGCTAGAGGCTGTCTCCTTAGATGAAGTGCTGAGATGCTCCCTATTCAGATATCTTTGTTAATTTAATAATTGATGCTTACTCATTTCATAAGAGTAAAAGCTGTGTCAATATTAATATCCGAATCCTGATTTCTCTTTTGTAAATTTGAGACAGACTTCAGCAGACAATGCATGTTCATAAGCTGTAAGATACGAACTAAATTTTAGTAGTCATTCTTTGGTAAGGTATAAACTGTTCTAATGGTTCTTGAAGTCAGTAGGGGTCTCAAGTGCAGTTAACTTCATAATGCTGTGGATCAAGAGTACTTATGCATGGCAAATATTTCTAAATACAAATGCTTGATTGAGATGAGTGTTGTGTTACTTTCAGAATTTTCAGATGTTTACTTTTGCTGCTCTGGGCAAAACATCTGATTTTGGAGCATGCAAACTAGTTTTCTTAAATTTAGAGTTGCTATGCGTTGGCTTTTCTTTTGGTCCGTTATACTTTCTTGCTTTTAGTTTTGAGTTCTTTTGCTTATAGATGGGTTTATGAAGATGTAGTTAAGAAGTGCACTTTTGCATGTGCCCTTGCACATAATCAGTGTCTGACTCTATTTTTAATTTTCTTGCTAGTCATGCCAAACACTGTGATTTACTGCTACTTCTATTTCACAGGAAACATTTTTAGAATTATATTAATGCATTAGTATCTGGAGCATGTAATTTCTTTTTTGACATGTCAATACTTTTTTCATTAAATATTTCCTGCTGAAAGTAGGGGTTCAGTAGCCCATAAACTTAGACTAGGGACATGCTTATGTCCAGGACAATTCTAGTAGACACTAAGTGATCTTCAGCAATTTAAAACATTTTCTTCAAGGTCTTCATAGGTATGTTTGTATGTCTTTGCCAGCATTGTGGTACGTATCAGGTGTGCATCTGCTTGCAGGAAGAAACACAAATCTTATACTGTGTTGCCAAAAAATAAAAATTAAAAATTACTTTCTGTTCCCAGTAGGAGTTCTTGCTAATGCAACCCAACATTCTTTTTTTTTTTTTTGGTCCCATGAAAAAACTCTGTGTACTAAATTCTATTGTACTTTCTTGTATTCAAAATAGACTAGTTCTAGTTTGCTTTAGTTTGTAAGTTAAGGTCATGCAGCTTCTTAGGAAGAGTGTCTGCAGAAGGGCTTAAATATGTTTTAAATAATGTACCTTAATTTCACACCTTCAGTTAGTTTGAATTAAGTTCTTATACAGACATGTCCTTATCTAGATTGACTAGAATCTTATGGTTCAGGAAAACTATATCCTGAAACTATTGCCTGAAACCTATCCTGAATCCTGTTTAGTAATAGGATTTTATTTGTCTGGTTTACAAGGAAAACAGGAAGCTTTTCCCTTAAGACTGTGAGTGTCATCAGTTATTATCACAATGATGTAATAGATATTTTTTAGTTCCAAGTTTATGTTGAGTAGATGGGAGGAAGATATCATGTCAACACCCAAATGTTTATGTATTTTTTGAAAACTAATTGTGTTTGAGAATGAGATAAACTGGAATGAGGATGAGCAGAATTGCAAGCAGACTTACTGAGCATGGGTAATTCATCTGACATTTATGAAAATATTTTCCCATTGATTTCAGGCAGATTCTGCCTGAATAAGAGCCAAGTGAAAACAAAGTAAGAAATTCTGAAATTGCATGGAAATACCCAGTGTTTGCAATTGGTAGCCATTTTAGGTTTTGCATTTTTTGTATTTTTCCTTGCTATTTTTGTGAGGTGATACCTGCCTCTTCATAGACCTTACTCAGGCCTTCTGATTAGTTCATTCTTCACAACATAATATATTTTACAGTTAATCTTAAAGCTCCTAGGGCTTTAAGAGCTTATTCTGTAGTTTTGCCTTGTTTTCATATGTTTACACATTTTTGATGAGAATGCAAGTTTTTTAAACTTAGTAAGAAAATCAGTTAGTCACATGAAAGTCACATGGAGGATATACAGAAATTGCAAGTAAATTGTAAACCCTGAAGAGGGTCTTTGTGAACCTTTCCCACTGTTACGAACGTAATACTAGAGGAACAACAGGCACTGTGAGGTTCTTGTGTTTTGGCCTAATTATTCATTTGAACTCTTTCACTTACAAAGTAATTGCAGTATATATATAATGACTCTGTGTTAATTTAGCATGGTGCAGCATCTGCTACTCGTGCAGCTAACCAAAAATCTAGCTTCACAAGAAATGTTGGCAGGAAGTGTCTTTTTTGTGGCAAGTTTCGTGGAAGGAAGACATTGTGAAACCTTACCCTATATGAAAGGAATGCAGAATGTGCTAGGGAGGTTGAAAAAGCTCACTTGAAAGATAAATTATAAAGACGTAATCTGTAGGAGTTAGTTGCATCTTGATTCCGAGGGTCCTGAGAAGTTAAATCAGAGATGATACCCCATTACTAATAGCAAGAGACCAGGAAGATGGCATTGCTGTCCGTCATGGCTGAGAAAGGGAGATTGAATGAGCTTGGAGAAGACTCGGGCCTTTATCTAGGCTGTAGGGGATTGCAGCGTAGCAAGATACGGGAATGGCTGGCCTGAAGATGATCTGTAATGGCTGTGACATGGGGTTATTCTACCTATAACTGATGGCTCAAGAAAGACAAACCCAGAAACCTGTTCGTTAAAAAGGGAGGCAAGTAGACAAGTAGGTGTGTGGTATAGCTGCACAGGGATCATAATTAAGCTTGTGTCAGTGAGTTTTGTTGTCCAGGTTCTAAGCACATAGGAGTAAAATGAGGGGCTGAGATGGACTACTGTTAAATGCCTCCAAGTTTAGGAGGACACTGAGGAGGATACTTGACAAATTAAGAGAGTAATTGATGTGGTAAGAAAATGAGTGTTAGAGAGCTAACCCACAAAATCTGCCAGGAAGAAAGATTTTTAAGGGGTTGTAGTGGTTGGTGTTGAGCATTACTGGCAAGCTAAAAAGGTTGAGAAAAGAGTGTTGGGTTTAAGCTTTGGCAGAGAAGTTGCTGGAAACTAGTGTGAATTACTTCAGTGTGGTCAAGATGGAAGACTGATTTGGAAAGTGTCAGAGGAAGGAAATCCTAGGCAATAATCTTGCCTAATATAGTCACTGATCTTAGATGTGAAGTAGAGAGATGAGATGGAGCAGTCACGGAAAAGGAAAGCGGTATTAAGTGTTAAAATCCTATAGCACAAACAAGGTGGTGAAAATTATGAAAATTAGAATTAAACATACATTTTCAACAACGTACTGCTCCTCCTTCATCCTTATTTCATCTGTAAAGGTTTTACAATTTCATCTTATCATATTATTTGGAGCACCTTTCTTCGAAAAAATAATCGAAGTATGCTCTCCTTAATTCAGTGTAATGTAACATCCATTTCCAGAGCAGCTAAAATCCATGTGCCACTTAAGAAATCTTTGTAAAGAAAGAGTGTCTTTGTGTGTGATAATTTTCATGGAAAGAAAACATTAGATATATGCTGAAATTGTGAACTTTGTGACATTCAGAAGTCTCTGAGAATTCTGACATCTTCAGCAAGTGGCAGACACAATATTCAAGTGCCTGTAATTGACCAGTGCAGCAGTTGACATCTGACACACAGCTGACTGAATGACCTGAAAGGTTACATGGGTAGGTAGTACATGAAATCCTTATTTAAAGCTTTCTCTAGTAACTGGAATGGCCGTGACATGAGGCTAAACCACAGATAACTGACTTCTTAAAAAACTCATCCAGAAATCTAACTCTCTAGAAAGGTCTGTATTGTATACAGTATTACCCATTAACTTGAAGATTTGTCTTGCTTTTGTTCAGAGTATAGCGTGATTAGATTTTTTTAAAGTTACAGATACATGATTGGAATTGTATTTCACAGCTACGTCTTGCTACATGGATGAATGACAAGATGGGTTGAACCTTTGTCTTTGTCTTTTTTTTTTTTTTTTCCATTTTCCCTTCTGGATTGAGATGATGCATTGCTATACCGAATGCCTGCCTGAATGCCACCCTGCAGTTATAACATGAAATAGAACTGCTAATAGAAGTATGAGAAATTAGAGGTAGAAAAAACACATTACTTCATCAGCTTCATGCACCTGACAGTACATCAGGGTTCTGAATTGTTCAGGAAGAAAGTTACTCGGAAAGGATTAGATATGATGTAATAAATTATATTAAAATGAATGAACACTGCTTTTGTAGCTTAAAATGACAGGAAGCCTGCATCTAACTTTTATACTGATACAGGAAAAGCTATCTTATATCAGCTTTATGAATAATCTTACTATTTCATTAGCAGTTTCACCTATATTTCTTACATTATATTGACAATATTTCAGTAAATTATCATTACAGAACTCTAACATTACTAAACATTATTCACTTCTTGCCGTTTTACTAGGAAATATTTCTAAGCTGACATTCAGGCCACTGGCTTTGTAAACTTTTAGAATCGTGCCACATAACTAAACCTTAAATAACCACAAATATTTTAATCCCTTGGAATTTTACAATTAATGATAGCATAATTTTGCATAAGATTTGCTCCTTTGAAGCTGTGTCGTCTTAGATGCAAAAATTAACAGGCATTAAAGAATGAATTTTGTGACGAGTACTTCAAATTCATTTTCTCCCCAGGACTGTGAATATACCATGCTTGAATTAGTAACTCTTTTCATAGGCTGGGACTGTTCCTTAGTATTTGGTGCTTCTGAATTTATTCTAGTCCACACAGGACAACAGCATCTCTATAGGGATTTGTTGCAAGGTATGGCTCATACTTTGTGAAGAATTAAAGTTGGTTCATTTTGGTTGATTTTCTGAAATTGATGAAATTTCATTATAATTTTGGGAATCAGTGCTCATATACCTTTCCTTTGATCTTGATTTTAATTTACAGTAGAATTGAAATCAGAATAGGAACGATTTTAATACTTTTTAAGAGAAAGAGAACACAAAGACTTGTACACCTCTAGCTGCTTTAATCTTTTTCTTTTTGTGATGTTTTTCAGTTAGTTAAGTTCAAGCTTCATTTTAATGTAAATCTAAACCTCCAAATTTCATTATCATTATTAAAGGCTGTTTATTCAATTTCTGGAAAAAAAGTCTCATTGCTGTCACCATAATATGAATGATCAAAGGAGAGTAATTGTAACATTTCTTTTAGGAATCCTGCCCTCAGTAAGCCCATAGGATTTGTTTACCCTCTCTTACCAACCAACATTTGTACCCATATGTTGAGATGGCAGTGTGCCTCTCTCACTAGGTACTATGCCAGTTTCAATAGGATATAGATGCCAAACAATATTTAAATAAGGAACTAGCATAATGCTGAAAATACCATCTGTTCTGTAAAATTTCCCTTATTCTGTGACAGGATTGCCACACTGAACTCCCATGTGTTAATCACATTTTTGATACGCAACAATAAAATTTGAATACCTGAACAGCTGAAATGTCTGAGCATCCATGATACCTACTGTTTTCTCAAAAAAATGCAGAAGCTTTACATTGTATGTTTGGAAGCCATTTTTTTTAAAACATAGGACATCAAAATACATTAGTGTTATTGACAGAACTGTCATAGAATTATGAAGCAACTCAGATTATAGTGGCTGTGAAACATATTAATCAGCCCTCAAAGATAAGTATTTACTGTTATCATGCCCCTTCTCATGGGCAGATCTACAGAGACCATTATGTTGAAAACTTCTGTAATTATTCCTTCAGTGAGTTTCATACATGTCACCTCTAGGAGCAAGGTCTGTTCTCTCTGGATTTCTTACTTACGGACTGCATTAATCTTAAATTTGTCTGGCGGCTAAGATTCAATTCCAATGCAAGCTACTGATTAGGAAGATTCCTAATCAATCAACAAATAGATTTGAAATCTCCATTTCTCACTCCTCTGTTAAAGTCTCTGTGTACTAAGTCCCTAACCTCTTCTGTTTATTTGGCCATATTCATGAATACTCTTTTTTACTGTCATGATTCCATTTGGTGATATCTGAAAAATTACACATTTCCCAACAAGCAAGTGTCTGTGTATATATAGGTATAAGACATACATGAATACAGCAATATGGCATTTTTCGAAAATACTGACTTTTGTGAATGGTGGCAGCTGTCTGAATTAAAACAGATTGAATGTGATTGATCCCAAACTGAAAATAGTTGCTCTGACAAATGCATATTTCTTCTAAAGAGCGTTGTGTCAAAGAACATTTCTTGTAACATTCTTGGGTGTGAGAGTCTTTGATCATCTTCATTTCAGAAAGGGGAGAAAGATACTTTGTGTAACATAATTTTGCATGAAGTACATATTTATCAGAAATAAAAATAATTGAATCCCATTGAAAAATTAGGCTTCTGAGGGACCTATTATATTATTCTTGTTGAGTTGAATGAATGGTATAATCCAATGTACCTCTCCCAGAATTGTTTTTGGAAATATTAAAATACCATGTTTAAATTTGTTAAAACTAATTACTATTAGTAACTATTTTAAATTACTTAAAATGAGCCAAACAATAAGAAAAACTTATTAAATACAAATTAGGCATATTTAATATCTTTCCTGTTCCACTTGAATCAATTATTTCGTGTCTGTTTTCAGTTTGAAACAGTAATTATTTACATTGTTTATTCCCTGCTTCCTTGATGTTTGATAAATTCCATTACTAGATTTTCATCCAATAAAACAGGTTTGCATGTGTAGTCACATGGAGTTTTGACATATTCAGACTCTGTAATACTTGTTGCCCTGCAGGGGTAGATTAAGAAATGCTTTTGGTTTTTGTTACGGCGTTTTGTTTGTTTGTTTTTCATTTAGGCTTAGGCTATACAGCAAGTAAAGCAGAGATGTCTCTTGAGACCATATGGATTTCATTAAAAATATATTTGTGTTCCACTATTCCAAATTTTTGCTTCATTTATCATATTCATTTTGTCATCATAGCCAACCTTAATTTTGCTTTTTTTCTTTATTCTACACCTAGAGCTGAGTCTTTTCCAAAGACAAACGCAGATAAAGTAATCTCTTTTCTGCTGAGCTTGATGGAGGAGTTCGGACCTTTATGCTGTAGCTGTCTGTAAATATCACATGGTGGTTGTAATTAGCTGCAGATATCTGCATCCAACAGAAAGGTATATGAAGGCAGTTACGTTAGGCTTTGTTTGACAAAGACTACTGTCTCATTCTGTCCTGCTTGTCTGTGTGTCTGAAAAGCATGTGTTGCTCAGTTTATAATTTTCCATGAAGCCATGCATTTTTTCTATATTGAAGGCTGTGTATATGTTTTTAATATTAATTTTTATATATGTGTGTATATTAAAAACATCAAAAAATGAAAGGAAACATGACTCTTACTTACAAAGCAGGATATATAAGTGTCACATAATAATTTTTGTGTTGGAGAAGATATGGTCCTTCTTGAGAGGAAATATATGTGTGGGTTAGGTTAAACTATTTCCCTTGTTACACAATTGCATACTTCAGTATGGATTAGATTAATTGGGTGTTGTGGGAGAATCGCAGAGTCACAGAATGTTTGAAGCTGGAAGGCATCTCTGGAGCTCATCTGATCCAACACCCCTGCTCATCACAGAATGGAAGGGACCCACAGGGATTATCAAGTCCAACTCCCTGCTCCTCACAGGACTACCTAAAGCTAAACCATATGACTAAAAGCATCATCCAGATGCTTCTTGAACTCTGACAGGCTTCGTGCTGTGACCACTTCCCTGGGGAGCGTGTTCCAGTGCCCAACCACCCTCTCAGTGAAGAACCTTTTCGTAACCTCCAATCTGAACTTCCCTGATGCAGCTTCATCCCATTTCCTTGTGTCCTATTGCTGATCACCAGAGAGAGATCAGCATCTCCCCTTCTGCTGCCCCACCATGAGGAAGCTGTAGACCGCAATGAGTTCACTCAGCCTTCTCTAAGCTGAACGAACCGTGAGACCTCAGCCACTCCTCATAAGTCTTGTCCTCAAGACCCTTCAGCATCTTGGTTGCCCTCCTCTGCACACACTCTAATAGTTTTATGTCCTTCTTATACTGATGTGCCCAAAACAGTACTCAAGGTGGGGCTGCAATAGTGCAGTGCGGGCCAATCACCTTCCTCTACCGGCTAGCTATGCTGTGCTTGGTGCACCCTAGGACACAGTTGGCCCTTTTGGCTGCCAGGGCACACTTTTGACTCATATTCAACTTGCCATCAACCCAGACCCCAGATCTCTTTCTGTGGAGCTGCTCTCCAGCCTCTTGTCCCCCCGTTTGTATGTATAACCAGGATTACCCTGTCCCAGGTGGAGAATTCAGCACTTACTGTTGTTAAATTTCATACAATTGGTAACTGCTCAGATCTCTATTTTATCTAGTCTATCCTCTGTACTCTCGAGGGAGTCCACAGCTCCTCCTAATTTAGTATTATTGGCAAACTTAGTGTACATTAGATTCCTTCGTCCAGATCATTTATTAAAACATTATAAAGCACTGGTCCTAAAATTGGGCCCTGGGGAACCCCATTGGTGACTGGCCTGATGTAACCCCATTTGCTATAACTCTTTGAGCCCAACCTGTCAGCCAATTGTTCACCCATCAGGGCCACCTACAGCCAGTTGTCCAGACCCATGTCTAGATGGCTTTTGAACATCTCCAAGGATAGAAACTCCACAACTGCCCTGGCAACCTGTAATGCTTGGTCTCCCTTCACCATAAAAAAGTGTTTCCTGATGTTTAGGAGGAACCTCCTGTTTGCACCCATTGCCTCTTGTCCTGTTACTGGGCACCACTGAAAAGAGCCTGGTTCCATCTTGTTTGCACCTTCCCTTCAGGTGATGAGATTCCCACCCCAAGCCTTTTCTTCTCTATGCTAAAGGGTCCTACCTCTCTCAGCCTTTCCTCATGGGAGAGAGGCTTCAATCCCATAATGGTCTTAGTGGCATTTTGCTGGACTCCCTCCAGTATGTTCATGTCTCTGTCATACTGGGGAACCCAAAACAGTACTCCAGGTGTGGCCTTACCAGAGCTGAGTAGAGGAGAAGGATAACTTCCCTTGACCTGCGGACAACACTTCTCCTGATGTAGCCCAGGATACCATTATCCGCCTTTGCTGCAAGAGCACATCGCTGGCTCATGTTGTGTGTTGTATCAGTTGTTGAGAAATCTTTTCCAACTGCATGTTTGAAACAAAACTGGTTTTGTGGAGAAGTTGGATGTGAAAAGTTACACTCTAAAAGTTAGTGGAAGCTTTGTTTGACGTATCTGTTCAAGCTCAGAGGCAAATCATCAAGGCTTCCCACCTCCCTTCCAAACAGTAGAGGACGATGAAAATTAAACTAAACTAAGATGTCTCCTCTTGTTGGTAGGTCTGCTTCTTCTCAGAGCTGTAAAATGGCTTGAGTACCTGCCTAGTTGGCTTGACTGACTGGTAAGAATAAATCTAAAATTTAGAATGACTATAAATGTTTTTTCCATAAATTGTGTTAGAAGTGTGGCTGCTCTACTTTTCATGTACCTCTATAAAGATTACAGGGACTGTTACCATTTCAGTTGTTGTCTACATAATTTGCAAATACTGCTCAGCTCTCATTCTGCAAACTCTGCTAGCAAGAAACTACTGTTGAAAGGAAGGAAGCAAATAAAGGTTTTTTTTAAAAGTTAAATTTTAATAAAAAGATAAATTAATAAAATATCCTGATTTATTAGCCATATCAGCCTACCAAATAATTAATAATATTTGTCTTTGCTCACTGAGTTTCTCTGTGTAGTGAAAAGTTTTTCTTTTTTATTATAGGTCACTGTTTATCTGGGGATTTTAGTTTGTTCAGGATTATTCCTTTATAAAATATTAATTCTGATGGATTGTGCTGTAAAATCAAGACCACGGAGATGCTTTACGGTTAAGTTATTTTTTTAAACTGGATTACTCCTGTATCAGGTATTTGATAGAAGTGAATGTAATTAGAAACAAGTGTCAGCCTTATAAGTAATGTTTGTTTCCCCAGTATAATGAAGCCCACTTAAATAAATATCTGATGTAGAAATAATCCTGCTAAAACTCTACACCAGTCTCTCAGCGTTCTGTAAGACCCTGACTGATAAATACTTGATTAATGAATAATCCTGTTAAATGAATAAAATTTGTGTGCCAAATAGAGAAGTAAATTACAGTCATGGTCAGACTTGTTATGGCAAAGTTATAGATGAATAAATCTTCTGGGGTGATAATTTGTGACAAAGCATGATGACATTCTCTTTTCTTTTATAAAAATAAGCCTTTTACGGGCATAGTTTCAAAGAATCTTTTTCAAAAATACATTAAAAGGATTTATAACCATGTCACGTAATAATGGAAATAGTCGTAAGAAATAAATGGGCATACTTGTAGTAAAGCACTAAAATTTTGAAATTGAATGTTTTCTTATTCCCATTTCACTGCATCTGACTTTTAAAAATTGTAACACCTTTTTGATTTTATTTCATCCTAAAAAAAATTATCTTGGCAATTAACCTTTAATCCTATATAGGTCACATGAAGTTAGATCATTAAGATGGAAATTCTTTTAACAAACATAGGTATTCTAATGCACATTAAAAATCTTGTTCACTTCTTAAAGGACATATCATAGTGTCTTTTATCCTTTTGGGATTTAGTCTGGGAGGTTTTCCTATCAAAACCAAAAGCAAAATATTTATTTTTTTAAAAATCTATTTCATATATATGAAAGAGTCCATGAAAAAGCTAACAAACCATTAGTTGTGAAAGCTCATTAAAATACATCAAACCAAAATAAACTGATAAAAGAAAAGCCTGTGCCAGTAGGAACATATGAGTGTAGATAGCTTTTGCCATAATACTCCTACTGGACTGAGCCAAGTGTCTCACTGACACAACATTCCTCACATGGCAATTGTTCACAAAAGGGCACCGAATGAACGTAGACAAAATGAAAAAAACCATAATGCAGTGGTCAGGTTGTGTTTGGTACTGAGAGGTGAGAAGGGATGAGAAGGTTTCAGATACTTTCAGATTATCTTTGAGCTTCTTTATTGGGGAAGCAATTAGACTATCAGCTTCTAAAAATCTAGAGCTAGCAAGGGCCTGTATGACTGCAGACTTAAGAACAGAAAAAAGGTTAAAGCTTTAGTTGCATCTTGCTTTTGTTACTTGACCACATCAGAATGACCATATTGTCCTTTCCCGAAGACCAGTTTTAAGATTTAAAATCATTAGTCTCTTTTACATATGTGAAGACAATTAAGAGATAAAATCTGAATGAGTAGAAAGGTGGATTTGCATAATGTTGTAGAACTGCCACTTGATTTACTTTTAAAGGTGTCTTCATTAACAAGGCCTTTTAAAATAGAAAAGAGTGCGAAGAAAGGTGGTTTTATCTACAAAGAAGTGATCAAAACATGTCTTGTGTTCACATGGAAGTGCAGTTTGTAGTTAGGCTTATTAAAATCATAGTTTTAATGTGTAATTAATTTTTTCATCTCCCTTAAAGACTTTTCTTTAATTTTTCAAAAATGTTTCTACTCTACTTTTTGTTTGTTTGTTCTTAAACAAACAAAAAATTTCATGCTGGAATACATAGAGTATAATTTCATCCCTATCTCCATGAGTGTGTTAAAAAAAACCTAAGCATAATGTGCCTCTGAGGTGAATTAGCTTTTTTAAGGGGGATGATTTGATTCTTGGAAACAAAGTAGTATAGATTTTAAGTCTGAAGGTCATCATAACTAAATGGAAATTAGGTAAAAGGCAGACTTCCTGCCATCTGTACGTGAGGGTGAGAAAGGATGTTTCTACAGGTGTGGCTAGAAGTGGCAGTCTCATTGGCTGGAGGAAAAGTTCTTTCACTACAGGCTGATTTATGGACTTCCTGTTTTTCCCTTTGTTCTTACAGTTTTCATCTCAGCTTTTCTTCTATTTAGACTATTTGATGTCTTCCAATTTGTGTATGATTCCAGTAAACCAGGATGGCTTGGTTTATTATAAGGCTTGTACTGTTTGTTTTACAAATGGAGAAAATACAAGCAAGGAAATTAACTTTGGTTGTGTATAGAAATAAGGGCAGAAACTATTTGTTAATTTACACTCTGTTTCCAGAATTATTTGGACTAGACTTGTGATTATCACCAATTTTCTACTGTCCACTTTGATACTTGCTGTTTAAACCCAATATCAGATCAATATAGTATACCAGGTATTTGTTACATTTCATCATCTTCTATTTTATTATATTTTATTGTAAAAGGTAACTTCTGTAGTATAGTGGGCATTAGGACAAGCTCTTTAAAAAATCATAATTTTAAAATCTGAGGAAAAATGTGATTATTTAGGGGACTGAATGTACTTACAAGTCTAGTAACTAGGACTGGAATTTTTAAGAGAAGCTGAAGAAATGTTGATATTTCTTGGGCTTCTTCCAAAAAACGTAGCATAAGTATTTTCACTTAGTCACATTTCAGTAATCGTGTTGGAATTCTCTTTTCATTCACTATTAACAATGGAGGAGTTAGAAGGTAATATGAATTCGTCTTATAAATGGAGAGTTGCATTCTCAAAAGCTTGTCCCTTCAGGTATAAACTCAGACTGTTACTATAATTAGGAAGTTCAGATAAAAGTGTTCTAATGATTGTAGTCATTTAGCAAGAAAATTCACTGACTTGATTTACATTGCAAGCTGTAATGCAAAGATCACAGACCATAGAAAACAGTGCTGAGAGGGATCTGAAGAGAACACGTCAGGATGAACCAAAGGAGATTTAACTCTGGTAAACTATTCCTGGACTGTTCTTAAAGCTTTACATTGATGAAGATTCTCCAGCTAATATATTCTAGTCCTTCCTTATCTTCATCACTAGAAATGCTTCCCTGATTTCTGTCTAACTCTCCCTTGCACCGGTTTAAGATCACTCGGTGTCCTGTTCCCAGTGAACAAATGTGCACAGATCTGTTGGACTTTGCTATGATTTTTTGAATGTATTTGTATATCATAATCTCCACCCTGACCTGACTTCTGTGGAAAAGACATTACCAAATCAGTCAGTCATTCCCCGTTGATGATGTAAAAGCCTCAACCCTTGCAAATCTAAGTCAGGATTTAGGGGGAAACATCCATGGCTGAGAATTTACTTCTGCTGTTTTATAGACTCTGTAACTGTCTTAAAGAATTCCCTTTGTTCGTTCCTGGTGACCTTACCAACCAGCTGGTGTTAAAACACTTCCTATATAATGACTGAGACTTCTGACTGGGGACCATGTAGTAAAGTTTCTAGCATGTGTGTACTGTAAGTCACAGTATAACCTCTAAAAACATATCACACTGCAGACATAAAAGTGCAGCTGGATAAACTACACAATTGCATTTGCTCCAATGATTAAGCACTCGCTCCTTCCTTGCTACTTCTGTTGGTTTCTATTCCTTTATGCCAAGTCACTGGTCAGTCTGACTATATAAATTATTTTTTTGAAGTGAAGTTTATAAAATTAAGTGGTTTTAAAACAGCATGATTTGTGGGGTTCACAGTACTTCAGAATTGCTGGAATTTTAATTTTAAGAAAATCTGAATAAAGACATTTCCACATAAAAGTTAAGACAATCTTAAACAAATTTAATATGTTGGTAATTTAAGTTTAAAGTATTTGAGAATTTTTGTTTCACAAGTTTCACAATTGAAATTTAACTGTTTGAGTTGTTTCACAATGGAAATTCTGGAAAACTGCACCTGAATTTTAAATTATTCTGCACATATAATGGAATTTGTTTCAAATGCCACGGACCGGTGTTGTAAGGGAAGAAAGTGAAAAAGACCAATGTATCTCTAAAAACTACTTTTCATCTAAATTGTGAGAATAATTATGAAAAAGGTTGTGTCATCTCTAGGGACATTAATACAATTCATTCAGATAATTGTCTTGTTAAAGGGAAAAATGTAAACCAATCTTTTCTTCCCTGTTTTTGCCCTTTACTCCCTTGCTTTCTCATCCCTGAATGGATTCATATGTTAGTCCACCCAGGTGTTCTGCTTGAAGAAAAGGTATTCCTAATGTTGACAGACGTGAAGAATGACACCTCCTCAAGTCAGTCGGTACATTTTCACTTGCCGTTTTAAAAATAATTTCTAATAGTGCAGTTCAAGGTGTTTACCTGGTTTCATTAAGTGTTATCACCTTTGAAAAGACAGTAATGTAAGTATATATTACAAACTCTCATCTAGTTGTGAGACAACTGAGTTCAAGCATTAATTATATCATGGTTGTTTCATGTGGAATTTGTATCAGCAGATTAGAGTCCTGGCCCCTTCTCGGCCTCTCTCCATCTTGTATTAGCAGGAAGGTTTGAGTGTAAAGTATTGTACTGTTAATTGGCATGGGTAGAGAGCAGACCTTGCATCCTAAACTCAAGACAAGGGACTGCTGCACATGTTGCTAAAAGCTGAGTTTTTATTTCTGGCACGGTCGTGCTGTACAGGCATTGGGCAAATCACAGTGCTCAGGAAAGACTTTTTTCTACCTGCTCTTCCAGCTGCAAGTAAGGTGCTATGATGGCAACAGCTATCAGAAAAAGACTAAAAAACTGATTGGGGAAGTCAGCTAAATATGGTATTTGGGTATGCTTCTATGATGGAAGATCAAGGGATATGGAGAAAAGTACTCATCCGTGTTTACATGAGTGGTTGGTGGAACAAACTCCCTTTTTCGTTCTGCAAATCAGATTGAGAAAGTGGTGGATAAAAGCAGATCTGAGGTTGAGGTTGGACAAAAGGAATAACAGTATTAATCGACTAACCAAAAGGATCAAGTATAAGGATGGTTAACTATTTGGTGCCAAAATTTGCCAACACTTGTTTGACAACAGCTGTGTTACATAAGGTAATTCAAAAGGCTTATGGCAATTTTTATACTTTTTTTTTTTTCTAAGAGAAATAAAATTTAATTTGGTATTATGTTTGAAGTGATTCAGAACTTGAAATGACAGTGAAGGCTGTAGTGTTAAAACTAAATCTCATTTCTTCAGTATGCAATTTCTCTGCTGTCATTGCTGTCTTTTTTTTCTTTTTTTTTTTGGGGGGTAACAATATCAGCTACTATTTATACACTTAGAATTTCTGGCCAG
Source organism: Phalacrocorax aristotelis (assembly GCF_949628215.1). Lineage (NCBI taxonomy): Eukaryota > Metazoa > Chordata > Aves > Suliformes > Phalacrocoracidae > Phalacrocorax > Phalacrocorax aristotelis. The sequence continues at coordinate 110,234,732 of NC_134278.1, forward strand.
ATTACTGTGGAAGGTTGTGGTACCCACATGTACAAAATAGTATAATAATGTTCTATTCTTTTTGGAACAAATTTGTTACACAGAATGTCAGATGAGTCATTTTGTTCATGTCAGATATCTGAAAATAATGGAAAGATGCCAAAGTAAAAGCCCAGTAATCCATGCACTGGTGTAATGGAGCAAATGAAATGCAAAGCTCTTGTACAGGTCCAATTTCAGCACCAAATGCTTACCTGTCAGTCAGCAAAATTGTCCCTGAATAAAAATGAGCCCGTCTGAGAGGGAAAGGATTATAATATACATAAAATTCTTTGAATCTCTTGTGAGGTAGATGATGTTCCGAGGAGGAAATGCTGAAAGGGAAATCTTAGTTCAAGCTAGTTCAAATCACAAATGTATTGCTGACTGTGAAAGGTTTGGGTTTATCCTTATTGTTTGGTATCTCTAGGTCCTTGGATAGATAGGTGATTTCCCTTAGGCTACAGCAAATCTGGCCAATCACTGATTTAAAAGTCTTAGACAGGTAACTAACAGACTTTTGGAGACATCTGTGTTTTGTCTGTGAAGGACCTGATTAAAACTTTAATTCATGAAATGCCAACATCAGAGGTATCTCTGTAGATACCACAGTTATGATTTGCTGACTGAACTCTTTTGGAAGAACTATGCAGCTGAGTGTGCTTCTATCTTTAAAGTGGCTACTGGGAGAACATATTTTGCTACTGAGATGTCTTCTTGCAGGCTTAAACAGAAAATATTAAAGGTAGTATTTATTTTATGTAGCTTCAGAGTTGAGGCTGCCACAGGTCTACATGCTCTCGTTTTATGAAGTCCCAATTTTCTTCACATTTCGATAGCACGTCCCGGTAGTGTTTCTCTGTGTGGAGGGTGTGAGAGGCTAACCAGAGTCAGCATAGCCATTTCCAGTCAGTCAGGACGAGCTCTCTTAAAAGTGAATGTATTGAGAATGAACCAGCACTTCAGCAATTAAAAAAAATGAAGTGTGCAGTATCAAAAATGAAAATAAATAAATCAAGAAAAGCTGTGTATACTTTTGGGTTACGACTAGTTGAAGTGCAGATTAAAAGCTCTGAACTGATGCACGTGAAACAAAGAGCAGAGTGTTGAATTCATTTTAATCCTCTGGTTTAAGTGGGTGTGCCTTCTACTTCTGGGTCTAGAAATAATAATACTCGTATCAATCTATATTGTGTGACTTCTGTAAGCTGTGAAAATAGTATTTTTCACTAAATTGTCACTTATTATTGTTCATTTGTGGCCACTAACATAGAAAAATGTTGCAGCTACAATGTCAGAAGAATAGGGACAATTTGATGTTTTCTTTTGATGCTGTTTGTTGATATCTAGACCACTGCAGCTTGATTGCCTAACATTAAACCTATAATAACAGTGCAATCATAGCAGTATCATCATGAATGTCGTTACAATAGAAACAACATTTACACGGCCTCAGAATGGTAATTATCAAACTTTTTGTCATGAAGCGCTTATTTGCTAGCATTGATCTGCCCCGGTCAGTTGTTAGCTCTTCTCATCTGAGGTGTATTGATTGTATAATCAGTAGATAGGGGCTGCGGGCAGATGAAATTCAGTGTTGTTGGGCAAATTATTGTCTGCTTGCCTGTTGACCTGGACCCTGCTGGTTGTACCTTAGAGAGTGGTGGGATTATTACTCATTTCAGTGACCCTACTCTGACAGAGAACTCCGTATTATTATAAAAGATAAATGGCATCCTTCTTTGCTGTGGGTATGGTTGAACGCAGGTGTCAATGTGTAATGAAACCGAAAGTCTAGTGCAGCAGTGTTCCTTGACTTCCCTTCAGGTGTTTTTTCCCTTTTTAAATATATGTAAAAATATTCTAGAGTTGCAACACCTTTCATGTCATATACGACATACATTTATAGTTTTATGATCATGATCATGGTGTTTTACATTGGTCATTCAAGAATTCAACTTGCCAGACTGTTATACATTGATATAATTCAAACACAACTTCTGGTTATTGCCATCTGATAACAAGGACGACCAAACTAATCACTACTTCTAAATACTTGTAAACCTCCCAGGCAAATAGCCCACTCCTGCGTTGAATAATCTTGCCATCTCTTCTCTCGTTTCTTTTGTTTTCTTTACCTCTAGCATCACTATGAAGAGACTAACTAATAATGTGTTTAAATGTGTGTGAGACAGACACAAGTTATTAGTCAACAGAACTTTATGAGGTATCAGTTTAGTAAATCTCCTATGTGGTATTCATATTAGGACTTCTATAACAGTAAAAGTTGCTAGTGTACACAGCATTTAAGGAGATTGGCATTATGGTTATTACCAGAGGGAAAGCCCTCCTGACTCAAGTGACAAGGAGTGTTGTAGAAACCATGAATACTTTTACATCCCTCAGTAAAGCCAGCTGTGTTTGGCTAATGTACTCTGCTCTCTGGTGGTGACTGTACCATTGTATCGTAAAGGTCAGTCATTACCTGTGCATTGTATTTAAACCACCTGCTCACAGCAAGTAATCGTATCTGGATGACCAGCAGTTTTATAATATTAATTGCCCTGAATCCTGCTGAAGCCATGGTAAGAATACTGAGCACTTACACAGCAATTTACAACTTCAAAGTGCTGTAAAAACATTAGCTAATTATTGTTATGCTGGGAAATCTATAGACAGTTCTATATAGCTCTGAATATACATTGCATGACCTTAATTTAATTGCCAGAAACAATGGATCTACCTTTAAAAAAAAAGAAAGAATGCAAATGTCTTGGTGGAAGTGCACCATGGTGGTACTACTGTAATCTCCAGAATAATTGCCCTTGAAAGGGAGCCTTTGCAAAGCAGCATTTTATTTAAATTAGATGAACTAGGGTTTTTGAAATTAAAAGAAAAAAAGACAATGTGAAACTCATATGACTTGCTCTGTAGATCTGTATCAAGTACAAATATACTGAGAACAGAAAAATTAAGTCATATGCCAGATGACAAATATAGCAAGATGTAGAAAGAAGAAGACTAAGCATCTCAGGGGAAGGATGGTTTGTCTAGTAAAGAGAAAATCTGTATTTCAGAAACCTCTTTAAAATACTTAATAAACTGTGGTATGGAGTGAAGAAAGTAAATATGGTTGTCATCCATGCGTAGAAGTTTATATATGGTTTTGGATGGCATTTTTGATAACTACATAGCTCTTTCAAGAAAATAAAAATATACATTATTTTCAAGAGTAATAATAGTAGCTGGTGGCTTATTAGGAAAAAAAGTTTCTTTTTCAAGATGTGGCTATTATAAATCATTATACAAGAAAAGGGCAATTCTTAGCTGATAACTTAGCAGACTAATTCGAGGGGAGTGTAGCAGTCTTATGAATCTATTAGTGCTCCTCTTTAGCAATGTTGTTGACTAAGATGTACTTCTGCAGCATATTCTTGTAACTCTTCTGCCAGGGGTTCATCTTTCTGTGATTGAAGGCATATTTTGGTACAACGCAGCTCTATCACGTTAGCTTAGACTTGTGAAAACCAAGTTGTGAGAAGGAGCTTTGAGAAAGTCTGTAGAGTCATAAGATACGAAAGGTAAAATTGGAGACAGGTAAAATTGCTGAAACAGCTGAAGGATTCAAGGGGAAGAGACAATGACTCAGTAGCATCAAGGATTCAAGGAGCACTGAAGGTTTCCTGCCAGACTTGGCATTTGGCTAGCAAAAGTTCAACAGGAATCTCAAAGATGGTGGTGAGCGAATTAATTCATACAATAGTAGCTTGTAAGTCCTTGTTAGTGACTGTATATATTAGCCAACAAATAATTGATTTGTGCTTTTAGTTGTGTACATCCTGCTTGCAGTCTTTTGTACATAGTAAAAATGGCCTGAACAAAGTGATCCAGAAGGGGAGATTTCCAGGTGTTCCACGTGTAAAGGCAGTGGTTGTGCCACTGTGTGTTCAATAGTGTCCGGTCCTTTCCAAGACTGTCTGCCAGACTTAACCGCCATTTGCCACCCTGGAAGGCAGGTAGCCAAAACCCTGGTTTTTGGATTCTTACTGTATTTAGTTTTCAAAATGAGATCTGGTCTGCTTGGCTCCGTGAAGACTGTTTTTGAACATAGCAAAACTCTTATTTTTCACAGGAATCTTCAGACTCCCAAGTAATATGAGTTAGCTGTATTCAGTGCAAAAGCATAACAATTTTTGTCTCGTTTTTAGCAGGAGGTAGATATCCTCTCAGAAGATATTTTCCAAGAATTTGGAGCATGGAAATGTTGAAGTATTTTTGTGGAATATTTTAGGGGTCTCTATAATCTCATACAGATTCACTCATCTAAATTACATTGATTTTGATATATTAATCTGTCAGCTGTTTCTAGACTTACAAATCCAAATCACCTTGTGGAAAGATCTTATTTGCAGACCTGGCAGTACAACTGTAGGAAGACTGTGAGTGAGGCTCTTCAGATATGATAGCATAGGAAAAAAAATCTTAACATGATGATTCTTATGGCAAAGCTATTTTTCATTTCTCTTGTATTTTTGTGATGCTAAGCAGTTTGGAAAGGATGATTAGATGCTTCCACTCTGAAAAAAAATTAATGAAATAGTGGCAAATTATATAACTAAAATGTTTACTTGTGGCAGACCATTAAAAATGTGAAGAAGCTGCTGTGTCAGTATCACCAATGTGACACCAAGCAAGACAGAACGTCAGCCTTTTTTACTATATTCTTTTTCTTCTCTGTATGGGAATACATATCAAATTTCTTAAGCAAGTGCAACAAAATATTATCACAGGTTGGTTGATAGAGGAAAATTCTCTTAGCAAAGAGCATAAAATCAAAGATGACCACCTCTTCATTGCTAGGAAAGTATTAGGGAACTCAGTATCCTCTAAAGGTGTATGGTAGAATGAAAGCAGTACTAGAGTTCAGGTACCTCAATTTGAATATTAAAAGTTACATCTCTGAAGACACTCTAATATTTTTTTTTTATTATTTTGTCTAATTTCTATAACATCAATATACTGAAAAAAAAGTTGGTGATGTCAAAAGCTATCAAGTCCTCTTTAGTTCAGAATGTCATCGTTTGACTTTTTGATGGTTTGCAAGTTCATCTTCAAAGTAACAGTTGTTGCCATTGCAGCCCTTAGTGAAAGAGTACTTTAGCTGTTGAGTGAATCAGTTAATCTCATTTCTTTTCCCTCCACCTTTGAAATTTAAATAATTTTATATTACATTAACAAGCTCAATGGTTTAATCTTGTGGCTGCCTGGTTGCTTCATTTAATGCAAAGAGGCAGTGCAAGTAGAGAAAGGCAGAACAGGATGCAACTTCCACAGTACGTCACAGTTGCTCTGAATAAAGTTTAGCAACAAGCCATGATCTCATAGTTCTTTGTGTAAATCCAGTATATGTGGAATAGAAATAATAAAGATGTAATTGATGGGATCATGTGCTACATTTCTATAATTCAAAGCTTTGTACATTTCTTACACTGTAAAAATTTTGTCTAGACTAATTATAATAAAAACTAGATTTTTTACTAGGTCTTTTTCTACTAGTTCTAGTTTCTACTAGTTCTTGCTGGGTCACTTTATCCAAGAGATCATTCAATGTGATGTTAACATGATGGGTATCAAGAAAATTAGAGGGGGAAAAAAAGGCGGTGGTAAAAGTACAATCAAAAAAGTCTGCAGGCTGGATTTTGCGTTTTGTTGGCACCAGAGAGATGTATCAATAAAAATATTATTGAAATGAGTTGCTCATTTCATATTGGTCTATTAGATTATTTTTTGGTGGATGTAAAGTAAGTAGAACATTCTCTCATCGTTTGATGGAGTCCATTGTCAAATATTTTGATTTCAGAAGTCTATTTAAAGGTTTTAAGTTTGACAAGATATAAGTCATGTCACTAATCTCTTGATAGTGCTGAAACAGGGCAAAAAAAAGCTCCAATCCTCTGAGAATACTTGTGAAATTTTTGTAACTATTTTTTGTATGCCTTTTGACATATTCCCAAGTTCTGCTGTATTTTTAACTCAGACATATTGTCTTTCAAAGATTATCTTTAGTCGTGGCTAAATCTGCCCTGGATAGTCAGTCTGAACAGATTGAACTAGACACCCATTATTTGCTCAACAAAATTAATCATACAAAATCAGGGGGGTTTCTTTGTTTGGGGCTTTTTTGTTGGTGTGGGGTTTTTTTCCCCCACTTAGTAATTATTCCAACTGTACTGCATTCTGGCCACATTCTCCCTCAAAAAAGGGTGTTTTGTAAATAAAAAGAGTCTAGAAAAGGCATCATGGTAAGACAGCACAGCTGTCTCAGGAGCTTGCTGAGCTGCATTTTGTTGGAGGTTGGGGGTATGTTTTGGGAAACGCCTGCTTTTATCTTAGATTCTTCTCCTGGGATTTTTTTTTTTCTTGACAATATTGGAAACAAGATGCTGATCTGAATGGACTTTTGGTCTGACACAGAGTGACCACTGGGTCAGAGGGAACCAGAAGCTGACACGATGAAAGTATGCAAAATGATTAATCATTAAATATACTGTGGTAGCTCCTTTGCTATTTCTCCCCAGTGTTTTCTTTCAAATCAATTTAATTTCTCCTGGTAAAATGTAAAGGTGAAACATAAATCGTGTGCATCTTTAGAGCTTCATTCTGTTTCAGTCTACTAATGCCATGAGAGTTTCCCATGACTTAAAAAAGCTTATGTGTAGTATATAAGAGCACTGTAGTAATAAGAAGATACAAACAGATTCTTGTTATACACGTGTAACAAAACATGTATGTATATCACAGTGTTATTTATACACAGGCTTGGTTTGTAAGCATAGACATTCAGAGAGAGAGGAATCAACAAGAGGGCAGTAATATGCTTATCTGGGGACATGGACTGTTTACTTAAATATCTGACTCCTGTGAGTGACATACATTTCTTGTTCATGGCAGGTTTTATGGGTTTGGTTTTGAGGTTGTTTTTTTTTCCTGTGAACATCCCTTTTTCACTTTCCCTGGGATATTTGGATGCTTTTGCTGGATGGACCAGTTGGGACTGTTAAAGTACATTAAAACCAATATTCATTACTGCATTTGCTTACAGTATGAGGCAGGTAACAGTTTCATCTAACTGGAGAGAGTGCATTAGTATTTGGGAAGATAATTTGCATTTGTGAGGAAAAAAAAACTTCATAAAGCATTTCTAAATTATAGCTGAAATGTGAGCTACAAAGTCTTGAGTATCACCTGCTCTCTTTCATTTTCTCGTATAAGAAGGACCGAAACACTGAATCCTTTGTAACAGAAGAACGTAAGTAGTTTTAACTGTTTTTCCTACTTTGCACAAGACTTGTTTTACTGAGTTTTTTATTGGCATGGCAGCGAAAAGATGACAATGGCAGCAGTCCATCTGACCTGTAAATATAGTGTGAGCAGTGATGCTATTCTAAATCCTTTTAAATGTAGCTGATGCTTTTCTTTATGATACCCTATAAGCAAAGATTTTATTATTATATAAGTTGATTATTTTTATGAATTCCACCTTAAAGGTTTTCTAAGAATGTCACCATCAAGTTGAAGAATTTCAGCTTTACTCATCTTTTCACCTATCAGTGCATCATACTGACTGAAAGCTGAAGGACTGTTTTCCCTTTTTCCCGTAACTGCTTAATCCTTCCTGTGATTCCAGAGAGCACCACTGTGAAAGCTCTTTATTGTATATTGTGGCAATGAGCTGCACACCGGCAAGGGTCAGGGCTCTAGCAGTGGCTGACAGGACCTGGTCAAGACTCCACGTTAGGCTAAATTGACAGACTTGTTTGGATCGACAGACTATTTTACATAAGATCTTGGTAGGACTGGAAGAGAGTCCTAGACATCACATCTAAGCAGCAGCTATTATATTCTTGATAGAGTAGATAAAAACTGCTTAAACAAAGCTGGGAAAACAGGGTGCTGGGCTTGTTTGATTTTCAGAAGGTTTGTTGCAGTCCACAGGAAATGAGAATGAAGTATGACAAGGTAAGGAAGTGTCAGAGGCATGAGAAGAACTTGGAATGTTCTGCAAGTCTGTAAAATTCAGCTTTTGGAAATATGAGGATTGTTTTCAACAGGCAGAGCCCACTTGATTTTCTGGTAAAATGTCCTTTTAGAGTTGAGGTTACAAATAAGGAAGAGCTTCAGACAGTGAAATGAGGAAAGTGACTGGCAGAGGCTTGTACAGTCTAATTTTAAACACTGAAAAAGCACAAAAGTCCATCTAAATGGTATACAGCAATGGATATAATATCTTAGAAGTATGGACAGGAGAATGTTAGTAATAAGGTGGACAGTGTAGTTAAAAGACTAATCTAAAAGGTGAATTGCAGTGATTAAAATGAGCTATAACATGTTTTACAGGAGCTTTTAATATGTAGTCTTGCATTTTTCATGTGTGATTATGCAAATCCTCCTCCTGAAAATTCTACATCTTACAGAAATATAGAGATAGACTGTGCACTTAGAAAAATCTTGTTTAGCCAAATAAATTTCGGGGAAAAGGTAAAAGAAATTGCATTCAGGTAGCACTGTAAATCTACTATTAATGACTTTCTATGTCATTTGTGAGTATGGATATGATTGGAGAGCTTAATACTGCTGGGAGTTTTGCTGTTACTGTAGATCTTGTCTTCCCTTTCATCAGACTCCTGAACATTTGTTCTCTCTGTGTCAGAATGTGATAGTTAACGGACTTCACCACGCTGTCACTGGGTCAGCAAGAGCTGATACCATTTGAGTCTTGTTTACTGTAAGTTTATCATAGAAGAGCTGATTATGGAAAATAATCTCATTCATTCAGTTCAGACGAAATGAGGAGATAAAAGCAATTTGGTTCCTAAGTCATTGATTTAAAAATGCAAACACGGGTAAACAGCTATTTAATGAAGTCAGTTGTGACTTGAGAGTAGAGGAGTTGTGGAATTTTTCTAGGTGGAACTTGCAAAACCTATTTGGAATTTGTATCACAAATCAAGATGAAAAGAGGAGGAGTTTGATACATTTTTCAGCAATACAATGCTACCGAATATGAGGGCCAAAAAATCCAATGGAGATAACTAATATAATGATAAATTTCAGGTCCAGATCTTTGCCAAAGTGAAATTCGAAGAGCTCTGTTATTCAAGATCAGATGTGCTCCATCGCAGAACTCTTGCAAGAAGTGACACATGAAGCTGGAGGCCTGATCAGTATTTTAAACAAACCCACAAAGTTACTAGGTACTACTGTATGATCGGAGAGTAGCAAATACGAGATTTATATCTGAGAAGGATCTGAAGAATTACAGGCCCATTAGCCAATTTGCCATGATGTAAAAAAAGGTGTTTTGAATTTGTAACTGATAAAAAGATAGGAAACAAAGGACTAGGATAAAGTTGTCGGTTTTGACAGTGAGGGAGAATACTAGCAGAATCCACTAGAGATCATTACTAAGAGCTACGCTGACGTGAGTGGGAACTCATGGTGCTGAATGACTGATAAAATTGTGGATTAAATTAAATATCTGTAAATACAAAGAAACATCCATGGAAAATACAGCCCAGAATGTGTATATGTATTGGTAAGCTCCAAAACAATTTGGAATAGTTAAACTAACATGAGGAAAACATCAGCAGAGTGCTTGATGGTGTTGGAAAGAGCAAACAATGCTAGGAATCAAACTATTGCTGTGCATGACAAGCACGTCTCTTAAGTACTTCGTACAGTGTTCTCTTATCTCAGAAGGGGCATAAGAGAATGAGAAAAAGCATGAAGAGGAAAAATGTGGATGATCAGAGTAATAGAACAGTTCCCATTTGGTGTGAGAGTAGTTAGAGAAAGGATCCCACAGCTCAGAAAAGAGCTGAGTGGTAGGGTGTGGCGTAGGAAAGTAAATCATGGATGAGAAGAACAGGAAGCACTTTTGTTTTTTGTAAATCAAGAGTAGGGAGACATTCCTAATGAAGCCAGCAGGCAGCACAGAATGAAGCCTTGGAATTTATTGATGGAAGTTATTTTTGAAGCCTGAAAGTGTGTATCGATTCAAAATGTGATGGGCAAATCCATAGAAGAAAAGTCCATCAGGAATCACTAGTTAAAGACCTGGATAGAGGCTGTGGATCAGGAAGAACCTATGGCAGTTTATTGCAATTTTGGCCTGATAATAGGAGTGAATATCGGTGTGTGCTCATTCTGGTTTTACACTATTCCACTGATATCTAGTATTGGATAGTATCACAGACTAGATAGCCCAGAAAGACTTTGGCCTGACTTAGTCCAGATGTTCTTTTGTATATTATTTATAATGGTGGTCTGGAACAACTTGGAAGGCTTTATTCTGTCCTGTAAACCTGCATTTCATATAACAATTGCATGGTTTGGGGTTTTTTTTCTTCCTAGAAATGTGTTCCTTTGATATCAGATTTAAGTTTTGTTATCTCTCAATTTCATTGCACATCCTTTTGTTCTTGTATTACTAGAAAGGATGAATAGAAACTTATGATAAACATTATCTATATAATTCATTATGTTGTGCACTTTTATCAAGTCCCCACTTGTTTCTCTCATCTCTCAAATACGCACTCTGTTTTTTCGCTTTCTCTTCATGAGAGGTTTTTGTGTTTCTGATATTTCATATTGTCACATCCTAACCTCTTCTAATTATTTTAATTAAATGTTTACAAATACAAACTTCACAAAAGGAAACTGAAAATATTACTAGGATAGTTAACCTTGATCAAAGACAAAAGAAGCTAGAAGAACAAATATATTAAAATACGATAAACTGTGAAGGACCTTTGAAATTATAGTACCTTAAGAATACATGGCTCAGAGGGAATTATTTATGATACTGAAATCAAAGTAGATCACAAAAATCTCAGCCAGAGCACGGTGCGAATTCTTGTGCCCATGTTATATACAAGAAAAAGAAAACTCAGTTCTAGACTGAAGTCTTCTCAATAGGAAGGCGTCTGTGGAGGTGGAATAGAGAACTTGTGCAAATAAGAACCCTGACCTGCACGTACCAAACTGGGTATACTAAGGGTGTTAAAAAATGAGAACAGTTTTGTGACTGAGCATTTTCTTAAAGCAGGATACGAGGAGTCACTTGGTTTGTTTGTTTGGGGTTTGTTTGTTTGTTTGTTTTATAATTTTACTGCAGTCCTAACAGAGGTAACAACAGGACAACAGCCATATTAAGTCATATCAAAGAAGTCCAGACTCTGGAGTGTTTGCTTCAGCACATCTATGTCTTGGCTGCAACCAAACATACCTGTTTTGAAAATATTGTGTTAATTTTTAATAATGCTTTTCAGTGAATCAGATAAGGCCAAATTCTGCTTCCAGTTGCTGCTTAAAATGTTCCTGTATAAGGAATTTTCTACTGTGGAGATACTCCACTTCTGCACTGGCATAACTGGTTGCACAAGCTGGCCCTATAGACAGTCGTTTGTTAGGAATACAAAGCATGTAGTAATCTACAAAATAATTTCTAATATTTGCTCATGTAAGCTACATGGAAGCTTTATTTAAATGGATCTAAATGTGCTGCTATGTAGAACCATCTTTCCAGTGAGATGGGGGAGCTCTGATGTCCATCTTTGGCTCTGTCCTACACCGAGATAGAGTCAGACAATTGTGGACACCTTATTTCACTTCGCGGGATCAGGCTTCACATGATGCAGTTTAGGGCTTTGTTCCTGACTTTTTCTCCCCAGTCCTAGTGCCAGCTTGTCACAGGTGGCATAACCATTTAAGGAATAATTGCAAAGCTGCCATGTGTTCTGCTGAGAGAAATTTCTCACTGCTGGAATTTGGACTTTGAGCAGACCTTTAGATGGAAAATACTAAGAAGATAGAAACAGGATGAGGATTTAATCTCTAAACAATTCTAACTTGTATACTTCACTACATAGTGATTGCTTCCTCTGGCATTTTCCATAGTATATAACCACTAAGGGTAATGGTTTTTGGAAGTTTTATATCAGCTGAGTTGTTTTGTAATGAGTTAAAGGAAAACCTATGTTGGGTTTGAGTTTTTTTTTTTCTTTTTGCCTACTAGGTGGTATTGGTTTATTGTTCCCTAATCATTTAATTAAGGAGTTGTAGTACTTCTATGCTGTGGAGAGAGACTTCTCTAACTGTTTGTGGAAAGGCCAGTTGCTCAAATGAGGACCTGGGTGTTAGAACACTTCCATGTTGCGTACTAACCAAAATTCAGGTTCAAGAGCCTTACTAGAAAAGAGTGAGGGTTTTGAGACGTTGGAAGGAAAGCTCAGTTAATTGTTTGAGTGAGACACTGGAAGGGATTGTACTAAGTAGTAAAATCTACCTATTTATATACTAGCTAGTAAACAGGGTAGGAGTCTGAGATGGAGACAGGAGCTTTCCCGGGAGGGCAACTGCTGGGCTCCTGTCCTGTCAGACATCAAGCAGATGTTTGGGTGCCTGTGTGTCAGAACTTGTTACAGGTGTGGGTTTTTATGTTGCAGAGGCAGTAGTATATCTAGGTTGTGAAACAAAAAACCCTGTCTTTCAGTGTTTTTATATTTGCTATTTTATATTTGCCTTTTTTTTTTTTAAGGATTTAAGTGTTTACAAAATCTAGTATTTAAAAGCTGAGAAATGAAGCAATTCCATTTGCTTGTTAGATATCATCTCAGCATTTCAGGTTTATATATTAGAGCACTATTTTTATGTATCTACATGTATATTATGTTTCTTACCACAAGACTCCTCTCTCATTCAAAGTACATACTAACAGGGATCAGTGAATGAACAGCTATTCATGTTTTCTGTTATTCTTATTGGCCAATATGTGACCCACATGTGGTGTTCACATTCAATCATTACATTGAATTCAAAACTATTAATTTCTCCATAGGCTTTCTTTCCATTGTAGCTATCATTAGCATCTGAATGCCTCACAAACCGTAATTAATTAATTTTCACAAAGCCCCTGTGAGGTGAGATGACATTATTAAAAAAGGAATAAGCCACAGAGAAAAGTGCCAGCCTATATTTTGAATGCCCAAGTTGACATGTGTAAGGTATGTTTTTTTAAGCTACTTAGCGTTCCACAACACTTTATTTGTTCTTTGTCTAACTTCCTCTTATTTAGCTACAAGTGCCAAGCAACTTTGCAAATCAGGCCACAGGTAGGTACTTTATGAATAACAGTTATTCATTGTGAAGCAGAATGTTAAGGAATTGCACTCACCAACTATCATATCACGCAGGCACTGATATAATCCAGTGTTCAAAAATGGCATCTAGCTACCTTAACCTTCCATTTTCTTACTATAGTTTCCTTCCTCGGTAACCGCACACCATCAAACTTCTTCAGAAAGAGATGCTGTGGACATCAGTGATCATCTGCACAGACCCTTGATGAGTCCCCAGGGTGTAAATATGTTCCCCAGTGTTGTGATATGTTAGAAACCTAACACAATTCTGGCTTTCCGACATGGAAAAGAAAACACCGCTTTATTAACAGCATGAAAATGATACATGTTTAGCTGATAAATATCAAGAGTTTCTCAAAGACAGGAGCCAGGCTGGACACTTCTGTCTGCTAGAAATAGATGTGTGAGACGGAAAATCTCAGTGCAACAGGAACAGTTATACAGATCTTTTGTTTCTTTCCCATGTCAGTATTCAGATGCCTCTTACTCCTTCCCTCTCAGATAATTAAAGGGTCATTCAGAAGAAGAGTGATTTTTGGTGTAGGCTGCTAGCAACTTTGTGTAGTTGTAAAAAGTGAAGAGATTCTCTGGTGTCTCCTGCTGAAAGCCCAGCAGAGCAAGACCTGTTGACTGCACCCACTGAATTGGCATGTAAATGGCAGGGGTCATGGAACTGAACTTTCTGTGCAGTACTTGTTAGAGACTAATATATGTGTTTTTTAGGATATTCTGTACATGGTGCATACATTTTATTATGTATAATGGAAGAATGTGTTTTAATTATGTCCTGTAGAACTTGTAACAGTAAGCTGTGAACATAGATTCTTTTTCTCCAAAAGACTTCACAACTGAATTGATCAAGAGATTGTTTTGGTTGTCACTTGCCTTTATCTGTGCCTTAGTTTTTGGGTTTTGATGGTTTGGGTTGGGTCTGCTGGGATTTTACTACTCAAAAAAATTTAGACTGTGTAGTTGACATTTTTTTTGAGCCGCTGTTGTATGGGTATCCTCTACCCACAGCCCAGGCATTGACCCTATTAGAGTGCATTGGGTGTTTCTGGACAGGCAAGCCTGACAGCTCAGAGCCTGTAGCCTTATCGTTACAAAAAAGTGTCTTAACTCACAGCAAAGCACTGTCTCGTGTGATACCTACCTGTTGGGCCCCTTCAGGAGGAGGAAGGAGAGAAACCTTGCAAAACTGCAGAAGCACTTTACTCTTCACAGATAGTCATTACTGAGTCTCTCTGATGTTCCCAGTAGGCGATTTATTTATGGTAATTGTTTGGTGTCTGATAGTGTAAGTTAGTAAATTCAGACTTCTTTTCAGATACTGAAGCAGCTTTACCTAACATGTAATTCTTGTTTTATATTCATCTAGTCTCAGCATCCGTAGACTAGTATTTTACTTTCTTATGTAGCAATAACTAATAACAGTATAAACGCCATCCCAATCTTTTCCAGAATTGCCATCTTGGGCTTTTTTTAAACAATTCAGAGACTTTAGGGACATGATTTTGATTGAAGATACAGATCAGTATCTCCTAGCAACTTTGAAATGTCATATCATCCTAGTAGCTGCTTTTTTACTTCTATAAATGGATGCATGAGGGACACTAGGTTAAACAAAGCATGACAATAAAGAGATATACTGCTTACTTCATGTATCTTGAATTTACTGCTTTGAGGGGCTCAGTGATTTTCTGGGGGATTGATAACCCATTCCAAACAGGCACTGGTGGTTCAGTCAGTCAAATTTACTTACATCTGTTTTCTCCTCCAGTGATTTATTAATAAGTACTACACCTCTAATTACATGCTTTGTTTACTGATAGCCTTCTCCTGTTTTTTGCAAAACATCTAGGTAAGGCATCTCAAATAATAGTTAATCATTAAGAATAAATCTGACAGAAAAACAGGTGGTTCCAGGTGACCTAATCTGAAAGTTCTGTGCAATTTGGAAAACATCAGGGATACCTACTTTGAACTGCAGTACTCCCTAATAGAATAAATAAAAAGAATATTTATCAAAATGTAAAATTATCAAATGTTTCTAAAATTATAAAATCTGATTTAAGGTGCTTGCAGTAGTTCTGCCTTACAAGTGCAGAACATATGAACTATTTAAAATGAACATATGAATAAAGGTGCACTTATGGGTCTTTACTCAATGCAGCTCAATCTGCCCATAGATTTTTCATTTGGGGGCTTTGTAAAGCAGTTGTTGGTCATAGCCTCTGATAAAGCGGATCTGCAGTTCCAGAAAATTTCTTGAACAGAGGAAAATATGTTTATACTTCAAATTTTAAATTGCCTTTCCTAGCAACATGAATATTTGTGTTCTGGCATAAGCAAACAGGCAGAAACAAATTAGATTACTGGACTGTCACTACAGCAGAGCTGTATGCTGTTAGCAGGTGGAAAATTTACAAAAAGGTAGAGCATACAGAGAAGACTAAAGCAAAAGTTACATGTGGGTGGTGAAAGGCCTTTCTGGATGAGGCCTTTCTGATTCTAAGAAAAGCAATGACTCAAATTTAAGTTTAACAAAAGCACTGTACTATAGCTAAAATGTTTCTTTTAATCTTATTTTAGCTTTCTGGCATGTAATATTTATATATAGTTGTAGCAGTTAAACTCATTTTAATGGATGAATTTTTATTTAAAAGTAAAAAAAGATGTTCTGTGCTGTAAGCAGCAGGTGTGTTTTTAATCTTTAATAGGTCACCTTCCTCAGTGCAAGCAGGCAAGCTGTTATTGATCAAAGAGGTTTTGTTGGGTAGCTCTCGGATTATTGAGTGACAAACTTTATTGAATTTGACTTAACAGAAGTCAGAAGACAGCTGAAGCATAAGAGCTTGCACTACCATCAGAGTCATTTTACGACAGCCAGGGAGCAAAGCTCAGAGATGGATACTGAGCTCTTTGCTGGCCCTTGGAGATTAACTGAACAGCCTTCCTACCAATTCCCAAGCCTGTCAGCAGAACCAATTAGATTTTCAACCAGTAGACAAGAAGGGTGGCACTTGGGGACCTTTTTGCTTTAGGTCGAAGGCTTTTCAGACTGCGATGAGATGACATTGATGATGACACGTTGAGCATTGGTTGGTTTTAAGACAAGTTAAATTAGCAGTCTTGAAATGATTCCAACTGTCTCCTGACTTCTCACTGTTGCCATATTCAGTGGATCCTGTCAGGAGCAGGTTGATGACTTAATAGTCTTTCTTGAGTGGATTTGAGCACTTTGGCTGTGTGTTTATGTGTAGTTGTCATGCTTAAAATATTCATATAAAGGTTTGAAATATTTATTTGAAGGAGCCTTCTGAAGAGTTCAGCAGTACGGCTCTCTGATTCTGCCTACTTTCTCCTCTCTCCCTTTTTTTTTTTTTGCTGCTCTAAGCAGTTGTTGCTAAAAAATGTCTTTAACTGTGTTTGATCTGTATGAAGTGACATTGTTTCTCATTCTCGTGGCTGTTGATAATATAATGCACTTAGGAAGTTTAGGAATTTATTCATCACTTGATTTCCAAAGCTCCGGATGGCAAATTCCAATCCCACCTGTACAAACACTACAATGCTTTTGAGACCATTTCAGATTAGGAAAGGTGTATTCAGCTTGTACAGTCTTGTAAACATTTTGTAATCTTTGATTCTAATCCAAATGGGTTGTGATAGTTGTGGAAAACAGGGACGAGGAGAAGGGGATAGGAATTAAGATGAAGTCCCCCCTAATTAAATTGCCCTAGGCTATAGAAGCAAGTGAGCAGGATGAGGCTGTTCTTTTAAAACTATGTGATACTTTAATGATATTTTGCTGTAGTGGATTGGCTGCAGCTAAAAAAATAAAAGTGAAAAAATAAAAGTGAAAAAATAAAAGTGAAGTAAGCTAGCTGACTTTAAATTTGTACCTTAATGTAAACAAAATCCTAACTGTTACTAGAAATAAATTGAAGCTGTCAACATGTAAGTGTTAAAATTAGTATGCCTGTAACTTTTAATATTTGTTAATATTAAATACTCAGCATTTAAAGGTTATGGCTAGAATTTTTCTTTCTGAATACCTAATGTTAAACTCCTACATTTAAATCCATGTTTATTCACCAGATTAGGTACTTAACCTGTATTTAGAACCTGATGTCAGGCATTCATTTTGAAAATGTTGGTGCTATTTCTTTGAATTTTAAATTCTTGACTACTATTTTCTCTCAGTAAGAATTCTTCATCTCTTTTAAGGATGGTGATTTTAAAAAAATAAATCAGCAATCACCTGCAGTTTTTAGACGTTATTCTGAGAGCCACAAGCAGGATAACACACAGCAGACTGACTGCTATTTAATGCCATCAACTAATACTCCAAGCAGCAATATTATTTTTCCATAGGAAATACTTCTGTTTGTCAGAGCAGCAAAAAGTGTTCATAACCAGATCAGAGAAAAAAGCCAACAAAGGATTTGGAACATCTATTCTATTGTGGTGAAATTAGACTTTAAGTGTTGCATGTTTCTGAGTGATAATATTTACAATTAGTATCATCCATTCTTTGTCCTAATCTGATATTTGAAATATTTTATGCCATGCTTTAATAAGCATTAACCCCAAAATTGATGCGACCCATAGTCAGTGGCAGGCAGCTCATGAGTACAGTTTTGAAGATCAGTGACTTGCAGAATGGTCGTGGGACAAAGTATGTGCCTTGGTCTTCCTATTTTGAACAGGTGTAAATGAATTGTATATCTTTAAAATTGAAGATGATATGAAGATCATTTATCTAATATGCAGTAAAAGCTTTCTTTGTGTAAGGTATTTCCCAGTTTAGTGGATAAATAATGGGTATTACAAAGAAAAATACAAATATTTAGCAGAGATTTTGGCCACTAGAGAAAGAGCAGGGAATAATCCTTTGAATTGTTTTGGTCATTTCCATAAAGTACTTTAAAGATTTATTTCTGGGGGCTGGCTATTAATGTTCATTCCCTGTTGGGCCATTTTAATAGAAGCGTGTTATTTTTATGAGAAGTATTGGTTTTGAGGAGAGGAGATGCTGCATTTTGGGCCAATTAAAGTATTTATATGAAGCCTGTATATTAGTTGTGAATAAGAAAATTGTACATATATAATGTTTTACAAGCGCTGTTGTCTCCAAATTATGAAGGGAAACGTGGGACCAGAGGATTGAGTTGGCTGATTCAATGCCACCTATCAGTGACAGTTCTAAGAGCAGTGGGTTGTTCTGGCTGTTAATTTGCGGCTCTGCTTTCTGGACCGTGCTGCCTTCCACTGTGTTCACATTTTTGTGGAACTTTTGTAGTCAGTCAGTTCAACTCCCTGTTTAAACTTGTAAGACTGGGAATTTCCTGAGTTTCCTTTGAAATAAAACAAGGCTTTTTCAAAAATGTTAATGAAGTTTCAATGATATGCAAGCCACCAAAATAATTGGCAGTTACTGTCTCACTATTGACAAATTCATATTTGATATTTTTATTTGTTCGTTAGTTTCAGTTTCCCACCGGTGAATCTTGTTAAAACTTTGCCTTTTCAATTAGAGATCTAATTGAAAGAGAATTTCAGATCTCTCTTACCATTTTTTTTCCCCATGTAGGTGCCTGTACATCCTCAGAGGACACCCTCCTCACCCTCTGTTTTATAAGCAAAATTAATAGATCTCCTTTTATATTTCTCTTTAAACAGCTTTTTAATAAATTTCATAATTCTCTGAAACCTCTTGAATCAGCACTGACACTAGTATTTACTAGCAGCCATATTGGCTAGGAAGGAAATGTAATGCCTTTTTTGCAGACAATATTCTCTGCCCACAAATAGGAATACATTAACCCTTTGGAGAACTGAGTCTACCATCACGGAAGTGTTTACAGAATTCTTTTTTCCTAGGTGTGTGTGAGTTTCCATTTGGTGGTATTGAACCACAAGTTGCTTGCTTGCATCCAGATTATCAAGAAATCCAGACCACACTGTACCATTGAACGGCCTTCTTAATTATTATCCTCTACATCAGCTTTTATGCTATCTGCAAATTGTATCTCTAATGATTTTATGTTTCCAGATGAAGATGTTAAATGACACAAGGTCAAAAATATGACACCTCAGGATCTCAGGAGAAATATGTGGTCTCAGTAGTAACTTCCGTTTTGAGACCTTAGTTGTTTGTGCCATGCTGAATTCCTGTCAGTATAATTTTAGAATCAAAATATTTGTGGCTTTACAGAAGCTTCATCAGCACAATCTTTATCAGCCATAAACCTATAGCGACTGGCATTAATTGTATTGTCCTCCTTTAACTTCTTATTAATCAAAATCTTGTAATGGCCATTCCATTACTGTATCCAGGACCAGTATCAAGTTAGAGCTACCTGGGTTATTTTATTTGCCGTTTGTTGAATACTAATGTAGTACTGATTTTCATCCAGTCTTCTGGAACTTCTCTGTAGTTCTGAGATATGTTAAAAATAAGTATTAAATGTGCAAGGAAATGCTAGGCTATCATAAAACTCTTAGCTACAAGTTGGCCGTATGTATACTGACTGAAAAATATCTGACTGTAGTAGCTGTTGTTGAATATCTTCCTGAGATACTGTTGAAAAGGAACTATATCCTGACCACTTGATCAGAACAGGTTATCCTGCTTTACTTCCCAAATGCAGAAAATAATTATTTATTGAACTTTTCAACCTCTTCTGCATGATTTGTGATGGATACGATTTATAGATCCTCTGTTGTTCCTAGTATGTCTTGAAACTCATTTAAATTATCCTTAAATCTTCCAACAATTGATTTCTTTTTGCATCTGTTTGCTTCTCACATAAACTTGATACATTTCCTAGCTTCAGTGTCTTCTTCTTTAAATATTAGATATTATTAACATCTTTTTAAAATCTAATGTAGATTTTTCTTAGATTTGGAAAAATGGTTTTATGGGTATTAGAAAAAAGAATCCTAAACAGCTTTCATTTCCTGTGAGCATTTCTGTGTTCTAATTCTTTTCTCACTCTGATTTAGCTTAGAATTATTTTCACATTGTGAAATTGATCTTTTAATAACATCAGATCTCTATTTGAGTTTGGGTTGTATGCCATCTTTTTTGTAACAAATGTGTTGACTCACAATAGCTTGACTCTAAACTCTAATTTTTAGTTCCACAATTAATTTCTCTCTATCTTTCAAGGTGAGGTTTAATGTGTCACTTCCCTATGTTGACTATCTTAATGATTTTTCAATTAAGACATTTTATTATGGTTTTAGAAATTCCATGAATTTTTAGAACTAGCATTTTTATGTTGTTGACATATGTCATATCATGTCAATCCCTAATGAGAAGACAATTTTTTTCTCCCCTTCACCTTAGTGTTAGGAGCTTGTGGGAGTTGTCCCGTTTTCCAGCATGACTTGGTTGTCTGTTGCTCACAACAGTAAGGAGCCCATTAGGACTTTGATCCATACTACTTACTATCCATGATTACTTAGTCAGGATCATTTACTTCCAATTTGGCAGTGATATAGGCAATGCTGGTTTTTATTTCAAAGGAAAAACCATACATCTTAATCATGGAACATCACTAATCTAAAAAGATTGAGCCTAACATATAGAATAGCAGTGTAGTAGTACATTGGAAATCGCAATTTTCTCACTGTGGATTTATATGTAAACAGTAGCAGTGGCCTGGAGTGGGAACACACTTGAGCACCTTAACTCAAAGACACTGGTCTGGCACTATCAGATTGAAACAATGGACCAGGTTTTTGCCTCCAGACTATAAAACCTCAGTTCCGGCAGACAGGTTTGTTCAGTTCTGGGAGGCTATCGTAAAAGAGAGAACTGCAAGGAAAAGAAATGAGCATGTTATCAGAAAAAGATTAGAAGTTCAGAGATCATAGTCCTCATTAGCTGTACATTAAGACTAATAATTCTTTCATTTGTGATGAGTGCTGAGGTTGTGTACCTTCTGCCCAGACATTCCTGTCTATTTAAAGTTTTCCTTAATTGTTTGTATCAGTCTATGTGTATTGGAGTAAGGAGGTTAATTGATACTAAATAAGTGAATTTCTTAAAGCACAGGATATAATAGTATCCTCTTGCATATTAACCTTTTAAGCTTGAGCTATATTATGTGAAGGGATGAAGTAAAGACCAGTATCATCCTTCTTTGGTTCGCTTCAATTGCAAATATGACCTTTCAACAACTTTTAATCTCCTTTAACACTTGTGACTAGTAACCAGAGTGTTAGACAGCCACTTGTGTTCTACTTGTTTTATCACTGTACTACAGTAGGAGTCAAGAAGAGAAAACTGACACATTTATGGCCTGTGGCAAAAGCTAAGCAATTAGGAGAATCAGTACTGGATTACATCATCTTAAAGAAGATTTGTTGTGAGCGAACTAAGTTAACTTTCACACCCTGGATATCACAAGAGTTTTAATCTTCCAGTAACATCTTGTGTAAAAATTAATCATAAGCTTGGCTGGATTATTTTTGACATCCAGGAAAACATTGTGAAAAGCCATTCTTGTGCAGTTTTTTGATACATGGAGGATATGTCATAAATCATCTGAAACAATATACTTCCATTTTGTTTCATTGTTTGCACAGTTTAATCACAGTGGCCGCAGTAAATGAGCATGGAATTAAAATTCTCTGTATATTATTAAAATATCTGTTACTTAAAAACAGAAAAAGGGATTTGGCATCACTTCTCAAATAGAAAAAAAGCCCCACTCCTTAGCTCCAGGAACATTGAGCTTCAGGAGACAGAGGAATGGTTTACATCATATAGAAAGTTATTGATGTCCCTCGTTATGTAGAAATTTTATTTTTATTTCTTTTGTTCTAAAACACGGGCTTGTGGGTTTTCTCCTCTACTTTTGTTAATTTCTGCTGCGTAGCTGTATAAAATGCAGCATAAATAATTGGCAGAGAGCATTTCATTGACAGAGAAGTTCTTTACCAGCATAAAGGTGATGCATGTCATCGGGGTGCCTTTCTGTCACCTCATATGCTCATATCAGGGACATTGCTAATTTGGCAGGCAAAACTCTTCCACATCTATCCTCCTTTGGGGGCTGGATGATTGCCCTGAATTCCTGTCTGTGTGAGCTGGCATTAGCTTGGACTAACTACTGAGTTTACGTCGGTGTTATCTGAGCCCGGCAATACACTGTTAAATCTGTGAGCACAGAAAAATCACTTTTAAGTCGCTATTTCATATGCGCTTTTAATATGTGTTTACAGAAGATTTCTTGGTTTCAGTCATATTTATGTAGCATTTTAGGAAAATGACTAAGGTAAGTTGAGAGGTTTGTATGTACGTTTTTAATGCATGCAAGCCAAATAACATGTGGTGTATACATATATTACACTATGCATGTTAATTTGATTAAAATGCGATTTTTTGATCACTGATAAGATATGGGCTATATGCCAGAACAACAACTTCAAGTAAGACTTAATGGGGGATGATCAAGGCTACGAGGTTGTAGTGGTGTGACCTTCCATTCAGTGCATTGCAAAATTCTTGGCCTAAATGGATTTTTATAGGAACTAGCTTTCCCTGAAGTGTTCAATTAATATCTGAAAATTATCCAGAAATAGATAAAAGTAAGAGGTTATCTAGACGCATTTTATTCTGTTTTCGTGTTAACAGTAACTGTAAAGATGTTGTCAATACTTGTCACAAATGCTAAAAATACCATCCAAATTGCCAAAAAGAACAACAATTGCTGTTGTCCCCACTCTTCCCCCAAAAAAAGGGGTATGCATGCACTTGCATGTTTGCTAGAAGAAAAGTAGACTGCTTGTTGGACTTGTGCTTGACTTCTCTGAGACAGTTTACCAGAAGATAACATAGCTAAGGAATTAAAAATGAAGATATAAAATGGTGTTAGAGGAGCTACATAGTTCCATATTTGAGGGGAGCAAGTATGGCAATGTGTAATTATCAACAGATGATTTGGGGTCATGGGAACTGCCATTTATTTCTTCATGAGCGGATGGAAGTAAATGTTGAAAATAGCTGTGCAGTGATGCAAGATGTGCTTTGTTTACATTAAGTTGTCAAACATACGTGTGGAAAGAGTTCTTTACGGTGGGGCTTGGCATGAACTTGGATAAGTTATAATAGAGGAAGAGGGCAGGTGTTGTTTTCCCTGGAAGCAATAGTGAAAGAATAAGTACTAGAACTTTATTTGTCTGGTTGACAAAATGGAAGATAACAAGGTGGTTTCAGGGTTTCGAGATCATAGCTTAAACATATCAGTGATAATTGCAGTGAATTGAGTCCTGCCGCCTGCGGGTAGGGAATATTAGTGCACATCCAAGGTCCGTAGTAGGAGAAGAAAAACAGTAAAGAAAATCAGGGAAATGGACTGCACAACAGGCAGTGGCATGAAGACCTGAAGACAGGGAATTGATCTAGTTCTGAAGAGCCAGGTTCAAACACATGGACCCTACATTACTTTTGTATAGGAAGTGACATGCACTGCGAAGTAAAACCATTGCACAGCAGCTCCTCACTTCAATTCATAACATTCCTCCTCAAGTCTGCCTTTGCAGACCAGTGTATTTGTTCTAAACCAGGGTGTTTTGTGAGCTTTCTGCCCTAAGTAATTTTCCTCCTATCCCTGTAGTTTTATACCAAGGCGGCTTTAGCAAAAACTATCTCCTTCAGTATTGCTGGAGAAGGTTCTACTTTAATTGCAGCAGGTCACAGTTAACATGTAAACAACACTAGCCTGTAAATGCTTCACACGGAAGAAAACACCAGTCTTTATTTCATGCTGTATTTATTTTGCTCTTTTTAATATCTTAAGTGAAGGTATTATGTGGTCATGATTCACTGAAATAGAGTGATAAATTCCTGAATAAGGCTTTAAGTTTTCTTTGGCATGCATAGGTAGTAGTTGATCTTTGTAAGCAATCAAGTCACCTTTTAGGAAGTTTGATGTACTAATAAAACATCTGTATAATAGTAAAATACGTTGTGTGGTCACTGGTGGCCTAAGCGGTGTGCAAGTTATTAGCCACAAAAGCAAGCAACCTTCATATCTGGCAACGGCTGGTGCAGCCATGCTGGAATGGGCAAAAATTGCCTTTCTTTTTACTGCCATACAAAAGCCTTATCACTGCAGTTTTTCTATTTTATCATATTGTATTAATATCAATCGTATCAGTACAATACAGAAGTGTTAACTTATCTAGTCAGGGTTATATAAAAAGGTGTTACCTTTAAAGTGCCATAAAGCTGTTCAAAACCACAAACATTTCTGAACCATATCAATCTCATGAATGACTAATGCAAAATTGCTAAACAGGAAATATAATAAATTTTCCAGTGAACAAACTGCAGCAAAACCAACTTAAATCTTTTGGGGCAATGTAACTTTCCTGTATTCAATTGTGATTTAAATAAGGAACAATTAAATTGCCTACAGGCTTCCCACTTTGAGAACAATTTCAGAGGCATATAAATTCAATTGCGTTGCCGCTTCCTAAAAGTGACAGCCTCTGGAGCTATTTTCCATGCTTGGCCATACCTTTCCAAGGACTCTCTAATATCAGGAGGAGAAAGTCATTCCAATTTGGGTGAGACCGATGTATCAGCCTGGAGAGAGAAAATATATCTTCACAGAGAATTACATTCAAGTAAGTTTCCAGGATCAGGGGTTTTGACTGCAAGGGGGTGTAAGGAATGTCCAGAGGATAGCTAGCCAAAATCAGATCACTCGAGTCTGTTAAACTTCTAAGACAGAAGTAATATTTCTTTCACTCAATAGACAAAATGCTTCCACAGCAACCCTGGGAGGGAGCTTACACAGAGTGCAAATCAACACTAGGAATATATTGGTCACATACCCGTGTCTGCTGTACTGGAATGAGTAATTATTCTGTTTGGTAAAACATGTACTTTTCCAAACCTTTTCAGTAGTCTTGGTGTGTCTGAAAACTAAGCCGCTGAAAAGTTACAAATCCCAAAACTGCATCATTCTCTCAGCCAAAAGTTAATAACCAATAACATTGAAACAACTTCAGAATTTCAGGTGTTCATAACTGACATCACTCAATGCTTTTTACTATTCTCTGAAATGCCTTGCTTAGGCCTTGTGTGTCTCCCTTGAAATGTCAGTACTTTTGTTATGGGGAATGATATATCCATTTACTCTTGCAGCAATTCTGTTGTGGTTGTAGTCTAACTAATACCTTCCCAAAGAAATCAGCTCTTATCTGCCTTCTCTCTGGAACTTGAGGAAGATATCATAGTCTGTAGGAAATAAGGTTAGAAGTGAGCTCCAAAGGTCATCTAATCTATCCCCATTACCTCAATATCACCTCCAGGGAATATGGCAATGGCATCTACTCCTTTTTTTATTGTAATTCTTCCCTGCTTCATGACTTACTGCCGACAGAAGGAACATTTTTTGAAAAATGCAGATGATGTTATTCCTGGAACTTTTTTTTTTTTTTTTTTGAGAGGAAAACCAAGTGTTTCTTGTTATCTGTCTGTGGCAGAAAGAAGGATTTCTGGATCATGTGCTAATTTGACCAGTCTATTCTATTCTCAGTAGTATTTCTGAATAAGAGCAATCTAAACAGGGAGGAAGCCCTAAATGTAGAAGCTGTGAGTTTTCCATCAAAATATTCTGCATTGGGAATTGCAGGAATGACACAGATGGAATTCTCTGTGGAAAATGTTAGTTTTGGTGCATTTTCTGGATTGGAGGAAAGAAAAAGTTTTTTGTTTGGTTTTATGTCAAGAAGTCCTCTTCAAAAATTTTTGAAATTTCAAAATTTGGTCTTCAAAACCAACTTTTACTTAGAAATTTACCTTTATAAACAAACAACGAAAAAGATTAAAATCTTTAGATTTTATTAAATTTATTAAATGAATAGAATACTTTAACTAAAGTATTTCCTTTTGATTATGTCCTTTAGTTGTTTTCTTTCTTTAGATTGTCAATGTGTGACAATCTTAGACCAGGATCTAGACTGGAATGTTTTCCATAATTTGAAAAATATCTGAAGGCTGATATAGAATTTAAAGTGAAAAAGATCATTGGTACACTAGAGAACTTGAAGAAAATGTTGTTTCCTGACGCTTCTGTCCAGATAATAATCTGTCAAAATCACTTGTCATGTCTGCTATAATATAGGTCTAAATTTGTATATGCTTTGATTTAGATGTCTTACACCAGATGCGTGCAACTTGAGATACTTTAGATTTGACTTTGAGCTTTATTGGGTAGCTATTAATAAATACTTACATTTATGTGTAGCAAGATACAGACAGCTAAGAATTGAGATACTTCTGAAGAAGTTCTTAGAAGATAAATAAGCAAAGCATGCTTTGGTATGTAGAAGCAAATTTTTCATTCTCAAATATGTATTTTTTCATTCTCAAATATATATTTGGGTGCTCTTCTGTCTTTAATTTCATAGCTTCAGACTTGAAAAATTAAGATCGTTGACAATCTACTTCAAGAAAAGATAAACATCTGCAAAGCTTTGAAAATCTGATCCTGTAGAGCTGTGGTATGTCCCTCTCTCATCTCCCTCTCTGATCTTTTGAAACAGCACCCCTGAATGAATCTGAAGTGAGGATACTGTAATTTTTCAGACATTCCTAAGAAATTAATTTGATCCACAATCGATAATGTGTTTATGTTTGAAAATTTGCAAATGAAATTAATTTCAGTAACTGCATCAGGGAGGTGTCATTGACCTCCCTTCCTAGATCAGTCTGAAACCAGTGTATCATAACTCAAAAGGCTTCTTATAATAGCTAAATGTTTTTGTTGCACACTAAAAAGCACAGAGTATGAAAATTGCATGTTTTGTTGGTATTCTGAATTAGAACTTGATGGCCTTTCTTTTGAAGTAGTTAAAATATTATCTTGCTATAATTCCATATTCAGTAAGATTGAATGAGAAAGTTGTGTGGTGTCACTTTATACAATTGCCTTTTAATCTTATTTCTTTCTTGGCAAGTAAATACAGTTTCTAAATGTAATTGGTGTAATCACATGCACTGAACAACTTTATGCTGAGCTTCATGTTGTATCACATTTTCCCTTTATATAGTTGATTTTAATTGTATATTGTAGTCTTTAAAAATCATTGCTTGATTCCTTCTCTGATAGAAGAGGTTGACTGTTGTTGAACTCTCAGCTATATCTCCTAATATAGTCAGAAAACACTCTTTTCTACACTGGTATTCCTTAATCTACTTTATATTAAAAGGAGTATGAGTTTATTTAGTGTTCACGTATCTGAAAAGGTAACTTAATCAACATTTTGCACATATTTCCAATAAATGCACATGATTATTGTTAGCATGCAGTTGCTTAACTTAAAAAGCCTGTCATAAGTTTAAAAAAAAAACACCAAACATTGACACTTTGGTGTTTGATCTAATAATCGAGGTACAGTGCTTGCAAAGAGTACCTAGCTCCTAAGTAGGGGAGACAAGTGTGTTTACACGATCCCACTAGATCCTAGGCAGATGAAGAAAAGTTAGCCTTCATCAGCCTCTGTCACAGAAGTTGTACAGGAGGGCTGTCTTCCTTTGCTTTTCTTTTTCTGATTTCATAGAAAATAGTAAGGTAAAACGTTGTAATGAGCAATATCCCTTTGGGACTGCATTTCTTTCCCAAATGGATGTAAAATATTATTTTCCTTCTGAACCCTCTCACATTTTTTCTACCCTTTTATATTTTTGTGCCATAAATTCTTTTCATACCCCCATTATGGAAAATTTGGTATTTAACGTAAATTGTTCATCAACATGTTCCTCACAGATTTGTCTTTTATTTGAGCTGACATATAATTATTGATTTTTTCAACAAATTTATGCTAACCATTTGTATTCCATTGTGTGAAATATTTAATAAAACAGAATGTTGGTATGTCAAAAAACTTTTTCAAGTGCATGAACCTTAAACACCTCTCTTTTTAAATAGTACTCTGGGGATTTTCTATTCTGTCTTACCATCTCCAGCTTCAGGTTTGCAATTTCTGTTAAAAATATTTCTTGTGAACTCTACATGTCTTTCCAAAACACACCCTGGATTCTGAAGTCAGGGTACATTTTTACATCATTAAAATTATATGTAAGTGAAATCGTGCATCACTGTTGCTTCTTTAAAGTCTTTGTGGTGCACAGATACTCCTCAGATACAATTGCCCTCCAGGATCTGTGTATCTGATGGTTGTGCCAAGTCAGAGAAAGGGGAGAGGGGTGGAAACCCTTTGCCTAGAGTTAGTAAGACCATTTTCTTGCACAAAGAGCAAGGAAGATGCTGAAACACACAGTCAATATCCCACTATAGTGCATTAGTAGAGGAGCTTCCACAGGTAATTCTTTTTAAGAGCGAAGTGTGTGTGCAGTGCTGCTGGTAATATTTTATTGTGTGAGCTATTGGAAATAATAACCTACTGTGTGTAATACAGAAAAATGACAACACTTTGTAAGCGCTTTCATGCTGTTTCCTAGTGACAACTTTTGGTCAGGGTTAAATGGATTCATTAGGTTCCATTAAAACAACTGTAAATCTGAAATTTCAGCAATTTTGATGTAATTTTTTTTCAAGAACTCTGGACTGAGTTTTCATACTCTGAATCAGGAATGTTTAAAAATTATCTTACTCAGCACCATTGTTGAAAAATTATGTATGTATGCATTTTTAAAAGAATGAAGGCTGTGCTTCTATTGTAGGTCAGTCTCTTAAATCAATATGTATGTCTTCTGGTTCTTCAACCATTAGCAGCAGCTGAAGGGTTTTCTCTGTCTTTTTTCCTAATAGTTTGTCTGCAGCAGCAGGAATAACATATCTTAAAACAATAGAGGAGGAGGTGAAAATACCAGTGATAATTCAATCTAGTACAATTTATTTAAAACATTTAAATTAACTTCACTTAGGTTATTAATTGCAGATATATTACATAGATTTTAAAGCAAATGATAGAACCATTTTAAGACCATCATTTTCACCTGTATTTTGCAGGATGCACTGTCTGCTTTAGGAAGTGCTACCTAGAGAACAGATGAAACAAACCAATCTAAAATTTCTACTTGTAGTTTGGGACACAAAAATAGTTGTTCCAGATTTCCAATGCATAAATGTTGAGGAGTTTGACTTAAAGTAAATGTAAAGAGTTATCTGTTAGGAATTTCAGTAGATGACTAAAATATATTATTTCTTTACTTGAGTCTTTACTGAAGATCTTATTAACAGAATAATACCTATTCCCTACACTTTATACTAAAATAAAAGATTTTTAAAGGTTTGAAGAGTCTCTTTTCCTGTTATTCTTCAGAACTGACATATTCTCATTCAGCAAGAGCTGATGAATAATGTTCTCCTATGGAGTATTCCATAGACAACTTCCTTCTTCCAAAATTGCTACTACCTCCTATTGCTCTCCATGCGATTGAAGCCACAGTTCCCCTCAGCAAAGATGCACTTCTGCAAAATGACTAATGCTTCCCATTGTTTCCAATATGAGTGGAACTGCTTTAGATAGAATAATTGTCCCTGAAGCACAGGAGACAGCAAAAAAAACTTTAGCCAGATTAACAGTGACTATCTCAGAGATGCAGGATTAAGATGTTAATTTGTCTTTCAAAATTAGTTTTATTTCATCTAAAATTGCAAATACTGTTATATAAGAATTGTATGGAGTTGCAAGATAGGCAAAACTAAAAGGCTGTGGGAGATGTAGTTGAGTGCACTGATACATTTAATTCTGACAATTTGTTGGTTCTATAAGTTTTATTATTTAATTTTTATTTTCAGTGGCTATAACACACTCTAGACTGTTTTTACCTTTCATCATCATTTTACCTTTTCCCTTGTTTTTCATTTAATGTAATACTAGTGGAGGGACTAATTAAAAAAAAATAGTGCAAATTTTCAGGACAGCAAATTAGATGCCAGTCTTAATTGTTCAGAAGTGTAAGGAACAAATTATTATATTCTACTAATATACTATACTCATTACAATTATCATAAAATAAAACCAAAATGTAGCTCACTGACATGAATTAGTTATTATAAATAAAATGAGGAAAACTTAACCCACATTTTGTTTTATTAATAGATATTTAGTATATTTGATTGTGTTCTCAGTTAGTAATATCTGTAGTACAGGGGTGTTTCAGTTACTGCTGTGAGACTTGGGACTTAAAGTGGTCCCCCCCATTTTAGTTACTAACAGTAGCTTTTTCTTTTTCAACTTTTTTCAAGATTTACTGTATATCTGACAAATTGTAAGAAGACAAAGCAGAGTAATCATTACTTAAAATCCTTAAGAAATAGTTAAGAGCAATGCTTATAAAGGGGAAAAATGCAATACAGAGTAGAAAATTATACATTTTTGTATGTATTTATTACTGCTTTCAGATATCTGAAAATAGAGCATTTATTGCTGTTTGATCGCTTGATGTCAAACTGGTTCTTGCTGGAGGCAACAGTGCCAGTAGAGCATTTCATAGAATCATAGAATGGTTTGAGTTGGAAGTGACCTTAAATATCATCTAGCCCCAACACTCCCTGTCATGGGGAGGGACACCTTCCAGCTGCTCAAAGCCCCGGCCAGCCTGGCCTTGAACACTTCCAGGGATGGGACATCCACAGCTTCTCTGGGCAACCTGTTCCAGTGCCTCACCACCCTCATAGCAAAGAAACTTGTTTTTTTCTTGTTTTGACCTAGTTTTCTTCTATTTTGCCCCTTTTCATGCCATTTGTTAGCATAAAGAGGGAATACATATATTTTTAAATGACAATTACAAAACTAAGGCCATTTTTATTTTTAAAGAGCAAAACAAAAGAGATTTTTTTTCTTTTAGTAGGATAATTTGCTAGTGAAACTTTTATTGATAACTTCCTATACAGTAATCTCAAAAAAGAACTATGACATATGATCACTAAAGAAATATGTGAGTTGTAAAAGCAAGGAATAAAGAAGAAATGCTTGTATTCCCTGACATTCTCATTAGTGCAACTTAATGGACTTCTGTGAATTCTCCCCTGGTTTTTAGTGATGAAAGATCAGAATTATCTCCCGCCTGTTTAATTCCTATGTTCACTTTGGTGGTTTTTATGATTCTAATAACATAGCAGCATTAAGATCTCATAGGCATAAAATAGCTCACCATCTGCAATTTCTGACCTTTTTGTATAATTACAGTAAAAGAATAGCCATTAAATTTCTAAATTACTTTACCAAGGATATTTAAATCCTTGGTGTATAGATTGGAAGGGAAAGGGGTGTCCCAGGCCAAGAAGTGTGTTGTCTGTCTTGTGCTGGGGTAATCGAACAATCAGCCCAAAGAAAGAACAGAGGGCCAAAAGGTAGAGCACTGGTTTGTTCTATAATAAAAGCTCTTTCAAGAAGATTATAATATTTACTGGACCATAACGTAACTAAATTTAGCGTTCGTTTGTGCAACAAAAAGAAAAAAAATAGAAAAATTCAATGGATACTAAACTTCAGCAATAAATAGGACTGCTTGGACACAAAGGTTTTAAGATTAAAGGGAGTAAGAACCTTAGAGATAACTCAGGTTTTTACGTAAAAGAAAAAAGAAGAAAGAAGAAAAAAGAAAAAAAGAAAAAGTTCATTTTCATAAAACATTCTTACCACTCAGCAGAATGAAAGTAGGAAGCAAGAATTAGCAAATGCTATTAAATGGCAAGGAAGCTATTTAAACCATAAGGAAGCTCTTCAAATTTGTGAAGTTGACCCTGCTAAGGCCAGTAGCTGGGAACATAAATTACAATAGGCTGAAAGTAAAGGGAACTGAAGTATCAGAATAAGTTTCTAAGGTGAAACTTAGGTAAAATCAGTGCATGGGATATAGAATATATTTGAAAGAGTAAATGGATCTAATGGATTACCAGTAATAATGGGGAGTAATTAAGACAGAAAATAATGTTGCTGAGAGACTGAACAAAGAGGGTGGTTTTAGGAAAGCACTAAGTCATTAAGCCTAGGTGGTACATCTTCAGGAATTTTGAAGCA
This sequence comes from Phalacrocorax aristotelis, assembly GCF_949628215.1. NCBI lineage: Eukaryota > Metazoa > Chordata > Aves > Suliformes > Phalacrocoracidae > Phalacrocorax > Phalacrocorax aristotelis. Next base: position 110,266,972 of record NC_134278.1, read on the forward strand.
GGTTATCTATGAAAGAATCAAGCGCTTAACACAAAGAAATCTCTTATTCAAAGTAGTCATAGCAGATAGCAGACTGGTGGATAGAAAATGTTGTACCTTAATTTAATAAATTTCTCAGGCTTCTTGAAGTGATCAGGAGGATTTCCAACAGAATCTTTTACCTCCATCCTTCCTCAGCTGAGTAAACCATGGAGCAAAACAGAACACAAACACCTGGAAGATCACATTGTGATAGAGTCAAAACTTGCGTGAGCTCTTGCAAGGAAAATTATATTCCACTGGCCTCTTAGATACATTTGAAACGTGACAGTACAGGACCAGATGAAGTAGTGTTTGAGTAATCCTCATTAAAAGACTTCTTTAAAATAGATTGTTTTGAAAAAGTGTGTATAAATCCTGCATGTGGATTTCTCCTGGAGAAGTGTGTGTTCTTGTTAATTTGATCAGTAGTGTTAAGAAAGAATAATGTTTAAAAACTTTGCATATGTGACAGTCAGATGTGTTGATTTATGGCCTCTGAAGACATAACTATTTCTCGTGAGAGCCTGATCTTTTAATACAAGGCCTTGCTAGAGAGAAGAGCAAGTATTTCTGGGCTAGGAAGTGAAGCATACAACACAAAAGTTGAATCCCAGAGTAAAAGCACAGTTTTCAACGTAGGGCAGCTGCCTACACTGATAAACTACAGACCCATTAAGAAAGTAATTTCAGACTAAGAGAACATACACAGGGTGTTTTTTGTGCACACCTTAAGAAAGGATAGTCTGTTAGGATGATCATGTCCCAAAATAGCATTGTGTTCACATGGTCCAAACTCTAAGTAGTTAAAAGGGTAAGCTGAGTCCGAACAGGTTTGGTTTTTTTTATTTGAACTGTAATAGTTTGTAGGGACCACTGCTGTTAAAACTTAGGTGCTGAGGTTAGAGATCTAATAACCTTTGGGTTTCCATTATAGTCTGTGGAAAAGGTAGCCATTTCCAGACAGTAATTCAGAAAACCTGTCTTAGAACTCTGTTTTGATGAGCCCCTTCTTTCTCCTTGGATTATCTAGGAAGCCATGGCTAAAATAATTTCCTAACGTGGCTGCTTAAGTAATGTGGTTAAACTTAGGGTGTAAAAATACGCTCCAATATTTGAGCATATAGTAAGAGATATTACCATGAAGAGCAATAAGTGAAAAAGAGAAAAGGAGGTGAGGCAGAATCCACCACAAAGCAATTAAATTACTTTTTGAAGGCGATGCAAATTCCATATTTATTTGAGGACTAGAATGTAGATTCACACCTTGAATTGCATGAAAACAGTTGAGTATGACAAGCTCTGCCTTTCATATAGATGAAAACGAGGAAGGTAAGGTGCAAGTGACGCTCATGGTAACATGGCCAATGTGTAGCAGATCCAAGAATTACACTAGATTTTCTTACATTCCCAGGTCATATTTGCTATCCTACTTTGAATGCAGTGCAGATTTATCTAAGACTTGGTATTACTCTTGCTCTATTAAATTGACAGTTTTCTGGTTGATCTGGAGTTGGTGTGAACTGCTAATTAGGAATCATATAATTTTTTGTAGAAAAACAAGATTTGTCATACTCTGTCAGCAAGAATATGTTAAATTCAGTAGTGACCATTCTTCGTGTTGCAGAAAAGTAGGAATCTCTGTCTATTCTGTCCATTCATGCAGTACTTAATGTGCAGACATTCTTTCTGTGAACCCACAGAAGTCAGTGCATAGTCTGATGCATGATACAGAATGATCTTATTTAACATGTAGAATTATGAACACTATCAATGGATCAAAAGACTTCTTTGTCTTACCTGTTCTAGATGGTTTAAATCTTTCTGATTCTTACATATATATATATGTAAATGTAGATTAGAATTTTCTGGTTCAAGACAACATCCAGTTGATTGTAAGTGCGTGTGTATAATTTAAAAACTGAGCTACAGTGTTGGGTATAATGAAGTAAATTCACATGTGGTTTCACTGGAAATAGTGCTGTCTTACGTAGGTAAGGATCCTTTTACTATATAATAACACTAAAGCTTGTTGCATTGTTATTTTTCCAGGTCTTTACAGGTAATTCTACATAGTATTTACTTTTTTCTTCAGTTGCATTCCAAAATTGCTAATTGTTATTTCAGTTTGAGCTTTCTCAGGCAAGTGATAGTATTGGTATAATGCGTACCATAGTGTGTTCCATTACTTTGGAACATTGAATACAAAAAATAAAAATATAGGAGGTGCAGGGAGACAGAAAAAGAAAGAAAAAAATTATTTTATGTTTTCTGCCTTTGAAATCCTTTCTGATTATTTTAGCCATTATTTTTATTTGTATTTTGCTTGTTACATCATCTTCATTGCATTCAGTGTGGATGATTGGTGTAAAGCAAAATTATTTCTCTAGTTCTTGCCATGAGGTGGATCAGAATGAAGGGTAGGTGACTCATCTAATTTGCACAGTGACACAAGATTCAGAGCTGGTTGCTTTGGTATAACAACATATCTTTATTTTTATCTTTCATCAGTATAAGGAACTCTTATATAGGCAGTAGTAAAGAAATACTGTATTTCCTTTCGTGTGTGTGTACACGTAGGATGGAACCCTGACTCATACTGGAGTTTATTTTCATTTAAGTAATGTTAATAATTCTGCCTTTCTATTTAGGAAATACACAACTCAGAAACAGAATGAATGTAAAGTATACTGTACTGTCATAGTGTATTCTTTTAACTACTCTTTTTTTTTTACAGTAGTTATTCAACTAAAGATAAGTAGTAGGAAAACATGAAAATACATAGTCAAGATCCATCGCCAGATCAGTGACATTTTGCCGGCATATTAACGAAAATGTTCAGTGACGTACATTCCATTAGTGCTTGATGCAGTCACATGTCAAGGCATGTACAGTTTCCTGGATGTTGTATGAGAGTTGCTTATTGCATAAATGTAGAAGTTACATACCCAAGTAATCCATTTTTCTGTTAGTAATTAATATTTTCGTCATTAATGGTATGCTGTCTATTATTTCATTGATATTTAGGATTACATAATATTATAAATTTTTTAAATAAAATAACTTTTTAAAGACTACTTCCATAAGAACTTTGGAAGGAACTACTCCTTTATGTTTCTTCCAGCAACCAACTTTGTTGTGGCAAGACACTATTTTGGTGCTTACCAAGAGTTGCAGCCTATTGCAGTAACTGAATGTTCCAACAAGTGATAAGAAGCCCTCTGAAAATATTTTTCAATTATGTGAGTTACCCAAAATTTTTAATTTGAGAATATTCTCCTCAAGAGGGGACTGTTCTGCAAAAAATCACACTCAGGACACTGTATTTTGAGAATGCCACTACATGAATTACATATTTAAACTGCTGGTAATACAAAGTGCAAAAATCCATAATCCTTGATTAATGTACCTTGTCAAGAGCACCTCTTGGATGCCAGAACCTCTCAGGTTTATTTTACGCTTCTTCTCCCATACTACTTTTAAGCAGATATTCTACACTATAAGAATTTCCCCGACAACATGTTTTAAATTATATTATGTAAATTTCACATAGTAAGATCTGTCCAGACTATTAATAATATACCAACTTGTAGAAATCTTACTTTGCAAAGTCCGCATACGTTAGTAAATCTAGGGAAATGTCATGTATACTAAGGAGATATGCTATGAAAAAATCCTGTGAATTTGCCCCTTTTGGCTGATCACAATGAACAGTCACATTTGTAATTTCTATTTTATATCAGGTAACACATTTTCATGTGCACTTTTCAAAAGTACAGTGTAATCTGTTACTACTGTCACTACTGTCCTTACAAAGAGTGTCAGTAAAAGTGAGGCAAAACTGATTTATTGAGAAGTTAAAAGTCTGCTTAGTAGTGTGCTACGTGTATGATGAATAGAAAATAAGAATGTTATAATGCACTGTGTTCAGCTTGAGTAATGGTACTTGATGATTTCTGTGTGATGAAATAAACATTCTGGGTCTAGCTTCTTTTGAATTTGGGGAAAATTCAGATTTTTATATAGATTTTAGAGCCAGACTCTCCCCATTAAGGCAATCATCAGTTTGATCATAAAATTAGTATAGAAACAGCTGGTTTTCTGTCATTATTTGCACCAAGATTTTTCTTTCATAGTAATAATGACATAATTGAAGAGAAGCCTAAAGGAATTATATGCATAATAACTTACTAAAACTCAGTTTTGCTCATGCATATTTTAGAAGATATATTATATCTTAGAATCTAATTAACTGCACTCTGAAGTTCTTTGAAGGAATATAATTTGAGTACCAGTGATATTGTTCACTTTGCAATGGAAAGGACTAAAAGGGTCCCAAGAATGCTTACGCTTGACAAATTGTCTTTATTTCTGTGTGAACAATGAAGTTCAGTTTTAATTAATGGAGTTCAGTGTTCCAGTCACTTAAAAATAAGACTTACAGTTTCTCCTATAAAATTCTGTAGATAGATGAGGAAATTAGGCATAAATCAGTAAAATATGATTTGCAAGCAATGCATCAGTGTTGTCTTAATTACAATGCAGTCTTTGTAAATTTTTAGGCAAATCTATATGAAGTTAATAGAGAATGCTTCCTGTGATCTTTAAAATGGTTCTTTTATAAGTCCCTGAGTGACTACTGAAATGATAGTGGCTTTTGAGATGATCTTAGCAAAATACTTTCTCTTAATTACTATAGTCATACACAGCTAGTCAGATCTTTTATGGCAGCCATGCACTTTAATTGATTATGTTTCCATGCTAATGTTTTTTGTGCAAGAATCCAAATTATATTTCACACCTTGAAACAACATTTTGCTTATAATTTTAAAAATATTTGCAGAACTCTTAATTTTATATTTGTACGTGATAACTCTTCAGGACTGGATATTCAAATCCAACTTTTATTTAGTTTCTCTTGAGTTCTCTGGTAGCTGCAATTGAAAAATTGAATTTAGAGAAGTTGGTAGACATCTAAAGGATCAGCTTGTAGAAGACTGGCCTTCTCTGCACAGCAGATCCAACTTTCCAATCCACAGATGTGCCAAAGGTATGAGGCCTGTATGTTGTTTAGAGTGCTAAAGAAAGGGCCAATGCAAGATTTTTCCTGTGGCTGATGACTTCGCATTTGAAAGTGGAGCTCTTTCAAGCTCAGCTCTCTGAAAGACTCAAGAGCTGTGCAAAGCGCTGGGAATTTTCTCCTTGGGACCAAGGCACAGGTTCTAGGACTAGCTGTGCGCTCTGACATACAGATTCCCTGGTCTTCAGGAACAGGCTGTTGGTCAGGTATCCAGAGAGAAATACTAGCATTTCCATGGGTTTCAACCCTCTAGCACACCTAATCTATCAGATTTGAAGATACAATCAAGAATCACAATTTATTCTCCTTCTGATGTCATTGTATTCTTCCTTGCTCTTTTTTTCTGCATTTTAACCCAGCCAGGACCACCGTTGTGATTGATCAGGCGATATTCAAGTCATGACCCAAAAGCACCCTCATCTATTCCATTTTCTTTCTCCTCTAAAACCTTTCCCTCTGCTCTTCCTTTTCTCCTCTCCCTCCCACTTTAGTTCAAGGATATTGTTGGTCAGAAGAATGCTGAACCAAACCATTTAGACACACAGTGGGACTTTGCTGGGCTGTGCCCCTCATTACCTGCACAGGGTCCAATGCTTTCTGTTAGGAAGCAAGGGATCAAAAGACAAAGCAGATCTCTGCTAGTCAGCGTGTGACGCAGCAGAGCTGAGCCTGTATCTCTGACTTCACTTACGGACATCACCCTGGACACACGCACTGTTTCCCATCTGTATTTTTACCAAATGTTAAACCACCCGGGAAAGTGTCCAGGAACTCTGCTGCGTTTAGCACAGCAGACCTAGAATTGTTCATCTGGAAGTTTTACAGACCTGTCTCCTGGCATCTGTCACATGTTTACAGTACTGCCTGGGGTCAGCTTGACAGGGAATGTGCACCTAGGCTGCCATGCGGGGAAGAGGCGGCAGTTACTTACCAGCAACTCTCCAGGTACAATTTGAAATTGTTCCTGGTCTGCCAGGTTCAGCTGCAGTTCTGTGGCTGATAACAGCCTAGCAGATAGGAAATGCACTGTCTTACATATTCTTCAACTGAGCAGGAGGTTCGGTGGGGCTTCTATATGCTGTCTGTAGTTGTGCGAGGGGGAAACCATGTCTAGCCTTGAGTGGCTCTCCATGTGAATATATGTAGAGACAACTCATCTTGAAAAGGTTTGGTTGCTGGAAACAATATTTTTACTGTTTTAAAGAAAGATTAACTAATTGTTAATTGTCTAAAACTGTAGATTTAATTGCCAAGTAATTATAATTTATTACCAAGTAATAGCTCTACTGTGCATCAGAAATAAGCAAGATACAGACATCCAGTTCTTTTAATATTTCTTCCAATTCCATGGCAGCCCTGGTGGGGGAATATTTACCATATAGACCTATTGATACACAATTTTGTGGACTGATATGCTTTTATTGACCACTCGCAAGGAGACTGGCTACATCTCCTTGCGTAAGCATGAATGGCAGATGCAAACATACTATTGCAAAGGCAGTCATGACATTCTGCAATTATGTTAGCTGCTCTGAAGCATGCACAGAAGAAAACCCAGGTATTTTGGAAAATGTACATTAAAACCTGGCCTTCGTAGAGTACTAGTCTACTCTCTGTTGGTATTTAGCTTATTTGTGGCTAGAGAAGATACATACTATTCCTGGATCTAAATTGTCTGATTTCTACTTTATCACTGGCACCACGGAAGTCAGTGGAGTTATGCAAAGGTTAAATCAAGGTGAGATTAGAATCAGAATTTTCACACTGCAAAATTATATATACAAAATTAATACTAGCTTATGAAAAAACATGTCAAATGAAACATTGAACCTTTTTACGTGTTTAAGTTGTATTTTATGTCAGTGCATGTATATGAATGTTAGATACTAAGGAAAGCATTCAGCATAGGTTTACCTTGTTTTGCAGTTTATGCGGACTAACAAGATAGTGAACATGAGTTTTAGTCATTGTGACTTGTATATTGTTTCATGATATGACCATCTGTCTAATGCAGCAGACATTACCTACAATTCTCTTAAAATGATCCAGTGCCTATCATAAAAAGTGAGGTTGTTTGCTTTTTAAAGGAACAGCATGATAGCACTTGGCGGTACGCTCCAGTTTACTAGCTAATAGGTCAGACAGGCTAAGACAGCTCTTCTGTCCAAAGTGAAGGGTTGAATGCATTTCTGCTCTCTTATTTCTGAAGTGTGTAATCTAGTTCCACAGACCATCTGCTTGGTTGCTCTAATATTTCTCCTCTTTATCATCCCTAACAAAACTAAGGTGTACAACAATACCCAGGGAATAATTTGAATGGTGCCTTTAAGCTGCATTTGTGTTTTTTTTCCCTATTTTTCTGTTCAACCATTTTAGCAATAGATATATAGATATGTTTGTTTGCCTTTCAGAGGTTTTCGTATTTAATCTTTCTTTCCTAAAAGAAAGAAAAGTTTTGTTGCCCCAATAAGCCATATTGCACCAATGTTAATGTGTTCTCTGGCACATATGTTCCCAAATTTGTGGTCAGTAAATAGCTTTTTATTAGAACCTTTTGTTTCAACAGTTTACAGCTGAATTTGAAAACATGTGGTATTGAAATGTGATATTGCTGCTTTGCTGAGATAAAATTAGTCTTTATTTTTAATTAAAAAATCTCAACATTATGTACAGGCTATCATAAGGTATTGTCCCTCTGTAGCATAGGATAGTTTGAAATTCCTATAGTGTCTGTGTCAGTTCAGTAGAAAGAATAGTTTATGTTACAGTATATATTTAATAAAGAAAAAAAAAAAAGATAAGACCCAAGCTGAACCTTTGGAATTGTTATTAAATAAGAACATACTTATACAGACAAGCTGCCATGGATTTCCAGAATGTAAAGAATGTTGTTAAAAAAAGGATGGCATAAAAACATTCTGTCATCACTCGAAACTTAAGCCAGACAGCAAATCTGTAAATAGACATGGTAGGTTCATTCACGTGCTGTGACTGTGAGATGAAGTGAACATACCTGGCGCTGCAGCGGTCCAGGCGGTATAACACTTTGGAGCCACTCTTGTGGAAAGAGAAGCCAGAGAGGGCAGGTGAGCAGTGACTGCATTGGTTGTGTCAGACTGATCCTGGGCATTTGGGTACTGGCAGGCCTGTCAGAGCAAAGTCTGTCCCCAGGGAGGTGTAATGAGGCAAATTCTGCTGGATGCTTTGGAAGTTACTTTGGAGGTATAGTTGTTGAAAGAGGAGCTAGTAGGAATAATTCTGCAAACCATTGCTTCCTATAAGGACTCTGGGGTGAAAACAAATGTATGATACAGTGGTGGTTTTGTATATATATATTCAAAAACCCAGCTTCCCAGATGTACTTCTAGGTGATAAATGGAAAACATTCAAGATAAGCATTTGAAAAACCATTATCCCAGTGGCACGTTTTCATTGTTAACCGTTTACTCAAGTCAGTGGAGCCTTGACTCTATCAAATCTGCCACCTTTGTTTTGCTTACTGTGTTATTCTGTGTTTGGAAAGCAGGGAAGTAGCATGCAGTTAGGTACAGAATTTCTGGCAGAGAATATCGGAGGAGTGTCACTGTAAGTCCACGTCTCAAAACAGTTATCAGTCTTCTCATCGTAGTAAAGGCACCCATATTCAGTTCAAACTTTCTCAGTTTCTTTGTTGTGTTGTCACAAAAGCGATACAACAAAAAGGGAATACAATTAATGGAAATGTTTTATTTTTTAAATCGCTTTTGAGACATTGAAATGGGAATGACTAAATGGAAAATGACAGGACCCTCTAGACAATTGGAGAATATCACTTTTGCTTGTGTTCTGTCACTCTCATGTTTCTTGTCAAACTCTGGAATAATAATTCTTGGTGTTTAGGGTACAACACATGGTAATCTTAAGTGTATATTTATAAATATCTATTTGGTCTAGATATTTTTACAGTGACACTAATATAAAATGTCACTGAAAACAGGGTACCTTCTGCTTTTCTGTGGGTGTTAAGACTTCAAGGTCCAATTAAGTCTGAAACCAAGAAAGAAAAAAGAAAAGGAAGACATATGTCATACCTACTGCAACCATTTTTGCTGTGCAAATCATATTTATTTTAGGAAGAATAATAAAAGGAAAAGACAGATAATTCTATTCTTTTTTTTTCTCTACAACACTTGTGGGTAAAATATGCCAGCCTATACACTTCAAATTTAACTTTGCTGTGGATCTGTCTTCCTTTCCAAATGGATTGTAATTTTCTGAACCAACCTTTCCACTTGAGGCTAATCCTTTTGGGAAGAGGTAATTTTCCCGTTTATCTTAATTGATGTGTTCCCTAAATTTCAATCTCTACATTAACTTGACCTTAATTATGTGGCCTCATTGATAAAATGAAGGTTACCCAGGCAAGCTCCATGCATGATTAATATTTTTTCCTGTGTTTTTAATGATTAAAAATCTGAACCCTCTTCCTAGTCTTTATCTTCAATCATTTCTAAAAATGAGTGTAAAGAAAATTTATGGTGTTTGTTGGTGCTTGTTTAAGTTCTTAAAAAATGAGTATTTTATGTGAGATAGATACTTTGCTGTAAGCATGTATATTTCTATATCTGTCTTTCTGTAAGAAAAATATACTTTGATATTCTAAATGCCATAATTTAATCTTCATTGGTTTCTTCTGCTTTTTTCTATTATTATTTTTTTTCTCCAGTCAAACATACATTACATCCAGTAATAGATGTTGAAAGTTGAAAGTCTTCTAGCACTGTCTGGACTTAGCAAACCCTGGTGTGTGAAGCAGAATAAAACCATCACAGGAATAAAAAAATAGACTAATGCATAGCCAAATTTCATGCTTAGAAAGGACAGCTTGTACAACTTGAACCTAAAACTGATGTTCAGATAGCCTGGGTTAATCTTAAAATTCAAGCCACTGAGTCAACAGCTTATGGTCAACATTTATTTGAATAAAATTAGAAGAAAATACTTCTAATCTGAGCTATGGGTTACTACTGACTTTAACTTACAGCAAACAGTAAATGCCTACAATTCATGTATTAGTAATTAATTCTTACAGTCACAGAAGGTTGAACAGTCTTGCAAGTAGGAGAGAACTTCATGATCCAGGCATTTTTGTCCTGTACAATTAAGTAGCTAGAAAGAGACTACAGTACTTTGGGAAAATCTATAGCACTGCCTTTATTATCAGTAACATTCGCAGCTGGTTTGTAGTAAAATTCAAGTCACTCTAGTCTGTGAATAAATATCTTTCTGACTGCACAGGATGATAATTGCTCTGCCTGCACTTTCTTTGGCACCTACTTATCTCAGCTGAAATGATTGATAAAAATATTTTTGTACTGATGTTGAACACTTCTAAATTATATAATGATTTTTGTATTATTTCACATTTACTCCAAAGAAAGTTCATGCTAAATTGAGTTTCACTGCTGTCAGTATCTTTATTAATCAGAATAGGAAAAGTGTGGTGTGTTTCCCACCTTTTTGCACAAGATCAATTTTTAAAGCAAGACTTCCTCTTTCTTTTATGGAGCAATACAGAGAGTTATGTACGAGGATATCAAGTAACTGACTTCAAACAGAAGACAAATTCACTAAAGTGAAAATGATTGTGATAGTTCTCTAATTTCCCCCACAGTGTATGTAAAACTGACTTTTAAAGTGTTTAGTGGATAATGGATCATGTAAGGTCAGTACTAGCCATAGCTGTTATGGCTATTATTTTCTCCTTTCATGGGAGGGTGCTCAGCAAAATGAGATTGTCACGCTCTTTTTTTTTTGAGAGGACAGCGACAGACAGTTAAAAGCCTCTTCATGTAAGGATGTTATTTCATAAAGACACCAGCACTGGATTATCCCCTTCACTTTAAACTTCTGCCAGCTTGTACAAAGAGATAAAACAAAATAGCCCCAATCCCAGGGGTGGAGAAGTGCTGGCCAGATCTGCCCATGTCTACAGCTTTCATTTTGATTAGTCACATGTGAGGAAAATTCACTTAGGCTGAGAGGTAAATTTAATACCAGTTATGCCCATGCTGTTCATATCACAACCATTTTCACATGATGCCACTTAATTCCCTAAGAAGCAGAAAGGTAAATCGGTGGCTGGCCAGCTAAGGTGTCATAATGCATTAGGACCAGGGCTCGCTGCAGGGGATAATGGTTCTGATTGCTGTTGACTCATGTCTCTACCAACTGCCTCATGTAAAATAAGTGACATTTAAAAGGCATCAAGATGTGAGAAGAGGTAAAAAAAAAGAAAAAAAGTTAAAAAAAAAAAAGGAAGAAGAAAAAGCAGAGTACTAAACTTGCCACTTGAACATAAAGTCCCTTTTTCACCCTAAGTGGTAGAAAAATGATAACTCGACATGCCATAGGTGACCTGCACTGCGCTTTGAACTTCCTGTCTTGTGTTTTTAGAGAAAATCTGTAAAATTGCTTCTGGGAACTGCTCCAACATGTTATCATTTATTTCCCATTTAATTTTTTTTTTTACTTTTTTTTTTTTGCCCTTGGATATCAGTCTATTCATCTTTTAAAAAGCTTAAGGCTGAATCACGTTAGGCAATGGTATACAACAAGAGGCAGCCTAGTCTCTGAAGGCCCATTTAAGTCTATTTTTATAAAGAGAATCAAATTCCAGTTTACAGTAAGCATATGCTTCAGTTGACATCTGTTTCTAAGGCTTGGATGCTTTGTTTGCATAACAGGCACCAATAAATGGCCTTGTTTTAAGTCTGCTCACTCAGTTGTATTTGGGTTGTTCAGCTGGGGATTTGAGTTGCAGCTGATCCCCTACCGCTCATAGCAGATACGAAAGGGAAGAAAAAAAATCTGAGAAACCCAGGCTTATTTATTAATGCAGATTTCAACATTCTCAATGAGCCACTTTCTTTTTATTACATGACTACTAAATTCTTGTTTGCCCAAGCAGAGAAGTGTTTCAAAGTATCAAATTAAAGATAATAAAAAGTTTGTTTGATTTTATAGTGTTTTATTTAATAGTGTTTGCATCTTTCTCAACTGACAAAGCCTGGTATTATGAAGAACATGTAATGCTGGGAATTAAATGGATGATAGGTGTAAGAAATGTTGGTTTAGCAACAAATGATTACATAGTATAGTAATTTTTAAAAATATTGTGTTTTCTTCTAGTGTCCTGCTCTACTGATGACACAGTCTAAAATATTTTGTAAATAAAATGTAATTCTATCTGCTTTCATGGGAAAACAAATTCCAGACTTCTCAAGGAAAAAATACAAAAGTATATATGTTGCTTCTCTAGCTTGCAGAATGTAAGCCTTTCTCTGTGAGGTGATGCATTCTGTTGCAATTATGTGATATGTTTCTGATAACTACAATATAATTTAAATACATTTTGACAAAACCTAGGAAATACCTGTAAAGAGGACAAAAATGTATTGGTAGTATCACAACTGTATAATTACTTTGCTTAATAACTACTGTAGTTTTTTAAAGCAATAATATCAGCACTGATTCCTTTTTAATATTTTAAACTCCACACCCCACACTCCCCCATTTTAAATTATTGTAAAGTGCTCCTTAGTAGTGTACAGAATATATAACATATTTCAAGTGGATTTACTTATCAACTTTTTCCAGTGGTACCAACAGCAGTAGTGTGAAATATATCTACTCCATTTACTCTTATCCATTGCACCTACTTTCTTTTTCCCTTTAATTTTTATATATGGTAAAAATTTCATTGAAGAGAGATTTTAGATGACAGGACTGTAATTTTAAACCCAATAGAAGAGGTGTAAGCAATTTGAGCTTAGCTGAAGCATAATCTTAGGTTGTCAAGAAGAAACCCATTCTCCCTATGCTAATCAATCAGTATATCAACCGACCAATCATCTCCTCAGCTTAGCATATATCCTAAGGTTTGATATATCTATTAACTGCCCATCATGCAGCTGGTCTCCAGTTGATGAGATTCCCCCTATCTTGGCATTTGGAGGCAGACAACTGAGCTATCACAGCCTCAGATAAATACTACAGTGGAGATTTCAATCCTGCTCCTGATAGCAAAGACAATCCAGGAATATAGAACATATTTTCAGAAAAGAACACATGGAGAATTACATTTTCAACAGTGTGTTATATGTGAAAATTGCATATATTTCATGACCCCTATTCCTCCCCCCCCCTCTTCCCCAGAAGTAACAGGAAATTACTTTTTTATTGTGACTCAAACTCTTAACAGGAAAAGAGAACAAGAAAGTGCTAAACTTTCTTATTAACTGCTAATTACTATAATGGTGGCATACAACTGTTTTTTTAAAAAAGTGTTTTTCCTCATTATTACAGTGTTATTACTTTGTTGATGGAGAGCTATATGAAAATAGTGTCACAACACATTTAATCCTTAAGGAAAAAGTTTGAATTTCAGAAGATTATACACCTACCTGCCTCTCCATTTTTAAAGTCTGAGCTCAAAACTCATTAAGAAAAAATGTAATCTAGATATTGAAGAGTCTACCTGCTAATATGGGAGTTTGGCGTGCAGATTTAACACAGTGTTTCAAGGTTGGTCTGTGCAAGAAATGCTGTAAAGCTGATAACTTACCATGTTGGCTTTGCTGTTAGTAAAAATCTGCCTCAAAGAATACAGTGGCCTAGGTTAGATATTGTAAAACCTTCCTACTCCCTAGGGAGAACCCTAGGGTCACCCAAGGGTCTGTGGTCACCAGGGAATGGAGCACACAAGCAAAAAGTTGCCCATGCAAATTGTAATGTCAAAAGATGGGGCCTAATTTCTGTGCTAGTGTATGACTGAGCACTTCCTGAAGTCAGACCATGTGTGCTTACTTTAATTAAGAGTTTTATCAACTTTCTTTCAAGGCCTACCAATGATAAACCTGAACATGTTGTTTGTTGCAAGGTTAGCTCATAGGCTTTTTCATGCTTTCATCTAATTAAGTTGGGTATAATGATTTGCTTTGGTTTTGTTCCTTTGTTTTTGAGACTCAGTCCACTGGATGTTCTGAAATACATTCTTTCAACACTGAAAAACGGCGTAAGTCCCTAAGCTATGTATCTTAGTCAAAGTATATTATTCTTGACCTAAGAGCACTTCTATGTAAGAGTGTAAGTGCTTATACAGCTCTACAATGTTTTTCAGCAGAATTCTTGTAGCACCTGTGTTGCTCTTTTCCAGAATTTATGCCTTGTGAAATAAGAATGTGGTCAGTTAGGTCATAGTTTATTACAGTAACATGGGAAATGTGAAAGTAATCATGGAAAACTGGTCGTTAATATTTCATACCACTTTGGAGACAAAATTCTACTCTTATCACTTTTGTATCCTCCCTTAACATAACCCACTGAAACATTGATTTCCTGGGAAGGATGCCCTTGGATTTGACTCTACAAAATGATCCAAAGCAGTATTACTAGCATATACTAATATAATAAAAGCTACTCAGTTTCTCAGAAAGACCACGCATATTTCAAATTCAAGGCTAGTTCGTTAGCTGGGATACGCTGGCATAATTCCACATAATACCAGCTGAAGATCTGGCCCATTGTATTTAGTGCTTGTGAAAAGTGCCAGATCAACAGCTATGGTTCTTGAAAACCGTTCAGGCAAAAACCAGCCATGAGCAATAGTAGTATAAGTTCTCTTGTGTTTGCTTATAAACGTATGTCAGTCCTGACCTGGAAGGATCTGAAGGATCTTTGTGTTTATTTAATCCTTGGCCTTTCAGAAAAAACCCTGTAAATATTTTCCCTCACTACAAATGATAACATTTGCCTTAAGTCTTACAATCTAAATTCATAGGGAATGGTGATCCATATGGAGTCATTCATCCTCGTGCAGCATTGTCACTTAAAGAACTCGTTACAAATCTAATCCCATGTGAGAGATGAAAACAAGGTTTAGTAAGGTAGGGGGATTTTGGGCACCTGCTGCAGGGTGGGTGCCAGTAGTGTAGACTTTTAAAAATTGCTCACTTGGCAACAGTTGAAGATACCCCCAGAGAAAGAATCAAGGCTCATTGAATATGGTGATCTAATGATTTCATTTAAGAATGTGCAGGATGCATGGTCACCTTTTGCCAGTATATGAAGTTCCCAGTACTGAGATATACTGTTTTGTTAGAGAGAGAGATGGTCCAAAGTCTTCAAATTGAACTGTGCAGTTCAACACAATCTTGTTGCTGTGCAGCTCAACAAAAAAGTGATAGTATTTCCACTTGCACACAGTTAATATCTCCTGGCAGCACAGAGTGGATGCTTTTCTAATAGTTTGGTAAACTACGTAGGATGGCAGAGTTTGATAAAGGAGAAAAATGCTGAATCAGAAGCTACTAGGACTGAAAAAGTATTGTCTTTGTTTACTTAATTTGATGGGAAAAAAATAAAAAACAAACATGAAAAATCCAAGCTCTAGACACCACTTCCGAATGCAATCAAAATCCCCCAAATAAATTCCACTTTCTTTATCCTGAGCACTACATAAGGCTGCATACATCACTGACCCAGACTGCCATGTTCTGTATCAGATATTTGAGGAAAATAAGCAGTATTAGTAACCAGGGTTAATCTACAGGTTTGTTACCTTCTCTACCCATGATATATCTGTAAAAAGCAAAAAAACCAAAACCAAAACCAAAAACAAAAAACACACACAGAAAAAAAAAACCAAAAAAACCACACACACCCCCCTCCAAACCAACAAGTTTCCTCACTTCATCTATGGACAAAAGTGAAATTAGGATATTGGAATTGACTAGATAGAGATGCAAGGCTACAGCTGACATATGGTTGATTATACCTGTAAGCTATTGTGAATACTGAAAAAAGCAGTTATTTCATTGGACTATCCAACTATTTGCCTGGATGTGATTCTTTAAAATCTTCCTTTCTGTATAGCTTTTTGTTTGTGAAGCAAATAAATATGCATGCACTCAAAATTCATTGCTACGTATTTAAACGGTCCAGTTCAAATATTGAATATTCTTTTTCTACACTTCCCAGAAGGAGTGCTCATTTAAGTCAGATATTATGAAAACCGGATGACTAATCCTAAATTCAGGTGTACTACCACTCAGGCTAGGCAGATTGTAGTTGATCATGCTAAGATGCTCCCTTATCCATTATTGGATCTGAAAAAGAGGAGGATTAAGAATTATCTGACTTCTCAGTTAATGTGCAAATCATCTAAAAGCTCAGCTTAGAAAGGTCTTAGAAAGCCGAACAGCACTAAAATAATAATAATGTCTTAAGAATTCTTAATAATACAAATATGCCATATCACATTTTTAGAGTGAAAATAGAGTTTTATGTTTTATATCTCAGGTAGTCTTTTACCTCTCACTTCCTGTTTTTGTAATTATATATGAAAGTCCTGTAACTCTATTTTTAATTAAAAAATTTTATTGCAATTAGAAGTTGTCACTTGGGACAAACTCACACTGGTGAAACTTAGTAAAGAATTATATTACTTTCAGGCAATAGTAGAAAATAATTTGATAAGTATCTTTGGAAATGAGCATTAATATTAATCTATTAATCAAAGCATGAGGGAGGGAAGGAAAAGTGTATCTCAGGAAATATAGTTGTTTAATGTATCTATGATCTTTGCAGGGGTGTTTTTCTGTGATACTTATTTCTGGTATCTTTCTCTGCTCTGAAAAAAAACCTTCACTGGAAAGACTGAAACACTATTTTTCTATATTTTCAAGGGACAGGAGAGCCTGTGAACCAGAAGGCATCTCTTAATGTTCCATCTTTGCATTTTTAGCCTAGTTCTGCTGTTTGCTATAGCAATATTTGTTTTATCATTTCTATCATTCAATATGTATACTTGCCTTTCAAAATCTGTGAAAAGTATTTAAAAAGAAAAGAGAAAATGCTAGTATTTCAAAACCCTATTATAATGCATTTTCAAATATGTCAGACACATCTTTGTTAAAATTAAACCAAGGATTGGTTTTGAGCGAATAGCCCTATATCCTTACAGATGCTGTGGATGGATGCATCTAAGCTGCTTATTATATTGATGGGTTTTGCTGCTCTGCAGCAAATGAAAACAGGCAGCTGCTTCCTCCATCAAAGCAAAAAGCAGCCTGAGTTTTTATTAAACGAGTGTTCATTTCTTCTATTGCCAAAATTCTTACACAAAACAAAAGAGCAGTTTTAGCACATTATTGCTTAACTAGACATGAACAACTGACAGCAAGTGATAAGCCTGTCTGCTTTTCACAACTGGTAATCATTTTTGGAATAGATGTTTTAATATAGTTGAATATAAAATTTTGTAATTTACATCTACAATGGTACATAAATTTATAGATCCAGTTTTTTGCAGGAGAATGAAGTCTATAATCACAAAAGGTTTGTTCCAGTGTTGTTTAATTTTTAATAACTATTTGAAAACTAGGTAAAAAAAAAAAGAAAACCAAAAACAACCCCCCAACACAATCAAATTCATTCGTTTGAAAAAAGGATGTTAAAGACAATCATAGAAGTAGATTTGTACAGTTTGACGATTCTTCTTATGGAAGAGATATGCGTACATTTACAGCTTCGACTTGTTACTGTATTTCCACATCAGTTCCAACAAGGCTCTTAAGTTTGCACTCTAAAAGAAATCTGCAGATTGCAGACCATCGTGTTTCCCTCCTAGTCATGAATAGTAATGAGAATGAAAGTGAGAGATACAGCGCTGAGGCCATTTTGCCTAGGCTGAAGATCTCAGCCGGTGCTTATACATATTTTTCAATGATCTGAATATCATGAATTCTGCTCTAGATTGAAAGAGAGACAAGACTTTCTATAAAATGCATAGGGAAAAATGGTGAGATATGTTTCTCTTTATATCTTCTGTTTTTTCTCATGTTCTTGTACCTTTTCAAACTTACTGTAGCATTCCAGCTGTGGAAAAGTAAGCTAGCCATTCTCCCTGCGTCAAATTACTTCTCTTCACTGGACTTAAAAGGTGGTTTGCCACGTGCAGAAGTCAGGTGCAGTAAGGCATGGGTGTAAGGTGCTAATGTAAAGACTATTAAATACTTTTTTCACACTGTGTGCATTTATCACTGAAGTTGCTTGCTTGCAAATACATTTGGGGTAAATTCCAGAGTGCAGAGCCCCAGATTAAACCATTGGACTTTCAAAAGAGGTTAGCTCTTATTTTGACACCTGAGGTGGTCAAATGTCTAGAAGAGCACGGTACTCTGTAACTGTTCTCACTTTGAGAACATTTCCTCTCAAATTAAATTTTGTAGGAAAATAGTTTTACAATTCCGGGCAGACCATCTGCAAACAACTTGGTGACAATGACCCCTCTTTTATCTACTCCTGCTGTAGGTGGGTGTAAACTTAAATTTAAGGGTGAAAGACTGAAAACAGGGGGCTTGTGTACTGCCAACAGGATGAAATAACAGGAGTTTTTTCAGTGGTTTTTTCCTCACTTAGGAACTCCCTCTATTTCTTCTTTTTACTAAGGTGACCTGAATTGTCTTTAGATTATTATGAAAGCCATTTTCTATGGAAGATTTCCACTCTTCTATACATGCATTTTATGGCAGCTAAACATTTTAATATTTGTGGTTATAGTGCCTTATTATATGTGTTTATGTTTTTTAGATTCAATGCACCTTAGGCGGGATCTCAGATAACCTGGATCACTGATTATCCTTTCATCTGTGTCACATTTTTCATGCTGTGTGAACAAGCGAATGAAAACAAAATCTTTACTTCCTGACTATACTAAGCAACATCTTTTATGATAAAATTATATTGAAAAGGGGCTGGAGGTATGGAGTTGGAAGAAAGTTGAGAGCTAGAAGTATTTTTGAGAGCCATCCATGCAAACTAACTGCAGCAGTACAATTAATTACGAGTAGTCTTTGCTCCAGCCATTACTCAAATTAGAACAACCATGTTATGTTACTAGCAAGGTGTACTTGGCAGATATACACTGTACATCCACTTTGTACTGGTCTTCATTGTGCTATTCATAATTTTGTATTTTTTCTTTGACTTGGAAGTGAATTTTAGTGCTCCACTGACAGAAGGGCACATAATATTGGGTAGAGCCTCATTTTGAAATTTACTCCAAATTACAGGGCTGTTGAACCTTGATTTTGACCTACTGTCTTCTCCAGGAAACTCCAGCAGTTGTACCATGCTTCTTGCTGTGAACAGTGGTGGTGGTGATCCATGCAAAAACTAACCAGGATAGAATAATCAAACTTACCTTCCCTTATGACTTGAATATAATGCATAGTCAGAAGGAAATATGGTTTGATACTGTAAAATCATGATTGCAATGACGCTACAGTAAAAGTGGAAGGACTTTATGTTAAATTCCTAGAATTCCCAAGTTAAATTCCTAGACTAGCCTGTTCCAGTAGATACCTTAGTTTTGGGGATTTTTCATGCACTCTACAGTCTTTTAGCAGAGGAGATGGGGAATAGTTGCCTGTCCAGATAGGTACTTAATTGAACATCTCTGCAATCTATTGTGGTGCCAAAGGTTTTTCTGCTCTACACCAACAATGGGTCTTGGTGTCAGGAAGGATGAAAAATACTTTACTTAAGGTCAGAAAACAATTCGTCATTGCTCAGTGCAACTGTTGGCACTTCCTTTGAGACATTATTCATCTCTTTGCCCATAATGCTTTTTTTTCTCTCGCTTTGATGAGTATTAAAGCAAATAAGGTGATTTCATGTAGTCAAGAATCAGGACATAGTAGGGAAAAAAGATCTTTTTGAGTATATTCATCTGAGGAAAATGACTGACTTTTCAAATTTAAATTGTCTTTGCTTTTGAGGGTTAAGATAAGATTTGTGCAAAATTTATTTGAAACTTCAAATGAATAGAAAGACATCTCATAGTTCAATAGTGCAAATGAAAGACAAAATTTGAATTTTGAGATCAGACATCTGTACATGTGGCCATGTGAAAAGGTAGGGAAAAGTGACAAAACTTTCCATTTGGCTTAGCTTGGAAAGGAGCTTCTTAATCTCCTGGCATGAGCAAAGCAGTTGTAGGACAGCTTTATACCTCCTACTCAGAGCTTCAAGGGACAGTTCACCTGTCACCTCCACTTGCCCCTTTGTTTCCTGTGTGTAGCGTTGGCAGACAGCAGAGCAGAGCAGAGCAGAGCATGCACTATCCCAGTTAGAGTAATCAGTAGCTACTGCAACTTGTTTGTACCTATGGAGCAGTGCAGAAGCATAATGGTTCCAATAATGAAATGTCTTCTTTAAAAAGATACATCTCAAAATTCTCAGCACTCTATCCTGAGAATTTTCTAATAGCATGCTGTTCTTTAAGAACTTCACATCAGATCTCAGTATTTGTTATCCAAATGTGTGACAGCGTTCTTTAAAATACATGGTACAAAGCCACAGAGGAGAAACAATAATTTTTAGGTTTTTGTTTGTTTGTTTTTTTAAATACTAGATAATTTCTTTCTAGTAGAAGATTTTCTGTAATATAATACAGGATTCAGCATTTTTAGATTTGGCACAGAAGAAACACAAGTTTCATGTTCCTTTGGACTAGTGGTGCTCCACCTGATGGTTAAACCAAAACATCCTCAGAAGGCTGTCTACGCATGATTTAGTCCATGTGGTTGAAGGTTGCTTTAAAGAACTATTGTGCCATGGCTAGCGCAGAAGGACCTGACACTTTCCATTAGCAAGCACTATGAGAGTAATAAATCCAACTTAATTTATGTGTTCTTAGCATTCTTGCAATTTTTGTTAGTGCTGTTCCTCTCTAGGAAAAGTTTGGGTGTCATTTTCTGGTTCCATCGTACCTCAGAGTGTTAGGATGACTCAGGGTTTTTTCTTGGCTTTCCCATAATTTCATTCTGTGTGTTTAAGTAACTTAATCTGTCTCTGTCTCCTAGTTTGGTTCCTAATGTGCAAAACTGGGACAATAGAAATTCATGATGTCATCAAGTTCTTGTGAGGTAGACTCCATTACTGTGGTGAGATTTTATGATATGGTGATAAGTGCTGTAGAAATGTGTGCATTTTGTATGTCTCTGCATATATAACATTTCTCCATCCATCATCATACTATTTAGTGGTAACGTTTTTCTACCCCTACTACTGTAGTAAGTATCATGAAGCTCTCTGGAAGTAGACATCACCGCTGTTAGGGCATATTTGTGGTGGATCTCCTACTCTATCCTAATGGTGAAAGGAGACCTGCCAAGAGTTGAAGTGCAGGCCGGTGTTGCTCTGTGGGCACTGTCTCTCTCCCATGTCTTCAGACGTGCCAAATCACAATCCTTCTTCAGGCTCCATTAAACCACCAGCACAAATTTATTTTTTTATTTGCTTCAGTAGAGATTCCGATGTTTTCTGGCAACTATTTTGTGTTCTCACATTGCAGTTATAAAGATGATAAAGAGTTTTAAATCCTGCAGTAAATGTCACAGATTATTTATTTTTGCAAAATGAAATTCTTGTTTCTCTCTATTTCCCTGTACAGAGAGATTTTTAGCCCCTCTGTCTAGGACTTGTATTATATTTATAGCCTTTTAAATACAAGCACCATTTGGGGGCCTTTTGATATTCTTTTGCCTATACGTCTGTAAATAATCGACTGTCGTGTGTAATTGAACATGCAAATAGGTACCCATCCAATGTTATGTATTTATAATCAAATTCATGATACAAAATGCAATAATTTTATCTTAAATATGAAAGAATTATTTTAAGTGTGGTCGAAGGAAACTTAATCCATATCCATATGTATGTGTTTGCAGGAAATAAATTATGCTTTTCACAACCTAGTGGTAGCTGTTAATGCATAGGAATTGCTGCATTTCTGCATTACAGCTGTATGTTTTCTAACAGAAGCAGAACTATCTTATACTTGCAACTTCAAAATGTAGGTCATTGTGTTGGTGAATGTAGGTCAGAGTGAAGAAGACAGAATGCAAACTCCTCCACATGGATCTTTAAGCTTATCCCTGTTTTGAAGGTAAAGAGGCTTACCTACCTGTCCAAGCACGAGAAGTTTTCCTTTTACTAAAATTAACACAGGTATTCTGGCTTCTTGGCTTAGCTGGGAGCACTGTGTGTTTCCACACTTGCGACCTGTGAAAGACCTCCTGACTCCTGCTTCTTTAGCTGCCAGCCACTTATATCATTGCTGAGGTGATACTTCCTTCCCTGTGGGGGAAGGGAGCGGGGAGCAGTCTCGTGTGCATCACTAGCATCTGCCTAAAGAAGAGCATTGTCTTGTCAAAGGTGCTTTACCTTTCTCTCAGCACGGAGCTATCTGATACACCTGCAGTTTCAGCCGGTATCAACATTGTAATGGTAGCAGGGGAAAGAACGGTGACCCCTCATTAAAAATTTAGTGACATCATTCAAAGTGCCGTTTCAATAATAACCATAGAAAAGTGAGAGACATTTGACTGAGGGTACTGAAAACTCAGATGTTGAAGGATTTTGCTACAATTGATAAGTGTTTTTAAAACTTGCTCAGGCTAAAAGTTTGCCATAAAACGGTTTAGGTTTTTTGTGTTTGTGGGTGTGGGGTTTTTTTGTAATGTGAGATGTAAGTGTTATAAATGGTATTAAATTAGCTGTGTCTTCACTAAATATTAAAAAAGCACTTTTATTGCTTGAGTATACACCAGTCACTGCAAACTGAAACATTCATTATATTATACAGTAAAACATTTAAACAATTATTATATTTATTGCAAAATCTGTCATTTTATCATATTTCAATGCTCAAAAGCATTGAAATGCTCAAAAGGGAGATGGAAAATTCTGTACAATTTTTAGTGTGTGTTTCACTGAAGAATGGGTAATCATGTGTGAACGTTTCATTTTAACCCTTAGCAAGTCTAAGCAAAATATCACATTTGCAAGCACCTAATTGGCCTAAACTGTCATAAACAGGACAAATACCGATATCGCTTTAGTGTTTTTGTCATACATATGAATCATCACTCTGGGTTTTTTTATCTTTAAGATCTTTGTCATCCAAAAGTTGTATGCAGAGTTTTGGCCAAATCCTGTCTAGGCTTTTGCTTGACCTGCATGCAGATTACACATTGATAAATTTTCATTATTTATCACTATGAGTAAGGGTAGTTCAGAATACTTACTGGATGGAAAGGAAGAATTATATATTTGATAGTTACAATCAGACTCTAAGTGATTTAAAAGGAAGACAGTTTTTCTCCAAACTTCTGCTTCTATTAAATATGTTGTAATGTTTTTAAAGTCTCAGGAATAATTTTTTTTTTTTTAAATGGTCTAGAGTACGCACATACATAGTACGCTGCATGGAATCCAGTTTACCTGTCTAGACGTATTTAAAGGGTGCTCCCACATGTCTGTTGTTAAGTTTACTGAAACCGTTAAAGTGTCTAGTTCGTAATATTAAGTTTCTGTCATGTTAATTCATAATGCTGTCTATGGGGGGGGGGAGGCTAACCCTGGTTTTTACCCATCGATAGACAGACAGCATGTTTTTTCATTGCTAAGCAACAACAGATGGAAAACACACACAGCTGTAATTTGGTCACATATGCCTTTGATTCATCCTCCCTGAACTTTGGGAACGTAACTCAAGTGCCAGTGATGGAGACTGGTACCTGCATGACAGCATGCAAGCCACGCAGAATCTGTGCTGCCCTCTCCGTGGGCCATGGCACTTCAGTTAGATGTTCGAGTGAGGTGGGAAACTGGTCTGACTAAACGGCAAGTTTCGTGAGTGAATGGTGTGGGAGGGGTAAATTTGCATGGATGCCTTGACAATTACCGGTGTAAGTTTTATGGTGGAAGCTTATAAATTAGGTGAAAAAAAGTGTGATTGCTCATGTCTATTCCCATACAAGGACCAGAGGGCGTCAAATGAAAATGACAGGGAGGCAAGTGCGAAAAAAGAGAGAGGAGATGTTTATTTATACCACATGGTAAAACTGTGGCACTTCCTGCAACGGGACATTGCAGCTATGGAAAGTTCACTGCAGTCCGTAGAACAACTAGAAAAATCCTTTGGTGACTATTAAACAGAACTTACTGCTTGTGTCTCCTCTCTTCCTCGGGAACTTCTTGAGCCACAACCGGGTATTGCCCTAGTCCTGTATTTGTCCTTAGCATGTGTTGCTGGTCAGTGCCCCGTACAGTCAGACTGATGCCTGACCTAACCAAACCTAAGAGAAAGGGAGCTAAATAAAAAGAAACTGGGAAGAAATGCAATGCCTGTAGAGGACAGCAAATGAAAAAGGAGGGGGCTCCTGTCCACTGTTAGAAACAGACTACAAGGCAAGGTGGGCCTCTCATCTGGCCTGGTGCAAACAGTTTGATGTTCATGTGAATGCCCAAATGTTGGAAGTTTCATAGAAGTAAATTTTGTATAACTTTTAAAGCCCTGACAATTGTATGTATATAAATAGATAGATACATGTGTATGTTTATGTGTGTGTGTATCTATAAAGTACATTTCTGATCATTAGTCAGGATGAAATCTATGAAATATTCACTTCCAATGCTTAAATGAGAAGTCTTCTATTAAAAGTCTTATTTATTTCTTTATTCCATGGTATTTTGGCAAATTTAGAAAATGAAAGAGTTGGTAGAGGTTTGCAAATGGTAATATGTATTATTTTAGACAAAAAAAAATTCTGCTCTAAGAAGGCAAATATCTTTGTTTTATAGGTCTCTGGCCATCTGAAGAAGTGCTGGCTTACTACTGCCTAAAGCACAATGAAATATTCAGGTACAGAGTTAAACGTAAAAAAATATTTTCCAATCTGTTAGTTTTATTGTATCTGCATGGTAAAGATTGCCATGATTTAAGTCTTCAGATTTAATTTAAAATGTTCAAGGTGAAAGCATGTTGCTCTTAACAAAGAATTCTGAGCTGCCTTTGGGTACTAATATTGCACAGCAAGCTTTCTGCTATATGTCAAAGACTTTTGATTTCCACTCAAGGCGTTTTATTTCACTTTGATTTTTGGGAAACAAAAGTGAAGCTCCAATCGATCAGTACTGATTGTGAAGGTCAGGAAAAATAAAAGACATTCTTTAAACTGACATCTGTTGCAAAAGCAAGCAAAACACTACCTGATAAAATACATAATAATCACTGCATATAGCAATGGAGGAATTTGCACCTGTATTTAAATGTTATGAAACAATTTTGATACATCCTGCACTTTTATTTGTTTTGGGTTGTTTTTTTTTTTTCTTCCACATTTTCTAAACTTGTAGAAGACAGTTATCAAGGCTCCAATAGGAACACCTAAATACAAAATCCATCCTGCATCCTCTCTCTTTCCGCTTGAGTGTACAGAGCTTTGCACTTGGAAATCCTTGAAGTTTCATTGTCCAGAGGATGAATGGGGTGCAAGAAAAGCCATTATAACAATGCATTTGGATGCATAAATTGTGTTCTGAGTGAGGGTACAAGGCTAACACCAGGTAAACTAGCTCGGAATGTACAAAATCCCTCAGCCTGTGTACATATGGTATTGGTAAAACAGGAAAGACCGAGCTGTAAGTCCCTGCCCCTTGTACCAAAGCTGAAAGTGTATCAGCTGTGAGCTGTTTCCTGCAGCTTGCTCAGACTATCTGAAATCAAAGACCTGGCACTAAAGCATGCCCTGGCTCGTAAAGCCTCATTTCTACTCAGTCCGCCACCTGAACCAAGGCCACCCCATTAGAGGAGGCAACTAACACACCTAATCTGGTAGTTGCTGCTCCTTCCTCCGGGCTTAGCTGGACATTGCATTGTGTGACTTTTGCTGCTTTGGTGGTGTCCCTGTAGCACTTTGCCATCCAGCCCCATGCCGTGGCTTATACGATCTGCTTGTTCTCAGAGGCTCTTCACAGCAAACCTCCCTGTGCTGCTCACTAAAAGGGAATTTTCCTAGTTTGAGTATACAAGTCTGGATACTTGGAGACAGCGATCAGTCAAACTTCTGTGGAGGAAATGAGCAGTTTCACATCCTGATTTCTCAGGACTATGCCCTCTCAACAGCATGCTCAGAGTAGAGTTTCTTATTTTAATACTCATTGATAAATGTCACTAAATACTGCCTGAGAGATGGGTATGATTTTTTAAAAAATTGCTAATAAGAGAACTTTGCACTGAAATAAATTATTTATATGCATAAATATGTATGTGTGTATGCGTGTATGTATATGCTCATATATTATGTACATAAAAATTTGGCTTAAAATGCACTAAAACCCCACACTAGATACTTTCTGTGTTTATTTCAATAAGCATGACTCTCATAAAGGATTAAGTGCCTTGTAAATCTTATATATATAACCATATGAATATATTTTTTTATATATGACATATATGGTGTAGAAAAATAAAAACTTATGTGAGGAAAAATCTATAATCATTCTATTTAAACCACAAACTTCAAATTTCCTACATCTGTTTTATATTCTCATTGGTTTTATGTACAGCTTGTTCCTTCGAACTATGTCCATCTTTTGCCTCATTTTCCTTAAATAGGACTAGACTTTTTTCAAATAAAATCTGTTGAGTCTAAGAAAAATAAATCTATCCCATCCAGACAGCGAGCATTAGTATACAGTTATACAGCCTAGTCCTCTGGTGTCAGTGAACAAAATATCAGCACCTGTATACTGATACTGATATGGCATCCTAGATTCTCTTCCTAAATATCTGTGTCGAGTGAGTAGGGAGGTAATACTTTCATGTAAAAGTAGATTTTCAAATGTTGGCATTTTAGGGGAGAAGAAAAGGTGCGTCAAAAAAAAAAAAAATCTGTTTAGCTGAAATTCTATTTTCTGCCTGTCAAAAATGTCTCAGTGGGAACATTTCTGCCAGCTGTAACTGTTGCCGCAAACTTAGCTATAAAGCAGCGTGTTCCTAAACTGAGGCACTGCCTTGCCCTAGACGCCGCTTCACGCAGTTTCGGCGCGGGGTCAGCATCCCTCCCTCCTCCCCTCCTGGGGCAGGCCATGGCTCTGGAGGACATTCTTTATGGCTCCCCCTGCAAGCTTCCATCCGGCACGCTCTCTGCGCCAAATTATATTTCACATGCACATCTTAATAACAGCACAGTATGGTCTTAAGTTAAAAGCAGCCTTTTAGACCATGTATTCAACTCTCTCCTCGAGCTCGGTTTAGGCTCTTGACACTAACTTCGTTTAGTTTTCCGTGGCTTAACTGTTTGCTGTTCCCATCATTGTTCATAACAGCATTGTTTGTAGGTCACTTGCAGTTTTAAGTGCTAATTGAAGGATCAGATTTCTTCATGTGTAATTGCTTTGTGGTATATCGCTTGTTTTAAAACTTCTCTCTTTTTAATCTAAGAAGGCTTTTAGGCATAACTATATGGAGAGATATATAAATAATATTAATTTCCCCATTTACTTCTCTAACTGTTTTTGCAAGAATGAATGTGGATTAACATTGTTATCCTTTCCTAACAATTATCTTTCGCTACTCTAGCTAGTTTAGTTCTAAAAGACAGAGCCATTGACAGGGGAAAAAAGGGAACCTTCTCAGATTTTTCAGCTCAGCGGTGGTAATGTTGCACTGAACGCTAATGAGGGAACCCCCACTGATTTGCCTGCTTTGTGACTTTTCTATTTCATAATTATTTTTAAAACGCAAAACGACATGAGGTAGCCTAGTCATGTCTCTACAACTTCCTGGTAGCTGAGTTCTTACTGCAGATGGCAATTTGTTCTTGTAACATATATGTCTCTCTGACCATTTTCATCTAATTTGTATGGGTTCTACCATTTCCTTTCTCTCTTTCAGGGACCTTGCTGTGTGTGAGCTAGGGGGTGGCATGACATGCTTGGCTGGGCTCATGGTAGGTCTTTTCTCAATTCCAATCCCATTCAGAGGAAGAAACAAAAGGAAAAATGTTCCAGTGCCTCCAACTGCTGGGTCAGAGAACTGTCAACAGCCTCAGCTGCGGTCAAGCTGCAGAGTCTTGAGAGACCTTCTAGATTGACTTGCTTTCGTATCATATTGATTTTATGGTTGCCTCGATGAGCAGAAACATTTTACCTCCGTGTAGTCAATATCCCTTGTTGTGATATTCCAGGCCACGTACGGTCTGTCTTTCATTGCCATAGCTGAAGCATTTTTTTTTTTCAGATTATAGTCCCATTTGCTAAGATACAGGAATAGCCTGGCGAATCACAGTTGGAGCACCATGATATAGCTGCTAATGTTTTGCCTGCATTATTACACCAACAAACATGATCCAGAGCTCTCGGTAATTAGATTCTTTTGAATTAGATTGGCCATTCAGGAGAGTCGTTCACCATTCTCTGGGTTCTGAGTCATGTATTCAGGAGATATTATGTAGCAGTGCAGTGCATTAGACAAGTTTTTATGTCTCTACAAATAAAAGCATATTGTTACACTGATTGGCATTTGACAAACCTGTCGCTCTTATACAATGTGTCGAGGTTACAGCCCAATGTGCGAGCATGTCAAAGCTCACAAAAAAATTACCCTTACAAAGCCATCTGCCTGCAATGCAAAGTTATATGAAGGGCATCAGGCAGTCAGACAGAAGCAAGCTGAAAGGCAGAGTGACAGCCTTGTATGATGGCTCTACTAGATAAACAGAAGCCCGCAAATGAAAGCCTCTCAGAATACCATCATCCGCTGTCACAATGCAATTACGGAACAGAATGATAGCAAGATAGAGGCTCCCGCAAATGGAATGATAAAAGTATTGACTGATTTGATTGAATGATTAAAATAATGCAGACATAAAATGAAAAAAGATTGAAGATTGTTACAGAGAAATAGGTGAGGAAGCATGATACTGAAGGCTTGTCACTCCTGTCTTCACTTCCACACAGACAAGCATATTTGCTCATTGTTTGCTGTGCTCTTTTTTTTCAGGTTGCTATTTCTGCAGATGTCAAAGAAGTTCTGTTAACTGATGGAAATGAAAAGGCCATCAAAAGTATCCTTATTCAGATAGAAAACTGGTTTGTTGTGCTCGTTCCTTTTTACTGGCTGAGTAACAATCGATATAAAGACAGACAGCATGGGGTATATTAGGAAAAAGTCCCCACATAAGTAATTAAAAAATAGATGTAGAATATCTTGAACAGAGCTACAGCTTCCCCCACAATAAATGCCACATTTTCTTCTTTAATTAAAAAGGTACGTGTTGGTGTAGAGCAAGTATGGTAGTAAATATTTTTCTTATGGTTGAGTCCTGAAAGATTCCTTGTGTGTATGCTGCACATTACAGGAGGTGTAGCAGTGAATCAAATCATTAGCTCCCCTTCACATATTTGTTTTGCAGAAGAACTAGATTTTTTTTTTAGTTTCAGATACTAGCCTTTTAAAACATACCCAGTATTTGTAAATTGTCATAGCTTTTCCAGTGTATGTTGAAATGCAGAGTTTCATTGTTGCTGCTAAGTTCTAACTGCCTACAAATTATCCATTTGGTGTGCTTAATCAATTATCAATTTATCATTATTTCTCTTGATGTAAGGTTGCAAAACTCCTCTGTCCCATGTAGAAAGTATTTTATTATATTTCTTACATTAGAATAAATTGCTATTATGCCCTTCTAATATGAACACATAGTTCAGAAAATTGAACTGGACTTTGGCTAAGCGAGAGAATGAGTGAGCATAATTTGTGGCCACATTAAATATCAGCACAGAACAAGAACAGATATATACAGTGAATACTAATAGCCCTTAGAAATTGAGAGGGAAAAAAAGGAAGATATCTATTTGCTTTTGTTCCTTGGTAATCTTTCAATTTGCATTTTAAGGCAGACCAGTTTTTCAGGTTTTGGCCACTGCATCATCAGAATTATTTACATTTAAGTTTTTTATGTATTTGAGAGCTAACATAATGAGTACTTAGTGAGAAAACAAGTTAAATTAATTTGTGGCTTAAAAAATTGCAGTTGCCCATGATTGTTAAAACAGGAGACGATGTAGTGCAATAATATTAGCTGCTACCTTTAAAAAGACTTTTTCAGAGTTAACCAATATAACTGTAATAATTGCTTACAACACTTTAACAATTTCATGGAAAAACAGCCAATCCTAGATCATATCTTTTAAAACTTGAAGGAAGCCTTATAAAAAGTCTCCTTTTTATTGAAAATGCAAGTTCTCAGTTGTGTTCCAGGGATTCTTATTTTGTTAAATTCTAGTTCGTTATACTCATGTCTTGAGGAGGAAGTACTCATTATTCTGTGTATTTTAAACACCATCACCCCTTGCAATCTTTCTTCTATGTCATTATGAAGATAAAAAATGTGGGAGAAAAAAAGTGTTTCGAAACTAGCCTAACAAAACAAACTGGGGTTTTATAGAAGCATAGGTATTTAACAAAGGGCCATTTTACCCACAGAAAGCTTCAGGTGAGCTCAGTAATCATCAAGTCAGCAAATATCTTGCATAGCAGATTCCATAAACATACCTGAACTTTTTTGAAATGTAGAAGTCTCCTATAGCAAGGAAAATTGGTGAGTGCTAAAAGTATTCACTCAGTCTTTGGAATTAAACAAATTAAAGTGCTTTTTTTTCCCCTGAAAAAAGATACTGTTAATGTCATCTAATTAGCACACCTTAGTTTTTCACAATATGTCTTAGAAATATTCTTTATTTCCCAAAGTATTACAAGAAGTCTTCATCTGTATTCACTCAGTGAATCACTTTCAGAGAAGTGATTGGTGGAAAGCTCTAACAGGAATTTATTTTTCTTTTTTAACATTTGGTGCTCTGAAGGCTCAGCATTCAAAGTGCTTTTATTGTGTTGGATTTTACAATGGGCTTAATATTAGCAGGGTGCCAAAGTGCAGCAGACTAAGAACTTTACAGTGTAGGTGGAATGTATTCTTAAAAGTGCACATAATAAAATTTATGTGGCATTTTATGTGTTTTATGGACTTCAGTAGTAATTTTATGACCTGTCTTATGGTAATTTTCTTTTGCATTCTTTTCTATAGTGACTAGCTATAACAGAAGTTTAGGCTAAATGTAGATCTGTTTCAGCCACACCAGACTCACTGAAATCAGTAAGAATGTTTAGTGTAATTGGAAATAGTATTTGGCCCCAAGTGCCACAGACTACAAATGATGGATTCTGCTAATTTTTATTATTGCTGATGGTATTTTTTAAGTGTTTAGCATACCAAATTAAATTAATGTGGGATAAAAGACTGTTTTCTTTTCTAGATTCTGCTCTTCAGGAATAGTTAATGCCTAGTATTATGCTTTTTATGTAGGTATTACAGATTAAAATAATCTTGTTTAAAAATTACTGTTTACATCTTCTCTTTAAATTTCTTAGGAAGCTTAAATTACATGCCAGTCATACTATAATATCCAAAAATTACTTTCCAAAAAGTAAAAGTGGTTGTCAACAAAAAAGAGAAAAAATCACTGTCAGAAGCCAGGAAATCACCAAGCAAGCCTGCTAATTATTCTTAATGGGCAAGATGAGCACATTAAGAAACAAATGAATACATCAGTGAAATGTAATTGAAAATCGACCTGGCAATAGTGCATTGCATCTGAGAATCTGCCTTTATATTATCATCATCATCATAATTATTGTTGGTTTTGTTGTTGTTATCGCTATTCAGTGAGCGTAACTAACAGCTTTGCTTTGTGAAGTCTGAAGCTTTTGAGGATTTGATTTTTCTTTTAATTTTTTACATTCTTCATATTGTTCTCCATTTCATACTGCCACATGAAGTATTCAACATGTATGTTTTCAATATCTGTAGTAGGATATGTGATTGAAATATTATGGGTTAAAACAATTTATGAATATGTTAATTTCAAATCATTGTCATTTTAATCATTTCACTGTGAAATATATAACTATATTTCATATTAATCAATGGTCTTATGCATGAGGTTTATGGAAGTCTTTAAAAGGCTATGATTTGAGTTACCAGTCCATTTAAAAGATTTCACTCCTTTTGCTTATCATGGGCAGATTTTAATTGATTAACAAATCATATTGCAAAATCAGTAAAATAAGGACAGATGTTATTGCTTTGCAGCTTTGTTCAGAACTTTACTGTTGGTTTAGTATGTTTTGTCTAAGTTCTTTCTGGATCATTTAAAGTATTACAAAGAAAAATACAGATATTTCAAGTGAATAATAAAGTTATACATAGGCAGAGTTATCAGATTCAGCCCCCATTGTAATTTTGGGTGATATGCATTCAGATACAAATTTTCCAACTTAGGTAATATCCATGACATAGCCAATCATGAACATCAGATTCTGTTTCTCCAGAACACTGGAAGTGTCTATACTCGGTTTGACATGTCCAAATCTGAGGATGAGGTTCATTTTCAGTAAAAATTGTCTCCTATTTCAGAGGCTGTGTACTTTCTGCCTTAGCTCTGTTTCACACCATGCAGTAGTGACTTGAACTACTGTCTGAAAGCATCAATAATACAAAACATTGTTGCAATGCACTATAATGGCCATTAAAATATAGTGTATGGATCTTTCAACAGTCCTGGGAAATTTAGGTTAGAAAGGTCATGTTCAGCCTGAATGCCTGAAGACATAGACTTATAAATTATTTTAAAAAGCTAGTCTTAACATGCTTATGACAATTATTAGTAGTTTGCTCAGTTATATAATTTAAGTGCAGTGTAGCTAATTTATAGCAATGTTACTTCTGCCTCTACTTCAAAACAGAATACTTTGCTTATGGAATTATTTATGCCTTCCTTTTCCTTCACAGGCATAGCCCAGTCATTACTACTTCTCATTGCATATTTTGGAAAAGATTTAAAAGGCATATCCAAACTACAGAGATTTTTTTAAACCAGTTTTCTGTCATTCTACTTCTAGGTTTTGGCTTCACAAAATATCAGTTGTTGTTTCTTTCTCATTGTTTGAAGAGAGGCTTTCCTAAAATAACTCTTCTTAAATAGTCAACTGTGTTGGAAGGACAATTATGTGATTTCAGCAAAGCAAATAAAAAGGTACATTAGTGGTATTTTAAATTAGCCTGACACTATGTTCAACTTTCTTATAAGAGCACTTGCAAAGAAGAATTCAACATATTTTGTGCACCTAGAAACATCCTCCTAATTAGCATCAGAGTTCCTGTACCTTAAATAAGAGTGATCATTGACATCTTTATCAAAATTGTCCTTTTAAGATAATCTTTAAATTTGAGATTGAATCATTCAAATATGTATGGGTTCACACTGGGTGCCATTTAGTATTCTTATAGTTCCTTGGTTACTTGCTATACCTATTCCTTCCTATGGCTTCTCACTAACCACAAATGATTGATTATGAAGATTATCTTTCTAGGCAGAGATGACTGGGCAGAGCTTCCCTTGAAACTTTTCAGTGACAGCCTTTGCTTTGGCCTGCCTGAATGGCTACCCAGTTTTGTGACCTGATCTTCAAAACTGAAAGAAGCTGAGACATGAGCCTGAGGCACTGAGACATGAGGCTGAGGCACTGTTGCAGTGCCTGTGGGGAAGAAAAGGCATTTATTACTTTGTAGTATCCTTGTACTATCTTTTATGGTGGTTCCAAATCATTCTCAAGAAAGCAAATGGACTAGAAACTCCCTTGCCTATAGGATAAGGTGCTCCTGTTGTGTGTTGTATTTCACCCAGATAGAGCCAGGAACAAAGGTACGTGTCTTGTGGCAGGGCAGAAACTCAAAACACATAAGCCTCCAAAACCTCAGCACTGTGATCTAGTTGATCCAGTCAGTAGAGGCAGGCAACAAGAGCAAGATCCTGCATAGATTTATGGCTGATGTGCTGGAGTAACAGTGTAAAACTTATGCCTCTGAAAAGACTGACTATGAGCACAGATTAAAGACGACCAAACAGATAAAAGACATTATGAAGGTAATAACAATGGAAAAAGTATTTTTAAATTGTTTTTATTACCGCTGTAGTTTTATAGATGATCCTTAATGAATATGCTACAGATGTGAATGAGATCATCACAAGAAACCAGAATGCAGGAGTATTTAAGGCTCAGAAAGTATCAAGCTGGTAAGATTCTACTAAACTGTTTTACTGATTATTGCATGTAATTGTACATTTAATGTAAATGTGAAATGTATACAAAAGCGTGACCTGTATTACTTACACTGACATAGATGTATATATGATATAAGTAAGTAGGTAAGTGATGCAAAAGAGGAATTTGGAAGTACTAAAAAAAATTACTATTGCTTTTCAACATAGCAAATACAGTATGATTGATCTTGGTGACATAACTTCTCTTTCCTTTTTATTTTTTTTTTTAACATACGCTATGTCTTTTCAACCTGTGGTTTAGTGCACAGTTGAAATCTGGCTGCTTCAGAGTCAACGTTACCCATTGTACTGAATATGAGTCTTGGAATGAATGTGCCTAAATTGCTGGCAGGCTTCATTTTAAATAGCTCTGAGAATTCAGGGTGGCAACAAATCCCATTTTCCCCTGAGGTGGATGTTGTCAGAGCATCCATAGGTTTTTTGGTCATCCCATCTGCGCAATCAGTGTCATATTGTTGCTGATGGGGGAGCATGAGAGCCAGGCACAGTGCCCTGCGGCCCTTCTCTCATTGGCTATGTCCTAAGGTGCAGGGCACACCCAACATCTTTTCTCATAGTGCACCAGCTCTGTTATCTCCGAGTTAGCCCCAAAGGCACGCTGTGGAGGGTGAGTGTTGTAGAGGTTCAGGGAATTTGGTTTCAGATCATGTCCAGAGCCCTTCCAGACCCACCCTGTACTAGGTGGTGCCACCGAGGTTAGCTGTTTACTATATTTCATTGAAGCATCTCCAGTTGCAGGGACCGGAAGCAGCTGAAAATTTGAAGTGTGTTCATCTCTTCTAGTATTTTAAAAGTAAATTGCAAAGTACTTCATATTCGTGGTATAGGGCTGAGGATTAGAATGTGCTTTGAGATGGCTACCTAAGAGCAAACAGTGCAGTCTTATTTGTGTGACTAAATCTTTTTGGTTTTTTATGATGATTCTCATTCCAGAAGGGCTCTCAGTCCTTCTCAAAGTGACAAAAGTAAAGCTGAAAAAGGGCTGAGAAAGGCAAGCTGTTACGGCAGAATAAGCTTATTAACATAGAGGGTTAAACCCATACAATTTTAATGGCTATCATTCACATCATTTATCCCTACGCTTATGTAGCCATTCTGTGTGGAGAAGTTCTTTTAAGTGAGCACTTAGGGTTAGAAAAATTCTGCCTTCATTAGGGTGTACATGCATATAACTTAGAGATATATCTCTGCATCCTAATAAGTGCCTGCCAAGTAGACAAAGGCCATGCGGGCCCCAGGAACGGTCTTTCAGGTTCCATGTGCTGAACGCTTCTTGTGAGCAGCCTCAGACACTCATCCCTGCTGAGGAGAGTCTGTGTGGTACGTCCATCCAGAAGCTTAGATTTTGTAGATTGCCAATTGCCATCTACTTTGTATGAGATTTCAGATTTCATCCCTTGTCAAGACTTCAAACCTGGTCTTTTAGATATCAATCAAAAGCACATTTTCTACCCTGTCCTCATTTACATTTATCTAATGCTTAAGGTCATTTGTGATCATTTGAGTGTATTTCAGCATATGGAATCAGTGAATAATAGATTTCAGCCTCACGCTGTGAAGAAAGATTGTGTTTTTACAAGACATGATGTTGTTTACTGGGTGTTAATAATCACTAATTAATAAACATATCTAGACGTAATAAAATGTTGCATTTTAAGGAGTAAAAATGTCAAGTGTTTAACTTCTTGAGTGCAATAGCATTTGGGGCCTTATTTGCATAAATAAAATAATTAAAATACAAAATAAAGTCTAGTACTATATCAGAACATAAGGCTTATTATAATAAACACATAATTTGATTTTTAGTTCAACATTCTTAAGGCTGTTGCAGATTTGTTGTAACATGTAACTTTTTGTAAAGTAAGTATTCAAATGACTGTCTGATCCCCAAAATAATTATCATCTTGAATTTCTCTATCTTACACACCTTAATAGTTGATTTCTCCTGTCAAAATTAAGGTTGTGCTTTGGTTAGTTATTTGAGAAGTACTAATGGATGGATCAGTCTTTCAGATTCAGTAATGACATGTGATGAAGGCAGTAATAAAGTTACTTTATCACTTCTCAAGGCCTTTAAGAAACAAAAAGGCTGATGTAAAATCTGAGATATTACCGTATCCCTGATTCACTTGTGCTACAACCAAAAACCTTAGTGATATAATGATAATGGGGGGGGAGGGTGTGGTGTGATCACAAGAAAAAGTAGTGTTTTATAGAGAAATATGTAACACTGGCATGCAAAGTGATGTTAGGTGACTTCTTTTACGTTGATCAGAGCTTGCAGGCAAATTAATGTAGTGATGTATTTAAGTGAATGACTTACTGCACATTCCTCACTAACATATTATTTAAACGGAGTCAAGTCTTGGAACTTTGCACAGTGTCCAGTGCAAAGTTACAAGATTCTTTCCATATGAAAGATAATTCAGAATAGAGCCTTCTCACTGCACCTTCATGTCACATCGGAATCTTTTACTCTTTTCCTTGCACATGGAGCAGAAATTATCAGTATGGGTCAGTTTGTGACTGTTCCAGACATTTAAGTCTAGTCTTGGAAAATATGCCAAAAGATGTATGGCACAAAAAGGAACAATCCAGTATCAGCCAAGAGAAGTTAGATTAGGACAACCTGCCATACGTTTATTTATTTAGTTTTATACAAAATGCAGTAAATGAGCACTTATCTAGCTCTCTGCCAACTCTTGATTATTGTTTAAAAGTACAGTAATGTAAGCCAAACTGGCAGTTTGTCATATTATGTGTTATAATGTAATAATAGATATTTAGTAAACAGTTTACTTCAGCAGTGGATATACAATTCTATTTTATTTTTAGCTTCCATAACTATTTCAGAATTTCTTGCTTAGGCTTACTGGAAATAGGTACAGTAATGCCACCAAGTTACTAATAATGACTTGCCGTAGTAAGGTGAATTATTAATACCATGTATGGGTTTGACGATTTTATTTTTTTTCACAGTTCAAAAATTACCCGTGAATCACATTGTTTACCCCAAAACTTAATATATGAGTTATCCTAATAGCCGTCTTAGTACCATCAACTGTTATTAGTTTGACATGTATTATATCATTGTTTTGAACATGTCCACCTATGATTAAATTAGCAATAACAAAGTCAAGGAATCTCTGCTCTTTTTCTTTATTTTAGTGTGGAAATCCTCCTGAAGCAGGGGTTTCGGTAGTAGAATTTTGAAAAATTGTTGTTATTACAAATGTTATGATGGAAAAGCTTTATCAAAGAGGAAGGCTTGCAGTATATTCTAAAGGTTAAGAGACTGTCTGTCTTACCTACCAGGGAACTTTTTTTCCCATCCTTTTCCCTTCTGTGAGAAGACCAAACCTGTTAAGAACAAAATTTGTATACTTATTGCTGATATGGGACCTGTGAGATTTAGCGGTGGACAAGTCTATTGTTTTACTAAGAGTTGCCTCAGAGAGATTACCTTCCACATAGGAGTGCAAACAAGTACATATAGCATCAAGTCAGTGAGAGAAATGCTTGTGGTGTGATGCACCCTTTGATGTGATTAGTAAAAATGTATCGTGTACACTTTGTTCATTCTATAGTCAACATTAGAACCCACACCAAGAATGTATGACCATGTGACTAAAAGTGACAATACCTTCTCCTTAAAGGTTAATAGGTTATAATATTATCCGAGATTTTAGTGTTCCTCACAAATGTAATGAAATTATTAGCTTCCAGAATTAAACCTAAAAAGAAAAAAAAAGTCTTCTAAAGACTAAATGGCATCCAGTATAATAGTGGGTGAGGTCTCAATGACAGAGCACTGAACTATATCATCCTGATTCCATTCTTATATTAATTAGGTCTTTCGCTGTAACAGGCAACAAGTGAATATTTTACCTCACTGTAATGTTTATCAAAAATGTCAACTTTCTAACCTTCCTGATTGCATCTGGTCACGTAACAGGTTCTGTCAACGTAGAACAACATTAATAAAGACTTTCTCTCTGTTTTCATTCATCAAAATGACCTGTGTTGCTAAACTCAAACTTTTGAAAACATATTTATTGAACTTGTTCTGTTTGTCAGCTTAGCAACCCTGAAGGAATCCTGGTCTTCCAACTACTTTTCCAGTCTCCTCATATAACACTCTTGCCCAGCAGCATCTACTGGCAAGGAAGAAGCTGCCACAAGGAACATCTCCTAGAAAGGAAAGGCTCCTGGTTCCTCCTGTCTTAATTCAATTACTTTATGTACGTGTGGCAAGAAACAATGAACTGTTTGTTCATGCCCATTGGGAATTAGTAGCTCTCTATCACAGAAAACTCAACTCATGTGGAAACCATTCCATACCTCTGATCATATTTGCCTTGCTCTGAATCTTTTCCAGTTTCAATCTACTCATTTTCAGATGAGGGCGATCAGTACTGCATTCAAAGTTCATAAATGATAGATATATGTAGTGGAATAATTATGCTTCCTGTTCCTCTTCTAAAAATGCCTAACAGTGATTTGCTTCTTTGACTGCAGTTGAGCACTGAGCTAATATTTTCATGACACTGCCTGTCACTACATCAGGAGCTTTCCAGTGACGGTCAGTTTGAAGACCTTCATTTTCTTTATCAAGCCAGAATATTTTTTTACCGTTGTGCACTTTGCATTTCATCTGCAATTTCATCTGTCATTTTATTGTCGAATTGCTCAGTTTCATCCTTCTGCAATTCTTCACAGTCGACTCTTTTCCTTACTATCTTGAATAACTTCTTAACATGAGCAAGCTTTGCCACCTCAGTGCTCATCTCTTGTGAACATGTTGAATAGAACAGGTCCCAGGGGAACTCCACTGATTATCTCCCTCCATTGTGATAACTGACCATTTACTACTACCCTGTTCCCTGTCTTTCGTTCCATTATTTAGCCATGCCAGGACTCTACTCCAGTGGCTGTCTACTTTCCTTAAATGTTATTGGTGACGATCTTTTGCCAGTAGCCTTTTGGAAACAGATGCAGCCTGTGTTAAGCAGATCACCCTTATCTGAATACTTGTTGACACCTTTGAAGAGCTCAAGTTTTATAAAGCAGGACTTCCTTTTACAGAAGACATATCAAAAAAAGGCTTCTGTGGTGAAATTGTCTTCAGTTTCTTCTACAGTGAACACCAATGCAAAGAATTAATATCACCTCTCTGAAATGTTGTTATCCCCTGTGAGTGCTCATTCTATATCCTCGTTATCAGCTGGCAGGAAGATTTAGAACAAAAGAAAGAGTACACTCATTTTTGGGCTGCCTAATTTTATAATTATATTTGATTTTCCAAGTTTGTGATCCTTTCTTCATTTGGGTGTGACTTCAACTTTTGGAGGAATGTTCTAATAATCTTCTTTACCGTTTCGCCATACCACCTGACTTTCACTGACTTCCAAGCCTCTGCTATTTGGGTATTTCACTCAGTTGTGTTGACTTAATGAAGCTGCAATTTATTTTAAATTGCATTGTGGTTTTGTCTGTCTTCTTTACGTGAAAGAGAAAAAATTGAAAAATTAGCAAGCTTTGTAGAAACATTTCTATGTGTTTGGAGGAATAGGGAGAAAAGCTAGGTGCTAGCGAATAGTAGAGCATTGCATTATTTTAAATAATTCTTGCTCAAATCCTTGGCTATTTTGTGATGGTCTCCTCTTAGCTTAAAAACCATGCTTTTGGTAAAACTATTCCTCTTGTACTTTCTTGGACTGGACAGAAAGAGTAGGTGGAGACCACGTATATGAGAAAGCTTACATCTTTTTTCCCAGGGCTTTGAAGGAGAACATCCATGAGGTGTTAGAATCGAAGATTATTTGTTCTATGCCTATGCTTTTTTGTGTATCCATCTTTTTACCCAACTTTTACATTGTTTCCTGGTTCATGCTGTTACCATTGTACCTTTGTCTACCCTTCCTTGTCTACCTTGGCTCTACCTTTATAGGTACATTTTACACACTTTCAGTAGCGTCTCTCCTTCACAGGAACTCTCAGATAGTCTTTGCCACAGACACAGGAAAATTGGGACAGACTTTAAATTTTGACAAAATGATGCTTGCAGTGTTATCTTTGTTTATTTCATTAATATTCAATTATTCCAACATTAACTGAAGATACTGAAAATTAATGGGGTTCAGGAAAGAGGCAGAAGAATGAATCAGGGTCTGGAAATGAGAGAGTTAGAGAGCTCTGTTTACTTGTCAAAGAAATTACTTGATTGTTAAGAAATGAATTGATTTTGATCTGAAAGTCTCAGGTAGGGAAAAAATCTTTAATAGACGATCACTCTTTAATCTAGCTTACAAGTACCTAACAAGATGTAGAAATTGAAGCTAGACAAATTCAGTCTAGAAAAAAATGAGATTTGACATTTGACATTTGAAATGAGAGAATAGTAATACATTAGAACATCTTTCCATGGGAAGTGGTAGTTTCGTAAGCAGTGAATGTGTTTTAAGTCAAGTTGGATATCTTTCTGAAACGTGTATTCATCTCCTGAGATTTATGAGCTTGATACAGAAATTTGAAATCTTGTATGTTTATTGTGGTCCCTTCTGCCATCAGAATTTAAGCACCTGTGAATTACATCTTCTTTGCTGTTTTTAATTTTTCCTCCCATTCAGTCCTTCTGGACATGCCTGGTTCATGTGACATTCTTTGTTTCTTCTTCTTGTTCCCTTGATTATCATCTCTGTATTTATGGATAGACCATTTTCCATAGAGCAAGAAACCGTCTTCTTTTCCTTCATATTTTTACACAAAACAAACTTTTACAAAGCTTTCATTCTCTGATCATGCCAGTGCAGTTGTGCCACATGTGCTTATGCTGTCCTGCATTTTGAAATTATGTATTTTTTATACCATATCAATCTGAATTAGAATGTGAGAACCGTCATTTTGTGCATAATGTCCTACATGAACCTTGCTCAAAACAGTACCGAATCTCCTAAAGACTGATTTAGAATGTATTGATGTAGAGGAGGGAAGTGAAAAGGCAAATTCACAAACACCAGTGGTGTATTTTATTAATAACATTTTTATACAAGATATTCTCACTTCTTTTAAAAAGCTAGCCACACTTGTGCTGAATGTTGGGCTGTGGTGTGTCTACAAAATGGAAAACACTATTCTGCAACACTTTTATTTACATGCAGTGTATTTATTATGTCCCCAAAATTTAGTAGCTTTTGGTGTGCAGCAATTGTGTGTTAGAAATGTTATTTTTGAAGACAAAACTGTAATGTTCTCAGTTGAATTTTAGCAAAATATGTTGTACAGAATAACAGGGAGAAAAATGTGTTCTCAGAATAAGGAGTAAGGGAAGTATGTAACTTTATCATATACTTTCAGAAAAGAACTTTTAGGCAGGAAAACCTAGATAGACTCATAGAATCATAGAATATCTCAAGTTAGAAGGGTTGTTGATTTTGGTGTT
Source organism: Phalacrocorax aristotelis (assembly GCF_949628215.1). NCBI lineage: Eukaryota > Metazoa > Chordata > Aves > Suliformes > Phalacrocoracidae > Phalacrocorax > Phalacrocorax aristotelis. The sequence goes on from NC_134278.1 coordinate 110,308,587, forward strand.
TTCTCTTCTTTGGTATTATCACATTAACATGATGAGGTTTCATCATGAATTGTTGTACCAGGCGTTGTATAAACACAGCAAAAAGGCAGTTTGTGTTAGAGAATTTCTGGTGTAAGACCAGAGATAGATATGGTGAAGGAGGGTAACAGTAGTCAGCATGACAGACAGAGTTGGAGGCACAAGAGCAGCCTGGCCCCTTCTCAGTTTTTATAGGCACTATTTTAAAGGAGAGTTTCAAGGATAATGGAGTAAGTTTGTGAATGTTCATGGGTAACATCGTGGAGGAAAATTGTAAAGGGGCTTGCTTGAAAAGTTAAGTGGAAGATGTAGACTGACATTAGGTCTGACTAAAGAAGGGACTTGTCCTTTCAATATTGAATGAGAGATAAAAAATAGGGAAGTGAACTGTTGTGAAGCATGTGGAAAAGAAGACTTGCAACTTACCTGGAGGAGTACAAAGAGAAAAGTGACAAGATCAGGGTTGTAGGCAGCAAAAACAATCTTTGCAGCAGCCTACTGCATAAATATTAATAGGGCAAGACTGCATTTTCCAAGAGCAGAGAGAACAATATTGTGATGTGTGTTGGTTTTGACTGGGGTGGAGTTAATTTTCCTCCTAGTAGCTAGGATGAGGCTATGTTTTTGATTTGTGCTAAGAATAATATTGATAACACACTGATGTTTTAGTTGTTGCTTGGTAGTGCTTATACAAGTCAAGGACTTTTCAGCTTCCCATGCTCTGCAAGGTGCACAAGAAGCTGGGAGGGGACACGACTGGGACAGCTGACCCAAACTGGTCAAAGGGATATCCCACGTCATATGACGTCATGCTCAGCATATAAAGCTGGGGGAAGAAGGAGGAAGAGGGGGACGTTCAGAGTGATGGCATTTTGTCTTCCCAAGTGACTGTTACGCATGATGGAGCCCTGCTTTCCTGAAGATGGCTGAACACCTGCCTGCTCATGGGAAGCAGTGAATGAATTCCTTGTTTTGCTTTGCTTGTGTGCACAGCTTTTGCTTTACTTATTAAACTGTCTTTATCTCAACCCACGAGTTTTCTCACTTCTACTCTTCCAATTCTCTCCCCCATTCCACTGGGGGGGAGCAAGAAAGCGGCTGTGTGGTGCTCAGTTGCCAGCTGGGGTTAAACCACAACATGATGTTAAGATGTAAGTGATGATGACATGGTCAAGAGTTTAATCTGAGTGGGTAGATAAGAAACTTCTTAGAGATGCTATGCAGACAGAATACGCAAAATTTGAACAGACCTGAGGTATGCGATTATAGAGGAAGATCTAAGCTACATCTAGGTTACAAACTGGAATTAATGGTTGTGTCCAAAGGGATCAAGAAGAGGTGGTAACAATAATGCGTTGTTGTACTTTAGAAGTGATGAGCTTCTCACTGACTGAGACTGTGAAAAATACCGAGTTGTGGATACACAGTGTGAAGCAGAGAAGTGGGTGGTTGGCTTTAACTTTTATGGATGAGATAGCCCAGAAGTACAATTCAGAGGAAGAGGAGCTTGAGGTGAAACTTTGTGAATTTATAAGAAATGTGGGAAAGGTTGGAAGACAGTCTTTAGAAGAGCACATTGAAAAAACTGTAAGAAACAATTTAAAAAACCCAAACAGAAAATAGTGAAATTAAAAATTCTAATGAATAGCAAGATTTTACTGGGTGAAGAGGGAAGGAAGGCCCAGGAGAATAAGGATGAAGTGCAGATTTTGAGCCTAGCTGCAAAAAATCATCTGTATACTTTAACAAGAGTAGATAAATGATGTGGAAGTTGCCAAGACCTGCAAGGAGATTGTTTGAAGGAAAAGTCCCTCAGCAATTGTAAATATCACATTCAAACTGGTTAGAAATGTCAGAGAAAAGAGAGAATGGTTGATGTTGTGTACCTGTGGTTTAAAATTTAACCTGGGTTCCTTCAAGTCAGGTGTGCACTGTAGGGAATGAGATCATGGATAAGAAAACAAAGCAAAGTGAAGCAGTGAAGGTAAGAAAGGCAGAAGGTGAAAGAAGGTGGAGAATTAGGAGCAACCTAAAGAATATCATGAGAAAGGTGAGGAAATGATAGTGGGAAAATTTGCAAGACTCCTCAGAGGAGTTGTAATGATAGATGCACGCGTTGCCTCTGTCGCTAAATTAAAATCCATCTTCTTGATCTTGATACAAAACTGAAGAATCTCAAAGGCCAAGGTGTGGAGAAACATCCTGGTGATGCCTTTTGTTAATGTGTTAATGAACTTGCTTGGTTAATGTCATAGAAAAAGTCATATAAAGCCCCAGACAAATCTTCTACTTGAAGCTGTATACTTACCAATGATAATGCTTTTCAAAGACTGAAGCCTAAATTAAAATATGAAAAGAAGAGGTGGGTAGATAGGGGTTCTTGGTAGCTGTTCATCTGCTAAGTGGGACAAATTTTTTTATCTTTATTAAAACTACTAACACATTTTGAAGCAAGTAAGGCTTTTGTGTTTTTTGTCCTTCTAATTTTGATTTTTTGTCTTTATCTGCACAACTACTTTTCTGCTAACTTGAGAGCTACTCTGGCCTATGCCATTCACCACAAGAACATGTCAGAGGGACTTGGAAATGTTTCAAGTTTTAACAATCAGAGACTTAACCTGTTTTTTCTCATGTAAGTTGCCTGCCTAGACACATGAGGAAGACAAACACTGAATAACAGAAGTTGAATAATAATAGTAATGAGGAATTTTGCATAAGAAATAGAAACCTGGTAAAATCAGGTCTTTTGTTGTAGATTGCTGAGATACTTTACCAGTGTAAGAAGAGTGTCAACATTTCTCAGGCTATCCTCCATAAATGAGGATTACTGTACAGGGGAAGCTGCCTTGGGTGCTGTAATTATCCCTGCAACGTTTGCTATTTTGTTGTGGCTTTTTTTCTTTGAAATACAAGGTGATATTTGGGGTACATTGGTAGTACTTAAACTCTCTATTTTCTTAGCTGATCTTTTTGTTTTGTTATCATTACAATTCTTTTTATCTTGACCTAATCTCATTTTCTGGCTTTCTTGACAATTTAAAAGATAAATTTGGGATGGAGTGGAGGGGTGGGGGGGAAAAATGCTTTGATTGTGTTGTATGTTGTTTGGGGTTTTAAAAATTAATTTCTTGCTTTAGCATGGTGTACGGTTGACAGCCTAGGAAACTAAAGCATCAGTACATATTTTCTCAGACTATTTTGATAGTATGTTTATCCCTGACCTGGAAAAGCCACCTCTGCACGTGAGAGGATAGTTCATTCTGCATAGCTCATTCAGTCCTTGTCCTTTTTGCTAGGACTGCCATCAAGATTGCTAATTATAGTAATAGGTACTTTTCCTCTGATAACTGGTCAAATGCATTTGATACAGGCCTTAAAGCAGCCATCACCAGGTACCAAGTTTCAGCCACCGTCAGTTTGACTTAAGTATTAGCTGAATAGTGGAGTACTGTTTTTCCCTCACATCATATTTCATTTTTTAATGTTCTTGTTGTAGGCAAAAAAAGCTCCCAAACTGTTTTATATTTCCAGTGGGTTTCAGACCCTTTTCTGCTGAAACTGAGTTGCCTATTCTCAATTGCAAGTAACTAAACCTGCTTAAGTAAAATAAGCCAGCACAAAATAATGTCAAGAGTGGCTTTACACAGCCTTAAGTACGTTGGGGGGTTGTTTGGTTGTTTGTGCTTTTGTTTTTGTTTTTGTTTTCCAAAAAAGCCATTGAAGGTGTGGCTTGGACAGAAATACAGAGTAAAGCACATTTTTCAAATTTACAAAATAGTTTCAGAAGTTAGTGCTGTAGTGTCTTCCCTCAAAAGAAAGACATAAAAACATTATAAGTTTAAAACTTCTTATTTTGCTGGAAGAAAAGTGGCTTTAGAAAAATGCGGTTTATGTCCACTAATTTAGCATCACTGGAAAAAGACCAAGAGGAGAATATTAACAAGGCTTGCATTTTTTTTTTCACGTTGGCACTCAACATGATACTGGTGATTTAAAAGACTTTTTGTGGTATGATATTTTTACACTGATATATCTATTTTTTTAAAGGAAACTTCATAAAGACTGAGATTTTCAGATTTCTGTTGCTAACTCTTTTCAGGGTTTCCTAGCAGTGCTTTTCTTTAAATGGAAATGCAATCAGCCTTTATTTCATGGTGCCTTTGGTATTTCTTTCAGATCTGACCACTAAGTCCAAGAGCCACGTCCTCAATAACCCCTGCAAAAATTATTGTTCCTCATCCCCTTACTACATATAGATAAGTGCATTTAGATACACATACACATATCTTTACCTTTCTCAGAGTTGCTTTGCAATATCGGTGGATTTTTCTGTACTGCACACTCAGGAATTGTGTTTGGATTACAAGAACTTGCATGGCTAGTTGATGGTATTTATATACGTCCTGACTCTGATTCACTACTTTCATTAGCACTAGAATTCAAAATAGCTGATTCTGATTCAGAATCACGCTGATTCTGACATCAGTGTTAATGGTGTAATAATGCTGACTCTGAGCAGAATTGTTTCTGATTCTCTGATTCTCTGATATACGGGGGCATGTCTGCTTTACAGGTGCAGAATGCAGATGTTTGATTGCAGCTCATGCAAATATGTGGAAGCGTTAAACGGGTAACAGTGTAGATGTGGTAGCCCAGAGTTACCTACCAAAACAGTTTTGGAGACTGCAGCCATTCTTGAGCTTCACTTACCCTAGCTGCACTTCCTTTACTAGCCATACTACCACTTGGCTAAAGATAACATGGATAAATATATACAGCTTGTAGTTGCACCTCTCCCACCAGTGTACATACATCCTGAGTGAGATCAGAATGAGTCCCGTTGGAATTTATTTCATAGAAATTATCTTTAGTTTACATGGTTATTTCCCCAGAGTAATAAAGATATTGCTGTACCTTTTGAAAATCTATGGCAAATTTGATTTTTAAAATCTTGTGTGTAAATTTATTATTGGCCTTTGCATAATTATCATGTCTTCAGGAATCCAACTGTACTGAAGCTAGAGACCAAGAGCAGCCCTGGTGCTAGATCAGGAAAAGAGAGGAAGACTGGCTTATGGCTGGATGTGGGGCCCTTAGCTCACTCCTGACAGCACACATGCCAGTCACATTGCACCACTGCTCATGCTCCTGGCAACTCATCAGTTCCATATTTTGCTCAGCATTATGGTTTCTGAGCTTTTACCTACCCACACAAACTCCTTTGTGCCTACAGTAGGTGTGCACAGAAAATGCTATATTTTGGATGTTCAGCAGGAACCTGACAGTAACATGAGAGAGGTTGTTTTTTTTTTCCAGGAGGCACCTGTGCTGCCTTCCGAACTGCATGTGTGAAGTATAGTAAATATATGGGTTAGAAAAATCATAATTCAAATCCCTATAGTGGTACTGATCAGATCTCTGTTTCTGTAGCAATAAGAACCAAAGGTGGCCTTTTAAGGCTCACAGTTCATCTACCAATTTCCAGTTCTGCTTCAGGATTCTTAAAGTATTAGAGTGCGTGCTTTAAACCCACAAAACTTACCTTTACCTAATTTTCACCATTCTAACCTAAGTTTCCACGGAAACAGGGTTGAAAAAGCTGCTGGTAGCCAGCAGGCAGCCAGCAGCTGAGAGTGAGAACTCTCCTTTGTCACTTTCCACTACTGGATGCCTGCTGCGTGCCAGTGTGCAAAGCTACCTAGGCTTCTAAAATCTGGAATACTTTCAATTTCAGGGGGGAAATTTAAATTAATCTACTCTTTTCTCTCTTTGGATTGACACAGTAAATTCCAGGAGGGCAAATGGGCTAATGAGTCCTGATCTGTTCAGTTACACTGAGCCCCACGTAATCAAAGCTTTCCCAACCAACTGGGCCTCTCCTTTCATAATTTCCATGTTTTAAAAGCATTCTCTCTCAAATTTTGTTCTGTGCACATGTGCATGCATATTGTGGTACCTTAATTCTTTATGGCTCTATATCTATCTATCTACATATTTCCAAGCCTTTTTTGCATATAGTATAGTCGATGTATAAAATTTCCTTTTTTCCTGTATACTTAGGGAAGATTTCTGAATGAACACATTATAACTGATCCTCAGTTAAATATTAGGAGTAGGATGTGAATGGAGATGGCTTTTAACCAGAAGTAGATTATAGCTGCGGGAAGACTAAAGGGTCTATTTGGTCAAGACTCATACAAAACTAAGATAAGCATGCACAACCTGACAAGATCAGATTAGACCCTTCCCCCACAAGTGCTTTTCCCATAAATATTTATCTACTTTCTATTATAAATAACAAGGAAATGAAAAAGAAGGATAGATTATTTTTTTAAATCGCCTTGAAATAGAAATGCAGCTTCAAATCTTCAGGGTAATGATATTTTAAGTATGCAGTAAATTCCAATACTAGTTCCTGTTTTTTAAATGGGAGCAAAGTACTGAAATTCTCCATGGCAGCTACATAAATTGGCAACATTTATAAACAAAGAAGAACTTTGTACGTATGTGCATTTTTGCCTACTATTGGGTACCTTAGAATTAAATAACTTGTCACCTATGAGAGAATAGGTGTTGACAGAGTCAGTACTGCTGTATTTTTAAGCTTGCCTGAAGCAACACAGCTGGCATTGAAGTTAAGCTTGGCATTTTTTCACCCTGTCTCTCCTCCCTTCAGCCCAAGTGAATGCTCACTTCATCAATGAGAAACACAACTGGCTTGCCTGCCAGATGTAACGGAGATCCATGAATTCCAATGTATTCTGCAAATTTGTGTTTCATTCAGATTGTCAATACTTTGACTTCACTTCCTTGTGCGGTGGTGTTAAGGGGTAAAAATCTGAAGCCATACATGTGCCACTAATTCAGAAATGCATATTTGTTGGTGATCCACTCATCAGAACTTGTGAGGATTGCCTTTCTGTTATAATAAAAAATAGCTCTTTGGCTTTGAAATTTAAAACCTTAAAAATGTACAGAAGGATATTTTTACATTCATCTTTGAAAGTAACGAGTGTGTACTTTTTAAAACACTTCTGTGTCACGTAAGAATAATATTAATACTGTAAAAATCTCAAGATGAAAGATGTAAGTCCTTTTTTCTTTTTTTTTTTTTTTTAAATCTTTTTTTCCTCTAGCATTTTACGATGGGATAATGAGACAGATGTCTCTCAACTGGAAGGACATTTTGACATTGTTATGTGTGCTGACTGGTAAGTACATAAAAATCATAAAACTCATGTTAGAAAAATAGCTTTGCTGGAGTAATTGTACTGTGCTGCTTGCTGATGGCTAAGCAAAGTCAACAAATGAAGCACAAAGCCACCTTAACCTCAACAAATTAATATTCATCTCCATGTGACAGTTATAAGGTAGTCTTCTATCACACAGTAACTTCTACCACATTATTTCCCAAAGATTGATTTTGAGAAGCATTTCCATTTTCTGGAATTGCCTCTGTTTCATGCTTGACGTATCAGTAAATGGACGACTTAGGCAAATTGCAAATAATTATGGCTCAGTGAGGAACAGTCTGGAGAAAAGGGAGTTTATCAACACAAACAGCTCAATTAGCTTACTTCTTAGGAAAGATCTGACTATTGATATAAGGGGATATATTTTTTGCTCCCTGGAAAATTTTTCTGAGATAAAAAAGATTTTCACAATGTTTTTTTTCCCCCCATCACATTCTGTTTCTTAAATCAATTTGACAGCAATATTTGTAGACATAAGGTTTATATTATTTATGCAGGCACATGTTAATTGTAAGAGAACTCATAGGAAAAAAATTAGTCCAGCACTTAATTTATGAAAAGGTAGATACATGTTACAATATTATATATTGTTTAATAATTTATGCAAATAGATTTGATTATTGACACAACCCTTTTCTGATACTGAATTTGCAGAATTGTGCTGTGCTATATTTGCTGCATGCTAACTTTGGTACATTCTTAATTATTTGTGTTATATAAATGGAGACAGTGCAAAAAGAGATGTACAAATTTCATTTAGGAGAGTAGATATTTTTAAATTAATCTGTCTTTTCTTTATGAACAGAAAAAGCTGTTTATGTTTTCTTGCACATGACTATTGTGAGATACCAAATTCTGAAAACAAGGTCTTCCTAGGAAGCTCAGCTCAGTAGATTTCTGTACCTTACTAAGAAACAGTTAAAGGAAAAAGGCAGAAGGAAGTACGAAGCTGTCTGTTGTCTTTTCAAACAATGTTCTTTTTAAGTAACTTCTGATAAAATATTCCTCTAAAGCTTTTGTTTGTTTGTTTGCTATTTAAGCAAACTCTTCTTCTTTCAGAAAAGTTACTGGTTTTGTGTAGCACTGGAGGAAGTGTACTTAGTCATCTTTTTTCCTTTTTCTAATACCTGTTTGTTGACAGAATGCAACAGTGCTTCATTTCTCTTAGCATTTAATTTCAGAAAAGTTCTTTGTTCTCAAAAAGGGCAGAGAAGGGTTTCTAACTAATCGCTGATAATGTGCCTCAGAGATGCATCATCTGATTAAAATAAGGAGCTAAACAACACCATATGATTTCAGCAAGTAATTTAGTAAATGCCTTCCTCACCAAATATTAGAATGGATACTCCAGGTTTCATTGCACAGATGAAGTTAATGCTGGACAGGATTAGATCAGATTAAGTATGAAAGTCAGATCAGAGTGCTGGCGGACATGAGCAGGAGGGCAGCAGTCTTCTCGGAGGCTTAGACAAGGCTCACATATGGATGTTCTCCAGATTAAGTGGGTGAAGCAAGGTCTTGCCAAGAGATTTAGAGTTAAATTTGTTCTTCACACAAATATCAAAACAACCTGGCTGTGCCATCTCTTGTATTCTTGATACTCACACCATGTCATCCTATTTGTGCTGGGTGTACAGCAGAGTGCAGCAAGACTTAAGTTGTTTTTTTCTGTAATATTCTTGCCTAATACTCCTCCCAGTCTGTTTGGAAATAGTGCAGTTTCTTTAGGAAACAAAGAATCAAACATGACAGGTAAAATACATAATGCATTTGCAATCCCTGCATTTCGTACATTTATTTTGAAGCACTTAAGATGCAGGTAAGTGTATAAATATTTATAGATTTCTAAAAAATAAATAGAAATGTGCAGGTTAGTTTAAAGTATGTGGTTTTATTCACAAATTGTCTCCATTTTCTTATTGCAGGTACCCATATATATAGTTTAATAAGCATGAAAATGCCTTTATTGTTTGTTTATTTCTTTTAGAAATCATTCTTTTAGTTATGGACACTAGGTTTTCTGGCACATGAAAAGGCTGGGGAAAAAAATGTTCCGTGCTTTATCAAACTCGAATCTTCTTTTCATTTTCATGTATTTCTCTTCCGAGATATAGAATTGGCTTGAGAACTGTTGGCAGGATTTTTGCTCTCTGAATTTTTTGGACTGCCATTGAAGAGGAAAAAAAAATACCTCTTTTCTTACAGCTCCTCGGCTGAAACCTGAAGTATGCAGTGATAAAAACAGATAGAATAGATGGCATTTAGTTTAACACCATCATATAACTCATTGTCAGTCAATAAAATCTGGGATTAGAACAGAGAACTAGAAAGCAAAAAATCTGAGTTCAAATATTAGGTACATGGATAAATTTTTATTGAAGTATTTCCAGCAAGGGTGATATTGTCTGATTCTCTGAATAGGTAACCAAGTTGTACTGCTTGATCCCATTTACATGAAAACAAGCTCTATTCATAAACGTATTCCAAATCCACATGGAGGTACAAGTAAAAATGTACATGATTACAACAAGCAGCGATATGTTTATATTCATATATTTACAGTCAGACTTTCATAAACCTTGTGTGCAGGGGTGGAAAATAAGTTATTTCCCAGAACAGACAGTCTATTAGTTAACAGCTAAATTTAGTAGCTCAACTAGATTATAAAATAAATAAGAGGCAAACTGTGAAAGCTAGTCATTATTTAACCATTCAGGATTTTGACAATAAAAATAGTTTCATGGTTCAGCAGTTCTGCAATAACTTGTAAAATGTCAACTATGAGATAAAAATAAGGAAAAAAAATCTTGGTGAGGCCACACCTGAAAGAAGGATATACTGGAAAAAAATACTGAAATAATGGAATTTTTAAAGCATATCCACCCACCTCATATTTTTGAAGGGGAATTTTACAGCCGGATGAGGGCTGCCAGGATTTTAGACTTTCATTTGACCTAGGATATAAAGTCATGGAGGTGCTGGAATTTTAAGAGTGAGCATGAATAGAGGAGGAGAAAAAACAGGTGTCTGAATGGACAGGCCAAAAACAAGACTCTTCCAAAGCTCTTGAGAGCCTCAGATTTCTGATTAAAAGGAAGCACATATCCTTTTCTTTATTAAGAAAAAAGTTGCTGAGATTTTTAATCCAAGGTGAGAGTCAAGGCCAGTAGGACTGAGCCTTTGAGAGAAAAATCTGGGAAAAATCTTTGTCTTTCATGTTCTTGTGAAATAAGTTTTCATAAATAATTGTAATGTAGAGACAGTATAAGGTCTAGATCCCCGTAAAATTTTGGAAATGCATAATATTCCACTTTACTTAGACTGATTATATTCTTAAAGTTTGGCACACGCGTAAGAATTTGCACAACAGAGGCTGGGGGAGGCTATCCCACATTACTTTCACTGCTTAGATTTTTGCTGAAGTCATGGGGAATTGTGGATTCACCAGGAGTGTAAAACTGAAATGAAAGTGTTCTTTAAGTATCTTAAAATATGTCCATTTTTTCTCCGTTAGCATTTCATTTAATATAAGGAATTATTTTTGCAGGAATGCAGTAAGATCTCTGTCCTTCTTCGGTTTAAATTTATTTGTTTTCAGCCTGATTTCTTGCACACACTTTCAAGTGCACTGGAATCTGACGCCATGGGAGTAAGGGTTTTTTCATTCTGTGTCCGCTGTGTAGTTGAAGGTGAACAAAAAAATAAGTGGCTGTACACATTAGTCACTATACATGAATGTAATAATGTCTGAAGTACACCTGTAAACTAAGCTCTTTTACCAATTGCAAAGTATGCAAAATAAGAGGTAAGTTCACATCATAGCCTATATAATATAAGCACAAAGTAAAAGGATATCAGCATGAAACAAACTGAGAATCTACTTGGGTTTTTAAAATTTGTTTTCTTGGGGCTTACTGTTACTTCCAGTAAAGTTATAGACTTTCATTTTGGTTTTAATGGTAATTTAAATTAAAAAAAAAAAAAAACCAACAACAACAACAACCAAAAAAAAAAAAAAAAAAAAAAAAAAAGACAGAGGTGACAAGATTGCCTGCCTGTTCATCCAGCTTTCACAGGTTAAGAGCACTGGCTAAACAAAGGCCTGCTCTGGCAATGTTTAGTCACACAAATTCTACTGGTAAGAGAAATTACATGACTAAACCTCCTTGTGTGGGCCAAATCCTGAGCTTGCCCTGTCTGCAGCACAGATTATCTAACTACTTCAGGATTTTCCTCACTCGAGGCATCCTCTGACTCAGAGGGAGGATAGAGGTGTTCCCTGAAGTCACTGCATTGCATTAATATTGCTTCCAGCCTTCTCTGCTCCCTCTGGTCAGAGTATGTGGCTCTCAGCAACAGACTGGAAATTGCAATATTGGAGACTTTTCAATTGAAGTAGGTCCTGTTCCCAGGGACAGGCCTTTAGGAGGGCAGGGACAACATGGGAACAGGTTATCTGGGTTTTCTAAGCTAGCAGGGCTAAGAGTCTACCTCCCATACCACCAAAATATCAAGTGGGAGTCAGACAGAAAAGGTACTGTTGAGGTTGTCTAATCTCTTGGCAGGTCATGTAACCATTTAAGTTCTCAGATGGTTTCTGGTGAACAAAGGCCTGTAGTTCTCTCATTTTAAAGGAAAAAGGTATTATTGTAAAAGGAGAGAATGGTATGCAGGCCCATGAAAAAGGAATTTTAGCACTGGTAAGTTGTCCCAAAATTGTGTTTCCACTACACTGCTTTCAAAAATAAAAATATTGTAAGTGCATTTTTCATTTGGAATGTATGACTGCCTACACAGGATTTCAGCAAGTCTTAAATGTGTGCATGCTTGAGAGAAATTATTAGCTAGTACTTTGTTATCTTTAAGAAGAAATTCAGAAGGTCATACTTCTCTATGAAATGTTCGTTAAGAAATGTATGGATACCCAGTCTGCCATATTTTCTCAACAATGTGAGGTTACTGATGAAACTTGGTCACTAACTAGTTTTCTGATAGGGTTTTTTTTTCCTGAGGAGCAAAAATTCACAGCCCTTACACAGCTGCCTGTTTCCTTGGTAGCTGTGGAGTGTCCTTACCTAAATATCCACACATATTGTGTTCTTGATGACTGGCATGTCGTTGGCAGACCACTTTTTTCTCTTTTGTGTTTCCATATATTCTTTTAGATGCTTCAAACTTGGAAAAAATTACCCCCATCTCCTCAGAAAATGATGTTTGAGAGTAAAGGGAAGGGGAATATAGAAAAAAAATCATAAAGAATGGACAAAATGCCATGTAGTGTGGAACTTGAGCTTGACACAGGCTGGGAAGCAGTTTTATTACAGAGAAAGAATGAAAAATAATGAAGAAAGAGTCACATTATTTGTGGCCTGCTTGATAGAGTTTCTTATCTGAATCAACAATATAAATGGAGCCCGTGGTAGTAAGGGCTGAAAGGCATCAGTTGCTCTCCGATGGTTGTTCACTAACCATTGTAAATGCACTCTCACCAACAGTAACTACATGTCCACAAATATCTAGTCAAGAGTGATTGGCACCCTGGTTGCCAGTATTAGTATATACATTAAGGTACTGAGGGGCATGAAGAATGAATTATCCCCTCAAATCATGAGGTAATCACGCCAGAATAGGGCTGAGCATGTTGGCAACATTGCATGGGAAAATTGACTCTGCTGCTATCCTTGCGGGACCCGTGCTGGGGATGAAGGATTTCACTCTTGAGAGAGGACAACTATGTATGATCTGGGCCATTGTATTTGAACAGTGTTTGAGGGAGAGAGAAGGTAGGGTCTTGTAAATCTTTATAGGAATAGATATATAAATAAAACAAATATGCATAATAGATAATAATGAATTAATGCCACAACTGTGAAGGTAAAAGGAAAAAAAATACCCTTAATAGTAACACCTGAAATACAATAGAAAATATGGTAAAAAACTCCACCCCACCCTTGTATAAAAAACATGTAAAATGTTAACTTTGTATATTGGTCCTGATTTCTGACATGGTAGTATTTTAATAGCTAGCATGTTTGATCTGTGAATTTCAGCTACATAAGGATCTGTTTAATGCTGAAAATTTAGCTTTGGTTTAGATTATACTTGGGTTTATGTAAGTTTTAATGTTTAAAAGTACCTAAACTGGACAGAAATGTAGACCGCTGTTTCTTTTTTACAGCGTTGTGTAAACATATGTAATTAGCCTTGTACTTATCTGCATTAGTATCATTAGAATTGAAAACCCATTTTAATCTGGATTCTGTTCTCTTCTCAATGTCAGCCTGTTTCTGGACCAGTACAGAGCTAGTCTTGTTGATGCAATAAAGAGATTACTCCAACCCAGTGTAAGTATGTTTCTATTTTCTCCTGAACACTGGCTTCAGAATAATTAGTCTGTGCACAATGATTGAGAGAGTAATGGAATGGCAGGATTAATGTCATGTAATACTTTAATACTTATTATGTCCAACTTCAATTGAGTCTTCTAATCTATCAGATTCTTTCCTAATCATAAACTAGGAAACTTCTTATACTTGGCCTTCTGATAAGGAACACAGTGGGTAGTAAAATAAATGAAACTGCTTCAAAGATAGCGTGAGATTATTTTTATCAAAGTGTTTCTCAAGTATTTTCCTTTGATAATAATGTCTTCATATTAAAGTAAAAGTATGATATTGAAAGTTTTTATGTTGGCTTCTGTCATTTGTAATCCCTTCAATTGTAACCTTTGTCATTGTGTATTTATTTATTATGAAAGAATATTTTTTCTTTTCATTTCTGTTTATATAAAATTAACAAAACGCTTACACATATATTGTCGCCTAAAACTTTTTTTCCATTAAGTAAGCCCTGTGGTTACGTGTTTCATACCTTAGAACATAATGAAATTAAACTCTTCATAAAATGCTTACCTGTTCTACACGAGTGTCACTGAGGAAATATTTTACCAATCTCAATCTATTAGGCTGTTAAATCAGAGAGACCTACAGGCAAAAAAAATTTAAGAAGCTGTTATATGCATATACTTAAACCCAACAAATAATCTTGAATCTCAGAAAAAAAAATTAAAAAGCCAAAATGAGAATATGAGAAAACATGCGAAGTAATTGCTATAAGTAGGAATTTGAAACAGGAATTTTACCTTTCATGCTTACCATACAAATCTTCCAGTAAGGTAAACTTTCAATTTCAGAATGAAAGTATTTCATAGTAGCAATGCATTCTACAAACTTTATTTTAAAATTGTATTGTACTTTTGGTACTAGAGATTTTCTCTGTAAAAGGGATAGGAGACACAAACGTGCAAAGGCTTAAGAAACCGAGTCATTTTAGTCATGTAAGTAATCCCATTCTTTGCTAAGAGTGATCAGGTTTCTATTCTTGGATCTATCATAGACTTTCCTGAGTGACCTAAGGCAAGTTACTTAAGACTGAATTATTTTAATGAGCTGTGGGGCAAGGCTGCCAGGAAGACAGGAGAAATGTAGCCACCCTGAGGAAAAGGTTACCCAGATATTTCTGTCAGTGGCAGCAAGGGGAGGTTAAGCAGCCCCTGCCCAGAGTGGTGCATTCTGACTTTCATGATGTACGATCAGTTATCAGGGTGCAATAATTTTTGGGACCAGAGGTGATCTGGAACACAAAGCTGATCCCTGTTTAATAAAATGCAAAAAGTTTGGGGTTTTTTCAGCCCAGATCAATGTCTGCACGTGGTTCTTCAGGCAGCCCCACGCTGGCTCCATGAAAGAATGCTGGGGGAGAAGAGTGGCAGGAAGGGAAGTGTATAAGAGGTGCCCTGGTACCTGTGACCTGGCCAGAGCCTCTAGCTGGAGTGGTAGAATAGCTGTTAGTTGCTTTATCTCCTGCTCATAGCTAATCATGGTCTGGTGGTCTGTATTGCCAAAAGCATGAGTACACACATGTATTTGTATATGCACACACACATGCATCCTTTACCTGGGCTGATTAGCCCAACCAGAGAATTTGATTTAAAAAACGATGATACAGCAGCCTGAATTTTAAGTAGTGTTCATAGCTCAAGTTCCCAACTCTAGACAGTTTAGGAATTGTTAACCTGACTTTAAACCAGAACTGACCTGACTTTGTTGCTTTTTAACACCAGTCAGCTAATTCTAATTCAGAACATGGCTTTGTTTTTCAGAGCAGATGAACTACAGTCCTTTGTGAATATAGATGGAGTAAAGGGAGATGGGTTTTTGTTTCCCGTCTTCCTCGTCTGGCTTGCTTCTGCACATTGCGATTAATAGCATAGCCTGTACTTACTTGCTCTGCATTTTAGGCCATGGTTCCTATCTCCTATTGGCACAACTAATTCTTCCTCCTTGCAGGAACTTCTGTTGCAGAGTTTTGGACCACTGTCCAGACTGTATTTTTTAACTGAAGTAATTTGCCAAACCCACTTTACGGATGGCCATATGGATGGATATCCAGTTACAGTATGGCCTTGCAAATTGTTATAATTTGTAACTAAGAGGACAGCAAACTATTGTGTGGGGGGGAAGCTGGGAGGACAGACACCTTAAATGAGCTCTCTTGTCCGAAAAGGACATGTCGAACAGAGGTGCCTTCAAGCATGGTTTGAAAGACCCAAATAAAAGCATATACTCTTTTGAGATCCCAAGAGAAAATGCAGTCACAGGTACATTATAGTTATTATTTATGTTGAATAATGTTAACCTGTTAACTTGTTAACCTGTAGAAATCTAAGGATAACATCAGAGGAAGCTTTACTAAATGGCAATATACTTTGGCCTTTAAAGGAAAAATAAATTAATAGTTAACTCATTTGCCAGTTGCAATGAATAAGAACAGTTCATGGGCATTAGTTTATGCCCAGGCTAAGGCATAAAGTACTTTGATTAAGTTCACTCTTCTACATGAATTATTTGTAACTTATTAGAAGTTACATTTCCTTATTGGTAATACTTTGCCAAATTGATAGAGGAACGATCTCAAATTGGAGACACATCTAGATGTAAGACATCTTTCAAGTGTAACTAGCGAACAACTAGGATAGAAGAGTTCAGGGAAAATAACAGCTAGCATAAACCGAAAGGAATAGTGGAGTAAACAGAGAATAGCAGGTATCCTTACAAAGCTGTCTTGAATTTCAGAACAGGTAATTATTCTTGCTGTTAGTTTAAAAAGAGATAAATTTATCTGCAGTATTTCCTTTTTCATTAAGAATGATATTTGTGGCTATTAGAATCCTTACAGCACAGAATTATGTGTTTTGGGTAACTTTTTGTTTTCCTGGAAACAGGACTCTAGTCATTTCAGTCATCTGATTCATGGTATGGCCCCATGGACAGTTGCATTGGCACAGGAAAAGACCAGAAATTCACGCAGGCAGAAATGAGCAGCTCGCAGAGTAACTGGGGGCTGAAATTTCTTATCTGAATTTATTACAAAGGCAAATGTCACCTGTAAACCAATTCCAAGAGTTAGGCACTGAAATTTTACATCAAACAAATTTCTCTTGAATGGGTGTATTTTATTCCTCTTCTAAGCAAGCTACTTGATTCGCCAACATTTAGCTATATTTTTTCCTATCATTAAAACATACTTTTAATTTCAATCTCAGAATAAGCAGTTGCTTGTTTGCATATTTCCCTAATTAAGAACACTTTTTATGAAGGCTTTGATTCTTCTGTGGCCTATCCGCTCAAAATCGCAATTAAGTCAATTGGATGCTATTGAATCGTGATTAGTACCAGCAAATAAAACGGCATTTAATAATGATTGATGAGTAAACTTAGTCATAGTCATGTCCAAAATGTGAACATCTGTCCCCTTGTCTCACAGCAACACTTTAGTGACACTCTGTGTTTTGTTCATGAGTTTACTGGAAGTATTTTCCCAGCTGGGGAAAGGCCATTCTGAACTTAAACGTCATCCTAAACTGAGAGGCACTTCTGAATTACGAGGTTTGAATTAAACAACCTTGGGATAGTCCATCAAGTGTAGATCCAGGCCAGTGCTCTAATTTTTTTATTGTAGAGCAACCAAGAAATGAAAAGCATTTTAAAATTAGAAATGTGAATGCAGTTCTACAGCAACTAGCAGAATCACAGAGATCAGGCAGTCGACAAGATAGTGCTTTAAACCCAGATTATGATAGACCAGAATTGGCCACAGTACCTCCACAGTACCTTCCAGTTTTGAGAAGATTATTGTAGTATCAAACTTAATAATGATTTCTTGCTTTTTATCAGCAAGGGCAGGATCCTCAGATATTTTAGATGCACACTAAATTCAATAGAGGAATGGGGTTTTATACCAACTAAGGAGCTGGCCAAAAGTAACTGTGTAGTTATTTCCATAAAAGGCCATTCCCCCTTTTCAAAGTTATTTCAAGATTTTCAGTCTGATTTTATGAGATATTTCATACCGTGTTGCATTTTATTTGACTGCATTTCTCTTTCAAATTAAATTTGAAGTAGTCTACAGAGAGTGTAAGAAGGAATGACTGCATGGACTGCTGGCTCCAAATGCAAATCTGTAAGGGTGTGCTGTTGCATGAGCTTTGCTTCCTCATTAACCTGCTGGATGAGTGGCTGATGTAGGGCGTGTGGCCCCCAGTCACCTCTGTTCATGGCGTCTAGCCATTTCTGAAGTCCCTGCATGAATCGTGTGGTCAGTAAGTCCCATTACAGTGACCTCTCTGTGAAGCTGTCCATGAAGATGAGGGGCTCCAAAGGAGTCTCATCCTTCTTATGCAAGGAAGGGTCTCTGCAGAACAACATTCTGGGGAGCATGAGATGGCACCAGGGGAGGAGGATCCTTGGCTGAAGGCTCCATTTGCTGCCCACTTCCGTCTGATGACTTTAAAGTGCACCAAGGTTGTGAGGGAACTGATTGTGAATTTCCTATGTTTAATGTTTTTCATCCTGAGCTGAGCCTATATCCAGACCTAACATTTACATAAGCAATTCCAGTGCCTTCAGTGGGAGTTACACCCCTTTGCACCTCATATTTAGCCATAGAATAGAATTAAAATTATAGCTATACAAGTGAACAGAAATGAGTTGCTTTGGATATTGCCCTAGGTCTCTTTTGTGCTTAAATTTCCCGTGAGAAAGATGAGGATAACAGTACTTCCCTATCTCACAGAGGCATTGTGAGAATAAATACAGTGCTGCGGTATTAATGATTGGAGTCTTTTAAGTACACGTTAGTACCATAGATACTGAAATAGAGTTTTTATTGCTGCCTCACTGCGCGTTGTCTCAGCATACGTGTGCATGAGCTGTAACACACAGATTTGTTCCCTATCCTTCTCACTAAGTATCTGTGTCAGCATTGGAACTTTCCAGAGCTCCCACTAAAATTCTCTCTTCTGATCACTTTTTTCCTGTGGTATACAAGATGGCATTTTCTCAGTCCAAATATTCTTCCACAGCATCTAATAATTTTATAACTTCAGATCCCTAAAAAATATTTTTTTTGTCTCTTCGGTTGATTACAGCACCTCACAAATTAGTCTTAGCTCTCATTACTATAGAAGTTAAATACAAGAACTCACAGTAAACTTTGTGGCTCCCCTCAGTGTGATATGCTGTTGGCTGATATTAACCTTTTTTTACAGCACTTCAACCAGTTTTTGTTCCATGTGACAGAACACGGTATTCAGCCAATTAGAATTAATTTTGCAAATAAGATTTCAAGAGATGCTATATCAAGTAGGTTAGGGTGTGGGCTAGTACTTTGCACAGAGTGTCTAAAATCTATCATTTCAAGGTACAGTCAATTTTGTTTTCTTAAATGCAGAAGGATGAACAAAAAATTAGCTAATGGGCCATAATGTATTGCCTAGGCATCAGAAATGGCCTGGTCGTCTTGAAAGATCCGGAATTATTTTGCAAAAACATTAAGTCCTGCTTTAAATGCAATTTACCAATTTAAGGTCAAATTCGGTTGCACAGCTCAGGTAGTTTAAAATATCTTTTAAAAATTATTGGGTCTAATTTTCCCGCCATTTTGCCTTGTTTTACACTGTTGTAATTCCACTGACAGCAAATGGGAGGTACTCTTCTATGTCTGAGAGTAAAAAAAGAAAATAATTATTTACAGTCTTTGCATGGTTGTGTGCTAACAAATGGATTTTGCATTGAGTGTATGTTTTGTATGCTTTTTCTGTGTTTTATTTTGGTAATTCATAGACACTGTTATTATATGAAAAGGAGCAGATGTATGGCAGGTGGCAGTTTTCTAAAGAAAATATTTATTTATTACTTTCTATTTTGCATGTGTTTAATCACATAAATCGTACATATTTTGCACAATTATTTATATTACCCTATTTTAGTATTTTACTGAGAGAACAATTTCCTTTTCCAGCTTGAGTATATTAAAAGCTTAGACAGGTGTATGTTATATCTGGTTCCCTTCCAGTTTTA